>NC_090265.1:1264752713-1265430213 GCF_040414725.1 Anabrus simplex | reverse complement strand
GGAGCAGCCTTCGTAATGCAGACCCTCCCAGAAAGTTGAATGGTGCCTGTCATTGAGGGGAAACTGCTTTTTTTGTCTTGTGTTGTGTCTGGTGTGTGAGTAGCAGAAGTGATTTTGACACCGCAAACACCCTGTTTCCTATTGAAGGGCAGTAACCTTTTTAAATTAAATTCCTCGACCCGACAGGGAATCGAACCTAGGGTCATGCGAGCACAATGACACTATGCTGACAAGTCAGCCAAGGAGTAGGCTTCACAACAACAAAGCTATGCAACCATGTACAGTAAATGAATTTTTTACGTGTAATATGTTATTATACTGCATTACTCACTCCTCTATAGAGGAACTTCTACCTATCCGCACTGTTGTTTGAGTCAGCAGTCCATAGACTGGTTTGATGCAGCTCTCCACACCACCCTATCCTGTACTTACTTTTCATTTCTACATAACTGCTCCATCCAAATCTGCTCTAATCTGCTTGTTATATTCATAGCTCGGTCCATCCCTACCGTTCTTACCCCATACACTTCCTACGAAAACCAACTGCACAAGTCCTGGCTATCTTAAGATGTGTTCTATCATTCTATTCTTCTTCTCGTCAAATTTAGCCACAACGATTTCCTCTCACCAATCCCATTCAGTACCTCTTCATTCGTGATTCGATCTATACATCTCACCTTCAGCATTCTTCTGCAACACCACATTTCAAAAGCTTCTATTCTCTTTCTTTCAGAGCGAGTTATCGTCCATATTTCACTTCCATACAATGCCGCGCTCCAAACGAAAGTCTTCAAAAATATTTTTCCAATTCCTATATCAAAGTTCGAAGTGAGCAAATTTATTTTCTTTATAACGGCCTGCTAGCCTGCATTTTATGTCCTTTTTACTTCTACCACCGTTAGCTATTTTACTACCCAAATAACAATATTAATTTACTTCCTTTAACACTTTATTTCCTAATCTAATATTACCTGCATCACCTGGCTTCGTACGACTGCACACCGTTACTTCTGTTTTGAACTTATTTATTTTCATCTTATACTCCTCACCCAAGACTCCATCCATACCATTCGGCAACTTCCCCCAGATCTTCTGAAGTCTCAGATAAAATAACAATATCATCGTAAATCTCAGGATTTTGATTTCATCTCCTTGGAATGTGATTTCCTTTCCAAATTCTTCTTTGATTTGCTTTACTGCCTGTCCTATGTGAAGATTGGAAAGGAGGGGGACAAACTGCAGCTTTGCCTCATCCCTTTTTGTATTGCTGCTTTTTTTCATAGCCCTCGATTTTCTAGCTCTACGATCGCCATGTATGTGGGCTTTCCCTTCTTAATTCGATCCTCTAAGATCATATGTAAAGTTAGGATAGCTTCACGTGTTCCTACAAATCTCCTGAAGCCAAATTGATCCTTTCCCAATTCAGTTTCAACTTGTCTTTCCATTCTTCTGTAACTAATACATGCTAGAATTTTGTAGGCGGAAGATGCTAAACTAATGGTGTGGTAGTTTTTACACTTGTCAGCACCGACTTTCTTGGGAATAGGTGTAACAACATTCTGCCGAAAATCGGATGGGACTTCTCCTGTCTCATACAACTTGCACACTAAATGGAATAACGTCGCCATGCTGGTTTCTCCTAAAGCAGTCAGTAATTCAGGGGGAATGTCATCAATCCCAGGTGCTTTGTTCCTATTTAGGTCTCTCAAATCTCTGTCGAATTCTGACCTAATATTGGGTCACTCATTTCATCAGCATCAACAGACTCCTCTTGTTCCAGAAACATATAATCTACGTCCTTGCCTTGATACAACTGTTGGATATGTTCCTGCCATCTTTATGCCTTGTCTTCTTTCCATAGAAGTGGTTTTCCACCTGTGCTCTTAATATTCATACACCTAGTTCTCCTTCCACCAAAGACTTCCTTGATTTTCCTGAATGCAGCATCTGCTTTTCCTAGGACAATATCACTTTCAATATCATTGCACTTCTCCCTCAGCCATTCTTCCTTAGCTGCTCTCTACTTCCTATCCACTTTATTCTTTAATTGCCTGTATTCTTTTCTGCTCTCTTCATGTTTTGAATTGTTGTATTTTCGTCGTTCATGGATCAGGACTAGTATCTCTTGAGTTATCCATTGTTTCTTTGTTGATCTTTCCTTTCTTCCTAACATCTATTCAGGAGCCCCACTGACCTCATTCTTCATCACTGTCCATTCTTCGTATACTGTGTGTCCTTCAGCCTTTCCATTTAGTCCTTGTGCAACATATTCCTTGAAACAATCCTTCACACCCTTTTCTTTCAACTTGTCTAGATCCCATCTCACTGGATTACTTCCCATCTTCAATTTCTTCAACTTCAGGTGGAATTTCATGACCAGCAAGTTGTGATCAGTGTCTACGTCTGCTCCCGGGAAAGTTTCGCAATCCAATACCTGATTTTTGAATCTCTGCCTAATCATAATGAAGTCTGTTTGATACTTTCCAGTGTCTCCAGGTCTCGTTCGTGTGTGCAACCGTCGTTTGTGTTGTGTGAACCAAGTATTAGCAAGGACTAAATTGTGATTGGTTCAACCAGACGATTTCCTCTTTCGTTCCTTTGTCCCAATACAAATTCTGCTACTGCATTACCTTCTATTCTTTGACCTACCACTGCATTCCAGTCTCCCATCACAATTAGATTCTCGTCACCTTTTACGTATTGTATTAAATCTTCTGAAAATGAAAACCTACAACCTGTTTTCCAGTCATTGACCGGGTCAGGGATGTAATGAATGAAACTTATATAGGCTGTTATTACAATGCGGTCACCACTCACAAGGTGATTTATGAATGAGTGATAAATGCTATGAAATGAGAATGGAGAGTGTTGCTGGAATGAAAGATGACAGGGAAAACCGGAGTACCCGGAGAAAAACCTGTCCCGCCTCCGCTTTGTCCAGCACTAATCTCACATGGAGTCACCGGGATTTGAACCACGGTATCCAGCGGTGAGGCCGACGCGCTGCCTTCTGAGCCACGGAGGCATTAAATCTTCTATCTCTTAATATATTCTTTCGATTTCCTCATCATTCGCTGAATTAGTAGGCATATAGACCTGCACTATTGTAGTGGGTATTTGTTTGGTGTCTACCTTTACAACAATAATCCTTTCACTATGCTGGTCGTAGTTGCTTACCTGTTGCCCTATTTTGTTAATCATTATTAAAGTAACTCCTGCATTTCCCCTGTTTGATTTTGTGTTGATAATTCTGCAGTCGCCTGACCGAAAATCCTGTTTTTCCTGACACCGTACTTCACTTAAACCAACAACATTTAACTTTAAAATATCCATCTCCCTTGTCAGATTCTCTAACCTACTACAACGATTCAGACTTCTAAACTTCCACGCTCCGACTCGCAGGAGGTCAGTATCCATCTTCCTGATGATCACCCCTCTCGTGTAGTCCCCACCTGGAGATCCTAATTGGGGACTATTTTACCTCCGGATTATTTTACACGGGAGGAAGCAATCGCCAATACATCACTTATACAGAGAAAACTGCATGTCCTTGGGAATTAGTTACGGCTGTATTTTCCCGTTGCTTTCAGCCGTGAAGCAGTATCAACACAGCTAAGCCATGTTGAGTAATATTATAAGGCCATACCAGTCAATCATCTAGACTGCTGCCCTTGCAACTTCGGAAAGCCTGCTACTCCCTTTTAGATGAACCATTCCTTAGTCTGTTCTTTCAACAGATACCCATCCGATATGGTTGCACCTGCGGCTCGGCTATCTGCTTCATTGGGACGCGCAAGCCTCCCTGCCGCGGCAAGGTCACATGGTTCACAGGGGAGGTTATCATCACTATGAAGTACAATCTACCAAGTAATTAAGCTCGGATGACACGCTGTCATCTTGTATACCATTGCGCCACCACTATATTCCTCCTCTGTTGAACAAGGCAGTGACAGCGCGCTAGGCGAACTATGAAATTTCACTTGTACCAAAGCCTGAGTTGGCTTTTTAATCACAAATTTTTTTACAAGGTAACTATAATTGAATTTTGTCGACTGCGAATATTAAGGTATTATAGCTCTTTAGGTCTCTTCAGAGGTGAAATTGCCAGCCCTTTGCCACACTGTGACAGCGGTTTCACGATTGAAATGCCATAATATTTGGAATCAAGGAAATGAAATTGCGATTTCTTTCTGGGAACAAATATTTAGATATTTAAAATGTGTTTATGGTTATTATTAGTATTACTATTTTAATTCGGAATTGAACCCTGAGTGCCATCGACACGACGGTGGTCGAGGGAACGACGGCTGGCCACTGTGAAGGACGATATGTTCTTGGTTGGCGTAATTCCAAATAACGCCAAGGAAGAGCGAAGTGTAAAGCAGCGGACACAGCAATGATACCGGATACATGATTAGGAAGAGAAGAAGACGACTTATGTTACTATTTCAATCCAGTAAACTGTTATTATTTGCTTAACAGTGTCTAAAATGCACAAATATAAAAACGAAACAATAATGAATCAACAGGCTTATTTTTGATACTCTGAAGTGATGTTTAACTCGTAACTATGAATACGACAGAGTACACATGCGCTATAACGCAGCCCATGAGTTGATTTTGACCATCTAAGTCCGCTGAATGAAGTATGTTCTAGATTTAAAGGAAAAATCTTATTTTTGGAAAAAGGAATGTCTCCGACCAACGAAAGACAAGAGCCATGAAAAGTGACTTCTTCTTTTTCTTCAGCGTTTGTCCCTCCTACTGGTGGGATCCGCTACATGGGTTCGTTGTCTCCAGTTCTGTCCTGGGCCATCTTTGTGAAGGGTATCAGCCCATCGCTGTTTCCGTCGTCCTTTTGGTCTCCTGCCGGTGACTTCTACCATGCAACCTGTCTTCATGATAGTGACGGCGTCTGCCCTTAGTACATATCCAAACTATCGTGGACGACTCTTGCGTATTTTTCTTGAATCAGTGCAACGCTAAATCTTTCTTTTTTTCTATCTCTCTCTCTCTTCTCCCTCTCTCTCCCCCCCCCCCTCTCTCTCCACATGCTGAGGAGGAGAAGAAGACGACTTACGTTAATGTTACTATTTCAACTCAGTAAAGTGTTATTTTTTTGCTGTTGCTGTGTTTCCTTCATCTTCCGGTCAAATGTGACGCCGTTTGTTTTTCTCCATTTCATCCAGGCTGCGGATATCCTTGCATTGACCTCTTCGACAAATCGGCCATCATCAGTGATCGTGGAGCCAAGATACTTGAATCTTGTCATTCGCGGCAGGTCCTCACCATCTGTCTGAAAGGTTCAAATTGCTTATGGATCTGACGTCATATATTCAGTCTTCGTTTTATTTAAGCGCTTGCCGTATTGCGCCAACTGATCGTTCCATTCATGGGTTTGGCATTGCAGATCAACCTGGGTCACAGAAGCCATCATGGCATCGTCTGCGTAGAGAAGCGTCCATGGCAAAGAACGGTGCAGGTCTGCTGTTACAGTATCCATCACTAGAATGAACAAGAGCCCGGGCAGCGCTGAACCTTGGTGGATGCCGACGGTGATGGGAAAATCGCTGGATGCTACTGTGGCGACCTTAGCTGAGTGGGTCTTAATTTATTAATTTCTATGTCCCCTGCAGACCAGCATGAATGAACCAGGAATTAGAAGGTAAATAGCTCAGTACAAGACAACAAATACTTGCGGAGTCCTAACTGTGAGTTTTTCAGAGTATTTTCAAACACTTTTTGGAGAGGAGAGCAAACTCCGGAAACAAAATTTCCAGTTTTGTAGGTGGATTTTGTGCCCCACTGAACCACCGCCTTCTAGTCTGAAAAATTTTATTTTCATTCAAAGACGCCACTTTCCTTGTCTGAGTCCGTAATTCTTCTAGTTAACTTATTCTGATCCATTCACGTCACATGCCTTCTTGACCGAAGTCGGTAGATATACATATCTTCATCTATTTTCATTCCTTACGAAGACCTTATTTCCTCTTTCTAAATAACCACATGCCATTGTTCTTACCTCTAAATACTAGCAATCATTTTTACTATTTGAATTCACCTTGCTTAAAGTTAATGAATAATTTATCGAATGTCCACTCAGATTTCGGTTCTGTACTACCGAGCCAGGCTGAAAGCGGGTAGATGTGAAGATAATTTCACTTGATAGCCCACTGTATTAGCTTTGCTACAACGTTATTATTTTTTCATTCTTTTTTCACTTACTATACTGTATTACCATCTTGTAATAATATAACCCTAACTACTTGAATCTATTCACTACTTGTGGGGAAAATATTGAAAGGACGTATTCAAATTTTATTGAAAGAAAGCATCCGAAGAAGATGTGACTTGAAACGGAATTTTAAGTACATCTAATATGGGTACATTCTGCGAAGAGTTACTTAAAAACGACCACAGATGCAAAATATTCACAGTAAATGGAAATCTTCTCCATCCACGCTCGGTTATGAAAGATTGATGTGAGGAAAAATGTCGATGCTGCACCGTGAATGCAGTTGGTAATCATCTGTGAGCGGTTCCTTACGGCAGCAAGATAGCTGTGGGACTTGCGAGGGCTTTAAGCGATCCTAGTGGAGCCTTCTCCTCGACAGATAAAATACAAGACACAGAGGGTAATGTGCGGGCCCACGACGACGATCCATCTCATGCTGTCAGCCCCTCTGTGCCGTGTCTTGGCTTGAGACGCCTGACAGTTTGAGACAGTTTCACTCACACACATTAATTCATGCCGTATATACATCTTCTTCACAGAGCAGAAGATAAGACAAGGGAAATTAAACAGGTTAGTGGAATTTACGCTGTGATTTTTAAAGTATTATAGTTACTTTCAAGAAGTAATTAGATTGGAATACGACCCAATATATTTAGTGCTATTTGCTCGGTGTTAACAATTTGAACACGTCAGTCGGCGAATACAGCATTATGTTTTAAATTTGTTTGCAACCTTGATCAAATTGAAGAGTCACTGGAAAGAGGATGAGGGAAATAATTCGTAAATTGATTATTTACAAAATCGGCGTGAAAATAATCATCATAACATTTTAAAAAATTAGTTTGCTCACGCGTAGAAATTTTTTGATCATTTTTAAAACATAAAAACATTGGAAACTGTATGAAAATGCTATAAATACATTTTTAGTTAGGTTGGAACATGTTGGTTTCTGTTGATTTATAGACAGAGGATGTATATTTTTAGAAAGAAGAGGGTAGGTGTGCAGAGAAATCATCAAACGTCAGAAAATCACCAAGAGTGAACATGATACCACGATCCAGTGCTGGCATCTTCAAGTCCGCCAATAAAGCTGACGTACCAAGATAACTTGCGTCGTGCTGGATTCAACACTAGATTAATTTACTTTTGACTCATATGGATTCCACACAACGAGCAGAAGGCAAGATAATATAAAACACAACCGCTATTGGTAGCAAGAAAACAACAGTAGACCTAAGCATGGTTTGGATCGACCGCAAGGGAAGTCTCTGGCTGAGAGGTGGTATTCTGGAGGCTATGTTATTTCTCAGCTCCTACTTTACAATTCAAAATAAAAACTTCGCAGTCATCATGAAAGATGCATTCGTGGCTCTTTTTGCATTTATTTGGCCTAAACACAATGACGTACAAACTTTAAAAAATGTTCAAAGTCGTCTGCACGTCGTGTATACCATCAAATTTCTCAAAATTGTGTAAAAAAATAAAAAGGAAAATTGAATGCACGGACGGATTTTTGTAGAGACCTGCATAAACTTCTCTAGACCCGGTTTTAGCGAACATAATGCAACAGTCTTACTCAGCCAAACATTTCATAACCAATCAGTTCTACTCATGAAATGCCGTCACATAAGAAATAACAACGCTTAGCTAACAGAATGCAGTCAGGTATGGCTGTCATATACCGCATAACTAACACGGAAAACTACATACAGAAGTGTTATATTTTCCCTTAGTTACAAATTAGTTAAGCCCTTTCTTTATACGGGACCTACTACTAAGATTTCTGGACAATTATTTTGGTCTCATGTTTCCTTCCTTGTGATGTAAAATTGTTAATTTTTTATTACTTGATGGTGGTTGTTAAACGACGATATTGACTGTGTCCATAAGAATTTGCCATTTCTAACTCATCACTCGAAGAATAATATTATAACCCGAGAGACGTATTTTCCTACAAAATTACTGAATTACCGTACTTCTTGTACTTTCACTGTGGTAACAAAAATAATTCTTTAATTAATGATTATTGTTGGTGTTTAAAACATGAGTTTCATACTAATAATAGGAATTAGAATAATGAAAAACACAATATCCTATGACTAGGTTGTTGTTTTTGTTGATGGCGGTGGTGATGGTGGTGTATCTATTCCATGGCAAACAAGGGAATTACGTAAAGGGATCAATAATTGAATTCGGGCAGCAAAGCAAGAACATAAAGAAACTCAGCCGAGTTATTTTATACTTAGTTATAGTAATAAAACACTGCTTCACTGGAACGTTTGGTGATTTTCTTAAGGAGATTCCATGAGGCTCCTTAACTTATGGTCTTCATACTTGGTCTGTTCTATACGCAGTGCTCTTATTATATTAGCAAGATGTAAGATAAAGCTAGGATACACACTACAACCTTAAGTAAAGCTGGTTCTCACCTTCATCTTTCCTATCTGACCTCCTTTGGTCAACTCTTGTTCTTGTTCGACCCAGGTGGTATCAGGTTTTCGAGACTCAGGCGGTCCGTCAGTTTCACGCCTTAAGCGGCCTCCTCTTACTTTTGCTGATAACTTGATTTTTCAAAGTGTCGGGTGTCTTCCAACCTTTTTCCTTCTGATTAGCGTTAATAGAGGATGGCCGCCCAGTTGTTCTTCCTCTTAAAATGGTAATCATTCCCACCTCCCGCTACCATCAGTTTCATCGTTATATCCGGTGGAATGAGTTACACTGTTGTATAAATTTGCACCTGTTTCCCTAGCTGCCTCGTTGGATCAACAATAATTCCAAACGGTTGATATGGCGGATCTTTAAAAGGTGGTCAAATATCTTGGCACTCCACATCAATGCTGATGGTATTCCAAATATGTCTGGTGGTGTACATAACGTCACTAAAGAAAAGTTAATTGAGCAATAGGAATCACTCAGAAAAATTCCACTTTCGAAGTTAGATAACAGCACACTCTTTTCTTTCCTGGCGTTTCCCTAATTACCTTTGTATGGATTTAGCCCAGTCTTACGCATCCCAGAAAAGACACCAAACCTATGTGGATGGGTGTATTCACTATTACGTGTTTCTGAGGTGGTTTGTAGTGAGATGTACTGTAAATAAACGGATATTTCTATTAAGGTGCCAAAATCTCCTTAGCTAGATAAATTAACCAGACAATGTTTAAATCAACCACTAGGCCAGGAAACGAATACTGATCCCCCTGAACAGGTAGTCAGTACACTGCCCATTCAGTGAAAGAGCCAGACATACAGCAGCATAATCAATATGTCGAAATTAACAGGCAGTCTGCCTAGATGGCACCACTTTGGAAGTTCAGCCACTAAGCTTCAGAGGCCATGCTCAATAATAATAATAATAATAATAATAATAATAATAATAATAATAATAATAATAATAATAATAATAATAATAATAATAATAATAATAATAATAATAATAATAATAATAATAATAACTTGGTGAATGGGTCCAATTAAATTTATTCAAAAATGCTACTTTTTTGCTATTGGCTTTACGTCGCACCGACGCAGATAAATCTTGTGGCGACAATGGGACAGGAAAGAGCTAGGACTGGGAAGGAGGCGGCCGTGGCCTTAATTAAGGTACAGCCCCAGCATTTGCCTTGTGTGAAAATGGGAAACCACGGTAAACCATCTTCTGGGCTGCCGACAGTGGGGTTCGAACCTACTATCTCCCGAATACTGGATACTGGCCGCACTTAAGCAACTGCAGCTATCGAGCTCGTAATCAAGAATGCGGAGGCCTTAGTGGCCAGAGCAAAACAAATGGAGGTAGCTTTCCAAAAGACCCGAAACATATCTAACCTAAGGTACTTTCCTGTAAGTACAAAAATTCATCATTAAAACACTGTCGTGACGACGGCATCTCTTTATGTGTCAGAAAATGCCTTATGCTCTCTCAAAAATGTGCACTCGCTAAAGTGGAGCAAAAATAGAGAAATATTTTCGACAACATACTTGGTCCAAACTACAAAGATGGGATCCACATAAGAAAATCCAGACAAGAAATTTACTCTAAGATAGAGAATATCACGGACACAATGCGTACACGCAGGTGCGCTTCTACGGTTACCTACGACGCGACGTATGGACGACTCTAGATGGACAAGACGCATTTTAACTACACTGGTGGAAAAACATTCAAACACCATGAATTAAGGAATGTAGAATACGAAAATTTCGGCAATATATTTGTTGATTAAAGGTAGAGGACTACAGGTTAATATCCGCACGAGAAAAGCCATCGCAAATATGCCATGCTGATCCATTAATAACCGGTGTAATTCCCTGATTGTAAAATGCAGGCATGCAAACATGCATGCATTGTGTCGTACAGGTGCCGGATATCAGCTTGTGGGATGGAGTCCCATGCCTGTTGCACTTGGTCGGTCAATATAGGGTTGGTCAATGCCGGTTGTGGATGACGCTGGAGTTGTCCAATGATATTCCATACGTGCTCGATTGGGGTCAGATCGGGAGATCGAGCAGGCCAAGGCAACATGTCGACACTCTGTAGACCACGTTGGGTTACAACAGCAGTAAGGGGACATGCATTCTTCAGTTGGTAAAAGACCCCGGCAATGCTGTTTATGAATGGCAGCACAACAGGTCGAATCACGAGACGGGCGTACACATCTGCAGTCAGGGTGCGTAGGATAACCACGAGAGTGCTCCTGCTGTCATAGGAAATTGCTCTCCAGCCCAGAAGTCCCGGTGTAGGTCCAGTGTGTCGACGCCGCAGGCAGGTGGAATGCAGACGCTCACCAGGCCTCCTTGTAACCTTCACACGGCCATCACTGACACCAAGGCAGAACCGGTTTCCATCGGAAAACACAACGGACCTCCACACAATCCTCCAATGAGCTCTCGCTTGACACCACTGAAGTCGTAGACGGCGGTGGGTTGGGGTAAGTGGAATGCACGCCGCTGGGCGTCTGGTTCGGAGCTGTCCTTCAAGTAACCGTTTTCGAACAGTTCATTGCGTCACTGTGGTGCCAACTCCACTCCAATTGCTACTGCAGACGTAGTCCGCTGCGCAACGGCCATACGCCGAATACAGCGGTCCTCCCTCTCGGTGGTGCTACGGGGTCGTCCGGAGTCCGGCCTTCGTTCGAGGGTACCTTTTCGTGAACACCGGTGCCAGCACGCATGCACAGTGGAGACATTCCGGCCAAGTCGTTCAGCAACAGCGCGGAAGGAATATTCACCTTCACGTAGCCCTATTATACGGCCTCGTTCAACCGCATGAGCTGTTGGTACAGGCAGGCTTCTTCGTCGTCGTCGTAAAGGCATTCTTGACCCACTCAAAGTCACTCCGTACAATCTCACATGTAACCAACGCTTTCGCACAGTATAGCCCGTAGTTTAAGCACAACTGATGTATAGCGTCATGGGGCAGCTACTAGCGCCACGCTAATGCGAGTTGCGGGGAATTTGAATCAACATTATCTTTCAGATTTATAAATACGTCTACCAACTTTCGTTAATCTAGCACAACCGCTTCTTGGTATTTGGATATATGTCTCCGCCAGTGTATTATGACTCAAAACCAGAAACAACAGTTCCTTAGTACGTTAATGCCAATGAAGACCTAGAAAAAATCGGCCTACGACCAGATGTTGTACACAAACGAGACATTTTAAGAAGAAGCATCGTGACTTTTAGAACATTCCGGGATGTGAAGCGGACAACTGGTTTAAAGTGGTCGTAAAGTCAAGTGATCGAATGGAAACGTACCGCAGCTGGCGAAAATTGAACAAACGCCGGAACGTATAATGAAATTTATCGTACTCCGTAGTTGGCCGAGTAGTAAATAATAATAATAATAATAATAATAATAATAATAATAATAATAATAATAATAATAATAATAATAATAATAATAATAATAATAATAATAATAATAAATTAATGTCATTCTAGCCCATTTTGCATGATAATCAAGAATGAAATTGTGAAATATGAGTCCAAGCAGTTATTTACTTGTTCATACGAGTAATTTATTTTTCGAAACTAGTCTACTAGTGTCTTGGACACACGCAGTACGCGTGTAGACGTTCTTCTGAAAAAATATACATGTAATTGAGATTTTTAAGCGGTAAGTGTCATGCAGCTCTAAGCTTTCATTCGGTGATTGTGAGTTCAAATCTTTTCAACGAAAGCCCCAAATACAGATTTTCATAATTTCCCTTTTTTCTCATCAAGTCGGGGCTTAATTAATGAGGTTTACGAAGGGCACATTTCTTGTTCTAGCACTTTCCTATCCCATCGTCCCCGAAGACACCTGTGTGTTAGTATGGCCCTAAGTCGTTATCCAAAATGCAAAGTTATTTCTCCGCTATGTCGAAATGCAATGTGAAGCTGTTACTAAGGTTGACACACAGACACATATAATTCTTCTAAGAGATATTGCTTTCAGATATTTTTAACACATAACTTTTACGCTCAACTGTTTCTCTTATTATGTAAGGACGGTGTCCTGTTCATTTTATTTTAGCATTAAACCAAAAACCAAACCACATGGCGCAACAGCCCCGAAGGTCCATGGCCTACCAAGCGACCGCTGTTCAGCCCGAAGGTCTGCAGATTACGAGGTGTCGTGTGGTCAGCACGACGGATCCTTTCGGCCGTTATTCTTGGCTTTGAAGACCGGGGCTGCCATTTCACCGCCAGATAGCTCCTCAATTGTAATCACGTAGGCTGAATGGACCTCTAACCAGCCCTCAGATACAGGTAAAAATCCCCCTGGACCGGAATTGAGCCCGGGGCCTCCGGGTAAGAGGCAGACACGCTACCCCTACACCGCGGGGCCGGTTTATCATTAAACCACTCATCATAATATTAAACAAATGTAATTGGTAGGAAATAAAGATTATTTCGTATTATTAAGGAAAGCCTATATTAATATTCGTGACGAATATTAACTCTATATCAGGTAAGTACCGGAGGTTAGATTCGTAGTTTTATCGGCAAATTGAGCTGAAATTTGGTATTGATATCTCTTATATATTAATTTCAAGCAGAGGCTTACAGTACCCTGATTCTTCAATTATTAGCCATTTCAAGACAGCTGCTCTAAATGTATAGGGTGAGATTGAGGGTATTCCGCCACTATGGGCGTTTTTATATGATTAACTGCGTCTCGTAAATATGCATTAAAACAGCGTGATCTCTAGCGGATGACTGCCGAAACACTGCAAGGTATGTAAGGTTCCTGCATGCGAATTTATTTTTATTCGGGTAGTAATAATTTTAAATTATTCTTAATTACCGGTGCCGTATCTGGTGATATGAAATAAACTGAGATAAAGGTTGATTAAATTAGTCTGAAAGATCCTGTATCGATCCAGTCCTTTTTCTGTTTTGACTTTAATGACTATTGTTTACCGAAAATACTCCTCAACTAGTCTGACCACCCCATATTCTGTTTTCCTACTTTTCTTCACACGATTTGTGGGTCCCAGGGGATGTGTACTTCTACCCATTTTTTGAAGTCCCTCCTAACTATGTTTCTGGTACAGCTCCATTCAAGATAACTTGCTGGAATTACCACGCCCTGAATATCTGTCCTTTTTTCACTTCTGTGCTCAATTGCCCCTGAAGATTTGACGTGATGGAGAAAGAAACAAGCATCATCTCACATTAAACTTACGCAATTTGTTGGATTCGCAAATAATATACCGGATATAATTGAGATAATGTATGTCCGTCTGGCAGGTGGAAGAAGATTAAAATCCGAGAAACCTATGCAAAAAATTTTCAGCTATCCTTAAATTTAAAATTAAGTTAAAAAGTTGTTGTTTATAGGTTTTCAGAAACCTTTCAGGCAGCAGTGGCACACTAAGTCTGCTGTAATTATAGGGGTGTTCCTTATTCTGCCCTCTCCATTTTTCTTTGGTGTATATCCTGTGCGGCTGTCTCATTGGGTTAACGACCATGTCTGTGGGCCGTGTGGAAGAATTAGAGCTTGCCGTTGCTTTCCCCATCCTGTTAGTAAGTGCTACCATATTTTGGTTTTCAGTCTCATTGAACTGCGTATGTTGCGATCAGAACGTGAAATTTGAAAGAAACCAGACTTACTAAGGAAGTCTAGCCTTGACAAAGCTGACTAGAGAATTCTAGTTACGACTTTTACAATTTCGTTAGATCATTAATTAACTGTCTGCTGGTAGGAATTTAGGAATTCCTAGTGCTCTATAACAATATTTGTTTTATTTTCCTCTAGCACTCACTTTATCACAGTTCGTAATAGAGCTAGAGGTAGTTCCAAAAATTATGGAGTAGAAATAATTTTCTCACAATTTACTTATCGTGGCAAGGCATGTTTTTGTGAAATGTAGAGTTGCCGAGAGTTTTATCGTTATATTAACCAAAACTGAAATTTTCTTAAGATCTTTTGATAAGTAATTTCCAGATATAACGGGTTAAAACGATTACTTCTAGAGATCTTCATCAAATATAGTTTCCTAGTCAGTACGAGTTTTTGCGGACATTTCGTAACATATAATACATCTGTCCTTACAACGAAATTATTAATGTCGCCGATGCCTCTACTGAAAGGGCAAGTGTTGGAGTAAGTTCCCTATTTCATTTTTCAGAAAGAAAGGAATAGGCCTAGCTGAAAAGGATGTATCTGCTAGTTCGTAGTCACACAAGTAGATTGCATACATTTGCACAAGTTGGTAAACCGGAACTTTGGCATAGCTACAGTTCCAAATGACGATGTTATTGGAGGAGTGTTCAAAGGTGGAGTTCCTTTCAGTGATTCCTTTTTTCTTTTCCCAGAGGAAAAATTTGGAAGATGTGAATGTGCATTGAAGAATTGTGTTTGCGTACGGAGAATAAGTATAATAATAATTATGGAAATAGTGTCGTGATTTTAAGTACCCAGTACCGTAGTCTCGGAAGAGCGAAGTAGCCATCAATCGTCAGCACATGCATTCATTAATGCCAGTGATCAGATGGTACCGGATGACAGTCGTGTAACACTGAATCAGATAGAGATGTTCAACGAACAGAACCGCATTTTACGCAATGAAAAATAGCTACTTGAATACTTTGGTGACAATATCGAAAAATAAACTAATGATGCTGAAATAAAGCGTACCTTTAAATGTTTACCTACAAATCATTAGGGAAATTTTACTTTTTACTTCCCGTCGTACTCACATTAGCAAAGCCAAGGCTGTAACAAAATCTTTCTAATTCGTAGTAGTACAAGACAAGGTACGCTGTGAATATATATCAACGCAGGTGGATCTAGACAGCATGAAAAGTAATATGTCACAATATATATAGAGCTGAGATAGTAATGCGCGATAGGGAGAGCTCGCTCTCTGCCCAAGGTAATAACGCTCAGAATGGAATTGGTCCTCATCTCCGTGACCCTAATGTGAAATGGCTAGGAACAATTAGCACCACAAATGGTGTCCACTATTATACTTCAGTACAAGATTGCTGAGAACAGACGTGAACAGAATAACAAAGCTGCAGTGAGAATTTAGTGATAACATACTCCTTCATGACTTTTCCTCTACTGGTTTATTCGTCATGTTAAATATTTCATGAAGACACGAGCAAAACGTCACTCATAAGTAAGGTCACATAAATAATAGATCTGGATGCAGTTATACTCTCAAAGCACTTACGCAATATCTCCCTTGTTATTCACCTTAACTGATGAAGTGATAATCTTGTATGAGATTCACTAAAATGTAAAATGCAGTAGTTTTTTTTTTTTTTTTAATGTCTTACAGCCTTTCAATTACTCTTGGGTTAATAACTTATTAGGTTATTGTAATACGTGAGTTTGTTAAATAACTTTATCAAATGTTTTCTCGTCCAGATGCCTGGCAGTTAGTTTGTGCCTTTGGTCCTAGCTAATTGTAAAACCAAATGCCAGATGGAAGTATGTAGACTGTGCCGCGTTTTTTCACATATTAGAGTTTTTCTATTTTAAATTCCTCGGTCTGTCGTACAAACCCTTCGTCCTCGTTACTGTTCTTTTTACACCTCGTTGGAGAAGCATAAACTTTGCAAAATTTGCGTCATTTGTATGTTCAGGAATAGTTATACGAAGGAATATTCTAAAATCTAATCGGAAAGTTGCCATTTTGAAGTAATGAATGTCGCACCCTTTTCTCCTAACAAACCAGACCCCATGGTACTACAGCCCTTGAAGGGGCTTGGCCTGCCAAGCGACCGCTGCTCAGCCCGAAGGCCTGCAGATTACAAGGGGTCGTGTGGTCAGCGCGACAAATCCTCTCGGCCGTTATTCATGGTTTTCTAGTCCGGGATCGCTACCTCACCGTCGGATAGCTCCTCAGTTCTAATCACGTAGGCTGAGTGGACCACAAACCAGCCCTCAGGTCCAGGTAAGAATCCCTGACCTGGTCGGGAATGGAACCCGGAGCCTACGGGTAAGAAGCAGGCACGCTACCCCTACACCACGGGGCCGGCCTTTTCTCCTACGCCTATCCTAAATATCCTACGATAAATAAATAAATAAATAAATAAATAAATAAATAAATAAATAAATAAATAAATAAATAAATAAATAAATTAGCCGGAGAAAATTTCAAGGAAATTGAGGAACATGATCTTACTATCATCAACAAGATTGATCTTATTCGATTAGTTTCCATAGTACAAAACTGAGATGGCGAGTAAACGTGATTCTGTTTGAGACTTTCTTTTTCAAACACTCCTGACACTGCCATATTCAGAACCCTAATATGTGCTGCTACATCCGTCAGTAGCAGTGAGCGAAACTGTGAACTCGCAAGGTTCTTGCACCGTATCCCGAGGCGAGGTAACTGTTTTCCGTAAATTCAGTTCGTATCAATCGAATATAGAGTACATTGATGTTGCACCGAATTAAAGGTCCTTATTTTATCTATGAAGTAATGTTCAAGTAGAAATCACAAAAATGGACTTTGATGGTTATTGTATCTATCCATTTAACTTTGCGTAGCTCCCATTTTCTTGTGTTCTGATTCTCTCTTTAAACATCCTTATGTGTAACCACGCTCACACGGAAACTGTCTCCCATGGGTAAGCATTAGCGTGAAACTTTGGCAGTGCACTGCTTATGTACAGTATACAAACAAGCACCCATATACTGCTGTGCTTCGAGGTGTTTCTGGAAGCGAGTTATATAACTTAAAATTTGCGAAATGTTCTTTGGAACGAGTACACGCAACTCTCCAGTCGTGCCTACTGAGTCCAGTGTGGAATTTCTGTTTAATAGAGCAGATACTGGTCGGATAAAAGTATGATGACGAAGGGATGTTCTGTAATAAAACCAATGTATATGTGTACATCAAGTGAATAGTAACAAGGTGGATCCACTTTAAAATATGTGTGCATCAAGGAGTAATGGCACATTCGCCGCCCGCAAGGTATTCGTCATCCACCCATGAGAAGTATTATTGGATGCATTCGCAGCTTCACTGTTTACTCAACGGACGAACGTCCTAGAAGATTCGCTCAGCAGAGTGGTAAAGTGTGCATTAATCAGGAATTTCCTCAGTTCGGGCACTTGCTTCGTTAAAATCCATCTCAACTTTCATCTCGTAAAATTTTAGAGGTGAAATATACAGTATCTATATATATTTACAATTGGCTTTACGTCACACCGACGCAGTTAGGTCTTGCGGTCACTATGGGATAGAAAAGAGCTAGGAGTGGGGAGGAAGCAGCAGTTGCCTTAATTAAGGAAAAGTCCCAGCATTTTTTTCTGGTGTGGAAATGGGAAACCAAGTAAAACCATCTGCAGGCTGCCGACAGCGGGGTTCTAATCCACTATCTCCCGAATGCAAGTTCACGGCTGCGCGCCCCAAAGTGCACAGCCAACTTGCTCTGTGTGAAATACTTCTTCACAACAGTTTTAAAATTAAAATTTTAATTATGGTGGACATTCGTCATGATATATTTTTATAACATTCTGAAAAATGTCATGGAATTGTAACTATGACAAAATCAACCTGCATAATCAATATAATATGTGTCCCGTTGAGCGGAAAGGGGTCTTAAATAGGCAAGGGAAATTTTACAGGAGAACTGAACGAAAGGATCTTTAGTGTAAATATAGGAGTTCTATGGTTTGACTTCTTGCACTAACTATGGATGCCATCTTCAGGACTGCTTAGAGTTGCAGTCGTTGCCGCTATATAATTCCGTGTGGCTATTTCTAGCCGGGTGCAGCCCTTGTAGGCAGACCCTCCGATGAGGGTGGGAGGCGTCTGCCCTTTGTAGGTAACTGCGTGTTATTGTGGTGGAGGATAGTGTATATGTGGTGTGCGAGTTGCAGGGATGTTGGAGACATCACAAACACCCAGTCCCCGAGCCATTGTAATTAACCAATGAAGGTTAAAATCCCCAACCAGGCCGGGAATCGAACCCGGTACCCTCTGAAACGAAGGCCAGTACGCTGACCATTCAGCCAACGAGTCGGACATCGTCACTCATTTACTACTACTACTATTATTACTCTTCTTCATGGTAATAATTTACATGTAGAATCTTCAACCTCTTCGGAACATAGGCCAGCTGAAGTGAAACGTAGATTTACTTTCTTTTTTACCACTTATTGCAGTGAAAAAGTCAAATTTAGCTTTTGATAGACTATTCATTTAACATCATCATTGTAACAGGTGTTACACTGAAACTAAAGAATGCAGTCATCAAGCAAGAACATAAGAGTAAAAAATTCGGATATCTCAATAATTAAAGGGAACATAAAAACTTGAACGGTGATGAGTTAGGCTTTTCACGAAAACATATTTTGTCAGTATGGGTTCCAAATTTTATTGTTGACATTTTATTTCTTAATGCTAATTACATTTTCACATGATCATGAGTTTCAGATCACAGGATCAGTAGATGTGCTTATCTGATGCTACAGTAGATTGGAACTCGACTCATGGCGATCGGCCATGTTTAATTTGAGCCAGTTCCCACATGCATTTCGTAGCTTGACATTGGTGTTTTTAGATTTTTTGGAATTATGAAAGCTGGTGTATTATGTTTAATGCGTTCTAGAGAATTTGAAGGCCATTTAATGTTCATATGCCGCGACATTTTACGAAAGAAAGGAATTGCTTCCTATTGTTCGCATCATTTTTCCGTAAATGTTCACGATTTACATTAATTTTGCCGTATACTTGTAGAACTCAAGAAAAATCTTCTGCTACCATGCTACTACGCTGGAGTCTAGGACTAAGCTAATTGTTGATACGACGATTTTAGTACTTCAAGATTGTGGCACAATTTCGTCAGTCAGTCACAATCTTGTTGCTAGGTACGCTGAGATATGAGACATTGAACACTGCCACCTCACGTTTCATCTAGAAGTTACTTCATTCTAGAACTTCATTTTTATAACACTTACCAGCTGAAGTACGTGATAAGATATCCTACGTCGAAAAATAACTCTCCCGAAGGCATCTCTTTTTAGGTTTATCACGTTGGTACTGCTGAAAATTTCCTTCAAGCACTGTCTTTTACTGGCAGAGGCTGTCACTGGTGTAGGCTTCATGAATTCAGTGTATAAGGAATATGTTCCTGTAGTCACAACCCACGTAACATTGGCAACTACTCACCAAATAACAAAACAATGGAGGTACTAATTAGTGTACCACTGGTCTTAGGAGGATATTGAAATATTGTAAATTACATTATAGATATATTCAGTAACCCAGTGTGTTACAAGGACTAGGACAGGAAATCTTGAGTTAGTAGTCTGCTAATGATCGAGCAGAAGTGGAATGTAAAAATATTCTGTTTTCTGAAATAATGGATTATGTCGCGTTTTCAAGGAATTCTGTTTGGAATTTTTTGTTGTCCGTTTGTAAAAAGATTGAGTGGGAATCGTAACTGACCCATGATTTACAACGAATTGCAATGAGAACAATCGTACTCAATCATATCGTCATGATTCCTACGTGGGGAATACTGAAGACATTCACCATACCTGAATTATTCAACTGGGTATCGTGGTTCAGTATAACCGGTGATATCCACTAAACATCTCTTAGAAAGCCACGGAGATAAGATCAGACGTCGCCATCGAGCATGTTTAGGTAGGGATAAGGTGTTTGTTTACAACTGCGTTTATTCCGTATTTCTTGAGCTGAATTCTATTGTTGTTAGGTGTGTTTCATTACATACTCAGTATTTTCCATTATTCGGACTTGTTATTAGCATGAGGATTTTAAAATAAATAGGCCCACAACACACTGGGTGTCCTTGAAGATATTTCCCGTATCTACAGAGGAGGCAACACGCAACAAACGAAGGAAAAGAATGTCCTATAAGCAATGGTCGCAAACCCAATACCTTCGGAGTTATAGTTTTCTACAACAAACATCATTTGAGCTACTATTCACAACATGTGTTCTATATGGGCGCCATACGTTACAATGCAGCCCTCTGTTCTACGTCACATGGAATCACGCATTCTTTGGAACACCATGATCATTACATGTCCCCAAAACCAAAATCTAAAAGGTTAAGGTCAGGCCAATGGGCAGGCAAAAGTATGGTTCCTCTCCGACCAGCAAGACCCATAACACATGTCGCCTAACTCTACAATGAAAGTGAGCAGGTACTCCATCATAATAAGACCAAAGCACACCACGCTAGTAGGTTTGCGAGCAATGCCTGCGTAGGAAAGTATTTCCGTCTTTTGTTGCATATGATCCTCCGTAAATCATTGGAATATCGTGATCATTGATAGTAGTAATAGCGGACCATAACTCCTAGGATAATGGGTTTGCGACTAATGTTTATAGGACGTTTGTTGCGTGCTGCCTCCTCTGAAAATATTGGAATCTTTTTCAAGAACACCCTGTAAAATTTTGCTAAGTATCGACATTACCACACCTTCTTCTCTTAATTCCCTTCTCCTTCCCAACCGTACGTCCCGCTGCTTGCCTGCACTCCTCCACCTGTCGGGAATGGTGACGTCTTCATTCGTTCTCTTCGGACGAATGCGACTCCACCAACCTGGAAGGAACTGCGGAATAAGAATGAGGAGGTTTGAATGAAGTGATCAGCAGAATCACACAGATGAATTTATTCACATATCATGTGACTTGATCTAAAGTACATGTCGTCAGGGGTAATAAAGAATAAGCCATAAGGTCATAAATTGACGTAAGAGAAAAATAACTTCTTTTCAAGAGGTGCTGTGATAAATAAAATGTCACGATAACACAGTAATTTGCATTCATTACTTGAATAACGAAATAACTTTGTTGAGAAAGTTTATCAGTTCCAGTATGCAAAATGGTGCGAAAAAGCTTTGTTTCCAGTAGCCATGAGATATTATGGGAGTCATTATCTGTATGGAAGGTCACTGATAGAGAGTACCAATTCTGAGATTACGTTGTTATCGTCCGACTAAGTACAACATCACGTGACTACGAGTTGAATGGAATCTTTGGAGTCACTAATATGCTCCCTGTGGCGCGCTTTATAGAGGTCACAGAAATGGATTTTTCAGGTTATTCTCCGCCCGTAGGATTCATTAATTCATTGCTTCGATTGGCACCTTCTTACGAGGTATTATGTATGTATTCTATTGTAGAGCTACTTGCTGAAAAGGAAGCGAGGGCAGAACAAAAATATTTTTCCTGGAAAACAGTCATCATCGCCGAGTTAAGGAAGATATACACTAACATTCTGTAGAAAATGATGTACATTCTGTTGGCTATATATTGTTAGTTCTTCTTCGCTATTCTCTGATTGGAGAAGGTTAGAAATTTAGTTGGCTGATAGAGTATTATTATAGAAAAGGACATTTGTTGTTCGTTTGCAGTATTGGTTCGATATCGATGAGTTACAGTTAACCAGAACTAAAGATATTCTTCCTCCCATTCTACATCCTTGAACCTTAGGATTCCTTACAGATTGATCGACTCATGGAACAACGAGTTCTGATTGCTTCAAATTCGTCGGGAGTATCATGGATCGATTCACGGGTCGTATATTTACTAATGCTTTTATTGGGATCTTGGATGGAATTCATTCATCCACGAAAGGACTACTGATAAGCTGTATGATCCAACTTGGTAGTGATCCGAGGAGTGAAATCTGCCTTTAAAATCACATCTGATTTTAGCTCAAGGACAATAGCTTCCCATCTGCAGGTTTAAGAATATCGAGATGCATAGTGTGGTGAACGCCTTTGCTGGCAAGACCTAGTGTTTACATAGCACTATTCATTCTGGTGCGGGCATTTCAATGGGCTTACCAGACTGATATGTAATAGCAACTTCTGGCTCAGTGAGGAAAGCAACAGGAATCCATCTCACTCCTCATTTCCCTAGTGCGCCTCTTCAGTGACGCCTGGGCCACCTACGACGCTGATGGTTGAGCTGTTGAGGTCCAAACTAGCCTCCGGTCTGATCACTCAACATACATAGTGTGCTGGGGAAAGGTTATAACTAGGGTCCGGTAGTTAAAGACCTATAAAATCCTACAAACATAACCTGTAAAAGACTTAACATATCAAAAAAAACACTTAAAAACTAGCAAAAAGATCGTAAAAATGCTATTAAATATCATAGTTTTAGTTTTAATTAAATATTTTTTGAACGAATATATTGTTTTAAAATGCAAAATACTAATAGTATGCAAAATGAAATGAAAATGAAAATCCACAGCCTGTTTCCAGTCAGTGACGAGGTCAGGAATGGAATGAATGAAACCCCCATCTAGCGGTGACGAAAGGAAATGTAGAAATGTACCGGCTGCCGAGGCCTGTCGCACTCCTCTAGGGCAATGATAAATGACTGAGAGATGAAATGATAACGGAGAGTGTCGCTGTAATGAAAGATGACAGGGAAAACCGGATTAACCAGAGAAGAACCTGTCCCGCCTCCGCTTTGTCCAGCACAAATCCAACATGGAGTGACCGGGATTTGAACCACGGTATCCAGCTTCTTATTTCAGACATTATATATTTTTATATTGACATAATTTTAAGAAAATGAAATCCGTGTTTGATAAAAAATTACTTGCTGAATTTAGAATGAAAATGAATTCATCAAACCCGCAATGGACATCCTGGAGAACGAAATTTAAATTAGTATAACTGGAATCATATTTGTGTTAACCACACTAGGGTTACAGAAACTGAAATTCGGAAACCTTACCTCAGTTGGCTTTTCAGTATATCACCATAGTCATTTCCAGGTTCTCAGTTGTAAAGGATAATGGTTTTCAGACAGCACGTTGCGAATCATCGAGAATCTTCTCTCCCCATCAACGGATATTAAGGGTTCATGAAGCAAGTGAAATCTTCCTCTTCGAAAATACATGTAAATTTTCTCCTTTCAATATTTCACTCATGTTGCGCATAATTTGATACCTCTGTTTATTCAAGCCTTAGTTTCATATTTTAATTTTTTTCATTTCATATCATTTCTTCTTCCTCTTCTTTATCTTTTTAACCTCCAGGGTTGGATTTTCCCTCGCCCCAGCGGGATACCAACTCTACCGTCTCACGGGTAGTGTCCTGGAGCTTCAGACTCTGGGTTGCGGGATACAAGTGGGGAGGATGACCAGTACCTCGCCCAGGCGGCTATGCTGAACAGGGACCTTGCGGGGGGATGGGAAGATTGGAAGGGACAGACAAGGAAGAGGGAGGGAAGCAGCCGTGGCCTTCAGTTAGGTACCATCCCGGCATTTGCCTGGAGGAGAAGTGGGAAACCACGGAATACCACTCCCAGGATGGCTGGGGTGGGAATCGAACCCACCTCTAGTCAGTTGACCTCACGAGGCTGAGTGGGCCCCATACCAGCCCTCGTACCACTTTTCAAATTTCGTGGCAGAACCGGGAATCGAACCCGGGCCTCCGCGGGGTGGCAGCTAATCACACTAACCATTACACTACAGAGGCGAAGATTTTCTTTCTTACTAGAGAAAATATGTTTAAGGCACGATGGATGAACTAATTAGGAACTACAAATGTACTCAAAAGAATATGAAGTTGAAGAAAAGCCGTTGAGACCTAAACAAGACTAGAAAAGTACCCGTAAACCAAAAATAGCAGAGAAAGACAAAAAAAAAAAGACAAATAAACCCCACCATTTTCTGGCCTACAATCACCCAGAATGAACATATATTATGGTGAGGCTCGTCTTCAGGCACTTATCTGATGCCATGGCTAAATGGTTAGCTCGCTGGCCTTTGGTCACAGGGGTCCTGGGTTCGATTCCCGGCAGGGTCGGAAATTTTAACCATCACTGGTTAATTTCACTGGCTCGGAGTCTGGGTCTGGGTGTGTGTGTGTGTTGTCTTCATCTTTATTCCATCCTTATCACGATGCGCAGGTGGCCTACGGGCGTCAAATCAAAAGACCTGCACCTGGCGAGGCGAACTTGTCATCGGACACTCCCGACACTAAAAGCCATGGGCCATTTCCTTTTCACTTTTTCAGACAATTGAGAGAAAAATACTTTTCCTCAACTTCCGAGCCCTAGTAATGGCATAAGATGATGCATCATGCTGCACATTAGGGGTGTGATGTAACTAACGATCTTCTTCCGTGTATGTCATAACTAAATTAAAACTTTTAGGGCTTATGCTATTTGAGCTTGTTCAGATAATCTTATACCTCTCCTGCCTTTTAGTGTTAAATTAATTGAGCTACTAGCTTCTTCAATCTCATTGCTCTCTCAAACTTCAGACTTTAATTCCACTTTAATTGTCTGACAAGCAAGTATATTGCATGGTCTGATGGACGTAAATGGAACAAATACTGAGGCATCTTGTTAAGTATATTACTTTAAATGTAATTATGTGTATTATCGGAATACTTCCGTTTATTCGAGAATGATTTACATTATAATGAGTCACTCCTCTTGAAATTTCAAGAGATTAAAATCTTCTTTAGACAAACAGTTCTATACTTGAATTATTAAAATGAAATATCAACATGACTCACTAACTGTCTTTAAGTACCACAAATGACTGTGCCATCTAACAAATATGGCATAATTTCTCAATACAAATCAACCTTGAACGGATGATGAAAAAGATTCCTTTTGACGAAAAAAAGAGAAAGTACGTAAATGAGGAACATTCAATATTGTGTATGAGAATTTTTGCTTTCACAGACCCCACAGACCCGTCTGATGTAGATCTGCGCTATCACTTTACGCTGTACGTAACTATTGCAGTGTGCATCAATATTTCACACTACTTATTAAACTCATTTCTTACAATACTTTCGCGTTCTCATAGAAAACTTTCCTCCAAAAATTTCCGAGTGCTTCCTTCTAGTGACCTATTGACTAATTCCAGTATTGAAAATGAAAACCTACAACCTGTTTTCCAGTCATTGACCGGGTCAGGGATGTAATGATTGAAGCAGATATAGGCTGTTAGTACGATTGGGTCGCCACTCCCAAAGTGATTTCTTAATGAATGATAGATGCTATAAAATGAGAATGGAGAGTGTTGCTGAAATGAAAGATGACAGGGAAAACCGGAGTACCCGGAGAGAAACCTGTCCCAACTCCGCTTTGTCCAGCACAAATCTCACATGGAGTGACCGGGATTTGAACCACGGTATCCAGCGGTGATAGGCCGACGCGCAGCCATCTGAGCCACTAATTACTGTATTATCTGGTCAAATTGAAGCAGTGCCTCATCATACGTGACTGCACACAACCATATTACACTCAAATGTATTCTCTAACAACACATTTCAAGAATTTTTATTCGCTTTCTTTATTCCCTCTTCGGACTATGATTCACGGGTAGACCCTGTTATCATCCTGTTACTTCTTAATTCCAGTAAATCATGTGACGTTTCAACTTTCCAAACACATAGGCAAACGATTTCGTAATTGGAATCGAAATGCCTCAGATAAACAAATTCCCGGTCCTCAGTAAATATTTATTTGTAACGGCCTACTAGATATTTATTTCTTCCTTTTGGTAATAGGCTTATATCAATATCCGAAATATCATGATTTACATGCTTTTCACATTCCTTTTCTCTAATCCATCCGAATTCATCAGACTACATTTGAAAGTTTGAAGTGCAATGATGATAACTTAGCAGCCAATTGCATACCAAACCATACAGCAGTTCAGATTGGCCCGCGGAGAATGCTAGTATTTATTTATTAATACATCCATAACAGGGTATATTCCCAATTACAACGGATGGTACAAAATACATTCAATATATAAATGGTACCTATATGAACAAAAGAATATATAACAATGAAAATCCGAGATTGCCATGACTAAATTATGAATAATTCAAACATATTTTCAATACAACATACAAACATATAAAATATCAAAGGAGAGAAAACAAATTAGCAGAGAAAAAAGAAAAAAATATTCATAAGATTAGTAAATACACAAACACATATACATTGGAAAAATAATAGTGGCATTACATACGTCATATTTAAGAGCTGAATTAATTTCTCCCAATAAATTATTCATTTTAATGTACATATTGTTTTCATATTTATGAAAATAAAGGAAGTGATAAAGTAAAATCTATTTGTATGATGTCTGAAGATATTCTTTTATATACTTCACACATTTTTACAACAGGTGAATTTTTATGATGTGAGATGCTTGAGAAGGGGCAGTAAAATGTTTGTCTCAAACGTAGAGTTACCCTCTTGGTATTGAAGTTGATTCTTTCAAGAAACTCTTGGTTATCTAATATTCCATTAGCTGTCTTGTAAAGAAATATCTGTTGAGCTAATATTCTACGTGTACTGAGCTTCGTTAAGCCAAATTCATTTAATAGAGTTGTATAAGAAACTCTTTGATGATATGGTGATCGGTTATAATTTTTAACATTTATATATCGCAAAAATGCGTTTTGTACTTTTTCTATTTCCTTAATTGTACACATGTACTGAGGAACCCACACTACACATGCATAATGAAGTTTACTTCTAACAAGATGACTGAATAAGATTTTTAAAATATATTCATTCCTAAAGTCCCGAGTATTTCTAACAATAAACCCTAATTGTTTAAATACATCATTTGAAATTTTATGAATATGACTGTTGAATGAAAGTTTTGAATCAAGCATTACACACAGATAGTTTACTAAATTACACCTCTGCAATATCTCACCGTTTATACTGTAGTTATGCACAGTCACATTCTTATTACGAGAAAATGTGATCACCAACACTTTTTAATATTAAAAAAAGCCTGTTTGCAACACACCATTTGTAACAGTTGTTCAGATCGGCTTGCAATTTCATAGCACCATCCTACCCGGTAATTTGCTTATAAATCTATAGGTCGTTAGCAAAGAGTAAACATTTTGAATATTGTATTACTTTCGGTAAGTCATTAATAAATAATAAAAAGAACAATGGACCAAGGTTTGAGCCCTGAGGGACTGCAGAATTAACTTTGAACTGGAATGAAGTATTTTGTGTGTAAGGTACAAACTGTTTTCTGTCTGACAGATATGAAGAAATTAATTTCAGATACTCAGAAGATAAACCAAATAATGAAAATTTACTCAAATGAACAATGTTATCAAAAGCTCTTGCAAAATCAGTATAAACTGCATCGATAGGAAGCCCTCCATTCATTGAATCAGAAATATCCTGAATGAAGTTCATACAATTAGTCGTAGTAGAACGCTTGGGATAAAACCCATGCTGAAATTCTGATTCGTATGGCTTGATGTGATTAAATATTATAACATAGAGTATTTGTTCAAAGAGCTTCGCTGTAGCACATTATTGAGGTATATCTGCAGTTCTCATTTTTCGAACTATCACCATATTTAAGGATCGGAGTTATTTTACTTATTTTACAAATCTCAGGAAATATTTGCGTCTTTAAAAGTAAATTATATATGGCACGTTGTGGAACCATTAACACCTATGCACATCCTGTAATAATGTAAGGAGGTATGTGATCAAATCCTGCCTATTTAGATGCCTTAAGTTTTCCTAATGAATCTTTATACTCATTTTCGGACCCATATATAAACTTTGAGCAGTAATCATTATGCTGACTCACAGGCTTTATATAAAGAAGGCTGGGGTGTATTAACAGTTTAAAAATAACATGCAAAGGTGTTGGATATTCCTTGCGCATTTACCAAATGGTTTCTACCATATGTCATACACTGTTTGAACAAACTATTATTTCGTTTACTTTTTACGAAACCCCAAAACGTTTTCAGATCCTTTTTTATATTATTCTGTGACTGTAATATATACAATTTATATGTCCTTGCAATAAGTGTCTTAGACTGTTTTTTTAATTGTTTGTACATGTGAGCACTATATTCAGAATTATTCATGTGCTTCCTGTGAGTCTCCTTTCATTTCAACATTTTAATTATATCTGATGTAAACCAACAAGGGTACATTATTTTCTTGTTCACTGTTTTTCAGGAACATATTTCGTGAAAATGTTATTAAGGACTGCATATAAACAGCATACTGCATTATTAGGGTCTTCACTCATTAGTAACTGATTCCAGTCATAATTTTTTAACGATGCATACAATTCGTAAAAATCTGCCTTCTGGAAATTTTAGATGCTGATAGGTAATATTTTGACTAGCTCAGTATAAAGCAGGATGATTGGAATCCTCAGGCACAGGGAGGTAATCTCTTCTGAATACATTAATATTTCCTACATAGTTGGACAGAACTAAATCAAGTGTTTTAACACTGGCATTTTTTACGTTATTAAACGAATTCAGATTGAATAAATCAATAAAATTAGCCAGAGCAAGGTATTTTGGTCCACAGTTAAGTAAATTACTGTTACTATCAATGATCAAAGGTAAGTTAAAATCACCCGTTATAATAACATTATAATGTTGTATGAATTCGACGTTTTCAAGTACTGCAAAAGATTATTACAAGTTTCTAAATCAGAGTTTGGTGGAAAGTAAACAGTTACCACGAGAACTTTTCACCTAAAATAAATTTAACACAGACCCATTCGATGTTCTCTACATCAAGTTCTACATGAACAGATTTAAAGGTATTAGCAACAGCTATCAAAACACCACCACTCTCCTTATGTACACGATCCCGCCGAAAAATTACATCTTGTATGAAATATTACCCCATCATATACGCTCTTCATCAACCATGACTATATCACCATGATCACGTCATAATTACTAGCAAGGACACTAGTGTATATCTCACTTATTTTGGTGTTCAGCACTCTAACATTCTCATAGTAAAATGATAACAATTTATCCCTTACAGCCATCTATATTATATCATATATATATGTGTCAAAGTGTCACTTGCTATCTTCCTAAGATTAATATTTCCTGCATTATCCACTCACAAATATGCAAAATCTCTCTCCCTTTTTACCTTTCTCGCTTCACTGAAAATAATTCTTCTGTTTAAAGGGAGATTTTTGTTGATATAGATAGGCTCCCCAGAGATAAATCCAAAGTCAGCACAGCTCAAGTTACGTTTAATCTTACGCCTCGGGAGAAACATATCCCTATCAAATCTTCTAACAAATTTTACAATAATTCCTGCGTGAGGTTGACTTACTGGATTTTTTAACCTATGGCATGTATCAATCTTATCACCAGTTACAGTAACATCTAATCCCCTATCTACATTTTTCACTAAGGAGATCACATATTCATTTGGCGTTTCAGGAATCTCATGTATTTGCAGTGTATTGCGCCTTCCATATTGGTCTAGATCATCTATTTGTTGCTGTAAGTTGCTTATTTTGCTCTTTAATGCACAGTTCTCTGATTTAAGGCTGTCAATAACTTTCTTACATGATTTCAGTTCTTTTCCATGACTCTTGAGTAAAATAAAGTTTTCGTCCGGTTTCTCATGAACTGAGTTCAGTGATTTACCGATCTCTACCTCAAGATTCTTACACGATTCCTTAACTTTACTAACTGAAAGCAGAAGTCGATATATCTGGCTTACAGTCGGTACATTTTCTACAACTTGATTGCCCTCCTAATCACTCACATTACCATGTAGAATTTTCTCACAATTACTACAAAACCACATCTCATCATTGGATCGCAAGCTTTTTACATACTCTTCCATAAGATTTACACATGAACTATGAAATAGAATACTGCATAATTTGCACTAAGTTTTTCCATTTACATCCTGACGTGCACAGCTTTTGAACAATTTCCACACACACCCATACTTTAGTAATGTTGGCTGTACTCGTTGCAATCGATTAAATAGAATACAGTTTTACTCCCTGGAAACATTGAACATTGAAATTGGTAATAGTTTGTCACAATCGATAGTTCACTTTACGCCACAGAAATGTTAACACTCTATGTTGGTAGCAACTTTGTAAACACTTTTATAGACAGAAATGAATTTCCCTACAGTTTAAAACTGATTTACAGCACTTAGTTGAACTACATTTAAAATGTATTTACGTCAGTTTAAACATGAGTAATTACAGCTTGAAATAATTGCATCATTTTCAGCCAAACATCACTATATCCACTCTAAAATCTTGAACGCCTAGAGCACAAGTCACTGCCTGCCTACCTCACCATTACGAAGAAACTTCGTCAAGAAGTGTTTGATAATTAACTGTATCCTTGAAATACGCTTTTTACAAATCTATTTTTGATTTCATTCCATACCAGTTCCGTATAAAATGTAACGGAAAATAGGATGCAAATTTCTAGTCCCTTATCTACGCCAACGTTTCTTTAAAAATAAAATTACAATACTTAAGACTCCTTCGTACTTGATTCGTGTGATTTTTCAATAATACAGATGATACTCTTTTAATGTGTCGAAGTAATTTTTGCTAAAGGCTTCGTCAACGAACCAACTATTGGCCGCTGGAATGTAGACGTATCGCAGAATATTCAGGATCCTACGGTAGACCATGTTAACAACAAGGTAGTCCGTAATTCCGGTAAATCATGTGAAGTTTTAACTTTCCAAACGCACAGAAATGAAGAAGTATATTTCGATCAAATCGTCAGAAACGGCAAATGCAGCCTGATTCAACTAATCATGAAAGTCAGCCAACAACTGAAAAGGCGAGCATGTCTGGAGAAGATCTTCCTTGAAGTAAAACCTTCGATGGTGGCCCTGTATCCACAATACGGTAACTTTTGCACAGGAAACACAAAATAGGAATAATGCTCCATGTCGTTCAGTAACTTTCTGTGAGGAGACGGCGCCAGAATAAGAATTAACTATTAATTCACTATAACAAATAACTATTTGACACGTCCTTACAAATCAGCAAAAGCTTTGTTCGTAATTTCACTATTCCTTTTTATGTAATAGAACAATACTACACAATATTACTCATTTTTGAAAGGAGTAAAGGATAAAGAACGTTCTACTCAATCGATGGATACAGCTAACTGATTACGGCGTGTCAAACATATTTGCATATATCAAAGGCGATTATTAAGAGACAGGGCTAAATACAGTTTACAATTGTTCACATTAAAATTTTTGATAATTAGAGAAATTCTATGACGATATGTGATGTTTAATCCTGGTAGGATGGTTTTACTCGACGTGTTGTCTATAATGACACCACCACTTTACCGTAATATCTAGTGAACATGGAAACAGGACTGCCACACTGGCGAGGGATGGTGTTTCGTGCTTCACCTGGAAAATTATATTCTGTTACGTTTATTAGCTGCCATTATATCTGCAAGACATAATAGCAAGAAATTCTGTAACATAAATTACTGTTAATTTAGACTGATGATAGTACATTTCCGTGGCGTGGTGTTAGGTTGCTATGCATTTACAACATGACTTAGGTGAACATAATTTATTTTGAAATTTTGCGAAATATGAATTAAACACGTGATCGTAATAATTCTCCGTTACACGAAATAACTTGGTCTAAAGAGAAGGTATCTGCAATACGAAGCGATATGCATAAAACTTAATAATGTTCGAGTATGATAAAAGTTTCGGATGCAATGGTATGAGATTAATCAGACGATCTAAGAAAGTGTTCTAAGGATTTTTTAAAAATCTTTTGACAGTTAATCAAGAAATATATTTCCTCATTAAATACTGTACAGTACTCTGAACTTGTTTCTGTAATAATGACTCGTGATCAGTAAAACAAATGAAAAACAAACAAACAAACTAACAAACAATGAATACAAAATCACAGAAACATTAAAGAATGGATGGGCTGCGTCGGAGGTATGGCTGCAAGTTTTATGATGCAGAATACGCTTCTCCGACAGAAATGAATGACGTTTAACTATAATTATTGTCAACAACGCAATACTAACGTACTCAGTGTCAGCTTGACCAATCCTATTAAAATTGGCAGCCCGATGTGCCTTTTCCACTCAGGCCTGGCCATTCCCCACGAGTTGCTGGTGATTGGAGATAATCTGCGAGAGGTCTTCAGTGACTGCTTCACCATCCAAAGTCGACTCTCATTCCACATGTTTTGCAGGCTCGGTGATGATACTGGGCAGTATGTCCTGCTTTGAGATCGCCTTAAACACCCTGCACTTCCGGTAATCTTTGGCAAGTTCTGATGCAGAATTCGTGAGCTTAATCGATTTATCTGATTTCCTTCCATCCCCCTAAAGGCGTGTACGGTAGTTTCTGATCAATTTAGATCGAGTATATTCAGACAATTTGCAAATTTAAATCAATTTTTGACATATCACTAACCTGGTAACACGTCATCAAAGTTATGGTAACCAACTGTAGATACTACGAAATAATTTTTCCTGACAATTGTAACTAATCCGCTTGCAACCCTATAGCACGAAGTAATCGTGAGATATACTAACTAAGAAATCCTCACAGTAGTTTCTGTAATAATGGCCCGTGGTCAGTAAAATAATAATCATCAAGACCAAACAAACAAACAAGCAACGAGCACGAACTCACAGAAATATACAACTATATAAAACTAACTAAAGAACTAACTAACTAACTAACTCTGGGTCTAACAATGGTAATCCGTAAAGAACATTGCTCCATTTCCAGTAATGAATAAGTACCACCGTTCTGGATTACACTTCTTATAAACGGGAGGAAGAGGTTTTATAACTTTTAAGGACGGTGGGTCATTATTTCACTCTTCGAAAGATACATGCTACATGTTCAAATTTTATATTAATAATACATTTCTGTGAAAATATGATTATTATTGGACGACGAGGCAGCGGGAAAATGGAAAATTGGGTCAAGTGGTTGTAGAGAAAGACGGTGCGGGGAAGAATAATTTTGGGGGTATTTGTCTAGGGAATAATAGGGAAAAACGACCGTGAATTAATGTTTATTTACGTTAGTCTTCATTCACTTAAGAACTAAATCATCCCAGTCCACAGGTAAAATAAAGTGGATAATGTGGTTGTCACCACATCCCGACTTTCGGCTGTAAATCTACCTTTCCAAAGCACCTGATTCTTCAGGCAACCCAATGAGCTGTATATATCTGAAGCACACTATGAAACTTGTACAGGAGGAAATATGTGCTCCTTAATATTTACTTTCATTGCTACTGCGTACTTCAGCCTAATCACATAAGTAGTCTTTCTCGCCATCGCGATATTCGTGACCTACTCATTTACGGTTCTTAACATGTATATTTAAATTCAATGACGGGAGTTAGTTAAGTAATTATGACGAAGTTATTCAGATATGCTTTACATGGGCATAATGTCGGCCTAACTGGGAGCAAGAGTACTCACGACAGCTCTTTATAAATCCTGAAAAAAATTAACATCAGTATCAAAAGTCCCTTATTTCGAGAAGACATCACAAAAGTTCCATGAAATCCCGATATAGTTCACTCACCCTGCAGTTACCATTCGCCCGTTACTTTTATGGCTAGCATTCAACTACTCTTACTCTATCTCCTCGCGTAGATCAGTAGTAGCATCGACCCCCGGATCCCATGATCGTAGATTCAAATCCGGTTGAGGTAGTCGGAGTATTTGTAGAGCAATAAAAGTCCACTTCGTACAATGCTGACATGCGAAATATCCACTGATACATTTGATGTTTACCCGACAAAATTAATTAAAACTCTGCCATAAATCGCCCAACAAGTATCCGGTTTACTCAGCCATTTGTTGGGTAAATCTAACAAAGGATATTGACGCACAAACAACCGAAATGGCGCCAAATTGAAATTTCTATGTACGGTATTTCAGGCTATATTATTATTCGACATTTTCTGTCCTTGTCTTTCTCGAAATACGAGACTAATAAACAAAATAGCAAATTAAGTTTCCGTATGACCACATACTACTTAAAACGTTCTACAGCTAATTGTAATTTTGGTCGGATACACTTTCTGATGCCACGTGAATGTTTAATTGAAAATTCCAACCCAGAATTGACCGTATTTCGAACCTTGGCCATTCAAGCATGAAGCCAGCAGTTAAGCCACTGCACTAATCATGTTCGCTATGACAATTCACGGTTGTTACCACTCCTGTGTGGATCAGTGGTAGAGTTTCGGACTCCGTTTGGCAATATAGAGGTTTTTTTAAGGACGAAAAAAGTCTATTCGACACTTTATATCGTAAACGTTCTGGTGACACATTTGTTGTTCACCGAAGAACATTAGTTAAAACTCAGACAGTGACGCCCAAGAGATATTCGGTATACTGTACCATCTACTAGACCTACAGTAGAGTAGAACGGAACGTCAAAACTGACAAGCAGACATATTATAATAAATGCCCACGGTAGCTGAGTCCCTGCGATTACCAGTGACGTAAACATTCGTCGATATAATGGCTATGAATAACTCAAGCCTAGTTACATACGTTCACTGACGGATATGGAATAAAGGGTCATTACAATAAATAAAGTGAAAATAACTTCCATTATTCCCTTGAGCGTATGTTTATCCAGTCATTAAATCGTCCGTAAGTAGCCATTTGTTTCAGTCGATTCGAAGTCCAAGGAATGAAAATTCATTCCGAGATTTCAAGGATTCCGTGTGCACTTAGATGAAATTCCCGCTCTATGCCAATATATTTCTTAACATTCGGGATTCTAAAATTGTTCAAGCGAATGGAGTATACTGTGACAGATAATACTTTAAAATTATTTGAATTAGTATTTTTGTTTGTGCCATCACTTGTCACTCAATTCATTCTTTAAACAGCAGAAAATACAGTATGTTGGTAAAATCTTAGGAAATTCAAGTCGATGAGGTGAGTGGACTGGTTGAACCGTTATCTGTACTCGATAATTAATTACTTCCTTCCCATCACACTGACGAAGTTGAGAAATGGCAACATTGCTATACGGTGGCTAAAAATGGGATTTTGGCCCACTTATCTGTTTCGCTGAGTACATCCGGTTACAATCCTTATCATTTCCATCCCTATAGTGCCATTTATGGCATCATGTTATTACTGAAAGTTTTATTATACTTATAATTCATATAAAAGTAATTTGTTAGTAATTTACCTTGTAATGTTACGAGATAATCAATAGACGCTGATCTGAATATCTATACTTCCATGGTAATATATAAAAAGATACTGAGTCTGTATGCAACGGGTAATCTCAGGAACTACTGGACCAATTTAGAAATTTCCTTCCCCATTTGAAATATAATATCATTCCGAAGAGCATAGGTTGTCTCAGAATACCAAAGTGTTCTCGCATGAACCATAATTTAGAGAAATGACAGCAGTAATTAATCTGAGAGTTTGTACGTTTCGCTGTTTGTGATTTTCCTTGTAGGAACTACATGACTGGTTGAGCTAAAATTTGCCAAAATTGCAAGGGATACATTTGCCTAACACATAAGCTATCATGCTATCTTTTCAGTTGGCTATATAGAGAAAGCAAATGAGCAAGTCAGAGGATAACGTACTTTTGGGGCTCATAAAATCGAATACGCTACCTAAACGGTTAATACTACTGAACAACGGAGCGCACAAAGTGTACATGAAACTCGACTACCAGAAAATTTAAGGGTTTATATGAATTTTTTGTACCTGTAATAGTTTCCCAAAAATGTTTTGCTGTGTTTTGGTGCATACGTTATCCTTGGTCTTTTTGTCTTGGTTTCTGTCACGTAGAATATACTTGACGGACCGTGTTAAAATTTGGAACATTTGATTAACCCATGGTCTACTTATTGTTACAGTGTATCTGAAGGAGGGCATGCAAAGAAATAAAATGTGAAGCAAGTCATTGGAAAATGTACGTCTATGGGCATTCAAAGCGAATACCCTGCCTAAAGGGATAGTGCTGTTACAAAATGGAGTCAGCAGCGAGAGTAATTATAATTCCTTGAATTAATCATCCCTTACGAAATTCTAACAATATTCGAGAACAAGGATGTCTTCCTGTGTTTTACTATCACACTATATCTTAAGCGGGCCACTTAGAGAAAGAAAATGTGAAGCCATTCAGAGGAAAACGTATGCCTGTGTTAATTAACAGTTAATAAGCTGCCTGAACAGTTAGTCCTATTAAACACTGAATCAGAGCAGACGGAATTAAATTTCGATTTGTCAAGAAAATATTTATGTGAATTTTCTTCGTAACTCAAATAATTTGGAGAAAGAATGCTTTTGGTGTATACTACTGAGGGTTGGAATTAATGTCCTTATATTAAACATATAAAATAAGCCACAAAATGGTGGAAGCTACATTCAATTCGAGAACACTTACACACGTTCGGGTATGATTCATAACTCCCACTCAAGCTTTCGCCCTTCCTTTTCCTTTCACAGTAACCAAGTACAAACCAAATACAACCGACCCTGGCTGAATTTGAAGACCGGACCCTACACTAGCGCTGCGTGTGAGTCTAACTTTATTTTAAACGCCTTTGAACGGCAAGGAACATGAGTATATTATGTAAATGGGAAAACATATTCAAGAACGCACTCGGTCAGCTATCGTGGCATGGTTCACTGCAAGTTACTGCAGTGTTATAATAAAATACTAGCTGATGTGCCCGTGCTTCACTACGGAATTCTACATTGTGTAGAGAATTCTAGGTTATGTAGTCTACACGAAGATCGTATTAAATTGCATAGTTCTTAACGGTACTCTAGAAACGCGAAGGGAAATTCGTCAAACGTCTTTTCTCATGTGAAGACTGGGTTAGAGAATTTTCATTTTAATAGTAGGCCTTCTTGCCTACTATCAGTCACAGCAATTTGGGGAGTTTTCATTATAGTGACAGACACTCGCTCTCCAGCTGCCTATTTACATCCCCAGAAGGACTGTCTTAGTGGTTTTCCCAACTGAAATTATCAGAGGTCACTACAATGACGTCAATAGCAACGTCGAGATTAAAAGTAATGCTATCATACGAAATAATTGGTCAAATGAAAAATCACACATTTTCTCACTTTTGAAGAGCAGTACTACGCTGTTGATCTAACAGTCCAATATTCTAGACCAGGCCGCAGACAGCCGTGAACACTCTATTTTCCGGGGCGGGGGGAGGCGAATTTTGGAGAGTCCCAGTGTGAAAACTATGCCTTTTTACATACCTGTTTCCAAGGAGTACCCGATAAGTAGGAAAACCTCAGTTCACTATACTGGTGAGGGAAGGCAAATTTTTCCTCCAAGCCAGAGGAGAAGCCCCCTATTCGCTGCTAATTTGGAATAAAAAGAATTTATAATTTAATTAAAGTGAAGAGGCAGAAACCTTTCTTAAGAAACGGCTCTTTTCAGAGTTGTACTTTGCGTTATTTAGTGAATTGTGGTGCTATAAGTTGGAATAGGCCGAAATAGTAATTCTAGACCAGTCATAAGTGAGCCTCTGCCGTTATTCCCTTAAGTGAGCACACTGCTCATCCCAATCAGCGCGTCAGAGTAGGGAGCGAATAGCTTGAACAGTACATGTCTCTCAACGAGAGTTTAATTCTGATGTACACAAATATGCGAAACACGTTGCCTTTGAACGTGGACGTAGACGTAGTTGACTGGAGAAGGAACCGTCGCACTCACTCGACTGTATGCGAGCTAGAAGGAAATTAATACGTGGTATTAATTTTTTATTTTAGTTTATTACATTCAGAAAGTTTGGAAGAGTACGTAATCATATTAAAATATGGTTTTCATATATACCGGTATATATATATGTGCTTTTTAATATAAAATATTGGTAAAATGACGAGAAATGAAGGCACAAGGCGTGGTGTTATACAGGAATCCTTCTCGCATGGAGAGAAAGTTCCAAGCTGTACAGTGTGGGGATAAGGTGCTGCATCTTGCAGCAGCAGTCAGTGTCAGTATTCATAGTGAGAGAAATGGAGCAAGAGGTAGGGTCATCGGGTGTAGTGAAGATCAAAAGAGGAAAACCGTTCAGAAGTGACCATTGGCAATGCATTGTGAATGTGTGCAATAAACTAAGTGAACAGAATCCAGGTTTCGTCGTTTAGAACGAATAACACACTACAGAGACACATCAGCAAGTGCAACCTAAACAAAAAGGACCCATTCTCAAAGTCAGCAGTATATGAACTCAAGTGTCAGGATCGTAACTGAAATGCCACATATATAGGTCAGACGAAACGTAATTTCCACACAAGATACAAAGAACACAAAACCTCCGTCAGATATAATCGGCATTCAGGCTTCGGGGAGCACATTTCCAACTGTTCAGACCATTTCACAGAAATCAACACTAATCTAAAAATTTTACACACAGAAAATAAAAGTAAATCTTTGAATATAAAAGGAGCAGTAGAAATTTACATCGCAAAAAATGCTAATGTAACTAACCTAAATGACCATACACATTAAAAAATTCCCCCTCTTCGCCCTACTCACATAACATTTGTACAAAACTTTCTCATTAAATTAGCCTTTTTCTTAATAATAACATTTTATATTTAGTCTCTATTAATATTCCCTACTTTATTAACCTAAATTCCTTAATTTTCTTTCATTCATACTACATAAAATTACATTATAACATGAAATAGGTCAATAACCTCTGCTACTATCCCCTCTCCAATGTTCATGGAAGTTTCCACAGCGCTCCACTTGCTCCGCCCTACTCCCCCCTCCCCTCTCCGAGGTACAGTGTACTCGCCGTTATCATCCAATAGGAGAGATCCACAACGCTCCACAAGGCCCCTCCCATGCTACCCCTCCCCTCACCGCGAGCAGTGTTCTTTGCCCAAAACTCCCCATGACCACAGTCCTGAAATAGTGTTCAGTGACAACGGACTTAGCATCGGCAGTCTAAGATACGTACGTAGGTGTTACATTATATTAATACTTGTATATTTATTTTATTTTTGTCATTACTGTTTCATGTTATCACTAAACTCTCTATCATTGGCAAGTTTACACAATATAGACAATACTGTACATATATAAGCATGTTTTAAGTGATTTGACAGAATCTGAGGATGTTCTTGAAGAGCGAATTATGTCATTCTTTGTATATATAGTATGAATTTTACAGGTGTGTTTATAGTGTTATAATTTATATTGTAATTGCTGTGTTTGACGGACTGGAAAGTTTTTATTACATTTAACTAAGTCGACACTGGAAAATATGGCTTTATTCTTAACAAAAATATAAGCCTTCCCCTAAACTACTATTTGATCCAGGATGACTAACATTGTTTATAGCTTAGACTTTAGTTTCTTATTCCCCGTCTCCATATAGCGATTTTCACTAAATTCTGTTTACCCATTTTCTCGTGGCTCGGTCTTGAAGTGGACTTAGCAACTATAATACATGAATATCTAAGTTATCATAGCTAGTACGGTAAAAATATATAGGACCTAAATGATCGGAAATTTAATTCTATATAACTTTAGTTATGTATTATTTATCTACAGGGCCTCTAATAACATAAGTATTTGAGAATTAAATTTTACTCCTTCTAATAAACTCCATTTCACTCTGCGCGAATAGAATAATTTATAGCCTAGATTGTAGTGGCTCATTCCCCGACTTTACCTACCGATGTTCATAAAATTCTCTTCAGCCGCTTTCTCGTGATAAGTGTACAAACAGACAGACAGACAGACAGACAGACAGACAGACAGACAGACAGACAGACAGACAGACAGACAGACAGACAGACAGACAGACAGACAGACAGACAGACAGACAGACAGACAGACTTTACGGAAAGTTAAAAAGTGAATTTCCTTGTTACTGTGGACACGACCGATGCAGAATTACAATAGTTTAAAATTCTGATCAATGTACAGACCAAAGTTTTGTTTTATATATAGACTATAGACATATTGTTATACAACTCGCCCGGTCACAGCCTTCATGGTTCTTATTATCCTTCAAGTTCTTATGACAAATTTTAGTGATATGCCTTGTTAATACACTGTTCTTTAAGGAACCTGTTTACACGATATCTGTGCGCAGGCAAATGATCTGATATTATTATTAATCTATATAAATAAAATTGTTCGTGTCTGTTTGTTTGTCTGTCTGTTTGTCTGTTCCACCATCACGTCGAAACGGCTGGATAGATCTCAACCAAACTTCATATTTAGAGTATACTCATCCCGGGGAAGGTTTCGATATGCATATCGTTTTAAAATCTTTGAATACACGGGGGTTTATAGGAAAACCAGAATGGTTTTTCCACCATCACGTCGAAACGTCTGGATAGATCTCAACCAAACTTCATATTTAGAGTATACTCCTCCCGGGGAAGGTTTCAATATGCATATCATTTTAAAATCTTTGAATACACGGGGGTTTATAGGAAAACCAGAATGATTTTTCCACCATCACGTCGAAACGGCTGGATAGATCTCAGCCAAACTTCATATTTAGAATATAATCCTCCCGGGGAAGGTTTCGATATGCATGTCGTTTTAAAATCTTTGAATACACGGGGGTTTATAGGAAAACCAGAATGGTTTCTCCACCATCACGTCCAAACGGCTGGATAGATCTCAACCAAACTTCATATTTAGAGTATACTCATCCCGGGGAAGGTTTCGATATGCATTTCATTTTAAAATCTTTGAATACACGGGGGTTTATAGGAAAACCAGAATGGATTTTTCCACCATCACGTCGAAACGGCTGGATAGATCTCAGCCAAACTTCATATTTAGAATATAATCCTCCCGGGGAAGGTTTCGATATGCATGTCGTTTTAAAATCTATGAATACACGGGGGTTTATAGGAAAACCAGAATGGTTTTTCCACCATCACGTCCAAACGGCTGCATAGATCTCAACCAAACTTCATATTTGGAGTATACACATGCCGGGGAAGGTTTCGATATGCATATCATTTTAAAATCTTTGAATACACGGGGGGTTTATATGAAAACCAGAATGATTTTTCCACCATCACGTCGAAACGGCTGGATAGATCTCAACCAAACTTCATATTTAGAGTATACTCCTCCCGGGGAAGGTTTCGATATGCATGTCGTTTTAAAATCTTTGAATACACGGGGGTTTATAGGAAAACCAGAATGGTTTTTCCACCATCACGTCCAAACGGCTGCATAGATCTGAACCAAACTTCATATTTAGAGTATACTCATCCCGGGGAAGGTTTCTATTGAACCCGAGTGACTTAGGCCCAAAGGCAATCATGATTTGATTGATAAAATAATATATGGTACATTTATTGAAATACAGAAGTGTAGTTGAAAACATTTCATATATGTAATGTCGAAATAGGAGCGAAGGAAGGACGACAGGCTGGAGGCTGACGGATTAGCTCGACACACCAACATTTAGCTACTTCACAGCAGGGGATCTCATTAGTTGGCGAACAAGAAAATACAGAGTCCACAAATAAGTCTTGGTCAGAAAGAGAAAGGGATAGGTGATACAAAGGAAGCTCGCTACGTGAGTAATGCGCTGGGATATTTTTGGCAGGACGGAGATTCCCGTGCCGTCATGGAAAGCTACAGCGGCTGCGAGGACATTCGCTAGCCTAGGTTAGGGCAGGGGTATGGCATCAGCTGGACATCCTAAGATAGGAACTGTCCGTGGAATCCATTTTTCGTAATTCACGAGAAACATTACCCAGTCCGAGTACCGGTCTCGGAAAAATGTATATAGCCGGAGTACATCATCTTAGTTAAATCGAGAAGCCGACCGTAACATAGGTTATGCTCGGGCTCCCGATAGAAGGAAGCTATATCCTTGAACAACGGTTCGATTCAAATGGAATCGATCCGTAAATTATACCTCAAAATGTCATTTTATTTCAGAAGCAACCCAGCACGATATTGATACCACTTGCGGTATAGCAAGTGATTTGTTTATGTAACATGTGTGGAAAACTTAAATATCGTTGCCAAATGTATCAAAGTTTCGTACGTCGGATGGCGTAATAAACTGCTTTTTCTGGTTAATTATTTCAAAGGAAACCATTCTCATAATCTTTTTATTGTAGTTAGTTGATGCCCTTTTTAAAGTTAACAGTCACTTCCTAGTCCTATCATGGAGTCCTTAAATTCAAGTTTACAATCGAGCCTTCCCTATTTTAATTTTAAATTGCTCCGTTCATTCCCGTGTTCATTTATGCCGCTATATTTATATTTGATGACTTAAATAATGAACCGACACCCCTGAGATAAATGCTAGTCTGGGACTCGGGAGGTGGACGGGTGCAAAATGGCTTGCCCAACGTGGTGCTTTAGGAACGGCAGAGAGGGCCTAACAAATGAAGGGAAGAACTACGAGTCATGTTGGTTGACATCAGTAAAATGATGACCAATTGTAGGACATGTTACAGTTGGGCCAGAAGTAATATGGCTGGTTTAAAGTGAGACTTTACTGTGTGCCCACTGGGAAGCTTGATTGCATTCTAAAGAGGCCAATATCATTGCTAATCAATTGTAAATTTTTATACTTTTTTTCAAATTTTATATTTTTAAATTTTGATTTTTATTAATTGATGACCGCATCACGGTCAAGTGTGTGTTCACTGGTAACGTAATATCTTGCTAGAGTAAGGTTAGTTTCGAACGGGGCTAGATTTGACTAGTTTATTAATATAATCCATTGCTAATCTCTTCAAGTTTGGCAATGATTCAAAATTCAGTAAGCTCGAAGATTTGATGTTTATCTTTTTCCCATATGAAATTTAATATTATTTTGGTAATTCAGGACTCCATTTAAATGTCATTGGTCATGAGATGAATATTATAAACAGCTGTTTAGGAAGGCTTGAAATGGTAAAATATTACTGAGCACCATTTCAAGTTATTATTTAAAAAGAGGTTGAGATGGTATAAATTAAAATTAACGTATTTCAGGGCAGGAGATTTCCAACTTCATCGTTGTTTTTAATTTTGTTGTTGTTGTTGTTATATTGGAGCAGTTTATTGTGAAATCTTAGGCGCAAGCCAGCATTCAAAGTGAATGACGTGCAAATGTAAACAAGTTTCAAAGTCAAATTTTTTTTGTTAAATGAGAGTTAGTGTAGGGGTATAATATCATAGGATAGGGCCTAGACCCAATAGCGTATTCCTTCGTGTGCAGCAAGGTGAGAGGCCGATCGGCCCTTTTGCTTTCTCAAGAAAAGTTATAATGTCTGACGACGGTGGGGAGCGACCCCAGGACAAAGTGGTAGATGGACAGGGAGAGATGAAAGCTCTCACATTAGAGGACTTAATGCAAGCGTTGGCTTTGAATAATGTTGCAATGGAACGTAGGTTAGATCAATTACAGGCCGATAGCGTTTCAGTTAAACAGGCAAATGACAAAATTATAAATAAAGTTGATCAAGTGCAGGCTGATAGGATTTCAGATGAACAGGAAATTATTCAACAAATGAAGTTTAATAGTGTTTCATTAGATAATAAAATAGACCAAGTACAGGCTGCGTGTGAAGTTAATAAAACAGAACTCAAGGCACAAATAGATGCAGTTCAGGCCGCGAGCGTAGCGATGGGACAAGAACTTAGGGACCAATTAACTCAAGTCCAGGAAGCATGTCACTTCGCGAAAGATGAATTAAAAGGGCACATGGATTCATACATTACCATCATTAATGAAACGGTTGACCGTGTTAGAGATGAGGCTCAAATGGAGCGGGCAGAAATTAAGGAGAAATTGAACGCTAGCGTCAAGGAACTCGCCGCTTTACGATTAACTGACAGACAAGACATAGAATCACACATAGAGGAAATTCGGGATGAATGTCGGAAGGAGAATGACATCGTCCGGGGACAAGTAGAAGAAAAATGCGCGCAGATAGCTGGCACCTTGGACAAGCATGACAAGGGCATGAACGAGTTACGTGGGGAAGCTGCACGTACACTTGTAATTGTAGCAGGACTGAAAAACAAAGTCGAGGAGCTAACTGTAAATTTAGAAGACCGTAGCCAGAGAATAACCAAGTGCGAAGACGCAAACTTAGCGTTATTCTAGCGGACGGAAGACCTAATTGAACAGGGCCAATCATTCGCCGACACGGAAGTTCGCCTATTAGAACAGTGCAAGGCGTATAATGGGCAAATTTCCGGCACAAAAGAAATGTCAAGTAGTAATCCCGACGGCATGGATGACATCCGAAAAGACTTGGAGATGTTGAAGGCTAGGTTGGAACCGTCAGCGTCTAGCCAAGACTTTAACCTCCAATACCGTGAATACGAACCCCATGATAACCAGGGGATTCATAAGAAAGGGGGCCTATCCCAAGCTGACACAAACGGTTTCAAGTTTGAGAACAGAGATGGGTCGTCTACGTCATCGAATGCTATCCCGACATCGGTGGTACACGTCATTAAGATGTCTGATGACAAGCCACCAAGGTTCGATGCCCGTGGGCATATCACCCCGAAAGGTTTCATCCGGGAAATCGCCGGTTATATAAATGAAAATAAGATACCAGTAGAGCGACAACTGCGAACAGTCGAGAAATTCCTAGACGGAGCACCAGCTGTATGGTTCAGGGCTTTCTTGTATACCTTTGAAGATTTCGAAGGATTTCGGCGGGCTTTTCTCCAAAAGTTCTGGAGCATTCAGGAACAGCAGGAGTTAAGGCTGGAAGTCTACTCCAGACGATATTCAACATCCTCGCCCACGAAATTCTCAGATTACTTTGTGGCACAATTTCACAAGCTACGGGAGCTTGATAATCCAATGAGCGAAACAGAATTGATTAGCGCCATTGGAAAGCAATTGCCATTTGAGGTCCAACGAATGATGATAGCGTCAAATGTCCAGACGGCTGTCGAAGCGGAGGCTTTGTTACGTCAATTAGACCTCACAACGCATCATTCGAACCCGAGACAAATTAGGAGCAGGGACCAACAGGTGAACATCGAACGGACAATCGAACAGAAGACCACTAGTACAAAGAACCAGGGAACTAGTACTGATCCGGAAGCTCGTCGAGCATATAATACGGAGTGGAAGCCGCGACAATGGACGAGACCTAGGAATTTTGTGGAAGGCAACCGGCAAACCAACCAAGGTAACTTTCGAGCTGACAGGGGATACCGTGGATTCCAGAGAAATAATTATAGGCCGTATCCATCTAGAAATCAAGGGAACCCGAGATATTACCAGGGAGGATCTCGTCAGGAGAAGGATGACAGATATCAAGAGTCTAGGCGGTACATAGAAGAGCTGAACAAGAGAAAATGGAAGGAGGCGATTCATGATCGAGGCCGTGATGAGGAAGCGACAGGAGCGGAGAGCTTGCAATTCCAAGGAGCAAGGAAAGGGAGCAGCGACTTGAACCCGAATGCACCGACGTTCGATTCGGGACAAGGAAACAAAGGGATGTGACTAGAAGCAGAGGATGAACGAGAGGAAGCAGATGACGAGCCGGAAGAAGATGATGTCGAAGAAGAGGATGACGAAGAAGACGGAAGGGAAGAAGAAGTCCAAGTAATCCATACACCAATTGAAGCAAGGCCATGTCCAGAGTGTGGAGAGATAGACAGCGACGTGCAGGAATTTGTCAATACGATCCATCAAATCGAAAGACAGAACGAGGAGTTAAGGTTCAGGAACCAGATGTTGAGAGATGAAATCAATAGCCGTCGCAGAACAGAGGATCCGATGTCAAATCATGATAGTGATGATATGAACACATCATAAAAAAATCTCATGATGCTCACTAGATTTTTTTTACCTGGGCAAGAGGAAGATGAACCCGAGTGACTTAGGCCCAAAGTCAATCATGATTTGATTGATAAAATAATATATGGTACATTTATTGAAATACAGAAGTGTAGTTGAAAACATTTCATATATGTAATGTCGAAATAGGAGCGAAGGAAGGACGACAGGCTGGAGGCTGACGGATTAGCTCGACACACCAACATTTAGCTACTTCACAGCAGGGGATCTCATTAGTTGGCGAACAAGGAAATACAGAGTCCACAAATAAGTCTTGGTCAGAAAGAGAAAGGGATAGGTGATACAAAGGAAGCTCGCTACGTGAGTAATGCGCTGGGATATTTTTGGCAGGACGGAGATTCCCGTGCCGTCATGGAAAGCTACAGCGGCTGCGAGGACATTCGCTAGCCTAGGTTAGGGCAGGAGTATGGCATCAGCTGGACATCCTAAGATAGGAACTGTCCGTGTAATCCATTTTTCGTAATTCACGAGAAACATTACCCAGTCCGAGTACCGGTCTCGGAAAAATGTATATAGCCGGAGTACATCATCTTAGTTAAATCGAGAAGCCGACCGTAACATGGGTTATGCTCGGGCTCCCGATAGAAGGAAGCTATATCCTTGAACAACGGTTCGATTCAAATGGAATCGATCCGTAAATTATACCTCAAAATGTCATTTTATTTCAGAAGCAACCCAGCACGATATTGATACCACTTGCGGTATAGCAAGTAATTTGTTTATGTAACATGTGTGGAAAACTTAAATATCGTTGCCAAATGTATAAAAGTTTCGTACGTCGGATGGCGTAATAAACTGCTTTTTCTGGCAAATTATTTCAAAGGAAACCATTCTCATAATCTTTTTATTGTAGTTAGTTGATGCCCTTTTTAAAGTTAATAGTCACTTCCTAGTCCTATCATGGAGTCCTCAAATTCAAGTTTACAATCGAGCCTTCCCTATTTTAATTTTAAATTGCTCCGTTCATTCCCGTGTTCATTTATGCCGCTATATTTATATTTGATGACTTAAATAATGAACCGACACCCCTGAGATAAATGCTAGTCTGGGACTCGGGAGGTGGACGGGTGCACTATATACATATCATTTTAAAGTCTTTGAACAGACGGGGGGTTTATAGGAAAACCAGAATGGTTTTCCTCCATTTTCTCTTATACTATTGATTTTTTGTAAGCACAGCTTACCGTACGTGAAACGTCTCTTCATTATAAACAACTTTCGTTATGTTCATAATTTACCTTTTCACATGACGGAGAAATTTACAATTTTCCGCTGGTATCATGCTCTGCATTGAGTGACCGACAGACCGACAACGAACCTACAGGTTAGCATGGCAACGTCTCTGACTGCATGCCAGCAGGGAAGTAACGTATTGCCATTTTCCTCATTATGCTTTTAAATTCGTGGTTGTTCCTTTGGTAGAAGGCAAGAGAGGCGTCAATCGGCCTATCTGCGGGATATTGGAGGAATATCGTTGGATGTTATAACCGCCTTCGATTAGATTAAGTAATAACACCATTAGTCATCTTCTTATTATTTGTTTACCTAGGAATCAATGGACCTAAATTTCTCCTCTGTTACCGTTTTATTATATCCATAACTCACACTAGCATAATTTATTGAGGGGCATTTGATTTTCCAATACATTCACTTGGCATTTACATATTTGTCGTTATCCGGCTGTCCTCAGTTATAATCCATTTTCTATTACTTTCAACTTTCTATACTGTATTATTTTCTTCCTTAATTACGCCGTATGTACGCGAGTGCTACAAACTACTGGATGTATTTCCACCAAGACTCATATTTAGAATACACCTGTCCTTGATAGGTTTTAGGGCAAATATTGTTTCTAAATCCCTGAACTGACTGGGGGTTTATACGAAACCGAAACAGTGATTTTGCACTTCCACAAAATATACACAACCAACGTTCATTTAAATCTACCTGCCTTGGTAGAAATTAATTTCTAAACCTTTTTCCTCATGTGCATCACTTCGATACGAGGATTAATAAGGGAGATATCATTAACGGACCGTTTTTTTGTACAAGTCCCATCGGACTGTAATCTGTCTGGAAGTAGGAAAGGGGGCCGCCATTTAACGAAAACTCCCCAAATCGATTCTGTCCGCATAGTAGGCAATGGGGCCTGCAATTATAATGTAAACTTCCCAACTCGATTGTGAATGGCAGTAGACAAGTGAGCCTGCCGTTATATCACAAATCCATAACAAACACTTTACACTGGAAACAACGTACGGGGACCTCCCCATGCTCTTTCTCGGATAACGCTAAGAGACCTGCAATTTTAAAACAATCTTATTTACTGCATGCACACTATTTACTTCGATATTCGAATACAATGTAGAATACCGTAGTGTAACGGTTCAAATCCCGTTACAAGATGATATCTGTATTTTTATTATTGTATGATTTTATCTGTATTATTATTATTATTATTATTATTATTATTATTATGTCAGTATTATTATTATTTTATCTGTGATATTGTTACTATTATTGTAATTATCCGTTTTATTCAATTTTGCAATTGCCTGTTGCTTGCAAGATTGCACTTAGATGTATGCATATATACGTATGTGTAGATTATCATTAAACACCTGTACAGTGAGAATTGTTGTATATATCAGAGATTGGAAGTGACGTTGTTATATTGCTATACCAGTGGAGATTCTGCCAAGTCATCGCCAAGCCATGGCTATGTCATCGTATTTATTTAGCAATGCGCGCACGGACTAGTCGCCGCGGGGCTATTTCACCACTGTATGTAATATTTGTCGCGTAGGTGGGAGTACGTCATTGTTATTTCTGGAGATTACGTAGCTGTGTCAACCAACGTCTATATAAGGTGGGTGCATATTGTAGCGTCAGTCATTACTTATACGGATGCAGTACAGTGAAGAAGTCTACTAGATCAAGAGGCCTTAGTTGGCCAGTCAACCAGTGTGAACGAGAGATGGAGAAGACTCAGTGAGCCATTATTGGTCATTGAGAGAGTGAGACCAAATGGTTGGTCCGTCACTTAGTGGAAGACGCGGACACAAGGCTTACCAAGGAGTCAGAGAGGGCAACACTGGACCTGCCAAGAGGTCATACCATATTGACTTACAAAGAAGTCAGATGATATGGAGAAGAAGCAGTCGCGAGGATGTATCACCACGTTAGGCGTGACACATCTACAGTAAACACCAGAGCAAAGGAATACGTCGTAATTACACTCAAAGTGTTGAAGGTACAGTCAAGTGAATCAGTGAGGGAAATATTTCGTATAAATTGTTAAATGTCCGGTCAAGAAGAATTTAAATTCATGCCTAGTTTTCTTTCAGTTGCAATGTCATAATTTCATATTCTCATCAGTTTTATCGCAACAAGACTCACTATTTTTTGATATATTATTTAAAGAATATATATTGTTCTATCAAACGAATTCATAGTTTCATTTCATTGACAGTAAAATATCTTAACCTCAAAATTAATGGGGAAACCGAACGCCAGTCTCCTTTTCCCAGAACTTATATGGTATGTTGTCAAAAGTAAGCTTATTACCCCACTCCCTAGAGATAGTCAAGAGTCTCATTCTATTATTGCTGTACTGAGTGACAGCTGGCGCCCTTCAAATAACGTATGTGTAAGTAAGCAGGTAACAAGTAAGTGTGAGTACAAGGTTCGACGAGTGTGTATTTTATTTAATGAATGTTAATTTTCATGATTTCCATTTTAAAATCCAGATTTTTCAAGTTAATTGCAGTTTTATATATATAATATTTGTAAAATTTTGTCAGAATGTCAGGAACATGTTCACAAAGTGGCGCCCAACGTGGGGCACGAAGAAATTCAGAATTTGTTCTGAATGACAGCATATCATAGGTTCATTTGGGAAGAATATGCACATTTAAGCCAACGGAATTATTACCGGTAAATTTCAGGAGTGTAATTTTGTGATATATATTTGTATTTTGGGGATATGTCAAGGGATTTGAAGAGGGAAATTAATTTGAGATCGCGTACTATCACTAGTGAACCAAAGATGGACAAGGAAGACAATAACAAGTCATGTGACGACGAGGTCATTGCTTCGGCGGACTTCCAAGGTGAAATTCAGAGTAGGGAGCAGGTGAATACGATGGAAGGTTCTGGGATAATTCAAGAAAGTGCAGAAATTGGGAAGCACACTGAAACTCAAAAGGAAATCGCGGGGGGAATGAACCAAAATTTTTTAAATTTGTTCATGGCCGAAATGACCGGGCTCAAGAAACAAATGGAAGAAATGATTTTTAGTAGTATTGAAAATAGTCATAAACGAATGGAGGATACGATTGATATTTATTGTGAAGATAGGAGTAAACAGATGAAAGAATTAATTAGTAGTTATAACGAAAATTGTAATAAACATATTAACTCTGTGAGTAGTAAGATGGAAGAATTAATTGGCAGTAATAAAGAAAATTGTAATACGATCATTAGTAATATAGATACTAAGATATTGGAGATAAATAATCAAACATCTAAATTAGAATCTAAGTTAGAAAATAAGCTAAATGAAGAGTGTGTTGAAATTGAAGGTGAAATGGAGTCGAGTCGGAGCGATGTTCATTCTCAAATTGAGCATGTCAAAGAAATATGTACAGAGAATGTCGTAGAATTAAGTGACAAATGTTCTAGTAATAGGGAAGAAATTCATGACGTAGTCGAGAAAAGATTGGACAAGAGTTACAATGCAGTTGGGGAAGATACGAGGGGACAGATTAGTAGAAATGAGCAAATTGAAAGCAAACTTGTGGAGGTCACTGAACTACGGAACGAACAGGAAATGCTATCACAGCAGGTGTGAGAGAGAGAGGAAGAATTGCAGGAAGACGTGAGAATAGTGGAAGAGAATTCTGAGAGAGCAGCGGAAGCAGAAGAAGAAGAAGAAATTCTGAGTTGCCAGGAAGTGATACGGCAAGAAGGTACAGGTGAGATGGCGAGAGAAGTGGTAATAGCGAGTGGTTTGTTCAGTAGGGATCGTGATTTAACCAAGTTTTCTGGAGAACAGTTCAGTTCTGTAGAATTTGTAAAAGTAGTTGAGAAAAGATTTGCAAGTAAGTTGAGGGATAATATTATTGAATGGGAATATGTGTTGGAGATTTTTTCTAATGTTTTTGTCGGTGAAAGTAGAATATGCTTTCGAGTATACTGGAATAATATGTCTAATTTAGGAGAGTTTAAAGTGTTCATTGATAGGCTTTGGAAAGAATGTGTGCAAGGGCGCGCGCGAGAGAGAGAGCGTATGATGTCTAGGGAAAGTAATATAGTAGAGAGAGAGGGAAAAATGTTAGCCGTGTATCAGAGGAGAGGGGGTGATCATGATGAGCAGAGGATTAATAGTTGTGTCAATGGTGAGAGGGGTCAGAGGAGTAACCAGAGAGAATCAGAAGATGGGAGGCGTATGGATTTGAGTTATGAGAGAGAGGTTCAGAAGAGTAATCAGAGAGAATTGGAAGATGGGAGGTGTATGTATTTGAGTTATGAGAGAGAAGGTCAGAGGAGTAATCAGAGAGAATCGGAAGATGGGAGGCGTACGGATTTGAGTTATCAGAGAGACTGTGATAGTCTGAATATGAAGGTTATCAATGTGTCGTTATCGAGCCAGAGTATTTCAGATTCACAGGGAATCGGATAAATTAAGCGAACAGGCTGAAGGTAGTAGATGAACTGGTATTTAGTATAAGTAGTTATGTAGTGAAAGCAGATTTAAGTATAGTGTGATTGTGACCTGAGTAATGTTAAGTGAGATATTTAAGTAATGACGTAGTCGTAGATAATGAAGTAATTAATAGTAGTAGTAAGGTAGACGTAAGAAGTGTTCTGTTAAGTGATGTAAGTACTTGTAATGCCGAGAATATGACGTAAGTAGTGAGGTAGTAACTCCGATGATGGAAATTGTGATATGAAGAAGGTAAGTGAAGGTACTACCAGATCTTATAACAGCCGTTGGGTGAGTCGAAGTGAGTAAATAAAATGACAGCGGTACCGATCATAAGTAAAGATAATTGTAAGTTTCAGTCATGCCTTGTTGTACCAAAACTTGTGTATTCAGTTATTATGGGGGCTGACTTGGTTGCAAATCATGGAAGTAGAGTAGACTTTGATTTAGGTAGTGTGTGTTTGTTCTGGGATAAAACTAGCAAAGAAGTACGTGTTAATTATGGTGGTCTGAGGTAAGTGTTTGGGTAACGTGTGTTCCTTGAAGATATATGAGAGGTAAGATGAAGTTGTTCCTAGTGAGAGGAAATGTTTTGTTGGGTGTGTTACGTGCCTGTACGACCTGTATCCGAGGGATAGTCGGTATGAGGCAGTGACGTGAGGTAATTTGAGTGAATTACAGGAGGAGTACTTGTATGCGATGTTAGGTAAGCATCGAGAGGTATTTAGTGGTAAGTGAGGAAGAACACGTATATGAACATAAATTCATAGTACATGACCATTGATCTTTTGTGGGAGGTAAGTACCCCATTCAACTTAAAACTGCTAGTGACGTCTATGAACAAATAAACATTATGCTGGATTACGGAATAATTGAACCATCTTGTAGCCATAGTATTGATCCTTGAATTATTGTTGCCAAGGAGGATGTGATCTATTGAGATATGTAATTGTATTAGGGCAAAATTGATTCAGTTTGAGTGACAGAGTGCTACTCAGAGTTCCATTTTCATCATCTGCAGAGGCGGGAAATATGTTGAAGTTATATTTTTTATCAGGGGTATTTCACTATTGTGAACCGTATCGGGAAGTGTGCATATTCTTATGAATTCAGGAAGGGGACATTGTCGGTATTTATAGTATTATATATTTAAAGAAGTACTTCACGTGAGATTTGTTGAGATAAGATTAAGATGATTAATTTTTGTGAGACCGGGCGAGTTGGCCGTGCGCGTAGAGGCGCGCGGCTGTGAGCTTGCATCCGGGAGATAGTAGGTTCGAATCCCACTATCGGCAGCCCTGAAAATGGTTTTCCGTGGTTTCCCATTTTCACACCAGGCAAATGCTGGGGCTGTACCATAATTAAGGCCACGGCCGCTTCCTTCCAACTCCTAGGCCTCTCCTATCCTATCGTCGCCATAAGACCTATCTGTGTCGGTGCGACGTAAAGCCCCTAGCAAAAAAAAAAATTTTTGTGAGAAACTGGCAAAATAAAACTAACATCTGCGATTTGCGTGTGAACCAAGTGTCGTATTGGTGTATTGGAAGAATAAGTGCTACATTGTCATGTAATGTGTGACAAAAAAAAACGGAGAACAGGACATTGGACAGTTATCTACGATAACAATATGCGAGAACAGTTCTCATATAAGTGTTATTTCACAAAAAGTTTTGATATGTAAAAAAAAAGAAGAATGTAGTGTAATCATTTGAAATTATTTGTATGTGTTGAATTGAGTGCTGTACTCTTGTGATTTGTATGAGAGAAAAAGAGAATGGGACACTGAACAGTTATCTACGATGGCAATGTGCGAGAAAAATTCTCATATGTGATGTATTATAAAATGTATGGATGCTGAAAAAGAAAATTATTGTTGTATATTCATTTAAAGTGTTTATCTGTGTCAGTGTTATATATATAATTTTGTTCATAAATCAATCGATTCTTTGTTCTTCGATTTATTTATGAGGGAGGCGAATTGTAACGGTTCAAATCCCGTTACAAGATGATATCTGTATTTTTATTATTGTATGATTTTATCTGTATTATTATTATTATTATTATTATTATTATTATTATTATTATTATGTCAGTATTATTATTATTTTATCTGTGATATTGTTACTATTATTGTAATTATCCGTTTTATTCAATTTTGCAATTGCCTGTTGCTTGCAAGATTGCACTTAGATGTATGCATATATACGTATGTGTAGATTATCATTAAACACCTGTACAGTGAGAATTGTTGTATATATCAGAGATTGGAAGTGACGTTGTTATATTGCTATACCAGTGGAGATTCTGCCAAGTCATCGCCAAGCCATGGCTATGTCATCGTATTTATTTAGCAATGCGCGCACGGACTAGTCGCCGCGGGGCTATTTCACCACTGTATGTAATATTTGTCGCGTAGGTGGGAGTATGTCATTGTTATTTCTGGAGATTACGTAGCTGTGTCAACCAACGTCTATATAAGGTAGCTCCATATTGTAGCGTCAGTCATTACTTATACGGATGCAGTACAGTGAAGAAGTCTACTAGATCAAGAGGCCTTAGTTGGCCAGTCAACCAGTGTGAACGAGAGATGGAGAAGACTCAGTGAGCCATTATTGGTCATTGAGAGAGTGAGACCAAATGGTTGGTCCGTCACTTAGTGGAAGACGCGGACACAAGGCTTACCAAGGAGTCAGAGAGGGCAACCCTGGACCTGCCAAGAGGTCATACCATATTGACTTACAAAGAAGTCAGATGATATGGAGAAGAAGCAGTCGCGAGGATGTATCACCACGTTAGGCGTGACACATCTACAGTAAACACCAGAGCAAAGAATACGTCGTAATTACACTCAAAGTGTTGAAGGTACAGTCAAGTGAATCAGTGAGGGAAATATTTCGTATAAATTGTTAAATGTCCGGTCAAGAAGAATTTAAATTCATGCCTAGTTTTCTTTCAGTTGCAATGTCATAATTTCATATTCTCATCAGTTTTATCGCAACAAGACTCACTATTTTTTGATATATTATTTAAAGAATATATATTGTTCTATCAAACGAATTCATAGTTTCATTTCATTGACAGTAAAATATCTTAACCTCAAAATTAATGGGGAAACCGAACGCCAGTCTCCTTTTCCCAGAACTTATGTGGTATGTTGTCAAAAGTAAGCTTATTACCCCACTCCCTAGAGATAGTCAAGAGTCTCATTCTATTATTGCCGTACTGAGTGACAGCTGGCGCCCTTCAAATAACGTATGTGTAAGTAAGCAGGTAACAAGTAAGTGTGAGTACAAGGTTCGACGAGTGTGTATTTTATTTAATGAATGTTAATTTTCATGATTTCCATTTTAAAATCCAGATTTTTCAAGTTAATTGCAGTTTTATATATATAATATTTGTAAAATTTTGTCAGAATGTCAGGAACATGTTCACAGTAGCGAAGCACGGGTACATTCGCTAGTCATTAATAATTTTCATTTGAATTTGTACTTATGCAGATACGTATTAATGAAATCGATTTATTGCGTTTATATTGCGTTATGGTTGTTTCCTGTCCATTGGAAGATCCTTTAAGACTTCGGGAAAACTACGGAGGCAGTATTTCTGAGGATATAGATAGGCTGGAGAGGAGTCTATGTCTGCCTTTATAATGAAATCTACCGGACGCAATTTTGACTGGTAGTTGGCAAGGGCTCCTGATATTACAATTAAAAATTCCGTAACCCTTTTTTTTTTAAAGAAAAACGGCGTATCTCGACTTCCCGTTCGCGCTTCTCGGGTAACGCTAAGAACTATGCTACTTAATAAGATCTTACTCACTATTTGTACACTACTTCACCTTGAATACAATGTAGAATTTCGTAGAAAAGCACGAGTACATCAACTAGTGTTACAATATATTAATGTAAATTACATTGATTTTCGCTACGAATTTTATTCAAGTAGAGTTAAATCATTCTGTATGTTAAGTTTCTTTTAGTTTAACTATGGGCATGGAGCTTTTAATGACAAATTTCTTATGATCTATATAGACCCACTAGTATTTGTGCCGTGTTTTTTCTTATCTATCATTCTGTTTAATTTTCTTATTTGCAGCAATACATTTTGCCTCCACACATGTTTTATAGCCAAGAATATCTCTTATCAGTATGATATTTCCATTAATTTAACGTGATATTTCTGAATTAAAGCTGAGGAATTGTTTCAGGACACTTTGAATTGCTCAATTATAAAAATGTCCAAATATATTCAATACTAGCGAATGTACCCGTGCTTCGCTACGGTATTCTACATTGTATTCGAATATTGAAGTAAATAGTGTACATGCAGTAAATACGATTGTTTTAAAATTGCATGTCTCTTAGCGTTATCCGAGAAAGAGCATGGGGAGGTCCCAGTACGTTGTTTCCAATGTAAAGTGTTTGTTACGGATTTGTGATATAACGGCAGGCTCACTTGCCTACTGGCATTCACAATCGAGTTGGGAAGTTTACATTATAATTGCAGGCCCCATTGCCTACTACGCGGACAGAATCGATTTGGGGAGTTTTCGTTAAAATGGCAGCCCCCTCTCCTACTTCCAGACAGATTACAGTTGAGGAGTTTCTATTATAATGGCAGGCAATTACCCTACTGTCACTCGAAATTGAGTTGTGTGTTATCATTATAATGCCAGGCCCATTCTCCTACTGCCAGCCAGCTTACTGCCAGTCACACCAAGTTGGTGAGTTTCCATCAAAATAGCAGGCCACTATGCCTAATGCCGGTCACATTTTAGATGAGGACATTTCTTTATTATGGCGGGCACCCTTGCCTACTGCCAAACACAATCGGGTAGGGGAGTTTTAAACAAAACTGCATGCTCACTTGCCTTCTGCAAGTCAGATCGAGAAGTGAACTATTCATTACAATTGTAGGCCTTCCTTACTAATGACAGTTACACAGGAGTTGGAGGGGGAACCCTTTCCTACTGCCAGTCAAAGTCGGTGTGGGGAGTACTGATTACAATAGCAGATACACCCTTTCTCGATAGCTAAAAATCGACATCAGTGAATATATATAGATCGACATACGAAAGTATATGCGTGTTTACAATATTGAAGACCTTCATTTACAGATTAACTGCTACTAAACGTACGTCATATCGACAAAGGATTATACCATAAGACACGCCGGATTTAGTGGCCTAAACGCCTGGTCCTATGATATGTCATCTATTCTTGGGTAAGATTGAGTTAGAAACGTGGAACAGGGTAATGTTTTGTAAGATTATCTCACATTACATTACTTTTCGGATAATTATGTGACAGCTACATACATAGCATTTGGCTCACATATGGTTACTGGGTGGGCCAATTTTCGTGAATAGTTTGATGATTCTGTATTTCATATAAGTAACTGAAAGTATGAAGTATGCATGTGAAAAATCCAAATTGACTTAACATCGATTAATAGAGAAAAATCAAACGTAAAAGGGATACAGATACGGCAAAAAGTCATAAGACCAAGGTTGTAGATCATTCCAAATTGAACGGAGATTGTGCAATCCGTTATGTGATAGGAATTTCCGTTGGTCTGCACCATAATTAAAATTGCCTGCATATTTCTATATTCTTCGCGGATAAAAAGTGAAAAATTTAATGATCTAGGATGTTTTCCGTACGTTACAGGCTAAAACGTATAATTTTGTCAAATTTCAATTATCTCCTTTTTCTTCTGTCAGATTATGCCGCAATCTGGATTTTTGGCGATGCGGGTAAAAATTAGGACTTTCAGGAAACTAAACCAAAAATTATGGAGATGGTCATTATTACCCCTTAAACGGAAAACTGTACGTAAATTTCGCCAAAATAGTCAGTGTAGACGGACACAGTCGTTACGATTTGATTTATATAGATAAGGAATCTGCTCCATGTAAAACACCTTTTGGGCTATGTCCGCTGGACTTAACCTGCAAAACTGACCATTCATGATATCTCCCTTATTAATCCTCCTGATGAAAAAATGCACATGAAAGAAAAAGTTTTAGAGGTGGAATTCCATCACGTTTGGTCGATTTCCAGTCAGGTTGGTCTTGTTCTGTATGCATTGCGGAAGAGTAAAATCACCATTTCGGTTCCCTATAAACCGCCAGTCCATTCCGGAACATGAAATATTATTTACGTTTAAAACCCACCTTTGGACAGGTGGATGCTAAATATAAATTTTGGTTCGAATATCTTCAGTAGTTTTCAAGTTGTAAGGAATACGCTTTACACGCACCCGCTCGTGAGTTAAGTCCGATGGGACTTGTACAGAAAAACGGTCCGTTAATGATATCTCCCTTATTAATCCTCGTATCGAAATGATGCACAAGAGAAAAAAGGTTTAGAAATTAATTTCTACCAAGGTAGGTAGATTTCCATTAAGTTTGGTTGTGTATATTTTGTGGAAGTGCAAAATCACTGTTTCGGTTTCGTATAAACCCCCAGTCAGTTCAGGGATTTAGAAACAATATTTGCCCTAAAACCTATCAAGGACAGGTGTATTCTAAATATGAGCCCTGGTGGAAATACATCCAATAGTTTGTAGCACTCGCGTACATACGGCGTAATTAAGGAAAAAAATAATACAGTTAAGAAAGTTGAAAGTAATAGAAAATGGATTATAACTGAGGACAGCCGGATAACAACAAATATGTAAATGCCAAGTGAATGTATTGGAAAATCAAATGCCCCTCAATAAATTCTGCTAGTGTGAGTTATGGATATAATAAAGCGGTAACAGAGGAGAAATTTAGGTCCAGTGATTCTTAGATAAACAAATAATAAGAAGATGTCAAAAGGTGTTATTACTTGATCTAATCGAAGGCGGTTATAACATCCAACGATATTCCTCCAATATCCCGCAGATAGGCCGATTGACGCCTCTCTTGCCTTCTACCCAAGGAACAACCACGAATTTAAAAGCATGATGAGGAAATTGGCAATACGTTACTTCCCTGCTGGCATGCAGTCAGAGACGTTGCCATGGTATCCTGTAGGTTCGTTGTCGGTCTGTCGGTCACTCAATGCAGAGCATGATACCAGCGGAAAATTGTAAATTTCTCCGTCATGTGAAGAGTAAGGTAAATTATGAACATAACGAAAGTTGTTTATAATGAAGAGACGTTTCACGTACGGTAAGCTAAGTTTACAGAAAATCAATAGTATAAGTGAAAATGGAGGAAAACCATTCTGGTTTTCCTATAAACCCCCCGTCTGTTCAAAGACTTTAAAATGATATGTATATAGAAACCTTCCCCGGGGTGAGTATACTCTAAATATGAAGTTTGGTTGAGATCTATCCAGCCGTTTGGACGTGATGGTGGAAAAACCATTCTGGTTTTCCTATAAACCCCCCGTGTATTCAAAGATTTTAAAACGACATGCATATCGAAACCTTCCCGGGGATGAGTATACTCTAAATATGGAGTTTGGTTGAGATCTATCCAGCCGTTTCGACGTGATGGTGGAACAGACAAAGAGACAGACAAACAAACAAACAGACACGAAACGTAAAAACCACCAATTCGGTCTTGAGTTGGCCTAAAACGGATAAATATCTGAAAAATTGGCAAAACAAAAGAAATTACAGACAGCGGACATCCTACAATTTTATTTATATAGACTTGTAACACCATTTTCAAAACGCATAGTGCTAAGAATTTTACCTCATCTCATCACATGTCATCGACTGGAATGACTTACCTCATCTTAATTTCGTAGTGAACGAGTAATTTTTTTCCTTCAGTGTTTCCTTATATGATCAGTTGTTTCAGGCTGCTTATTGCAATTAGAAATTTTTCAGACCTATCGCACATGTTGAATGTTGGATTTGGCTTAGTCAGACACTTTCAGAATCCCGAAGGCTGATTGTACGCTCGAATAGCACAGCGAAAGATTATGCAGTTGTATGGAAACTACAAAAACCTTTGGCGGCGCCAAAGTCAAGACGATCTCAATTTAATGAAATGAACCATTATCCAAATTCAAGTATGATTTTTATTTCATCTTTAGATCTGCGCAGGGTTCAGCTGAAGGTTCAGCAAGCGCTATTAGACTGACTGCTTGGCAGGTAACGTAGAAAATTCGTCTTCGAGCCGCAAACATATTTCAGTTGACCTTAGACCGTACTTCATAATTTAAAATGTGACAAGTATTTATTTATGAAATAAACGAGTTTAACATTTACTGCTTCTAGTTTCATGTTATTCAATATCTCCATAATTTTCATTGCAATAATTCGTCCACAGAAATGTGTAATTTCCAGACGAGGTCATGTTTTATAATATATAAACGCTAAAAAAGGTACAGGTTAGCATCTTCATGAAATAAAAGGAACATGAATTCTGAATATTACACTCTCTCTACTGAATACTGGAATGCCAGGAAGTTAAATATAAATTGAAAATATCCATCTTTGATGTTCTGGATTTGCTTGGGTAACGTATTACGGAGACTAAACTTTTTAATGCGGTTGAAATTTCAGTGAGAAACATTTCTGTTTGTTGTGATACAGCTCTGAATTTCACTGTTAACAGGATTAAAAATTTTAGTGTATTTAATAAATGTATTTATATACATGGCCGGGCTGAGTGGCTCAGACGGTTAAGGCGCTGGCCTTCTAACCCCAACTTGGCAGGTTCGATCCTGGCTCAGTCCGGTGGTATTTGAAGGTGCTCAAATACGACAGCCTCGTGTCGGTAGATTTACTGGCACGTAAAAGAACTCCTGCGGGACTAAATTCCGGCACCTCGGCGTCTCCGAAGAACTTCAAAAGTAGTTAGTGGGACGTAAAACAAATAACATTATTGTTATTTAAAATGTATTTATATAAAAGTGTCATAAAATTTTAATGTCAGGTAACTTATATGATCTTGTTTACTTTCCTGTTCCATCAATCAATCAATCAATCAATCAATTGGGAGATTCCTTATCAGTTATTTACGTTTTCGTATCTTGTTCATTGTGGTGTTTTTGCTACTAATTGTGCAGTTATAACCTTTTTGAGGCAAGGAACACTGGAGATTCCCCGCAGTTTTATGCTATACTACTTGAAATATGCCATTGTTCAGCTGCTTTTGAGATAGAAGAAACTGAGACATTTGGAACTAATTTAATGAGAGGTATCTGGACACTAATTCTTCATATTGTTGTAACTGTTCGACCCTAAGATTCTCACTAGAGGAGACGAAAGTTAATACCTTGGGACACATGAATATCAAATAAACTCTATGTGGCTTGCCCGCAAATTGCCACGCAAATAGAAACAATTAACATTCCATGGTTTCCCATTTCTCTATGTGATGTATGGGTGCCAGCGTTACAGTTTTAAACAAAACTGTAAAGAAAAAATTATATTTACTAGCATAGAGACATATACTTAAATCATAGGGGTAGGATTTTAAATAATTAACCATTAAGTATCGTTTGAGAAAGAAAATTAACGCAATATAAAATACAAATGAATTTATTATACAAAGAAATGAGATGAATAGGAAAAGTTCCTTAAAGCGTGGAGGGATTTAGAATTTACGTTACTCAAATTACTATTGCTTGCTTTATCTAATTGAAGTTCACCAATTGCAGTTTCCGTTGAAGTCATCTGGTTCCCGTGGTTACTCGTTCTCTTCTTCTCGATGTAGAATTGGCTCCATGGACATCCTTCCTTCTCTGATGTAGTACGGGCTATCGAGACTAACACTCCCTAATTGCCTAGTCTTTAAATTAGACATTGGCCCTATACTTGTAAAAACTGATCAGCGTTGATCGTATGGGAAAAATTCAAATCTCAATCCAACTGAGCTATACTATTTATACGGTACAGACTTGTACCAAATTCCATGGACTTGAACTAAACATAGTTCTTCGTCCAGAAGATTTACTGAATATAACACAAGCCGTAAGCTTGTTTCGTCTCACGCAGATCCGATAACATTACCGCAGCTGAGTACTGTGTCGAAGCGACAACACACTGTACAAAAATAACTGTTTCGGAGAGACCACACACTGTCTCAAAATGGTTCAAGGTAGATGTTCACATTTGATGTTCTAATAGTAGTTAGGTTCTCAGCAGTAGTAGCGATGTGAGTGTGTATCCGAGACTCCGTGAATCGAGGAATACTCCGCGCTACATAATATATCACCGGGCTCTCCCCACTCTTGATAATAGCTCAATATCAATTCTCTATATAACGAAGCATCTGATTCGTAGATCGCATTATCATCTCCCTCTTATTTCTTCTTGACAAGACCAGAAGGCGTGGCGATGATGTAGCCTGCTGGAATGCAAGCCTCGCACGCGGGTCGCTGTTTACTGCCTTGGCTCATGAGCTTAACCCAATGACTCATGTAATTTTCCCCCGCTATAAGAATAACCTTTTCCGTATACACAAATATGAGATGGAATGACAACAACTATGTCTCAACATATTGACCATATTTACAGTACATAATGAATTCCAATCCTACCTAATATAATAATTTAAATAATAAATGATGTTATAATTATATAATATGATTGCAAAAGCCTTATTTATAAATGCTTGACGTTGAGTAAATATTATATTACGAATAATTGCCGATGGCGGATAAACTTGATATCGAGTGATATCGCGTAAAATGATAGTATATTAAATTAGTCTGGCTGGAGAAGCCTGGACGGTTACACTGTTACTAAATTCTACTTACGGTGATGGAATCAACGTAGATAGAAGTATACGCTCGACCAATTCACTGTTCAACTCTGTTTCAGCACTTAGTATCATGTATAGAGATAAATATGAAGGAATAACGCGGGTTATCTCGTTATTAAAAGTACTGTCTTGACTAATATAAACTGTACTTGTCAGTTTGTAGTGAAAGCAAGCGCAATGAACGTCGAAACGATAGTTAATTATATATTTGAGTGGCAGTTGTGCATCGCGTTCAAGAGTGAGTGAGAGAAATTGACGTTAGAGCTCGCCGCTGGAGGTTGGTGAACTCTGCGACTATGATTAATTATATAATCAATAGCGTTCTTCATTATGTACTCAAAACCTTACTTAGTATCAAATTCAGTATTATTAATTCCAACTTGCTAAAGGACTTCAGTAGATAATATTGTACATTAGAAAAACCGTTCTGTTGACTGATCCAGGATTTACACAGGCCTTGCAATTGGTGGTATTGATTATTTATTATTAGTTTAAAGTGGATGACCATAAGCCGTATTAACAATGCTTGCAAAAAGCAGAATTTCAGTTAAACGAAAAGTGAGGTTATTGGGTAAAGTTAAGAATTAACTACGAAATGTATGAATATGGAAACTTCATTGAGTTGAAAGTAACTAGTACGGTTGAGGACGGAGGACAACGGGGATCAGTGAAGGAAGGTCGGGAAACCAAAGCAAAGTTTGACGCAGCTGAAATCTAGATTATTCCATGTACTTCACTCAAGTAGCGAAACTCAGCTTCAGCCTTGCTTTATAGGACGATTCGCGTCGTTATTTTCAGCAAACGTAAACTATTTTGAATTAATTAATTTGCTATCGCATGAAAATCCGTTATCTCGTATGCCAAACCTGTGCTCCATTCCAATAATATATTAACAGGTATAATTCTAATATTTGTCAAATCATTGACATACTGCGCTGGCATGTTGAAAGTGAATAACCACTCCATTGTTTTCTAAATGTCGTAAATAAGTGTTTGAACTTTGTATTTACAAAATACCATCCTGGCATCACAGTCAATTTATAACTTAGAACATGGTTAGAATTCGGTTGTTGAATGCTGTAGAAATATTAACATGTAGGAAGATTTCGACGACAAGCATTCCTCATGAATTAAGTCATTTTCCAGTTTCCATTTCATATTCAGGGGAAAAAGTCGTGACGTTTTACTGTTGACCCCGAAGTCAAGAACTTGACCATATCTTTAATGGAACGTGGTAGTATGGATACCATTTTGGTCTACAAACTGAGAGTTGTCTATAACGGAAAGCTAATTATTAGTTTTTTTTACTTAAAATAAATAAAACATCTACGCAACGAAAGAAGAACGTGTAATTGTGTTCGTTACAAAATCCGTTTTCTCGACAGGTCACGAAAGAATCCAACAAAAATGTTTTCACAAGTTAAAACATCATTGTGAAATTATTTCATTTAAAAAAAAGAATAATATTATAGGTTGGAGTTTGGTTCCTTCTAGTCTTCAGCAGATTCACGTTGAAATTTTCAACAATATCTCTGGAATTTTAGGCCAATCATATCGTTTATGAAATTAAAGAACCATGATAGAGAATATTAATTGTAATTTAAATTGATTTCACAATAGTGTATAATGATCATGATATAACACCTGGAAAGTAATACAGTTCTTTACTTTAAGGACATTGTCATCTCGTGACACCCTAAGTTACAGAAGAATCCGGATGCTTTAACATGCATCAATCCAAACAGATGTTCAGAAGGAACCAAGAACACTTGATCCGAGGGGATCTTACGTTACATTATTCTGAAGGAACAAAACTGCGAAATGCAGGGAAAACTTAATTCATTATGGGTTTATTAAAAACGCCAAACACTGAAGAAACGTGATAATACACTTGAAATTGTTCTTACTATGCCAACTATCAGGTTATGAAACAGTCGTCAAATTAATTAAACCGGGAGTGGTCACGATGGCTCTACGAGACCCGGGCGGACATACTTCTTGGTGTTCCTGTTGTTGGAAGGCACCGAACGCTTCCGCCTCCCTGGTATTTTCTTCCCTCCCGACCGCCAACCGAACACAGTAGCCCGCTCTCAGTTGCCTTGGAAACTTTGAGCGTCAGGCTGTTCAGGGTCTCGCAAACCCGGTGCGACTGTTAACGTTAGTCTTTGTTGTCAAATTTCGCATTGTTAATTTAGTACACTTTTTCTTCTGTGTGACAATGGATGAAGCTAATTCTGGGTATAACTACCCTGTGCAAGCACCACCCACAGAAGTTCCCAGGAAAAGAAAGAGATGTCTTTACTGCACAACAAACAAAGACAGGAAGACATCCTTCATCTGTCCCAAGTGTCAAAATTTCATTTCAGGAGAACATGGACAAATAGGCTGCAGAATGTGTATAGAAATTGATTAAAGTGATGTTTTCCTGTACTTGGATGTGTTCTATAACTAATTTGATTTTTATTTTATGAATTATGGCACATAATTCACACATACCTAAACAATCCATATTTTTGTACGAAAAGTTCTAGTGTGAAATTCTCAAAAATATTTTTTATAACGACTCTATAGAAAATAGATGAAAGTGTTGCTTTGCGTATGTAAATGCAGGAAAAATTAAAAATAATTAAACTACATTTTACTCTTCCCATGTTTTACCTTTCACAAGTTAACAGAAAACAATCAGTTTTTCAGTGTAATTATAAATATACATTTTTGGTTAAGAAACAGGGTAGTTAAATACTGTAGTAATGTAAAATGCATTAAAATAAACTAAATAATGTCCTATAATACTGTAATTGGAAATAAAGTATTAAAATCTAATAGTAAAACACTGAGTTAAATGGGTCTGAGAGACCCGGTGCGACCATTAATATTGGCAAAACCCATGCGACCAGTGCAGGGTTAAAATAGTCCACAATATAGAACAAACAAGATGAAATCATTCCAGTTCTCTATACGACTACAATTACAGATCTGTCTACATACACTTGTCCCCTTAAATCAAGCTACAAGTGTTCGGTAGATCAACGTCTCCCATAAATAATATGAATAACGAAAAATGAAAATAAAGTATAATAACAGCGGACGAATCGAAACCGCATTCGCAGTGTAAATCCTACAAAAATTAACTGTCGGCAACACGGCAGTATCATAATATACCTTAAACCCGAACAATAAATCTTAAATTAAAGAGAAACAAATAGAAACGAAAGTTCATCCAACTTGAACGCAAGCGGCTAAGTGGTGGGGATCAGTCTCAATTAGCCAGTTTTTCACGTCAGACAAACCTTATATTCATGCCTCTACTGATGCAATGATATTACGGGAGCACAATCGGCTAGTAAGGATTATGCTGAAACATGGTCTAAATAATACCTTCTAATACCTTCCACACTGATATCCACTACTGCAAACACTAACATCGTTGAAGTTGTTTCAAAAAATGCCTAACCTATGACTTGGCTATGTACAGACGGCAGGCTAATCGTGTCATTGAGTCAAAGGTACAGTGTCTGCTCATCCTTAACGATAATGGTAATACACGCAGCATCCTAAATCTATCGTTGAGCCAACGTTGCGGTATCTACGCATCACTCATACTTCCAGGCGGAAACAAAACTTTAACATAATATCCGGATATCTAAAACTGATCCTCGTTGAAACTCTAACACATGAAGTGAAATTCGCCACATAAATGAACTCGAATCTGGAAATATTACTGTGTCTTTTTCATACGATGAAGCGTAAAATCGAAATTAAACAACGGGTTCGAACAGTTTAATCTATTCATCATTACAATTTAGACACATGTGGTGAAGTTTGTTACATAAAAACTAACTCAAATCTCGTCTGATAATACGTAATATCACTGAGAACAATAAACACAACCAACAGAATATTCATGGCATAACGCTAGTTGGAGGCTCCAACAGACCTGCAATGTAAACACTCCAAACATGTATAATCGTGAGCTGTCCAGTGATGTAACTTCTCATCAACATATGCAGGCTAAACTCTCAATCTAATAAACTTTATTCGCTCACCCACAATGTTTCCAATCCACGATGTTTTGGTCTCGTAAAGATACAGACTGGAATTCAGTTCACAATAATTAAATATTATCTTGACCGTGTGTCAGAATGTATTTTGTTCGTGAGGTCGGCTATCAAAAAATGCACTTTGGCAGTAACTTCTCATCAACATATGCAGGCTAAACTCTCAATCGAATTAAATTCATTCTCCCACCCAAAACGTTTCCAATCCGCGATGTTTTCGTCTCGTTAAGATACTAAATGGAATTCAATTTACAATCATTAAATATTATCTTTCCCGTGTGTCAGAATGTATTTTGTTCGTGAGGTCGGCTATCACAAAATGCACTTCGCTGGTATCAAATAAAATCGTCACCTAGACTTAACTGCCGTTACGTACGGTCTTATGCAAAATATTGATCATGGGAGAACTTGTACCTAAAATAGGCATTACAACGCACTCACTTGGATTTGACAACCCTTACATTGTAAATTGTTTGGACTGCTACAGGACATCTCTCCTCTTATACAGGCTGTCTCGGAAATATTACACATCAAATTATACACCATGTCACAAAATTCCCCTACATCGAACTACAGGGCCTCTTATCCTTGGCGTCCTTATTCTACATCACTCATAAAATACAGGCTTACTCTACCATTAACTTCTTCCTAATATTATTCTCATCGTATTTTATTTACATTAGAACCCATTTTCTTCTTGCTTGAAACTTTTAAATACAAGCGATTCAATACTTAAACAAATTTATAAAGATCTCAAAATTAACTTCTCGAAATTTTCCGGACCTCAGTAGCAAAATAGCATGCAGTAATTTTCTATATGACAAATACACGGTGTCACACAATTTAAAATTCCCAAAATGCAAAACTTTATTATACTTCACTGGATTTCAATACAAACTGCAAATCTCACATACCTAACTGATGAGTTCATTATTATTATCATTTCAATTTAATCCTGACCTGAATATTATTATTATTATTATTATTATTATTATTATTATTATTATTATTATTATTATTATTATTATTATTATTATTATTATTATTAGTTGTCTTTTGACGTTATCACACTTATAACGGTTATTTTCATCGTTACCATTATTATAATTTTACCGATCCGAAAATTATTTCATTCACTTTTCACTGAACTGTTTAACTCCACTTTTATTTCTAAAAAAATAACACAGATTAACGTGTCGCGCGCTGGTATAAATAACAGACAATTCGCCTCTACAATTGAATAACTACAAAACACAGCATCGTCATCGCATCATACTTAATTTTACATATATGCAACGCGGTGTTATGATTTATTAATTATTTTAAAGGAACAACCATTTACATCTATACTACACAAACATAATGTTTGAATTAGACACACCTGTACTTCTGTCGCTCGACGTGGCGTTACTTTGGCTTCATCTTGAAAGCCAGCAACATCTGAACTTAGTCCCTCAGAATGCTAGGAGACATTCATCGCTCAAATACTACCTTATCATTACACTGATTCTGCACTCGTCTTGAAGCAATACATTAATTTTCTTGAAATAATTAACTTAACGAGAAATTTTATTAGATGCATATACACGAAAATCAAACCACACAGCCTCGTGTCGAGTATTCAACTGCTGCAGTTTGTGGAAAATTCCCACCTCCTCTTCACCAGGTGTTCCACAGATGTGAATCACCCTGAGGCAAAGGATGTTATCTCCACCGGACTCCAACAGTCCTCCCTTACAGGTTATCAAAATAACCTTGTCTGCAATAATTCAAAAGAGCTATGACTCTGTTGCCTTCCTACGCAGAAGTCAAAGTATCCTACCAATAATTCCTGTGATATTCCTACCTACCAGGATGGATTTCGTAAATACATGTTTCCAATACCTATGTTGTCTTCACTCCCCATTACCACATTGTAAAATTGTCATCTCTCACACCAACTGCCTTTTGAGATTCCCCTCTCTATCTCACACAATTTGATTTTACAAGTCCTCTTCTTGATATCACTGGATGTAGGTTCACCCCCTTGGACAAATGAATGATGACTGACTGTCTTGCTTGTAGAGTGGGTATTTATGCATTCTCTAGAAATGCGGTGCGTTGCATTATCTACTATTGTGCATTCATTCCATTTGATAGCGCTGGACCGATTTCTTAGAGACTCGCCTCAGAGATTTCGCCTATTTTTCCAATCACGGTGGTAGTGTTCACTGATTTCTCCTGCTGCTTTAACCGGCGTAATTAATTGATTTCATGTACGATGGTTCCCGCGCATTTGACCGTATGTCCTTGACAGGTCTATTCCACTCTGCCAGGATGGATGCTAAGTTCTCTCCGAGCATAATTCAATACATTTCCACCCTGTGACAGTAGCTTCATAATAATGTTTGCCAAAATTCTTAATTCAATATTTCTTTCCTAATTGCAGTGCCGAAATATATCACAATGAGGCTTATTAGCCAGAGTTTTCTAATTAATTTTCCGATGTTTTCCGAAATGTCCCGACCTCGCTCGATGTTTTGGGGGACCGCTTCCCGCTGTGAGTTGACACGCCACATATACGAGGTGATCTTGCAATAAAAATATGGATGCGCGGTTTTTCTCCATCTCGCAGTTGGCATTCCAGCAATGTAGAATTATGGGCTATATATTATAAATAATAATAACAAAAATATTCATAATTATAATAATATTGTGTGGCTACCTCTATCCTACTGAAAACTTGTGTAAAACCCAGACCCTCCCTTAAAGGTAGTTGGTGTATAGGATATTGTGTGTGTTTTGTGTAAGTCAGTTTTGTAAAAAAATGAAATGGCGTATGGATTTTAATGCCGGGAGTGTCCGAGGACAGGTTCGACTCGCCAGGTGCAGGTCTATCAATTTGACTCCTGTAGGTGACCTGCACGTCGTGATGGGGATGAAATGATGATGAAGACGGCACATACACTCAGCCCCCGTGCCAGAGAAATTAACCAGTGATGGTTAAAACTCCCGGCCCTGCCTGGAATCGAACCCGGAACCCCTGTGACCAAAGGCCAAATTGCTGAACGTGTGTAGTTTCTTCTTCTGTCACATCTCACATAACGTAGTGTATCGTACATGTGAACTTAGCCTCGTTTTATGACCAAGTACCCCTCCTGACACCAATCCAGTCTGGAGGAATTTATTCCTTATTATTACGTGTTTCTGTGTTTGTTCTGAAACAATTTTAAATAGTCAGTATACACGTCAGATAAATTAACCAGTCAGGGATAAAATATCCGACCTGACCGGGAATTGTACGCGGGACCCACTGACCCAAGGCAGCAACACTGACCAATCAGCCATTGAGCATCATCATCATCATCATCATGAGATATATTAATATAATCATACAATTAAACTATCAGTTCTCAAATATTGTGCTTACTGAAGGTAAAACAGAACGCATAAAAAGCTTTACAAATACTGAAGGGGTGTCTGCATGATTAGTGCAGTGTCCGACTCCTTTGTTAAATGTTCAGCATAGTGGATATGGTTTCACCTGGCCCCGGGTTAGCTTCCAGGCCGAGTTAAAAATGTTAACCTTAAATGGTTATTTCCCTTGGTTCGGGGAGTGGATTTTTGTTTTGTCTACAACATCCCTGCAACTCATACGACACACATAACACTACCCTGCTCCAAAATTCTACACAGTTTCCTATACACGGCACATACCGCCCACTCTCGTCGGAAGGTCTGCCTTACAAGGGCTGCACTGGCTAAAAATAAATCAAACCCCGTTGCACTTAACGCCCATGAAAGGGCCTTCGCCTGCCCAGCGACCGCTGCTCAGCTCGGAGCCCTGCAGATTACGAGGGATCGTGTGGTCATCACGACGCATCCTCTGGGCCGTTATTCTGGGCATTCGAGACCGGGGTCTCCATCTCACCGTCAGATAGCTCCTCAGTTCTAATCACGTAGGCTGAGTGGACCTCGAACCAGCACTCAGGTCGAGAGAAAAACCCCTGACCAGGCCGGGAATCGAACCCGGGGCCTCCGGGCGACACTGGCTAGAAATGGCAAAACGAAATTATTATTAGCGGCCCAGAATATAGTGCAAGAGCACTTATTCAATTAAAATAAGGGAATATATTCCTGTATCAATATGTCTTCCATCGTCTGAAATATATGGGATTGGTTATACTTTTGAAACTACTGATCTCTACGATTATCCAACTGTCTAACGTTGATCATGGATAGCTTCTACAAACTGATCTATAAATTATGGGTTATGGGCCTTGAGGCGTGTACAAGTGATGTATCACTGATAGAAACAAAAATTACGGTTTTTTACTGCCTTCAGTTCTCAGCAAGATAATCTGTACACCTTCTACATTCGAACTATAAAATCGCCTCTATATAACATAAATATAAATCTGTAGTCTGCTTCTGAGATTCTCAAGCTAGCAGGACTGTCGTGCTCTCGTCGTACACAGAATACCGGGATCAGCTCACTACTCAAGCTGCCCAGTTTTTTATGCGACTTGGCCGATACAGCTTTGGCGCTGTTCCAACGGTCGGCAAGCCCTCATTGTCCGGGAAGCTGTAGCTCCTTTGTGGCCGAGATGAAGTAGCTCGACCCCCGTCCAAGCTGCTTCCAGCCAATAATGGATCAGAAGCAAATTATCGCGGAGACTTGCCTCTCAGCCCGATATGACACGTCCCTTCTCTTGAAACCAACGTCTTCTACTATATCATTCATAGAATAACCTCTAATTAAAATGGGACGCACTACTGAAGGACCTGATGTGCTATTTCTTCCCCCAAATAAGTTGCTACTCTCTTCCATGAAAGAGTTCAGTTTTAAAGAAACTCACGGGAGCCATACAACTCAATACTTCAAATATTGGGATAATTCAAGCTGAAGTTCTGCATCTCTTCCGACATTAATTAAAAATACTCTCACAATCTAGCCATCGCTGTTATTATCTCTGAATGAGTACTTTAAATCTATAAAATGTTATATAGGAAAACAATTCTATTTTTTAGGAACAAGACAACATATATTAACATTTATAATTCTTCTGTGCATCACCTAGGAGGTTAAATAATTGTCATTATCTTAGGGTGTTGTTCACTTATTATATCCAATTTTACTATATTGTGGACAATATATTCATCCTTGTTTGAAAATTATATCAAATATTTGTATGATAAATTCACCACCGAATAGAACATAAACAGTGAGGTGATTAGTTGTTTTCGGGCTAAAAAATGTGTTGGTTTATCAGTCATGCGCTCGACACTTGTACCTTATTCATTATCATTTCATCAACACAGCAGTTTTTCAAATATCGTACTTCATCTTCTATAATTTGATTAGTCAACTTTTCTAACTGTTTTCAGGTGTAATTTCTAGATTCCCCCTGAAGTTGTCACAAAAATAGTTTAACTATATAAAATTAAAATAATAAAACATGAACAATTAATTGTGTCCTAAAAACAGACATTTTTAAATGGTGGAAATTAATACGGATTTGTGAGTTAAGTAAATTGTATTTTACTAGCCCTTATGTCAAGTGCCCTATTTCATAACTGTGCATATCATCTGAACAAACTAATTATTGCAAAAATATTTTAATATTATTGTACATGCTTCTATTTACATAGTTCATAAAAATAATTCTTTAGACTTCTGTGTAACTCTAGTTCTATTTTTCCAACAATTCACCATCTCCATGAAAACTAAATAACTTGTAATGAAGATTTGAACCACAAACTGTATTTAAAAACATTCTACATTAAGCCCTGTCCTATAAAATGTAATTATAAGTGTCAGAACTAGAATAAAATAAAAGTTTAGATATGACATTACGTTATTTTACTCTCCTTTTAAATAATACATTAGATTAGATATAAATACTGTTCCTTTCTAATTGTAAAATATATTATTAGAATAGTTCAGATATTAGGTTATTAGACTAATTCAGATACGAAATGATGATTTTATCTACTTGTTTCTTGTTAGGATTAGATATGAAATATTATTTCTTTCTCAACATAAATATAATATATAACAGTTTAAGTTATTAGATTGTTAGACTGATTCGAAACAACGAAAAATAAACACATGTAAACAATTGCCACTGGAATTGGGATCAGAAATCCTGTATTGTGCAGTGAATAAATAAATAAGCTAATAGGAAACTATATGGGATATAATGAGTTAATTGTAGAACAAGAGCTACGGATGTATTCTCAAAAGTAAATAATAAAGAGACAATATCAATTCGCGATGTATAGAATTGTAAATAACAGCCGTTTCCGTTGGAGATTCCGGTATATCCGGTAGACAGAGACGTCTGTGCAGTGAATACTGTGATGTAGATAGTATCAACTTAAAAACAAGATGCACCAACTCGGATTTACTCGTATATGAAATCATAACACTTCTAATGTTTAGGTTGATCGGCTATTACTTCAAACAATTAATCTTGATAATATAAAGATAAAATATTAGCAAAAAGTAAAATTCTGATATTTATCCCTGCATATACGGCATGGCAGGCATCATTGCAGTCGCAAACGTATTCGATGTGGAACCAAGGTTATATGACGAAGTGCGCGCTTTGAGGAATGCCTGGATGCTGCAGACGATATTGAACTCTGTAGACGGAGAGTGGTAGCAATGCACTACTTCGAATCTTCGAGTGGATATTTATGATATGTCTACATACCTGTAACGTCTGTGCACACGTGATAACTTTCGAGCTGCGATGAGGACTGTGGGATACTTCTTGTTGGAGAATTCGTCCTTCTTCAACCCATCAGGACATATCCAATTTTTAACGTCGCTTTCCATCCATCATGAGATCACATTCCTCAGAAAAAGAAACCACAGTCTCAACATTTACATAATTTCCCTGCAATCAAATTCAAACGTGCTCATGGTGCCGTCATACAGTATTCTTAGGTGAATTATACTTAGTCCTATGTGCACATGAATGGTGAACAAAACATACTTCCACCACGTGACAGTGGTTTTCCGTCTTCACATCTTACAGCTGTTGCTTGAATTATGTCCAGTGTAATACTGTCTGTGATGAACAACTTCGTAATCATTACATTGCCATCCTATAATCTATGTATTCTGTAAATGTGAAATTTTCAAGTAGGTTCGTCTTAGTCCTGAAACACTAACGACTAGAAGTTTATTACAGTTCTAGTTGTACACACCCGCCTAGATGGCTTCGTCAGAATTAAGTTACAGTTACACTAAGGGGAAATATTCGTTAAAAGAATATGAGGTTTGTGTTGCCTACTGCAGAGACTGAAGGCAACATGGTCCCCACACATTATTCTGTACACTTCACTGTCCGAAACAATGAAACATAATGTATTGATCCACACAATGAATGGCTAACCTTTTAGCTGATGACGTACTGAATTTTAGGCACTTACATATCAGACTAGTACTATATTTGATATTTTTGGTGCCAGTCATTCAATCTAATGCTTCTTTTTACACCACTTTCATCGTTCTGCTGCCGTGAGCACAATCGAGGAATGACTTGCAGCTACTAGCACGGAAGCATGCTACGTACAGTTGGCCGTATGAAAAGCAACTTGACCTGAGGTCAAATCATGCAACTTTCAAAGTCTGACCCTGTGATTTCCTGATAGTCATTACGAAGCACGAACTGACAGGGAACTGAAAATACTTAAACTTTAATTGGTAGTTAGTAGAAATCAGTGGAATTCGTGGCAGTAATATGGATTCTTCTCTGCCACAGAAAATGGGTATAACTGCCTCTATCACATGCCTGTGCAATGTGGTTAGTTGCAGAGTTTCAAAGATTCATGTTCCTGAGGAGTATGATGGGTGTTCCTAATTTCAGAGTTATAATATGCGTCGGCATTCTAAGGTCTGCGGCAGAATTGAGGGATTCAACAGGATAGTGCACTGTATTATCGTGATTGACGACTCGGTTCACCAACGTATACAGCACCCTTTGCGCTTGAAGTATATTAACGATGGACCTACTGAGAGATATGGCTACGATGTTGATCGGAGTTTTATTATTGGTTCATAGAACAATTCAGTCGATTTCTAGTTTATTTCGTGAATAATGGGTTGTAATTACAAATTTAATTTGATAGAATAATTATTTCGTTACTTCCTCCCAACGTTCCATAGCCAACAGATGGGAGTATCTGGGAAAATTTGCTCTCGGAATAGCCTCCAAGATCAACTCTCATATTTAGAGTGAGAGAGCATTTATAAATGAATGGCCACTTCAGAGGGACACTAAGTTCATTTGCTATGATTCCATTGGAGACAATAGGCAAAGTTTGTCAAAAGTCATCATATAAAAGTACTGCTACTCCCCTGAGCATCCTGCCAAATGCCTCTATATATTTTGTGTGCCATTGTGCACTCGTGGAATATAATCAGTACATATTCGCGCCAAACCTTCGCTGTATTGATTTTTATAGACTATATTGCACACTGGTACCTCGGTGTTGTGGACGTCGATGGGAACTTGAAACATGGAATGTTCTATCTTATGTCCCGGTAAAAGAGTTGCGGCGATTCCGGAGGACGTACCCTCGACAGCAATCTTATCATCTCCTCTCAGTTCAGCAGATAAAATAATGATTATGAACATCTTGCCCATACCGCCAGGGGCATTAATGAAAGAAATATGCTACTCTTTGTTGAAACACATTGTAATACCTCTGCATAAAATGAGCACTGCTCATCGGTCACTTTCGGTTCATTACGGAGAACGGTTTTCGCCATTTTATTCCTTCCGTACCTCGTATTTCTGATATATTCTACTGTAAATTCAGGCGCTCCACATCATCAGAAGCAGAAAATATGTAATTAATCACTTGTTAACCTTATATCGATAAAGAAAAAGTGATCAAAGGCATTAATTTTCTCTACATACGTTCCGCATTTCCATCGTTTTTGTGGCACATGGTCCTCGGCCATACTTTATTTGTATTTGTTCAACAAATTTAATGGTTCAGCTGGAAAACAATATACAGATAACTGCAAATACCTGTCGTAGTTGTAATGGACTGCGAGATACTCATGCTTCGTTCATGGTTGAGTCCCATTGAAAGTCATCTTCCAGGGGACGCAGAACTTTTCTGGTACTGTGGTAGTTGAGATGAAGGTTACCATTTACAATCCTAAGGTCACTTGAAGAGGTAGGGTCTTTGACAGTGCACAATAGTAGACGCAAATAGAAGTCTGTGTTCTTTGTGTGCACTGTGTATATTCTACCAATAACACGTTTCTCCTTAATCCACGGGAAGCCTTCCGTGTCGTTTCTCCTCTTCCTTCTGTGAAATTCGACTATCTTCTGAAGAAGTGGAAGGACGAAACTTCTTCACATAATAGTCCTCTGGAAAAATGATGTTTGGTAAAGTATGAAAAACTCCATTGATGTGGTATTCCATGCATTCAAAACTACATCCCTTGCGTTTTCGGCAATGAAGACTACGCACTTAAACTTCACCATGTGATCATCTAAATGAATTCCCACTGGATACCTTTCATGAGAATCCATCAAACAGCTCCGAACGTACTGGTATACCTCCCGGTCTAGTATTTCAGAACTTCATCGTTGTCACTGCCCATATTTACGATTTGGCAGATACACTTGATAGATTTCACTCTACTCTAAATCTCAACTTTTATGTGGGGTTGAAAGGCTCTGCGTAAAACGGGCGAATATGGCCAAACCCACTTATTATATATTTCAGTGGCCCGTACATCTAATACAATGTGGGTGTGGAAGGTATTTAGAACTTATTCATTGATTATTACCTAAATAATCGCAACGCTAGAGAAAGGGGAGTATAAGGCACACATGTATTCATTTTTTTTTTTGGTTCCTTCTTCTTCAACTTACCTGCGATACGATGAAATCCAGTGCATATTAACTAATTACCAGAAATTAGAAACTACACTTTTAAATCGTACAGTGATAATATAAATACAATACTGTACATTCGATGTATTTTACTTTTTTCTCGCTTATCTTCTGACTATTGCAACAGCCATGTGTTCTTTTATATTCCAGCTTTCTTCCATCTCCTCGGATAACACGAGAATTGATATTTAAGTCTCTTAATAGCCGTTGGTTCCTGTACGATCGGTGTTATGGGGTTACATTTCAATACAGGCACATTAGATGGCATTTCAATATGATTAATTACAGTATCGTGTCAATAGATATACTGACATGTTAATTAATCACTTTTCTGGTTCTCAGGTGTCTGTCAACAGAATTGCAGCTTGATGAACATTGAATGGCATTATTAGCGAACTATGAGTTATTCAGTTCCACTCGTCTTGGTTTCTTCACAGTATTTGCGATAGGAGTTAATTTTGCCACTACCGAACTCGATAGCTGAAGTCGCTTAAGTGCGACCAGTATCCAGTAATCGGGAGATAGTAGGTTCGAACCCCACTGTCGGCAGCCCTGAAAATGGTTTTCCGTGGTTTCCCATTTTCACACCAGGCAAATGCTGGGGCTGTACCTTAATTAAGGCCACGGCCGCTTCCTTCCCACTCCTAGCCCTTTCCCGTCCCATCGTCGCCATAAGATCTATCTGTGTCGGTGCGACGTAAAGCAAAAAAAAAAAAAATTGCCACTGCTACATATTCGGCTCCCGGTCATTAATTTTCACATCGCAGACCGCTCCCATTTTACCCACTCCCAACCCCCCAGACGACTTCCGCCCACGTCACGGCTAAGATGAATGATCCACCGATTATGAACGAGGAAGCATCTCTAGCCCTGTTTGACTATATCACAGATCGTGTTTGCTCATTTCGAACCGATTTTACAGTTAGGGGAATATTGCATGACCTGCTGCACAAATAAAGAGACCGAGGTTTCAGTTAGTCCAAAGCCGCTGGACAAGAATTCACTCAGTGGGTTTAGTTTCAAAGTTCGGAAACAAAGAGTCTGAGGAAGGTAAGGTATTGGAACATTTATTCGGACTGCAATATTTATAACGGGCTGTCTAGCCGAGGCGGTAAAGGCGTGCTCGGTTCGCTCGGAAGGACGTGGGTTCGAATCCCCGTCAGGAAGTCGCAAAATTTAAGAAACTTCCGGAGGTGCATATGGCCCTGAGGTTCCCTCAGCCTACACCGAAAATGAGTACCAGGTTAATTCCTGGGGGCAAAGGTGGCCGGGCGTAGAGCTAACCACTCTACCCCAATGGTGGAAGCCTTTACCTTTCACTCCTCCAAGGACCTTCATGGCCTGTACGGAGGTGACTTTGCTTTGCTTTTTGCAATATTTATAGCTGGACGACGTCCTGGATAGTTTTAGTGAACATCCTAGTGACACCACTGACAGACTTTTCGACAATATAATTTAAAAATCGTGTTTAAGACGGTTGCCGCTTTCCACCTCAAATGTGGGATACATTATATTATCCTTATTTCTATTTTATTCAGTTTACTTATTTATCTCCATTATCTTATTATCTGTCACTGTGAAGCGTTTCCTAGTAAGTTCAGTAAAGACTTAAATGCTCTTAATCCCAATCCTTTCCATGTTTTGGATGTAGTTAACGAAATACAAATGGAAACAGTAATAAAAGGCTGCGGTGGGAGGAAGACATTTAACGTTCATACAAGGGTAAATCAAAAGTTCGCAAATGGCTTTATCGGTCAGTTGAATATTGTTGGCATAAAAAGACTCAGCTTCGTTAAACACTTTTGCAGAAAACTATATTTGCTTGCTATTCTGCTTTACGTCGCACCGACACAGATAGGTCCTATTGCGACGATGGGGTAGGAACGGCCTAGGATTGGGAAGGAAGCGGCCCTGGCCTTAATTAAGGTATAGCCCCAGCATTTGCCTGGTGTGAAAATGGGAAACCAATGAAAACCATCTTCAGGGCTGCCGACAGTGGGGTTCTAACCCCCTATCTCCCCGATGCGAGCTCACGGCTGTGCGCTCCTAACCGCACGGACAACTCGCCCGGTAAAACTATATTTAACCTAGTCGTAGTTTCATGACAAACTGTGTAAATTAATCCTGCTTTATGTTGAAGTGGGTAGACTAATGCAACTGACGAACCATAATACGAACTCAATAACCACCGACTTCCGGTGAGCAGTCCTATGTCTGCAAGAATTAGGAAGGATTTTTTGTTGGTATTCGACGGCAGACTCCTGCGATGCTAAAAAATCGGAGCCGAACGAGGAAAATGGGAGATGTTCAGGTTGCAGTCATTTTTCTGTGCTCATTGATCTTTAGGAAATTCTTTTAGAGAATGAATAAGTTTTCTCGCTCACTATAGAGATGAAAATGAAATGGCGTATGGCTTTTAATGCCGGGAGGGTCCACCTCGCCAGATGCAGGTCTCTTTAGATTTGACACCCGTATGCGACCTGCGTGTTGTGATGAGGATGAAATGACGATGAAGGCGACACATACACTGAGCCCGCGTGCCAATTATGGTTAAAATTCCCATCCCTGCCGGGAATCGAACCCGGGAACTTTGTGACCAAATGCCAGTGCGCTAACCATTTAGCGATGAATAGTTAAGATGCAAGTCGTATGCATCGTATACGTTACAGAGTATTAAATCTGTTAACATATACATTTCGCTGACCAGAAATATTTGTGTATGTGTTTCTGAATTTCCTTGGGTTTATCGGGTCCTTAGGTTTATGAAGAGTGCCGTAGGTATAATTTACTCTCTACGATTATATGCCTTTCGAATGTTCCTGGAAGTAATCGGAATACTAGTGTGCATCTTGACGATATATCTTCGTAGAAGGAATGATATTCCTACTGCTTTATACTGGATGTGTCTTCTTCGTGGCCTTTTCCCAATATATTGCGGTCTGTACATGATTTATGTCTGGCACATTTTTAAGGCTGGACGCCCTTCCTGACGCCAACCCTGTGTGGAGCGATGTGTTCACTACTGCATGTTTCGGTGGGGGAAGGTTGTGTGTTAAGTTGTGTGTAAAGGAGGAGAAGTGCATTAACACGAACACAAACACCCATTCCCCAAGCCGGAGGAACTAACCATACGCAGTTACAACCCTCGACCAGGCCTTGAATTGAACCTGGGGCCCTCTGAACCGATGAGCAGAACACTGATAAGGAGTCGGAATTCTTTTGGACGTCATTTATATAATTAATCTGTTAGTATATGTTAGCTCTCTTCGTGGATCAGTGGATTCCAGATCCCAAGATAACGGGTTCAAGTCCGGTAGAGATAGTCAGATTTTTTAGGGGCGCATTGACGTCTATTTGAGATTCCATACCGTAGGATGCCGGCGTGTAAGAGATGTCTGGTGACACATTATTGGTGTTTACCAGGCAATGTTTTAAAATGACGCAACCGTAGATCGGCCAACAGATTTCCGGTTTACTCTGATATCCGTTAGAGTAATATGTAATGTCAAAATTGGCACACAGGCAATGGATTAGAAAAATACTCTTCAACTACAACGACCGAATTTGTGGATTGGAACTGAATTCCGATCTAGTCGCTGGGGATTGGAGGATGACAAAAATTGAGAGACTTAGAGTACCAATTTTATTAGCAGTTATTACGTTAATTGAATTACGTTTATTGTAACGGCGAACAGGGGCTGCCTGGCGGAGGCGGTAGAAGCGTGCTCGGTTCGCCCGGAAGGACGTGGGTTCGAATCCCCGTCAGGAAGTCGTAAAATTTAAGAAACGTGATTTATACTTCCGGAGATGCATATGGCCCTGAGGTTCACGCAGCCTATACCAAAAATGAGTACCAGGTTAATTCCTGGGGGCAAAGGAGGCCGGGCGTAGAGCTAACCACTCTACCCCATCACGTGCCGCGGTTAACAATGGTGGGAGCCTTTACCTTCCACTCCTCCAAGGGCCTTCATAGCCGGTACGGAGGTGACTTTGTCTCTGTCTTTTGTAACGGCTAACAGCCTAGCATACCAGAGGGTCGGTTCACTGTCCCGCAGGAATTCTTTATGATTTTATAACAGAAGGACAAGCGGTTGCAGCTTTTAAATCTTAGAAGTCGAATGGTTATGACAGGTTATGTAAGTATAGTTATATTGCTGTCTAAGTTTAAGATGTGTCAGTATTAATCTAAATTTGAAATAAAGTGTTTCACATGAGTATATGAGTACCGGAAGTGCAGATATTATGCCTGTTTACTGTTACTCTCTGTATAGCAAGTCTTAGAGTAAACAATTCTATGAAAAAGTTCTAACAAAACGGGGGTTTCTCATTGCTCTGTATACCACTGCACTCAGCCCTGTCCGTTTGGATCCCTGAATATACGAATAGTTTAAGTGTGGATTTCCAACGGTTGGTTCTGCACCTGACAACAGAAATATATTAAAATAACCAATTAATAATGAAGTTCTAGCCTACTTCATTGAAGAATGGCTGAAAGCAAAATTGTTTTGTTAACACACATTATTTTAAGAATAAACATTTATCGGAAGAGACGGTGAAGTTTAAGTATATCTGACATAAGAACAGAAAAGGTAAAGCGCTCTCAAATGCCCTTAACTTCAGAGGTTATCAAATATTGGAATCGGCAGCATGAATTAATGGGACTATGGTATTTCTTGTAATATTTTCTTTCCATGGTATTGCTTGTTGTACTCCTGTATTTGTTGTTGTTTTTCTATTTCTGATTGATGTTTATGCTGTTGTTGTTGTTGTTGGACAATTATGTTTTAACTTACTTTATTATCACACAAGTGTAAGTAATCATTGCCACCGGGATATTTCGCAATTGCGACATCTTTGTTAATACATATATACATCTTCATTATAGACCGTTATACTTTTCAGAGTTGTCTGCAAGCCTCTTTAAATTTACTGAACGTCGCCACAATCCTCTATTTGCAACTAGTGCTGTTTTCTCATTTAGTTCTACACCTCTTATATCTAAATCGTTAGAAACTGAGTCTAACCATCATCGTGTTGGTCTCTCTCTACCTCTCTTACCCTCCATGACGGGGTCCGTTATCCCCCTGGGTATCCTATCCTCCTCCATTCGCCTCATATCCGTTCAGCTTCATCTATCGAGTTCATTCCTAACTTAGCCTTTATATCTTCATTCCGAGTGCCCTCCTGCTATTGTTCCAACCTGTCAGTACCAGCAAAGATTCTCGCTACTTTCATGTTTATCACTTCTAACTAATGAATAATATATCCTGAGTCCACCCAGCTTTCGCTCCCGTAAAGCAAAGTTGGTCTGAAAACAGACCGATGTAAAGATAGTTTCGTTCGGGAGCTGACTTCCTTCTTACAGAATATTGTTGATCCCAACTGCGAGTTCACTGCATTAGCTTTACAGCACCTTGATTCAATCTCACCTACTATATTACCATCCTAGGTGAACACACATCCTAAAGATTTGAAATTATCTACCTATTCCAGCTTTGTATCACCAAAATTCTTTTAGATTTCCTACCTACTGAGATCAATTTAGTTTTGGAAAGGCTAATTTTTATACCATACTCACTACACCTATTTTCAAGTTCCAAGATATAAGAATGCAGGCTTTCGACACAATCTGCCATTAAGACCAAGTCGTCACCATAGTCCAGACTGCTTACTAAATTTCGACCTAACTGAATCCCTCCCTGACACTTAATACCATTCAGAAGATGATCCATGTAAACTACGAACCACAACGGTGAAAGATTACAGCCGTGTCTAAACCCTGTAAGTACCCTGAACCAAGAACTCATTCTGCCATCAATTCTCACTGTAGCCCAATTATCAACATAAGTGCCTTTGATTGGTTTTAATAGTCTACCCTTAATCCCATAGTCTCCAAATATGGCGAACATCTTTTGCCTCGGTAACCTGTCATATGCTTCTTCTAGGTCCACGAAACATAAACACAACTGCCTATTACTCTCGTAGCATTTTTCAATTAGCTGGCGCATACTGAAAATCTGATTCTGACAGCCCCTCTGTAGTCGGAAAACGCACTGGTTATCGTCCAACTTACTCTCAACCACTGATCGTATCCTCCCTTCAAAGATAGCAGAGAATACTTTGCCTGGTATACTAATCAATGAGATACCTCGATAGTTGTTGTAATCTTTCCTGTTCCCTTGCTTATAGATATGTGCAATTACTGCTTTTGTCCAATCTTAAGGTACCATACCAACACTCCAAGCCAATATATTACTCTATGAAGCCATTTCAGGTCTGATTTCATCTATCCCTGCTGCTTTATGACAATTGAGTTTATTTACCATCCTTTGTACTCCCTCAATCGTAATTTCACCAACATCATTTTTCTACTTCCCACGAGCTCGATTATTCGCGACACCACCAGTAAGATTTACTTTTACGCTGAGAAGATTTTCAAAATATTCCCTCCACCTGTCCAGTGATTCCCTGCGATTTATTATGAGTTCACCTGAATTATCCAAAACACTGTTCATTTCGTTTTTCCCTCCATTCCCCAAATTTTTTATCACTGTCCAGAAAGGTTCCTCTGCTGCTTGACCTAGCCTTTCCATGTTATTACAAAAATCTTCCCACGACTTCCTTTTGTATTTAACAACTGTTTGTTTCGCTCTGTTTCTTTCACCCTGTCTGCATCAGCTCTTGTTTTGAGCTATTTATGATAAGCTTTCTTTTTACGTTTCCAAGCTGCTTTCATTTCATCATTCCACCAAGACGTTCGCCTTTTCCCATCTTTGCAAACAGTTGTTCCTAGGCATTCCCTTGCTGTTTCTACTACAGCATCCCTGTATGCCACCCATTCTGTTTCTATATCCTGAAACTGCTTCCTGTCCACAGTTCGAAACTTCTCACTAATCATATTCATGTACTTCCGTCTAATTTGCTCGTCCTGGAGATTTTCCCTCCTTATTCGTTGCAGACAGATTTCACTTTCTGTACCCTAGGCTTAGTGGTACTATTTCATTACAGTTCAGATAGTGGTCTGTGTCATCGAAAAATACCCAGAAAATACGCACATTCCTAACAGATTTCCTCAATTCGAAGTCGGTTAAGATATAGTCTATTATGGATCTGGTGACCCTACCCTCCCATGTGTAGCGGCGAGTAGCCTTATGCTTGAAGAATATATACATAACTGCTAAACCCATACTAGCACAGAATTCCAGCAAACGCTTCCCATTCCTATTAGCTTCTATATATTCCCCACAGTCACCAATCACCCTTTCGTGTCCTTCAGTTCTATTTCCAACTTTCGTATTAAAATCGCCCATTAGCACTATGCTATCCTTGCTGATGATCCTGACTACGAGGTTACTCAATGCTTCGTGCAACTTGTCAATTTCATTCTCATCTGTAACTTCACATCGTGAATGCACTGAGACAATTCTCGTCCTAATTTCTCCAACTGTCGACTCTACCCACATCATTCGCTCATTTACTTGCCTAGCAGAATCTATGTTGCTTATTAGAGTATTCGTGTTGAACAGCCCTTCCCCAAACTCTGCCCTTTCCTTTTTAACACGCGCCAAGTTCACTTGATAATCTCCGATCTCTTCCTCGTTATCTCCCCTTACCCGAATATCACTTAATCCTACCACATCCATATGCATCCTCTTTGCTGACTCGGCCAGTTCTACTTTATTTCTTCCATAAGTCTCATTAATATTGTTAGCTCCCCACCGAATTGCATTTTTTTCGCCAAGTTGTTTCCAGGGAGTCCCTCACCTGTCAAATGGAGGTGGGACTCCGTTTCCCCCATAGGTCCAAGACTTGCTTAAAATGTTCTGAGCTCGCTCGTTAAATTCGTGAAGTAGGATGCTACCCTACTTACACATAGTCCAATTGAGGATCTCTCCTCTAACGGATTAGGGGCCACTGGTGGCTTTTATTGTCCTAGCCGCCTGAACACAAGGAAGGTCATGACTCAGAATATGTCCGAGATGACCATTCCCATTCCGTAGTAATTGGTATCCCGACTCTCAGAACCACTTACTAAGCCACTCAACCGTGGCCCATGGTTAACGAACTAGGACGTGACTTCAGTAACCCACACCATGAATTTTGTTTGTTAATAATAATAAATACATTTCCTCGGGTCAAGATGGCTGAATAATTTAACCACTCATCTCCAAAAACTACGTGTCCTAAGTTCAAAATTAAGTGACATCGTTAAGACTAGAGTAGACTAGACAAGACAAGGTCAGTATTTACAAGTTCCATTCAAGTGATCAGTAGCGGAGAACTGCCATTTCAGTTTCGGGATTAGGATGTCCGTCGTGGCGTACAGAGTCAAGTCCATGACTATGACATACTTGAATCGTATCAAGAGGTACCCACAAACTTACGCCATCCTGCAGATTATAATTAAGATCTAGGGGAAAGAAGTCTCGGGAGACCCCATACCTTTCGGCTGAAGAATCTGAGACAGCGGTTCGGTCAAACAATCATATCATTTTCTCCCGCAGCAAACGACATAAATGTGATAGCCAGAACGATCGACAACGTCTGGTGACGGATAAGGCACTAGAAGAAAGAAAGAAGAAGGTATTCTCTAAAGATCTTGACAATAATGCATTTTACTTGGGTTTTAGGTTCGACTGTATTATAACTATGAAAGCTGTAAGAACCACAGCAATGATCGAAATTTCTCTGTGGAAATTTTAGTAATGGCTGTGAGAAAAATAATTCAGTATGTGGCCCAAGCTTACCATAAAACAGAGGAACACACAATAACTAGGACATATAATGAGAGGTGATAGGTATCAGTTATTACAGATTATTGCCGAAGGAAAGATACAGGGGAAGAGATATGTTGAAGAAATTCATGGCTGAAAGACCTTCGAAGATGGCACTGCTGTACTTCAGAATTGGCATACCATTCTGCCTGTCAAGATCAGAGCTAGTTACGTGGATCGCCAACCTCCGCTCGGAGACGGAGTCTTAAGAAGAAGATGTGGCCCAAGTTCTTTAGTATTTACTTGTATTAAAATCGGAATTTGGGCTATTTTTTGACAATATTTCAATATAGAGTCGCCCATGAAATCTTCTGAAAATTCCCAAACTAAGGTCATGGCTGATCCACTGACGCATATTGAAGTGGGAACGTGGTGTTAAAAAAATGAAGAAATTTCGTAAACCAGATTTATACCTAAGATTCCCTTGTTATTCTTATTCTTATTATTCTTGTTCTTGTTCTGGTCGTGTTCATGTTGTTGTTCATGTTCTAGCCTGAATACGATCTCTCCATGCAAACACCAGCTGTACAATCGCTTTCGTTTGCCTTAAAGTAGTAGATTATTGATCACTCCAAGCTACTTTCTCTAGAATGCATAGATAAGTTTTGTCAGTATTCTGGCAATATACCATCCTATTCCCACACTGTAGACGCGTCCACAGTGAGATAGAGTCTCTATTTTCATTTTTACGAAAGATGGACGTCTGCTTAACATAACATGATTCCACCAATCTTCAAAATCAAGCATAGCTAAGCAGTTACTAGACTTAAGACGGTCTAATATCTTCTATGAATCGAGTTTTTGTCTCTAAACGTCATTTCCATTCAAGAAAATTTTTAGAAACCATAGCAATACAGAAACAGCCAAATACTGTAGCCGTAACAGGAACGAGAGTACGGCTATCACATGATTGGAAAATCTATTCCAAACAGAAATGTTAACACAAAAGGCGTTCACCTCAACACAAGTAGCTGCACACTCATCCATTGTGCAGTCTGATTCACTTGCATTAATAATCCTTCTTTTCTCGTCTGCTTTGAAAATGTCTGCTGTAAAGAAGGCGATACGTCAGTCACTTATAACCCGGGACGCTGCAAAACAGACGAAGTCACCTCGGACAACGATATATCTCGTTCGCTCTCCCCTCCTCCCCGCACCCTCGCAACTAAACGCTAGTTTTTAGTAAAAAAATCTATTACCAGTTACGTGACTTTCTCCTCTAAGTGCAAATCATGATGGTTTGTGTAAATTATTTTATTGCACCATTGACTCTACCTGAAAGAGTTCGTCAATGGACAGTTCTGCCCAATGTGCAGCAATTTGGGTTGATTAGAACTCTTCTTGTATTAAAATTTCTGTTTGGAATTGGTCTTCCAGAATTTTGACGATCCCATGAGAATATTTTTTCCGAACTACGAGATAAGCTGTCGTGTCCTAGCAAACGTAGGGAAGCAGCCTATTTCGCTCACATACTACGAAATTACAAGTATAGCCCAGTACAGCCGGTTATAGAAAGTAAGATCGAAGGGAAACGTGGACGTGAGCAGAGATGATTACCTTGGGTGCAAAACATCTGGCAGAGGTTCTTCATACACGATATGGCAACCCCAACAAGGGAAGCACGAAACAGAAATAATTACTTCACGACATTTGGCAAATTTCGGTGAGGAGAAGTCTCCTGATCTTCCCGAATCCTGTATTTCACTTTCCTGTCAGTTACCAAACGAAACGAAACGAAACCAAACAAAACCATATCTTATAGCACAACAGATCTGATGAATTTTGGCCTGTAAAGCGACAGCTCCTCAGCACAAAGTCCTGGAGATTGTGAGGCGATGCATGATCAGCGCAACGAATCCTCTCCGTCGTTACGCTTGGCTTTCTATATCAGGACCGAAATCTCCCCGTCAAGGATGTATCCCTGATCTGGTGGAGAATCGACCCAAGGGACTCCGGATTGGGCCAGACATGTTACCATTTAACTTGTATCATTTAACTGACATAGACTTTTTCGTTTAATTTGATAACTTCCCCAAATTTATCTGGCAATTTGGAGCGGTTGAAAGCCCCAAGTTATTATTTTAGCAATACTAAAATTTAGGACAAATTTTCTATCCGACAATTAGTCTACGCTTCTGATTTTTATCCAACCGGTATCATAATTTTGATAATTCTCCTTAAATTACCAGTTTTTCACTGGCAACATCATGTTGCTATTGTATACCTTTTCTGATAACTAATTACATTATGTCAAAACTTCTGATATGTGTAGAACGTTAATCGTGGATTCTAAGTGAATAAAAACGTATGAATAAAACACTGAAATCCCAATATGAGGTCTAAGTGACATCTGGGCTTCTTTCACAGTATAGAGTACCGAGAAGAGAATAAGAGAATAATGCAATGAGAATGTGTATCTACAAACACATGGTGTACATATTAAGGTTATCAAGGCGAACCACATTAACATAACTGTTATCAAGCACGGGTTGGAGGATGCTAGTTGTGCTTGGAATATGAATAGGAATCACCTAGTTGTCAGTTATTTGCACTGCCGAGATGTGCCAGCAAGGCTAGATGCATGGAAAAAAAAGAAAGCTACCCTCCATACATTTTCTCGCGTAACAACACAGGTGAAACATGAATGTGAAAATGTCTTCCTCACACCTGCAAATCTAGTAAAAGTAGTCAAACAGAGTGGTGCACTGCTTCAGTCCACAAAGAGCAATGATACGAAATTTTATTTAGTTTTTCGTGATCAAATCAATAAATACGATTTCCTTCAAACTTTGCCGTATGACTGAGGCAGACCTGAGGGAGGGATTCCATACGTTATGCGACCACCAATGTGATATTGTTCGAATTTCACCACAACTATGACAAGGTTAGAACTCCGTCGAGTCGAAAGAGCTTCCATACTGATGATTCGACGGAGTTCTAACTTTGTCACATTTGTGTTAGAATTCGAACAATATCTCATTGGTGATCGACTTCTAGTAATGTCCCAATCGTGGTCGAAATCCAGTGTAAGAGTTGTGGTCGACTGTTAACAATGTCACTGTTGCAGTCGAATTCTAATATTGTCGATGTTGTGGTCAAGTTCTGACAATGTAGCATTTATGGTTAAGTTCTGATATTGTTTGAATCGTGGTCGACTTGTAACAATGTCACAGACGTTGTCAAGTTCTAATAATGTCACTGTTGTGGTCGAGTTCCAACAATGTTACAATTGTGGTTGAGGTCAACCAATGTCACCGACGTGTTCGAGGAATAACAATGTCAAAATCGTGGTCGTGTTCTAATAATATCACAGTTTTAGTCGAGTTCTAACAATGCTACAATTGTGGTTGAGTTCTAGCAGTGTCACAGTCATGGTTCAGTTCTGACAATGTCACTGTTGTGGTTGAGGTCAACCAATGTCACCGTCGTGGTCTGGTTCTAGCAATGTCAGAGTCGTGGTCCTGTTCTAACCCGTAACTTACACAGTGAAATAAATGTATACAACTTACACCGATGGATCCCAGGGATCCGACGGCAAATTTACCTTTTGATCTCGCAAAGTATAACTTTCCAGATACTTTCTACAATTTCAGGCGTTATAACACTCAATCTGGAATGAAAATATATATTTTGCATTTCCTTCTCTTTTCACATTTTTATTTAATCAATTTTTGCGTTATATATTCATTTTGAAAACCATGCCCATAAAAAATTCACTTCCTGGAGTCATTTGTTGATTGAAATTCATATTATTTACAAAATTTTGTCACGAAATAACGCAAGTTTTAGATCGTTTTCGAAATAACCCAGTATATCTCCAGAAAAAAATCAAAAACGTTTTCTTCGTACTAGAAATTATTACATTTCAATGTATGCTTAAATGTTCTCACAACAGTGCTGATATACAGATAACCAATGAGAAAATCAAAACAAATAAACACGAAAGTAGTGACATTGGAATATCAAATAACAAAACCAATTTGAAAATATCTTCACATTTCAGCGCACATTGAACAAATCACATTTACACACGACCCGCAGAGTGGAGTTTCGCACTTGCCACATGCTCGGCAGGCTTTTCTGTCTTTCTTTATTGTACATTGGGAGCATCTTTTTCTCTTCGATTTTTCTGGCTTTGGTGGCACCAAACAGATTCCTTGCGGCTCCTCTTTACCCAAACAGTGGAATACCATACCTCGTAAATTCCGTGGGAGTCTCGGGTTCGTAGCTCTCTCTTCCAGGAGTGGAGAGATCAGCTGCTTTCCCACTGCAGTAAAAATGACCTGCGTTGTGTATCCTGGCAGAATACCATTGTAAATTATATAAGATTATGCTGAGGGTTTCTCCCACGTACTGACGCTGTTACTGACCATTTATACCTATTTCGAGCATAAAATGAACTTGACGGTGTGTTTTGATCGCTTTCCGTATCAAACTCGTCTTCACTTTCACAACTTTCACAACTGTTGGAATCATGTTCACTGAATTCAAACTTACTCTCACAGTCCGAAATGTCACTTATATCCTCCTTTAATAAAACACGAATTTCATCGTTAGTTAGTGACATTATATGCCCCAAAACGCAAGCAAGAATTTAAGACACACACATTTACGGAATGTCCCGTAACTTACACAGATGGGCCCCCAGGGACCCGAACACCTTAATTGCGCACACAAGGAAACTGTAAACGTGTCAGAAGCTGTCAAGGTCAGACAGAAGACTGAGAGGTAGTAATGTACAGAGATGCTAAGCGCAGTGTGGCCAACGTATGAAAATTTATTTACGCAAGAAAATAGTCTTGGGTCCCACGGACCCATCCATGTAAGTTACGAGCTAATAATTTCACTGTCGTAATGTCAATTTTGTCATCGAATTCTAGTACTGTTACAGTCTTGGTCGATTTCTGTTTAATGTCACATTTGTAATCGAATTACAATTGTGGTCCAGTTCTAGCAATGTGACAGTTATGATCGAGTTCTAAAAACATCACAGTCGTGATCGAGTTCTAATAGTGTCACAGTTATGGTCGAGTGCTACCAATGTCACAGTCGTGGTCCAGTTCTAGCAATGTCACAGTCATGATCAAGTTCTAGAAACATCACAGTCGTGGTCGAGTTCTGATATTGTCAGAATCGCACGCGAGTTCTAATGTTGTCAGAGTCGTGGTCAAGTTTTAGTAATGTAAGAGTTGTGGTCGATTTCTGGCAATGTCAGAGTCGTGGTCCATTTATAGCAATGTCAGAGTCGTGATCGAGTTCTAACAATGCCACAGTCGTGATCAAGTTCTAATAATATCACAGTTGTGGTCGTGTTCTAACTATGTCACAATTGTGGTCGAGTTCTAGCAATTTCACAGTCGTGGTCAAGTTCTAGCATTGTCACAGTCGTGATGGATTTCTAAAAACCTCACAATCATGGTCGAGTTCTGATATTGTCGGAATCGAAGTGGAGTTCTAATAATGACACAGTCGTGGTCCAGTTGTAATAATATCACAGCTGTTGTCGGTTTCTAATAATGTCTCATTTGGGATCGAGTTTGAGTTATGTCAAAGCAATAGTCGAGTTCTAATGTCACATTTGTGGTCGATTTCTTATAACGGCACAATCATGGTTGGTCGAGTTCTAATAATATCGCAGTTGTGGTGAACTTCTAGGAATTTCACAGTCGTGATAAGGTTTCTCTTCTGAAGGCGAGGATCATATTCTTCGTAACACGTAACGTCTTCCTGCACATTTCCTCTTTCACACACCGAGACCCTAAAAATACAGTGTATGACAAAATGCGTGCATATCGTTCTTCAAATAACGAGCTAATTCCTTCTAAATTTTATCTGTTTCATATATCGTCTCTGAGACTAGAAAACCGCTATGTGATAATATTCTAACTTAGAACTCTGACCAGAAAGGTCTGTCATCCAAGGCTCAGTATTGCATGAAATGTATCAACGTATTTCCGGTCTAAGCATACCATGTGCTGCGGGTGAGTGTTTCTCCCCTCAACATTGTCACAGCGGTAATTCGCGCGCAACGGCGATAATCGCTCCTAATTTATATTAGTCGAGGTACAAATGCAAGCAATAACTTTTGAGATTCAAAGCTCTATTTTAACGAAGAGTTTTCTCAACTTCTTCTTCTCCTTCTTAAACATACTTGACCAACAGTGCCATCGTTAATTGTTTCTTCACTTCACCAATGTTATGAAGCAAATTCTAATGGGATTTAGCTGTTATTTGCACTCGAATAGTTTGCCATGACTACTATTTGAGTGTCTCCAAAATACATACTATCAGGTCCCACGTCATGATACCCATTCAGATTACAGAATCTCGTAAAAACTTGGGAAGTCAGCAGTACAGCGGCGTATTATAGGACCCATAATTCCGAATTCAGCCAACCTCAGCTCACTTATTACTAAATCTAATGTGAGCCAATTGAAGAATCGTATATCTCTGGAGAAGACCCTGCCCCAGTACTATCCTCGTATACAGACCTACAGGTTTGAAAATAAGTGAAGCGGAGATTTAAATTCTGATAAGTCAACAACTGACATGGCGATTTCAGATTCAGCACCTTAACATGGAAACAGGTGAGTTATTAACCACTATATTTTCGTCGCAGTCTCCCGTGTACTTGTTGTTTGGGAAAAGAAAAAATGCGAAATGTTTTGAGTGATCAGTGACAATCTAGTTTCTATATGAATTGTGAATGACATATTACGGACCTTGCTCAGTGAAATTATTTAACATGAAATTATTACGTTGGTTGTGTATTTTTATAGCTTCATGGTATAATGAGGGACATTACCCAGAAGCTGCGAAAAATACATTCGTTTTAGAAATAAGTTATGTGGAAAGTATGATCTCATACTGTCGAAATTGTATGCAAAGTCACGGCTTGTGACACTGATGTTCATCAATGCTCCATACTTAATGAATTCATTCCATAGCCTAATATGAGTCGAGTACCTGCAGATAATGTAAAGTGCAGAGGCTGCTTAAAGGAAGCAGCAGAGGCGTGTTCGGCTTAACCGAAAGTATACGACTGGATTCCCCGTCAGGGAAACATTAGCCGCAGAAAATTCATAAAATAGTATTTTACACATGTATGACTCTGAGAATCAATCAATCTATACTAGAAGTTAGTTCGTGGAAAAGAAAGGGAAACTGTCATGAAGGTAATCAGCCTACTGTATTTAGAGGTTAAGAATTATGAATGTCCTCGCCTTCCACTTTTTGTAAAACTTTCAAGCCCTATTCTATTTGACATTTTCAGTTTTTCTTTTTTTTTGATTTCCGGTAACGACTTTCTTCCCTCCTTTACTTACCATAGCCTCTTAAGAAAATGTTGTCTTTCGTTTCTTGGTATTCCCTGTATATCGACACTGCGCGAACAATACCTCGTATCCCACAATGTTCTTCATATCCAATATCTTCATTAATACTGGTTACGCATACCGGTCACGCATGGATATGCAGTCCATCAGAACAACGTTCGTTGTGTTCATTTTCCTGTTCTTGCGTATAATGAAAAATGACACTTAAATGCATTATACTGTGAGACTGCGTAAATACTTCAATAAAAAATAAAATCCTGCAGTACGGTACAATAAGGTTCGTTTACCTTTACAAACTGACATAGGAAAATGAGCACAACGAATATATATTGTTCTGATGGACTGCATATCCATGTGTGGCTGGGAAGCGTACCACTCTTAATAAGAATAATGGATAGGAAGAGCATTGCGTGGTAGCAGGTATTGCTCACGCAGCGATGATATCTATGTTATAACTTCACAAAATTCTTTCAGTAATATCGAAAAATATCTTCGATATCCTTTTTGATTACTACAGCTAATTTCTTGCGTTTCTAACAAACACTGATATGATGAAGTTATTAAAATTTATTACTTCCAATATCTCCGTAATTAACCATTTTATTAGCGGTAGTAAGCCTGAATTGCTATAATTCTCACGTCTTCCCCTCCCATCGTTCGTGACATAAGAATCTTTAGAGGTCTCATGAAATTACTCTATTGCTTGGGTTATGTAATACTCTATCGGAAGGATAATTCTGAATCTAATTGTAAAACTTCGTTAAAGTTATGAATGTTTCTATAAAGTCCTCTTTTATCCGTATTATAATGCTATCAATTCTCTTAAACTCTTGGGAAACGAGTAGTGTGTTAGATAGGCGTGGTATTTCGCTGAAAATCCACTTGAGAAGGAAATTAATGCAAAGGGAAGGAGGACACATAGAAAGAATTGGACAATACAACTTTGGTTGAGAAGAGGAATTTGCTTATCCGAAATGGAGATCTGCGAATTCGTGCTGATGAGGAACTAACAACCCACTTTTCGAGGTATAGCTAATAACGGCATCCATATTCTACCTAGGCGACTCATGGCTCCACAGCCCTTACTTTATATCCTTAAAATTATAGAGTCTAATTACCCTATGCTTCTCTTACCTTCCATGACACACTAAGTTACTGTATGTAACCTACCCTTCTCCTTTCGCTTCTCGTGACCCCAACAGTGAATCCAGGTTATGCGTACAGCTTCAACCATCGATTTTATTCCTAACATAGCCCTCCAGCTGCTAAATCTTTCTCCTGGCATTATTTCTACCAGTTTTACCGGTAATCATACCCACTTCTTTGCTCCCTTCTATAAAAGTAGCCAAATATGAAATTAAACTACAGAACTTCAAAATCAAAAAAAAGAAATAATTACATAACTGTAATATAAATGAATCTGTACAAAATGAAGATTTACCATTCAAAATGTTAAAGGACGATATCTTAAATATTTGCGCGAAGTATGCCATTGAATGGATGTGAAGTATAGTATTATTGGCGTAAAAGTAAAGACAATATTTTAAAATTTGGTTAAAGGAAAATTTTAAACGTTGTATGGTGGATTGGATCACAGGCGAAAGTATACAGAATCGTTTTGACTAGATGGACACGATTTGCTAATATTTGACCGAGAGAAATAAGTGATTGATAAGCAAGTACCTTGAGACATTGAGACATTCCTTACTATTTAGTAAGGGGAAGCCAAGATTTGAATATAACTAACATATTGGGGTAGTCTTAGTTTACATTGTGTTTGCAAATTAAAATATTAGCACGGAATAATCTCGTAAGGGGAGTTTCATAAAATCACCCAATGGACAGAAAATGACGGAAACCTAGAATTCACGCAAGACCCATTGAGGCACTCGATTTATGAAACGACAGCCGCTCGATCACTCATGAATATTTTATTATATCTATGTTCTTCTGCTAGCTCCTGTATTATCATAGTCCGTGTTTCACCTGGCGGGGTTGGACGGTTTCATTCTAAACCATACAGAGATTTACTAGATCAAAAGATAAAATACTTATAATAATGTTCGTAATAATTCAATTCCATTGCTGAATATTCTCGTTCAACCAGTGATTTGAACTATTCGGTAAATATGTAAATCCACAATTACAATTATCGTTTATGTTAGAAATGAATTTAATAATAATAAATAAAGGTGAGTGATATTGTATACAGCACTAAACTTCTGTGACCAAGTGAACAGGTTCAATTCGGGCCTAGTTCAGTGGTTTTTAAAGCGCTAAAATGTGAAAACATTGTTAAAATCAAATCAGTGCAATCTCTGTACATGCCATGGAAGGTCCAGGAGAAGTTGAAGAACGTAAAGGCTCCTATACTCCTTAACTTTGGCACTAACGTTGTGAGAATGGTTAGCTCTATGTCCAGTTCCCGTTCGTACCAGGATTTAACTTGATTTTGGCTAAGTGAACCCTACGGCAATGTACTTCTTCAGAATTAGAAGACTCGTTTCATATTTTATCGACATCCTTTCAGATAAATCGACTTGGTCTTTATTTCCTTGGTCAAGACCATATGAATGAAAACAACAAAGTAAACTTATGTGTATACTTTGCCTGTTACACTCAAAAATATAACGTAACTGGTCATGTGGATTTTAACTGTAGTCCAATTGCGAACGATGCATTGGAATGTCAGTAAAATCAATTGATAGTATTTACGTGTACGGAAAGAAAGGTGTGTCATGTATATTGGTACATGGAACATCAAATGTTTGTTATAGAGCAAGAAATAGTAATGCAATATTTACTTGTTGAAGATGTTCCTTCTTGAGTGGGAACATTGTTTTTCAATTGGCTTAACGTCGCACGAACACAAATAGGCTTCATGGGGACAATTGAATAGGAAAGGGCTAGGAATTGGAAAGAAGAAGCCGTGGCGTTAATTAAAGTATAGCTCCTACGGAAAACCACTCCAGCGCTGCCGACAGTGGAGTCACAGGTAACAGCTGCGCACCCCTAACCATACGGCAACTCACCCGGTGAGTGGGAACATGATACAATTTTCGGGAGATAATGATTCTGTATGAATAAATATATACACATATATAATTTAGTTCATTGGGCCGATGGCCTCGATGTTAGGCCCCTTTAAACAACAAGCATCATCATCATCATCATCAATTTAGTTCATTAATCCATTAAATGAGATATAAGTTCTATTTACATATTGTAACCGTTCACGACATCGTCATATGTATATAGAGATATCCTGCATAGAGAATCTGCCGTTTTCCCCGCAGTTCTACGTTAAATAGCCGCCAAACGAGGATATTCTTGACGGTTCCGGGACTCGAGCTGCTCGCTATAGAGTCGCGCACCCGTCCTATCCTTGCGCGAAATTGGGAAAAAGAGGGAGTACAGCGCTTGTACGTCGAGTTCGCTCCTTCTCTGAGCGAGAGAGCTGGAACGAGAAAGATGTCACATGATTGAGAAGTGAGGTGACGAAACAGCCTGAAAGAAGTCGTCCCAACATATGAGACAATATCACCCCATGTATTCCCCTAAATATCTAGTGGTACTGTACCAATGCGTAGCTTTCAACTGTTTGGATGATATTAACATTAATAACTCGGAAATACTTGATGGATAATTTCGAGTTACGACTTCGATGAATGAGGAGATTTTATGCGAGTTTAACATGCCGAGAACTATTCTACATAATAAGAATAATAGGAAGTACATAGATAATTGATGGCATGAAGAGAGTGAAACCAGATGCCCGCCTCTGACAGGACCAGGAAAACTTTAAAATCTCAGGAGTCACGCTCCACCTACTAAGAATTGATACTGACGCTTTGATGATTGCAGACGAACCCGCGAAGGACTCGGAACGAAAGTTGATCAGTGGAAAGAAGGATGTACAGGCTTCAATTTGATATCAAATTAAGCTTTTAAATCTACCTTTCAACGGACCGTTGTTGGACAAGGGGGCGTGTTTTGACTCCCTCCGCAAAAAATTAGGCTTCTCACTATTAAGGCGAGTAGCGAGGAGGCAGTATACGCAGTATATCCAGTGCATTCGGCCTAATCAGCAAACCCATTCTTTAGTAAACACTCAGTTTCAATATTCAGTGTTTCACAATGTGAAGGTACTTATTGAACAGTATTGTATAATGGGAAATGACAACACATAGTGAGTGACAGTGCGCTGAGTACCTAATATTTGTTACGGCGTAAATCCACTTTGCTATGACGTGTATGTGATAAGATTTTATTTTCATTATGTGTCAGAGTGCCACGAGATTGTAAAAAATAGGTGGTCGTTTGAAGTGAATTATTACCTGTGCAGTTATGAAATTGATCTGAGTGAGTGTAGTGGATTGTGCCTAATTATACGAGTTATATAAATGATCGTAAAAATGAGGTTAAATGAAGGAAGTAATTCAATACAAGTATAGTTCGATAGCAGTGTCACAGTAAGGCTGGAACATACAATAACAGTGACCGGCTTATTAGCTATCATTTCAGTAGATAGGGCGGCACCCTCCGTATTCTCTCAAACCCAGTGAGTTGTGTATCGTATCAATGATTAGTGAACTGAAGTGGGTCGACTAATGACCAGTAAAAATATTAATACCTAACATTCATATCCTGTGATGGTGACCGGCTAGTGTGTAATGCTCAGAGATCAAATTACTAGTGGAGAACTAGAGTATGCAAATAAAAGTATAGATATCAGGCTACAGGACAAATACCGATATAGGGCTCATGTGCTTGAGTTTATAAGTATCCTTAGTCATAACAGAGTTATAATGCATGACATAATTAATGCATTTATGACAAATTAGTTCTTCCTCATTTGCATATTTGACCTCCGAGAGCGTCGGGTTTGAAGACTTCCTGTGAGCAGTCCGCCGTACAGTTACGCTAACGCAGCAGAGATATTCGAGAGCTTCCGACGCCAGACGAGGATTCAACCAACATGCAGGCGAATCGACAGAGGACGATTCTGGGGGCCACCGCAAGTGAAGGCATGCTGATATCAGCTTAAATACATGTCTGTACTTCGTGAGGAAAGCTGATCACAGATATTTGAGTGCTGAGTACATTTTTTGAACTTATTCGCATGACAGTTAGGTCACATCCATATAAATAAGAAGCTTGCATGAAAATACATTGAATATTATTTGACCATGACGGCGTTTCAGAGGGATTATAGTTTTTTTAAGATTTTTCTGTGAGATTTTCTTTGTGGTGTTGAACCACTAATTTCATTCATTATGGGGAAATATAGCATGATAGTTGTAAGACCCTAACATAACATACAGGTGACGTGACGTAATGTAAAGGGATAAATTTTCGTAGTATGATCCAGTCGTCCTAAAGTTACAATTAAATGCTATGATTCATCATAAGTGTTTCCGATTATTCATTCTTGATTGCACGTCACATAGTGGCGGAAACTCCTCCTCTTTGGATTTAAGACTGCAAACTCCACGACAACAAAGGTCAACTGTGGGGGTGTAAGTGAATTATATAGATCGCGATTAACCGTGATTTTTTGTATTCTGAAGATTAGGATCTTCTATTTAAGTATGCAAGATTTCGGGATGTGAGGAATGAGAAGACAGAACCTAATTTGTAAGTTCGTAACTTTGAAAGTACAGTGGCACTTAAATATGTGAATTCCCCTGTTGAATATACAGGGTTATTCTGAATGGTTGTCGGGGTTACAAAAATTCATAACTCACAGTGCAATTGACGTATGAATATGAATCTTGTTTTATTGGGTACTGTAACTCATACAGTTATTTTGACATGCATTACAAATGCACGATATGTGCGCCTTCTGTCACTCTACACACGTCAACTCGATAGTCTTCCCACACACGAGTCAACATGGCAGCGGTTATGCTTTCGAAGGCGGCTTTTATGCGCTGCTTCACTTTCTGAATATCCACCGGTAGAGGAGGAACAAATACCTGATCTTTAACATATCCCCAATGGAAGAAATCACACGGTGTAAGATCTGGTGAACGGGGTGGAAAGGCTAAGAGCATCAGATCACCTACCGTTCCCCGTCCCATCCATCTTTGTAGAAGTTCTTGGTTTAAACATGCTCTAACCTCCCTGTGGAAATAGGGAGGCGCCCCATCCTTTTGCAGCACGTAATCATCCCTGTTGTCAATCAACTGGGGTAACAGCCATTCTGTGAGCACGTCCAGGTAATTCAGCCCGGTTACTGCCTGTTCATTGAAGAAGAACTGGCCATAGACCTTCGTGTTTGAAACGGCACAGAACAGATTCACCTTAGGAGAGTCTCGCACATGCTCCACATAACAATGGAGGTTCGTTGCACCCCAAATGCGAACATTTTGTTTGTTTACCTTTCCACTTACATGAAAAGTAGCTTCGTTACTGAAAACTACTCGGTCAAGAAAACCATCATCTTCTTCAATCCGTTCCTGCAGTGCCATGCAAAATTTGAAACGTAGGGCTTTGTCATTAGCTGTTAGAGCTTGACGCAATTGTAGGTGATATGGCTTTATCTTTAGGCGCCTTCGTAAAACACGCTATACTGCGGTTTGAGGAACTTGCATTTCCCTGCTACACATCGTAGTTGATTTCTTAGGACTACGGAGATAAACGCCCCTAATCCTATTCACACCCGCTTCTGACAGCGGGACGCCCACTGCTTTTCCTTTTGCAAAAACAACCTGTATTCACAAATTTGCGTACCATCTGCGAATATAGTTGTCGGAAGGAGGCTCCTTCCCGTATTTTGTCCGAAAATGGCGCTGAACTCTGGTAACGGATCGGTGTTGATGAAATTCAAGAGTACAAAAGCTTTCTCCTTATCGCTAACCGCCATTTTATTAAACACTGCTATTACTGCCATCTGGTGGTAACTTATGTACTACAGTTGATGAAAAACAAAACTTTGAGAGTTTGTCTAACCGTTACTGCAACAATAAAAATGGTACGTTTCCCACGTTTTCAAAAAAAAAAAAAGGTTCACGAAACCCCGACAATCATTTAGAATAACCCTGTATATAATTAGGGCGATGTGGAATGCCGCCTCGTGGATAAGATAATTGAGGCCAAATGTAGGCTGGTATGTGATGTTACGGTGAGAATGTTAATGAGTCGAAGAGAGTGATTGTCTTTGTTATGAAATGAATATTTAAGAATAGCAGGAGAAGTATGAGGCTTTGCTATGCGGGAAAGAAAAAAAAAAGGGACGAGCGGGCCGACCCGTCTGACAGTTTTATGAGGGAATGGTCAGGGGAGGCTCTAGCAAAGTTTGTTTGCCACTTTGTGAAGAGAGACACATTTGGTTCGCTCTTTTCTTCCTCTAGTATAACGGAGACATGCATAAATTAAGAAAACGACACCGTCGCATATATCCCCAATTTCATAAACGAATGAAATCCTCCCACCTTTCTAGAAACCGCTATAGGGTTTTCAGGTTGTGACAACCCCACACGTCTCCCTGGATTCAAGTCCCAGCTTCTGGCGAGGATTGTTGCCCACCAGTGGCAAATGAGGTGGATCGTGCCAAGATCCTGTTCTCTGCATGGAGATGCAATGCAGGATGTTATGTTATTTCTTCTGGTGAGTGTTCATCATGTGTCATATGATGTAAGATATTGGTTGTTGATTGCTATGTTCATTGTTTATAGGAAAATCGTTGAAATGTCATGTGTTAATATTAGTGTATAGATAATCCCAGTGAAGCAGACGTTATGAGGGAGTTAATACTCCGTACAATAAGTTAGACACGGTCATTAACGTAGACAATGTGACATAACTATCATATGTTTAGAATGCGCTCAGGAATTTTGTAGTAAACCTTAGCTAACATGATCTCAGAGCATCGCGATATATAAAATGAATGATATATTGAGTAAAAAAATGCATGCCGTAAAGGAGATATGCCTTTGTGAAAGATATAAGATAAGTGTTGTAATAGGATATATAATAAGGTTTTCTGTGTATTAAATAGTTCTGAAAGGGGACCCCCTTTCGATGTATTCTCAGTGATTTGAAGGTTATGAGGTGATAGATGGGTATCTGAGACAGAGAGAAAGAGACATACAAAGCTCAAACCTAATTTATGAATTAATGTATTGCATAGATATATATATACCGGCATATCTTTATGTAACGTATTATACAAGTGTTTTCTTAGCGAATTAAAAATGTTTGTGCAAAAATAGACGATCTTCCTTTTCATTTAGTAGTATACTCGCATTCCTCTGTTATCTGAGAATCTTCCCCCTACTTAGAACTAAATAGTTTAAGCCCCTTTCCGGACATACCACATACCCAAGCTCTTGAGCCAGCCGAGTACAGACTCATGTAGGGGTGATGGACTTCGATTCCGGGGACTGTTCGAGGGTCTCATCAAAGAAATCTTTTTCAGCCTCTTCATAAGGCAAGTAAGATAAATTATTATGCAATGGAACCCTGGACAGGTGCAACACTTCAAGGGTACTATTCTAGATCTATGCCAGAACTTTGTCCAACTCTTGAATATTTCACATATTTATTTTCATGTGTTCTGGGAACTCAGTTAACGCATATACTGCAGTACTGCAAAGTTTTCTTGTCCCTCTGCCTCCTTCATAGAATCTAGTGACCTACATATCCTTCAGGAGTCATCAATGGTGTCTTAGCCTCCTTTTGAATGCTCAGTAGTTGTTATCACCTTATTCGCATAGCCTTTCGTACTATAATAATTATCATATTAAAACCCCCAAATTCATCTTAGCTAGCCGTAATTAATATTAGTTTAAAATGTATTCAATGAAAAATTGGTGAACTATAATTTTTTGGTTCATATCTACGTATATAAATTAATTTAATGTAATACGATCGGAGGTCATGATTCAATCCAAAGCGTGTAATGTATACTGGGTAATTGTTCGGCGAGTAAACTGGCTGTTAGTGAGCAAATCCGAACTGGTGGATACGTCCACAGTGTTCACTTATATATATTGAAAACTTAAACATTTATATAAGTTGATAATGAACGAAGTGCATGGTATCAACTCAATGTAGCTGTGCGTAATTAGTCACGTATTATATAACGTGCATTAACAGAACGAGTCGTTCACTACTTGCTAACATTACATCAGGAGAAGAAATTTACCCTTATGCGTGGGTGTAGAAACAGTGGGATTCGGAAGAAAGGACTAATGTTTCTAGGATATATTTCTATTAGTAGCACAATGCGACCTGTTGGTAGACGAGATACGAGGGAGACAATCCATGAAGCTTCTGTACGGCAGTATCAAGGAAAGATGACAGTATTCGATGAATAAAGAAAAAATATTATTTCAGATAGGAAAGAGCTGTTCTGATCACATTTTATTGGAGTAGCTTGTTCATATTTGAAAAGAGTTTTAAATAGTTGAATAGTTGAAAATGGTTGAATTTGAAAAAAAAAATGGTTTCTTTTAGTAAAAGCCAAGTTGCATGCTCCTATCAATTTCCATCTTCTTCGTTGGGTGTTAGGTAAGGCTCAACAAAGTAATACCAAATTTACCGTTTACTTACGAGACCCGAGAAAGAATTTCAAATCTGTCAATTATTATTATTATGATTATTATTATTATTATTATTATTATTATTATTATTATTATTATTATTATTATTATTATTATTATTATTAAAATTTTAGGTATCTTTTGGTGACCTCAGGCCCTATTTACTTGCACATTAGGAATATTTTGATTATTATTCATGATATGGTAAGGTGACAACTGATGCCTAACTTTATGGTAAGTAGAATCGATGTATAAATGTTCATTCCTCAGCCTGAAAGTTGAACATAGGCGAACGTACTACTCTGAAAATTGTCTTCCATCCATTTCCTGCTTCCATAAGTGCCAGGGGAAGATCCTTTAAAATGTATTTCGTCGTTAACTTCGCAAAATGATTTTATTTGAAAAGTGCAGGTCAGAAGTTGTTCTGTTTTTGATCGCGTAGATCTCAGTTGAAATCCGAGCTAGATTTATGGTATACAGCCGACGTCCTACGTGTCAGCCTGTGGCATATTTCGTGGCGGTTACGATACAGAAACCACCTATAAAAGATATTGAATAGCCTGTAGCAAAATATTATGGGTTTGGTTAGTAGAAACAAAATGAAGAAAGTTGGATTTCAATATCAACCTACGCGATTTTCGAAGAGCTCAATTATTTGTCTCATGATTTCAATTACAAATGTCACTTCCACAGTCCAAGAAGAAATCCAGCATTTTAAAGACTAGACAATGGAATTGAATTTACGAAGAACCAACAAATTTTACTCAGGGAACTGTTTTATGAACATTTTTTTTAACAATAGTACATAATATTACTTAACAAAGTATCTAAAATGCTAGTATTGATCCTTTCCTAAGTTGCACTTAATTAGACGCAACATATATTCCACATAATCAGATCACTGAACTGGAGACCAACATTGTTACTACTATTGAAGGTATTCCCCTGAGGGAGTGGTTTCTTTGGTCAGCCTGAACTTCCGACATCGCTTTAATGAGGAGAGAGCGTTTAAAGGTGCACTGTCCACGTTTTGAATGGTGTGGGAGGTAATATCTCAACTTAGAACACCTTCATGCTTGAGCTATTGTTACAAGATACCGTGATACTTTCGTTTTGCACCACTTTTGATATCCGCTGCTCATATTTCCTCATTCACTTGGAGAATTTATATTTGAACGTGTTCGTTCAGAAAGAGAACAGCATTCATTAGCCGTGAAGCATTCTATTTCCTTTCATATCCTGTGTATCAGCAGCCTCGATATCGCTGATCAATACGCGTTCTCCCCGATAACTCTCTCGCTATATGAGAAGGAAGAGGTGGTATATCTCCATATGCAACTTCACAAAATACACAATTATAAGACAGGAAATTAGTCCCAAGTCGTGAGAGCCATGGAAGGGTAAATGCAAAGCAAGCATAATTCCATACAGGTCGTGAATGCCCATAGGTTAGTGCAAGGATAGGGTGTGATAGACGACTGACATAGTCACAGGCTTCTCACAAAGGTGGCCGCGGATCGAATCCTAAGCAATGCATGTGGGATTTCTGAAATAATGTGTCATATTCCTGTGGTTAGAATTCATTTAAAATTCAGGTTCTGTAACTACTGGTAAATATATCAATAGTCACGTAAAACTGTAAGCTTATTGCAAGTCAAATGGCTTCCACTGAACATATTTCCACAGCTGAATGGCGCCGAGGTTTAGGGGTTATAGTTAAGATGATGATGATAATGATGATGGTGAAGATTATTATTATTAGTAGTAGTATTAGCAGTAGTAGTTTGTCATAGACTGCGAAGGTGGCGTAAATACCGCTTTAGACACCTTTCTACCTATAGTCTCAAATTGCTTACGTCTCCAATTTCAGCTGTGCCCTGTCTGAGAAGATTGCTAATATGCTAAACCATTTGTATTATACCATCATAGAATTAATAAAATAGTGTAAATCGTATGCCCAAATCATTAGTTAAAACATCATATTTTAAAATGTTTCTAACAGAGCTTTACTTTTTCTCTACAGTTATAAGTCATTATTTATAATTTTAATTTGATATTTCTACCCGTGGACTGCGAAGGCCACGTAAATACCACTTTAGACACCTTCGTAGTTATAGCCTCAGATTTATTATGTCTCCAATTTCAGTCGAGTTCAATATAAATGAGATTTTACATGTGCTACTGTGATACATGAGAATGGACAAGAGGGATCGTCTTGATGTGTTGATGAATTTCTGGCAACGCTGCCTGAATCGCAGATGTATTTAAGTCTGAAGTGGTTTAGTGTGTTTGTTCGCATAACATTTGTGCGAAGGGGAGGGTTTGAAAATCACGAGATATTTACGTCACTCACGGGATTTTAGCAATGATAGTTGCTAGAAAAAGGACGGATATGGCACTAGACTGGCATATTTTATACGAATCGAGCACAGACATTGTAGGATCACTGTGGACGACAGATCAATAACTTGCTCATATTAATTATCTTAGTAGCTTCCCATGGTGGTTGTCCCCTGTTCAATTTACAAATTTTTAGTGATTTTAGGACTAATCTGAAATACTAGAATTGAATATCGAGCCTTAGAGAACATAATTTGCAGACCATTTCATTACAAATTACACAATGTAACAGTACTACAATATGGGATTTTATAAAGCCTACTCGCAAATGCACATGCCTATTGAGTATGGTTTCAAACTTCTTTACATAAATAAAACTAAATACAACATGTACGAAAATCGATATAGGGTGATTATTATCATACCGAACAGCGTTCAGTTCAGAGAAATATAATAATTTTACTTACCGTGAACATCCATCCTTTCGCCCTAGTGTGGAGATGGGTTCTTCAGGTTGAATGTTACTTATTTCCAGTACGCTGGCTAGTAGACTGTTCGGATACCACGGCAAGAATCCTTTGAAATACAATACAGTAACTGTGCGCTAGGGGAGGAATTATATCGGACTTTGGCTTTTATAACAAAAAGCCTCTAGACTTTCGATTCATGTTGATATAATATTATGAATTGGTGAAGTTAAATTATGTGCCTCTACAGGACAATTCATTTTAATTAGTCTTTATGCGAATGAAATACCATTACTAAATATATACAGCTTTGGGAACACACTGATGACTACGTAACAGCAGCACTATGAAAGGTCATCCTACAAATATTAACCTAAAATTAAATCCTGAAGATCTCAGACTAGTTTAGAAACATCGAGAAGGTGAGGACATTAATCACGAAAGATCGGCGATTAACTGTGCACATGATAGATGAACTGCAGATTAACCGTGAATGCGTGCGACAAATCGTTACCCAGAAGTTAGGGAAGAGGAAAACATGTTTTCGTGTTGACTGACTGACGATCAGAAACTGGCACGTTTAGAGGCTTCACATGATTTTGTCGAAACGGCGGATGAGACCCCAAAATTCTTGAACTGCATTGTCACTGAGGATGAAACCTGGTATCTCAGGTACGACCTCGAAACGAAACAGCAAAGCATGGAATGGCGTTCTCCGGGATCCCCTCTTCGGAAAAAGGTCAGAGACGAAACGTCACGCATCAAACTCGCTTTGAAAGGAAAGGGATTTGACGATATTCCTGACATCCAACGAAATGTGACGAGGCATTTGAACACCATCCCAAAAGAAACCTTCTGGCAAAGCCTTCAGGACATGTATCGCTGATCTCAGCAGTGCATAGTTATGGGAGGGGACAATTTCGAAGGACAGTAAGGTCACTGTCGAGCATTGTTCATCTATGTTGATAGTACAGGACTATTCAACGAACTTTATTGTCACAGGTTGTATAATGTATTTCATTTTGCTTTAACATTTAAGGATTGAATTAATAAATGAGGGTGGGAGCGGGTACATGCTAGTCTTAAACAAAATCCATTGTGTGTATTGTGTGTATATTTGTTCTACATTTTCCCCTAAACCACAGGACGGATTTCAACAAAACTTGGTGCAATTATCTGTTTTTAACTGAGAAAAATATTATGGTTTTAGGCTCACAAACATCTCAGTGCTGAAGGGATGAGGAGCGCACCCTTATTAAAGCTTTCGGGTCGGGCACTCGGCAGCCGCTCACATATAAATACGTAATCGTGGAGTTCTTACTTCCTTTACCATCTACCGCTTGTCATGGAAGTACGTCTGACTTATTGATAATTCGTCGTACATAAGACATCCTCGGCCTTCCTTTAGTAACAAATGTGCCCGTCTGTGTTCGTTATTCGTATGTCATTCCTCCTCGTTGAATTGAGTTTCCTATACGTATGTGTACAGGAAAACGAACCCTACTGTACCGTACTGCAGGTATGTATGTTTGCATGACATATTTACCCACTCCTGAGTATGAAGTATTTAAGGCGCATATTCTTTACACACGTGCACAGGAACCTTAAGGAAAATTGTTCTGATGAACTGCATATCAATATGTGGCTGGAAGGAGTGACCAGTCTTAAGGGAGAAAATGGTTAGGAGGGACATTGTCACATTCGAGGTTTTGGCACAGCAGCGACTATGACGTAAAATCGGTCTCTAAAGGGCGCTCTGTTAAGTGGAAACTTGAATTTAATGGAATCATCTCAGTTTCTTGATTTGGGGGTAAAATATCATGCAAATCAGTTTGTTTTAAATGTAACTGTCCAACGGATGACAAAATATATAATTAAAAGGAAAATTTCAGGCCATCCTAGAGGACAGTATGACAATATCTTAACAGTCCTATATATTCTAGACAGTCTATGCTGTAACAGAAGGTACTACGTATGACATAGTACATTCCTTCTTTCCCATCCTCTTTGTTTTGTGATTTAACTCCTGAGTATTTACTTCAATCGACTGCAGAGTCTGGATAATCAACATTCCGTGCGATACTCGACAGTACAAGTAGCTATCATCTCTAGAATTCATCAGTTATAGTTCAGGAGCTCCCATTAAGGGAGAAAAGAAGAGGAGAAACGACGAAGTGAACACTGAAGACTTGTCAATATATCGTAATAAGTTTAAAGGAACTAAGTGAGTTCGCCCTATGGCAGAATGATTCGGATATATTCGGTTTAATTTCAATTTTACTGGAATGTCACGCAATCAGGAGTAAGATAACGTTGATTAATTAGCTGATGGGGAATATCCTTTACCGGTAGGAAAAATCAATTCTATGTATTCTGATCATTTTTGACGTATTTTCAAGTGTGCAGTTTGAATAAACTGAGAACATACACGGTTTCCTAGTACACCTTCATTAATGGCAAACTTTACTTAGCGTGAACTTTTCCTGGTCCATTGCGACTATGTTAAGGATAAGTTTGGTTGTATTAAATGGGAAGCTTTGAAAGTTGTGGCATGGAAAATGTAGCCACTGAAATACAATACAACTTCAACGTCAACTAAAAAATTATGATAATACTAAAATATAGTACAGTACATCAATATCTCGATTAAAGCACTAAAATCCTGAAGTGTTATTACGTCTGAGCCACGTTCGTGCCATCTCTGTGATTACAAGCATTAAATATTATATTCCTCTACAACGCTGAATGGGTCAACAACGAGCCCGTACGTTTTCCTTAAATGTCAAAAGTCCAAGAGATTCCACATGAGCACAAAAAATGAGCATGATGCTGTATGTGTATTTGAATAAAACAAGACAGTACATGAGCACACATGTCCAGTTAGTATACAAACATTGTGATATATGTTGAATGCCTAATTCCTTCACAACATCTTCACAAGTAGTTGAATGTTTTCAATTGTATTTGGTTTGACATATCCACGGCAGATGCATTGTGGAAATAAATGAAATGAAACTTATTTGAGGTCACTAAACGATTCCCTTGGGAAGAGTGAACCACCCCAAAATAATGTGAAAGATAAAATTGAAATGCAGGGGAATACCTGAGTACCTTCCACAGGTACTTTGAATTAGTAACTTATGCAGCTTACAAAGATAGCAGACGCACATTCCAGACAATCTGACAGATTTTAGCGCTTGTATTTCAAGAGTAAAGAATTGAACTGCATGTACAATTGGCAAACGTAATGAAATATTATCTTGAAGCATGTCTTAATATAATGCAACTGAAACTGAGTCTACGGTTCGAATTATGGACAAAAGGACTCAAGAGAAATATCATCTGTGATGTTTTTGATACGGATCAATATATGTGTTCCAGAAGTTAGAGATAGCAACTATTTGATGTATTGTTAAATAATGAGTGTGAATTTGCTGGTCTTACGAGTTGACTCTGTATAGGTGACCTGGGCGTCTGTGAACATGGGACCTTTCCCAAGATGAATTCTAATGCTGAAGTCGGTAATGATACCCAGCCCCCGAGTTATAAAAATTAATAATAAAAATTAAAATACCCGTACCGATCGAGAATTGAACCCAAGACCCTTTCCGAACCAAAGGTCAGCATGCCATTTAACTACGGAGCCGAACTATTCGGCATAAGGTCGTTGAAGAAACCAAACTTCGTATGTCGCAATGCTCTTCCTATCAATTATTTTCCTTAAGACTGCACACGCGTCCCAGGAACTGGATATGCAGACCATCAGAACAATTTTCGTTTTGTTCATTTTCCTATGCTTATATGTAAACGAAAAAAATCTTACCGTACCGTACTGTAGGAATGTATGTTTCCGCGACGAATTTACTCCCTCCTACAGTATACTGTATTTAAGGTTCATTTTCCTTTACACTCTCGCGTAACGACTATTGTTCTGATGGACTGCACATCCATACGTAGCTTGCAAGAGTAAATAATCCAAAGGAACATAATGGATAGGAAGAACTTTGCGACATACGAGGTGTGGTTTTTTCACCGAAGATGTGTTGGGGTTATTCTAATATGCCAACGTAAATGAAATCTAAAATATATCTTTAGAGGTTTTTATTTGGGGAGAGGCATATGGCACTGAGTTTCGCGCAATTTTCGCCAGAAATGGGTACCAGATTAATTCCTGGCGCCAGAGGCGGCTGAGTACTAGGCTATCCACTTTATCCTACTCAGTGTATGTTACGGATTGTAGAAGGCTTTTCTTCTCCAAGCCTTTTCATGACCTGTGCGGAGATGGCTGCTTTCTTATTTCATTTTGCAAAATATAACACTTAACATTTTATATGATTTAAGCTATATTAGATATTTCAATGCTTTTCTAATTCAAACAATTATTTGTATGAAATCATAGTAGTCTATTATTTAAACCCAAACATATCTCATCCGTTGAGTACATACATCACCGAGAAAGCGAGAGAAATCGGACTTCAGTGACTTTCTAATTCATAAAATTATTTCTAGGAATTCGCATACCCCCCAACCCTTATCAAGAAACGTACTAAGGGGTAGATGTATATACATTTGTATAAATTCATATTATCATTTCAACCCACGTACATCTCACATGTTGAGTACATGAAAAATATTAGTGATTTTTAACCTGAAACTATAAATTTTGTGAAGTTCTTCTGTACATAATGTAATCTCGTGCACTGGGGAGTTAGCAAATCGGTTACTGTCATATAAGGAATCGTGCAATTTTACCCAACGTGAGAATAATGGGGACCTGTCGACATGAGTAGGCTACATTTGGGGGGTCAGGAGTTGCCGTGTTGTAGGATATAGGATTGTTGAAAGTTTATTAGCCATAGCAGACGTTGCCACAGTGTAAGTAAGGAACTATGGCATATTCTTGGGGTCTCATCCGGAACGGTTTGTCTTTAAAGGAGATAAATATTTTTATCAGTACATTTAGCGTACATAAATGAGAAAAAATTATATGTACAGGTAAGGGTGTATTCTGCCCGAGGGCAGGTCCCAACCTCCGCAGAGGTGTTCCTGAGCCGGAGTTTACGTACGGTAGGATGGCCAGTTCCTTTCCGCTCCTCCATTCCCTTACCCCTACCAACAGCGCGTGGCAACCCATCCAAATCTTGACCACGTCCAATGTTGCTTAACTTCAGAGATCTCACGGGATCCGGTGTTTCAACACGGCTACGGCCGTTGGCTTATGACAGGTAGTCATACATATATAATGTATAACCTTCTGTAGCTAATACTCTGAAGAAAGACGATATCTTTTTAACATATTGTAATAGGTAACGAGATAGAAAATTTTAGAATTGGGAATTCCAGATGAATTCTATAACAGCAATATCTGTATATTTTAATAGTAATCACAAAGAACTAGACAATTATCTTAAATTTAAAAGTACGGTGTATAACAAATGTGCAACTTGAAAAGATATCGTACACAAAATAACACTGGAATTCAAGTATAACAACAATAATAATTGTACCGGTAGGTACACCTCTACGCCGCAAATTTAAATCTTGCGCCAATAAAACCTCCTCTACTGGAGGAACAGTGAACTTGGAACTAGACCTCCTTAAACTTTTACTCAGAAGATGTCACTACCTTAATTTTGTGATTGTGAAGTCTCCAGGACTGTGTGAATTTCAACGTGTTTTGGTTACCATTTATCAAGAAGTTTGTACTTTCTACAACAGATGTAACTACAAAAACTATGATCATGCGAAGTGAAAGAACTTTTTTGAAGAAATTTTGTATTCATAAGTTTTTCTTTACTAAATTTCGTTCATTCATTTGTGGGTTGGCAGTGTTTATCATTTCTTTCTGCCAGTTTTGAATCCAGCCAATCGCTAATTTTTGTAATTTATTTCCGACCAATCCTGGATTTCTTCTTCGACTTTGAGTGTAAATTTTGTATGGTCCAATAAAATTGAGCGAGTGTGGCTTGATTATTCATGAAAGGTCTCGAACCTTCCCCAAGGGTTTATAAAGTGCGGATTTTCACGTCTATTGGCCATTTGATCAACATCTAACTAAGTGTGTGTATGTGAAGCAGGAGGCGGGAGGTGCCTCTACCAGCAGGAAGCACTTCTTCAGCAAGGTAATGGCCGTTTAACATCTTTATTTCTTGCTAGCTCCACAGTTTAACCCGAGGGATAGGTCCGAAACTTTACTATGTAACCAACTTCTCTAAAATGTAAAATCTGCCGGCTAATGTGAAAATTTCATAAAATCTGTAACTCTAATTCGGGGATAGAGAGTGATTTACCTTCTCGAGCTCCCCTTCATATTGGTTTGAGGTGACTACGTTTTGTAACTGGTTTTATTCCTTTCCGTAATGTATTAAATTATTCTTATACGAGTCACCCCCATAGTTTGGAATAGCTCCTGTTTCATCGACCTAGTGCCTTTTAGGTTTTAAGAATGCATATTTAGGAGTGCAAGTACTCGCCTCCATTCAATTTGGTGTTTCGGGCCATTTACTTAACCTGTCCTTTTCTGCTAAGGCCCAGTAGGTTGGGTACAAGATACCCCTGTTTCTTTTTTGTAAGTTGTGCCTTGATGGCAAATAATTGTAAGTTTCTGGTATTGCCTTAAATAGGCTTGAAAAACTGAGAGCGTGTCAGCTCTTTTCTAGTGTGGTAACTGTGCCTCTGGTAGGCCTGATATTGTAGCCCAAGAGTGTTAAAATTCTGAAATCTTGGATCATTCTAAGTCTTGTTTCCAAATTGTTATTTCACCAAGTGAAAAGTTGTTATAATTTTGTTGTTTCTTCTGAAAATATAACTTTTGTTAAAATTTTAAATTAACTTTGACCTTGTAGTTAGGCCTATTCATCCCGGCACCTTCTTTCACCTCTGCTGGTCCACCAAACTACGGTAATAATAATAACAATAACAATAATAATAATAAGAAGAAGAATGTGCCAGAATATCTCATCTTCTCCCGGAAATGTGCTAGCTAAGTTAGAGCTAAAAGAGAAAGACTCACCAAAACATAGCAGGATCAAACTACAAACAAGGAATCTACATAAGAAAATACAGACAAGGTAGACAAGATCATGGACAAAATGCGCAAACACAGGGCTCGCTTCTAGGGTCACTTATGGCATATGAACGACACTCTGTGGATAGTTTTGACTCAAAACCCAAAACAGCAATTACCTGGCACGTTAACTTCAAGAATGACCTCGAACGAATGGGCCTAGGACCATAAGAGGCACACAAACGAGACACTTTCAGAATTAGCTCGTCACTTCTGGGACTTCCCGGGATGAAACATCGACAAATAGTGCAAAGTCGTCAGCTGCTCTTTTACACACAGCGATCTGTTTAAAACCTGCAGGATCAAACGAAAATTGAATAAAAGCCAGGATTATGAAACTTATCGCGGGTTCTTAGTTGACTGATTAGCGAAAAATAAACAAACAATCTAACAAATAATAATGATAATAATAGTCATTATTCAGTCCGACTCGTTGGCTGAATGGTCAGCGTACTGGCCTTCGGTTCAGAGGGTTCCGGGTTCGATTCCCGGCCGGGTCGGGGATTTTAATCGCTTCTGATTAATTCTTCTGGCTCGGGGACTGGGTGTATATGTCCGTCCCAACACTCTCCTCATCATATTCAGACAACACACTACACTACCAACCACCACAGAAACACGCAATAGTGCTTACATCCCTCCATAGAGGGTTGGCGTCAGGAAGGGCATCCGGCCATAAAACAGGGCCAAATCCACATGTGCGATGCAGTTCGCACCCGCGACCCCACAGGTGTGGGAAAAAGCGGCAGGAAAAGAAGAAGAAGAATAGTCATTATTCACAATTCACTCCCACAACTATGTTCGGCCAAATGTCTAAAGTAACTAAATCAAGTACCTAGGATAAATTATTCAACCTTCAGGTTTAAGTCATGAAGCAACAAAGAGAGATTCTCTTAATTACATAAAATATGTGGAATAACCTGGAAGAAAAGTATTAAAAAATATCAGTATACCTAAACGCAAAAGTGGGAGACTACAACACAGCAATCAGATCGGCTATATGAAATTAAAATATGCCTCCAGGAAATCGGCTTCACAGGTAAATCTATGCAGGACATAATTACATTCAAATACTAATCGACAATCACCAGTTCGTACACGAACTCAAAAAAAGAAGCAACTTAAACGGAGACAGAAAATCTCGAGAAAACGTTCAGCGAAAATATGAAGAGACTTTTGGAAAACATGAAAACAAACACGTCAGCTACCTCACTGGAATCCTACTCCACAGCTGGACATAAAGATGTAAAAAGGCGAAATAATAATCATTAAGATGCCTTCAAAGCAGATGCTTACAGAGGTACAAAGGGTAAGGAAGGTGTACAAAATTATTAATTTGTTTACTTTAGCACAACACACATGATGGAGATTGAACTTATACTGTCAAAAAAGAATTAACTAATGTACATTTAGATAGCAAAATTTAAAAATCGTAACTAGAGTATAATAAAACATGGTACATGTACATAACAAAATCTACAACCATAGAATATCAAGGCCATAGGCCAGGTTGTTGAAGGTCAACAACTTCATATTATTTTCTAAATATGATTTACACTGATCTTAAATATTTCATTACTTGATACGCTAAACTCTAGCTTCTGATTAATATAATTAGAAAGGTGGCTAAGACGCGTTTGAAAGGGTCGGTGGATTATTATGTGGTGAGAATGGGAAATGTGAAGAAAATATTTGTGTCTTATAGAACGGGAGGGGATACGGAAAATAGAAAATAGATATCTTTTGAAGGAAACTCGAGTCAGATGTTTGTCCGATGATGTACAGCAGTGACTTATCTTTCGCGATTAATACTCGTATCTCCTCTGTGGACTGACTACTAAAGTTATTCCTCGCTAATATGGGAAGGAGGGACCGTTGCCTAAATCTAGGAGCAGTAAATTAAGAAAGGCTAAATAATAGTGTAATAAGAAAGAATACAGTAGGTGAAGCGCAATAGGATCACACATTTCCATGAAACTGGTGGGAATGGCTTTTCTTTCCTTCCTTCTTTCTTTCTTTCTTTCTTTCTTTCTTTCTTCTTTTATTTGAAATTTTACCGGGCGAGTTGGGCGTGCTCGTAGAGGCGCGTGGCTGTGAGCTTGCATCCGGGAGATAGTGGGTTCGAATCCCACTGTCGGTAGCCCTGAAGATGGTTTTCCGTCGTTTCCCATTTTCACACCAGGCAAATTCCTGGGGCTGTGCCTTAATTAAGGCCGCGGTCGCTTCCCTCCCAGTCCTAGGCCTTTCCTATCCCTTCGTTGCCGTAAGACCTATCTGTGTCTGTGCGACGTAATGCCCCTAGCCAAAAAAAAATGCTTTATCACGGACCGGCACAGATATTCTGATGGTAACGATTGAATAGAAAAGGGCCAGGAGTGGGAATGATTCGTCCATGGTTTGAACCCACTATCACCTTAATGCAAGCTGACAGCTACGTGACCTAAACGGCTCAGTAATTTGCTCGTTACAGAGAATTTCATGGCCTTGGATATTTGCATATGAATTTTTTAAAAATGTAGTTTGTTATGGAATTTATTTTAACATGAATTTGGCCGTGCGCGTAGAGGCGCGCGGCTGTAAGCTTGCAACCGGGAGATAGTAGGTTCGAATCCCACTATCGGCAGCCCTGAAAATGGTTTTCCGTGGTTTCCCATTTTCACACCAGGCAAATGCTGGGGCTGTACCTTAATTAAGGCCACGGCCGCTTCCTTTCAACTCCTAAGCCTTTCCTATCCCATCGTCGCCATAAGACCTATCTGTGTCGGTGCGACGTAAAGCCCCTAGAAAAAAATTAACATGAAATAATGTTACCGTGTTCTTTTGAATTTTTAACAGGACGATCCATGCTCAGTAAAATTAATATACTGTTATACCGATCAAATGTTGTAGTTATTGGCATATCTTCCCAAAACATTCCTAGACTGCCACAAGGATACAGAGGCCATGACCAACAATGGTATTTATTTAAATATATATACATATTCCTCTCAGTTTTAATTACTGCGTTGATGGGGTGAAAGTTCCTTTTGGGGATCATTGTAAGTATCTAGGTGTTCATATAAGGAAAGATCTTCATTGGGGTAATCACATAAATGGGATTGTAAATAAAGGGTACAGATCTCTGCACATGGTTATGAGGGGGTTTAGGGGTTGTAGTAAGGATGTAAAGGAGAGGGCATATAAGTCTCTGGTAAGACCCCAAGTAGAGTATGGTTCCAGTGTATGGGACCCTCACCAGGATTAACTGATTCAAGAACTGGAAAAAATCCAAAGAAAAGCAGCTCGATTTGTTCTGGGTGATTTCCGACAAAAGAGTAGCGTTACAAAAATGTTGCAATGTTTGGGTTGGGAAGAATTAAGAGAAAGAAGAAGAGCTGCTCGACTAAGTGGTATGTTCCGAGCTGTCAGCGGAGAGATGGCGTGGAATGACATTAGTAGACGAATAAGTTTGAATGGCGTTTATAAAAGTAGGAAAGATCACAATATGTAGATAAAGTTGGAATTCAAGAGGACAAACTGGGGCAAATATTCGTTAATAGGAAGGGGAGTTAGGGATTGGAATAACTTACCAAGGGAGATGTTCAATAAATTTCCAATTTCTTTGAAATCATTTCGGAAAAGGCTAGGAAAGCAACAGATATGGAATCTGCCACCTGGGTGACTGCCCTAAATGCAGATCGGTATTGATTGATTGATTGATTGATTGATTGATTGATTGATTGATTGATTGATTGATTGATTGATTGATTGATTGATTGATTGATTGATTGATTGATTGATTGATTGATTGATTGATTGATTGATTGATTGATTGATTGATTGATTGATTGATTTTCTTTGCAATTAAATTAAAACATTTTAGCTTCAAGGCCGTTGTTTAGGTCTATAGGTGTTATTTCTGAAGATGGCTATCGACCCCTTTAATGCTTCTACCACACCTGAGTGGAGAAGTTTAGTACTTAGTTCAAGTCTTTTAAAGAAGTCAACGAGTAGGCGATGAATGGCCCTTCGGCCAGCGCTCATGAGGCCAGTGATGGTTATAGACTCAGCTTGTATTGGTTCTCCAGTAAGGCACTGTGGTTTCATAGTTTCGTCTTTTACAAGATCAGCTTCTTCAGGTTGGTATTAATTTTTCTCTATGCCGGTGATGCCTATTCGTCCGCAGCCCCCGTCAGAGGAGAGACCATGCACCTCCTCATAGGTTGTGCAGACTGTCGTCAGTCAGGGACCTTATTATATGATAACGTTACTTTAAATTTTTCCGGTCTGTCTGAAACACCAATTATAACACATATGACACTATGACATTCCTGTAAAAATGCACACTATTGAACAAAGAATGGCATGTTTCACTTCAAAGAACATCCTCAGATTCTAAAAAATCACTTTAAAGCATGTACAATATGTTTTACATTGTGTAAACTTGTGAGTAATTGAGAGTTGGTGATATTATGAACAAGTAATGTCAAATAATGATTGTATTAGTCAGCCGTCACCTTATTAACATATAGAATTGTTTTTGCACTTATCCAAGCTCTTACATAGTAGTAATTTGCTTTCGAACACTGTTTCCGAATTGGAGTGAAAAGTTTCTGTGTGCATTTAACTCTGTTCCGTGAAGTGGGGGAGGGGGTAAGTAGGAGAGGGGGTGAGTGTTGTGGATACTGCCTTTTGTTCACTGGAGATAGTTGAGTGGCTTCTTCGTGTGTTATAATGTATTTTATGTTTTACGGAGAAATGTTTTAATTATTTGAATTAAATAAAGTATGGAAATGAATTAGAGAGTATCTTCTAAGATGTCATTTTTAGTAATAAAGTTTACGCAACGCAAACAGTATTGTAGATACACACGCATGATTTGGTAGAATATGGGGATGTTCGTGTAGAACGAAACATATCATTCTCTGTTTAAGAGAGTGTATTTTTTACAGATATTTTATAGTGTTGTTTGAGTTACAATTAGTGTTTTCGACAGATTGAAGATCTTTAAAGTTACGTTAAGTCGATGCTGGAAAATACTGCTTCCTTCTTAACAAATCATGGTATGAAGGCGGGTATTGCACGGCAGTTCACTATGTCTCACTGTGACATCGGCGACAGAGGCTATTTTCCTAAGATCTGTCTAATAAAGAGAGGTCGGCTGACACATTTGCAGTCATCTTGATTGCTTCTCACTACACACTGCATGTCAAGAAAACCCTTGTGGTCCCTAATCCAGTTTTCAGCTGGGGTATGTTGCTTAGAAATGATTACTCCCTTTCTTTTTTGAGGCTTATTAATCCAGTTCTCGAAGACCTTGAGTCGTAGCTCTCATCTCACTTTCTTTGTGTCAACCCAAACGTGCCTCTGCGCCCGAATTCTTTCAGAATCTGTAATGCCTAATGATGTAAGATGGTCAGAATTTTCTTGTGGGAAATTCCTAGTTGTATAGAGGATGTGATTATCTGCGAGCTGAAAAATCTTACATGTACTGAGGACTTCACAGTCTGTACAAAATAGACCCAAACATTTATGTTCCATGTCCACATATTGTACTAGTAAAAGAGCCCGACTTTATGATTTAACTTTAAAGTTAGCATGAAGTAGTCCTCAGGGCAATACTGGGTGGTTACTTGCTGGGCTTGGTACAGGAGGCAGGGTCCTATCTACGAGAAAAAAATTAATTAGATTGAATAATAGTTTTTTATTCAGGAAATACATTTCAAAGTGCACATCACCTTATTGTTGATAGTCGCTGTCTTCAACATCGCCTTTTAACGATCCGTGCTCCATGTTCACGTTCTGGAAGTTGCCAATACTTCGTTGAGATAAGGCTAGAACACCCAGGTTGGTTGGATATGAGTGAGTCTCGAACTTTCGATGTTCTGGACGATCTCCGACGTTCTACGACGTTCTCCGATGATGTTGCGGGGTAATAACTCGTCACATAACTTGTACGAGTGTCCAGAATTACACAGTCCCCCGACACTTTGGTTTAACAGCACTGTTTCATTTATTATGGTTGGGATATGCCGTCGAATTCACTCTTAATCTTGTAGATACAATTTAAAAGTTCACTAAAGATGTAGATGAAATTAGCATCGAAATTGGAAGAAAATAAAACACAGTTCATGAATAGAAAATTATGAAAATTGTTCACGCACTTGGCACAGTTCGTAGTGATTTTCCACTACATAAATTAGCACTTGACATTGAAAGAAATGTATGACTGCTCTTAGAGTTTATCAAAGACACTGCTGTCAGTCATGCAATAATACTAAACACTTTGACGAAGAAATAAGGTTGAAATGAATAACATAGGTGACTGTTCGAGAGTTTATCAAAGATGCTGCTGTCAGTCACACACAAATAATTTCCACACTGTTCAGAAGAATAATACACAGTTCTATTTGAATTGGATAAAAAACACAGTTTGAATTCACAGTGAAACACTTGTGTCGCAGCACACGATTATACTTTTATCATGGTAATCATTTGCAGTAATATTCATGTTAAAGTTCGAACACTTTCATAAATACTCGTGTCTATTAAGGAAATGATGCTGACTGAAATGTATTGAAAAAATATCACAGTTCCTAGAATATTGCACCAGTGTTACATTTAAATTAATATTGGTTCGGAGATTAAGTTTCACAGGCAACGTGGTAATGAACTCAGTTCTACAAGAAAGAAAGTAAGTTATATCGAGAAGTTTCTACAAACGCACAGAACGTAAGTTCAACTGAACTGTTGTCACTTAAGTCCAATACATGACTTGTCATAATCAGAGTTCCAACACACAAAAATTTTATAAGTTCAAATAAAGACTGAATAATTTGTTCTTCATCACTCGCAAATATTAAAGTTCAACTTGACTGATAGACTCAATGTCCATTATTAAGACTTTGTTATACCTTAGAGTTCACACGCGCACAATTGACAAGTTCAACACGACTGTCAGAGTTTAAGTCCCACATGAAGACTTTTAAATCTTCGAAGATAGCCTCTGTCAGCTCTTAGACGAACACTGCAGCGTGGAGAGTCAGGCTGAACACTCAGCTATGACTGTCTGATATGGGTAAAGTGAGCTGTCCTTATATTCGGTTTGGGGGCTCCTACGTCATCATATAACGTGATCCCTTGAGGCTAGTTATCTCACGAATCCCTCGATGGATTTCCTTGAGATTTACAATTTGAGACATGTATGTTATTCTTCAAAATGACGTATCGCTCAAGTCGCTGCGATAATTATTAGAAAAGTTTTGAAATTTTTTCTATCGAATGTTCGCGAAGGTGTGACGTTCATATCCAGAACATACCAGGTCAGGCCAGCTACACGTGGCGTGTCAGGCGGGTAGTCTATCTTGCCCCTGCAGCTACGTCACACACACAGCTGTCCTCGGCTCGCCTGCTCGTTCCTCCGAACGTAAACAAACCAAGTTCGCTCTGAATATCTTGCGTGATGACTGAATACAATTAATTATCAAAAAATACGCATTTGCAGGTCGTAACCGGTACAATATATCATATCATCGGGGACGTTGGTAGGCTGTTGTCCCTCTGATCATAATGTCTGAATATTTAATTAATCATTGCGAGATTTTGTTATCAGATACTGTGCGGAAAGAATATATTAGACGTGGGCATATTGAGTAGTTCAAGACGGTGAACTTTTGATCCACTTGTATAAGTGGCGGAGATACTAGGAGGTGCACAGTTCACCTTAAATATTTCAGTGCTTCCTCGGAGTTGAACACTATCCCTAGTGAATAGTTAACACCAAGGTAGCGAGTCAAGTCATTTTTCTTAAGGTATTCGATTTCTCTCATCGGTGTGATGGCCAGGTTTCCTTCATGCAGCAGACCATTTTCCATATGCAACCCCTTCCATTTTGCTAATTTCAAGACCTATCTCTCTGGACAGTTGGATAGCACAGTTTGCAAGTACCAATGTCGAACTCCTGATGTTACCAACGATAACTCTGTCGTCTTAAAATTTCATGACTGTGAACGGTTCATGTTCTGGACTCAAGTGGAAGCGATAAGTGAGACGTCATTGAATATTCACGCAATTCATTCATTACATAATTTATTGAGAGACTGAATAATACACAGTGAAGTAAGATGGCGGAACGCTGTTAGTGCTGTGTGTGTGTGCTCCCAGTTTTCGATCATTAGCAGGTGTAGTAAAGGCGTAATTCGTTACGAAAATAGTGAATTTCATCTTTAAAAAGTGTGTGTTGCTTACTTCACATCATCACTCTGTGCTGTACAGTTGATTTTTGCAAATATAAACAAAATTTAAGTATGGGAAGAGACAAGAGGAATGCGGCCAGCCGGGGAACCAGGACCGAGACGGGACCTGTAGCCGGCAGCGGAAGTGAGGCGATCCTAGCGGACAGCATTGTTCAGCAGGTAAGAGAAGCCCTACAGTCGAAAGACATTCTCTCGGCTATCGTTGAGGCAATAACTGAAAGTGTCACAAAGGCCGTGGCTGAACAACTTAAGGCCACCCTGGACTTCAACACTGAGATTATCAATGAACTTAAAATTGATATTAAAAATAGGGAAATTGAACTGAAAGCAGTGCAGGATGAACTCACAAGGAGTACTGATGCTTTGGAGCAATATCAACGTAGAGGAAGTGTGCGTGTGTTCGGAATTCCCGAATCACCTAATGAGAATACGGACGAACTTTCAGTCAGGTTGTTTAAAGATAAACTTGGCCTTGACATTGCCGTGCAGGATATTGATAGGTCTCACCGAGTTGGCAGGCCGGGGCTAGGAGTGAAACGCCCTATAATAGTGAAATTCGTAAGCTATAGGAAAAGTTAGGAAGTCTTCCGTAACAAGCGCAGGTTAGCAGGCACTGGAATCACTATCAGGGAGGACCTGACTGCGGCTCGCACTCTCATATTAAAGGCGGCTGTAGATAAATTTGGAGTGAGAAATGTCTGGACCATACAGGGACGCATTGTTGTAAAAAAGAGGGGAAACCAGACACAACATAACAACAATGGATGAACTGAACGCTCTCAAATAAATGAGCAATACCATAGTGTAGTGTCTCACCATGTGTATGTAGATTCTACTGTGAAATAGCTTTCTAGTTCCTCAACTATTTCTTCATTTTTAACAAATTCGTAAAATAGTTATATAGCATTCACCAGTTCTACCCACACGTACAAAATCTTTCTCTTCTACTTATTTCTGAAATTCTCGCCGGCAGGTGCACTTAAAGCCCGGAGAACAGCACCTTAGCTAAATGCTACTCTAGACTAACTCTTCAACTGTATATTAGTGTAATTTTACTAGTATCCTTATTTAATTATTATTACTTATTTTTCTATTGAAATGTTCAAACATATGCTATGTGAATTTAATTATCTGCGTGTGTCTGTCAGTGTGTGTGTGCTATCAGTGTTTGTTCCAGGAATGAGTCACCTACTCTTTAAACATGTCAGCAGCTGGTGTCCTTAAAACTACTGTTACGGTAGATGAGGCATCCCTGAGTGTCATTGATCCGAGTGTATTCCAAGACGAAAATAACCCTCGTGTACCTTCACCAACTATCCCCAACCCTCAGCCTACTGAACTGTTATTGAAACAATCTCTGTCTCAGTTCTCGCGAAGTCTACAGTGTTGCCATATCAATTCTCTCTCACTCCTCAGTCACATAGATGAAGTTCGTTCGATAATATCAACCTGTAACATGCATATTATGTGTATTACTGAAACCTGGTTATCCGATAAAATTAGCTCTAACCTAGTAAATCTAGAAGGATATACTCTCTATCGGCATGATCGCACTGCCAGACGTGGTGGAGGTGAAGCAGTTTATTGTAGAGATGATATTAAATGTAGAATAATTATCAGATCATCATCTGGCATCACTCCACATACAGAATACATGTTTGCTGAGACCATAATTAACCGTCAAAAAGTATTGGTAGGAGTTGTCTATAAACCACCGAATGTTACTAATATCTCTGACCTTGAATCTGACCTTCTCAAATTAGTACCAACCTACGAGCATATACTACTTCTTGGTGACTTTAACTCAAATATCATAGCCCCGACTGGCAAATCAGAACGAATCAGCAACCTACTTACCTCCGTCGACATGACGATCTTACCGCTTGATGCAACGAATCATGTTCATACACTTAAATACACAAGCCATACTGGAATTGACCTCCTAGTTACAAATAACCCGCATAAAGTTCTGAAGTACGGTCAATTTCCTGTACCTGGCATATCAACTCATGACTTAATTTACCTGTGCTACTCTCTACGTGTACCAAAATACAGAGCTAAATACATTAGTTATAGGGATCTGAAAAATATCGATCTACAACAACTCCAAAATGATGCGTACAGTTTACCTTGGGAAGATATAAAGCAGGTGCAGGACACAGACATGAAAGTGAGAAGATTTAACTCTCTACTCATAGGACTATATGACAAACATGCTCCAGTTAGGCAAGCTAGAGTCACTCGCTCGGCTGCACCTTGGTTAACAAACGATATAAAAGCAACAATGGCTCGCCGTGACGCAATGTTCCGCCGATACAAGGAAACTAATAATGAATTAGATTTCGAACAATATCGTCTTTTACGTAACAGAACAAAGCAATTAATTCGCAATAGCAAATTTAATCACATTGAAAATGTAACACGGAATTTAAATGCACGTGAAACCTGGAACGAACTTCGAGCTATGGGTGTTGGAAAATGTAAAGAGCCACATATGCGAACTATATCTCTCGATACACTTAACTCTCACTTCGTAACTAACCCAATAAAGGAATCTCAACCTCAAAATCATATCAATCTAAATAAAATAATCAGTGACCTTACAGAAAACGAAAATAATTTCTCTTTTCACTCTGTCAGTGTAAATGATGTAAAGCGTATTTTAAATTCAGTTAAGTCACAAGCTAAAGGAGCAGATAACATCCCAATAGGCTTTATAAAAAAGATTATTGGCGCGGTCCTACCAATTATTACCCACATTGTAAACCACTGTCTCACCAGCGGGACGTTTCCAACTGCATGGAAGGATGCTCTAGTAACCCCAATATTAAAGCATACCGATACCACAGCAAATGCGCCATCTGATTACCGGCCTATTTCGATTCTTCCCCCTCTCTCGAAAGTTCTTGAACGAGTTGTACACGAGCAGCTAGTAGAATTCTTAACCAGGCATTCTCTTTTTGACCCATTGCAATCTGGCTTCAGAAAGGGACACAGTACTACGACTGCACTTCTTCGGGTAACAGATGACATAAGACTAACAATGGACAAACGGCAGGTGACGATACTGACACTCCTTGACTTTAGTAGTGCGTTCGACGCGGTAAATATAGACATACTATTATCCAAGCTACGCTCTCTGCATATCGGCCCGATAGCCCTTAATTTTTTTATGTCGTACCTTACAAATCGTCGCCAGTGCGTAGTGGTAAACAATCAAAGATCCCAATGGGCTGTAAAATCATCCGGTGTCCCTCAAGGGTCTGTTCTAGGGCCCTTACTGTTCGTCTTGCATACTAATGACATATCTTCCACACTTCAGTATTGCAACTACCACTTATATGCTGATGATATGCAGATATACAAATACACCACTACAAACAATTTACATGAAACAGTTCAGCACATTAATTTGGATATTGAAAGGCTTACTGCCTATGCTAAAAACAACCACTTACTCCTAAATCCTCGTAAAACACAAAGTATTATCATAGGAAACTCTAAACTATTACATCTAATAAGCAATATCAATCCTCCTCCAATCATAATCAATGACATTGCTGTACCGTACCTTAAAAATGTAACTAATCTTGGGATCTCCATCAATGAGAATTTGACCTGGAATGAACACGTAACAAATGTATGTAGAAAGGTTCATGCAGCTCTATATCCCCTGAAACGTCACAAGAATTCTTTTCCTCAAAAACTTAAATTAAAATTTATCCAAGCACTACTATTCCCAATTTTAGACTACTGTGATACAGTACTAGTCAATCTAAATGCTGAACAAGCTTTGAGACTTCAGCGAGCACAAAACTCATGCATACGATATGCCTTCCAACTGCGACATGACACTCATGTTACACCATATTTCAAAACATTGGAATGGCTACGCATAAATGAACGAAGGAATTATCACCTAATGACACTTGTTTACCAAGTGCTCTTGACGAACACTCCTACTTACCTCTCTTCTAACTTTCGTTTCCTTTCCTCATTCCATGAAATTAGTACCCGTTCTGGTTCCTTACTTGAAATTCCACTAAGTCGAACCAATTCCTACAATCAATCCTTTTTAGTTACCGCATCGAGGCTCTGGAATACACTCCCAATGGACATTCGGCACCTTACTTCCTCTCATAAATTCAAATCTGCCTGGAGAAAGTTTTTCCTGGTAACATAAAACTGAGTTGTGTGAGTCATTGTGTGTATGTTGTGTGAATGGGTTTTCTTCATTTATTATTATTATTATTATTAATATTTATATTGTTATTATTATTAATATTATTATTATTATTATTATTATTATTATTATTATTATTATTAGTAATTATCACATTAATTGCTGTACTGATATGTAGGCCTAACTTACCGGTAGTCTTAGAATTATCTGTCTGTAGTATTATTTCTTTTTAGAATTTCTATGTCTTACTTTTATGTTTACATTTTTAAATTCTGTTTATAGTGGTTAAGTGTAAGAGAGGGCCGCGAGCCCTAACTTCGCCACAAATGTAAGTCAGGAATAAATAAATAAATAAATAAATAAATAAATAGTGTAGGAGCTACTGGCGACCCTTGCATGACACCCTCTTCTTAACAGTGGGCTGTAATCAGCCTCTTCGTATTGTAATCCTTGTCACGTTGTCTGTAAAATTATGAAAAAATAACTGAGCTTTGAGGGAATCTGTGAGGCTCTTAAGGTTTCTCTAGGTGTCTGGCCAACGATGTCAAATGCTTTCTGTAGGTCCAGAAATATGACCGAAACATAAAGTTCACTAGAATTGGCTTAGCAAATAATCGAATCGAGTACGGCCGTATTGATATCTGTACCTGAGCTGGTTGTGAAACCCTTCTGATTGTCGTTGAGGATAACAAATTCTCGAAGTGTTCGGCCGAGAGCTCTCGCTATCTGGCGACGATTTACAGAGCACACATTCAGGGGCCTACAATCTTTTGGGTCGATAGTTCCACCACCTTTGTGAACCAGGACAGTCCTAGCTTGTTTAAGTGAGAGAGGGACTACTCCGGTGTGTAGCATAAGTGTAGCATTATTTCAGGAGCCGCTTCATCTCTAAATCACCCTTACAAGTAGATGTTCTACATGTGAGTAAGTGTTTACAGCAGCCCTTTCAAGGCCTGAGTTGTTCTCTACTTTACTTCTTTCAGCTTAAAATGTGCTTTCAATAATGCACCTCTTGGACTCTGTTACTTTAGATTGGTATTCGGTTCTTATATTGTCGTTTAATTAGCTCAATATCACCGAAAAATATATGCATACATCCTCCAAAGGTTTGTTTACAGGATTCAACACGGGAATTCATTACAGACCATTGACTTAGCTACGTTTATAATATTGGCATTGTGTTCACAGCTGATATCTGTACTATTCTCCCTGTCTCATTTTGTTGTGCACTCAGGATTTGTTTGTTTTCTGAATTTCCTTTGGTTAACAGTGGTTTGGTTTATTTTCCCACACTCGAAATATTTCTAGGCTGGATGTGCGAGATCTAGAAATAAATCAATTGCTGAATACATGAATTTAATCCATCTGCATTAAAAATCTTCGTCATGTACAAGTTGTCTGAGTCGGCTTCACCACTCGGTTCTTGTTTGAATTCGTCTAGAGTATCATTGGATAATAGGACAATCATAGGTCTCAGTATCTTGGCTCTGACAGCTTTTGTTTCTTTTTGCTAGTTGCTTTACGTCGCACCGACACAGATAGGTCTAATGGCGACGATGGGATATGAAAGGCCTAGGAAGTAGAAGGAAGCGGCCGTGGCCTTCATTAAGGTACATCCTCAGCATTTGCCTGGTGTGAAAATGGGAAACTACGGAAAACCATCTTCAGGGCTGCCGACAGTAGGATTCGAACCCACGATCTCCCGGATGCAAGCTCACAGCTGCGCGCTCCTAACCGCACGGTCAACTCGCCCGGTAGTCTGACAGCTATCATGCTATGGAGTTCCTTTCGATGTACTTTAGGATGTGATCTACTGTTATGTATACTTACACCTCTATCTGACTAGAATTGTTTACCGCAATGTGAGCAATAACTCCAATTTCGTCATCAGCATTTTCAGTCATAAGTTCTATATAAAATATGGGCGTATTTGCTGGACAATGAATTCCTCATTCTATAATCAAATAATAATAGACAAACAATTATCAATCAGTGGCCCTAATGGCATTGTCAGTTACTCCACATATTTTAAACAAACAATAACAACAGTAGCACAGTCCATCATTTACTCCAAATATTTCATAATTCCATATACGACTATATGGATATCAGTATATAAATATCAAACATGTATTCTATGAAAAATTCCGAAGCCATCTCTATACAGGCCTCAAAACTATGTAAAGTGGGATAGAGAGGTTAGTTCTATTCCCGACTATACGTCCAGGAAATAACCTTGTACCAACCCGTATTTTGTGTATTAAGGCCATATGCCTCTCCGTATGTGGAATAAGTAATTTGAATTATTTCTATTGAACTACGCACGCCCTCGTCGCTTAGGTTTGATGAATCTTATGTAAGTGTACCTAAGTATTGTAATTTATTCTGTAAGTAAATACTCGTCGAATAACGTCGTATGATACAGAGATACAAAGATGGGATATTTCTGAAATTATTCTAATGGATAAAATAATACCTGCAAATATGCTACTTCCTCCCTCCTGTATGTAATCCTTACATTCTAGATCAGGTTCAGTAAGGTAGGTCGTTCCATGTTAAATTGGAAAATTATTTTCAAAGTAAATTGTGTCAAGGTTGTCCAGTAGCCGTACTGACATATAAAAGGTAGAGAGGGAAAGGAAGAGACATCTTTAGGGTTGAATGGATCCCTAACATCTCCATGGAAACCATAATCGGGGATATTCTCTGCCTCCCAACTCAGCTACCTGGGGCTGCTCGCAGTGAGAGTCATTACCCTTAGCGTGCAGCTCACATATTCATTCCGTGCCATATCATTTCCCTCCTCCCAAATATTCCACCACTTCCAAAGAGAACGGCATGCTTATCTTTTTCCAAATATGCAGTTCTTGATGTATTCCTCCCAGACAGATTTATGTATCATGAAAGAATGCGAAATTGTAAATCGAATATCTTCGGATATGATAGTCATTTTATAATAATCTCATGCACAACATTTCCAATTGGAAAAGCGATTTCTTCTGTAGCTCTTCTTCTATTGGAAAAGTTGGCAATATTTGATCGACAGCCAGAACCACTTGAATTTTTATCTATTTTATTTTGACTACTTTTGTAGCGTTAGTTTTTGTACAATTAGAGCGGTACTGTCATCTAGTGAATATGAGTGGCTGTATAGCAACCAGAATACACAATAATTGGACATGATTTATTTTCTACCTTTATATACCTAATCCGAGAATAAAATCAAGAATGAGGAAAAATTATAAAGCACAGAGAAAAAATTATAACTTCATTCATACAGTTTATTGTACAAATGCAAAGCAAGCTATTTCGCACTTGAATGTTGCCAGTAGCGAAATCAACTTGATATAATAATAATTTGGCGATAAGTACTAATTAGAAAGGTATGTTTATAAATTAATTTAAGGTGTGTAAACACTGTTTGCAGAATGTGATGGCCAAGAATAAATATGGAAATAAAGAATACTGTCATCACTGATTCCATTCGGTTAGTATATTCTCACCTGTACTAAAGTCTTTGAATTTAGAGAGCGCTCTCGCCAGTCAAGCCGTTCTGGTAGGTTACGTTATGACTTACCGCTAGTATTTAAAAAGTAATTGCTTATAAGATGCTCCTCAACGAATTAAAATCCACTCTTTAATTTGATAAAAATCTCATGCATTTATTCTTTAATACACAAAAATAGACATTACAATATGACCAAACAACACTCCCCCAACTCTCTCCACTGAATAGAGTTATTGTCTACTGTCTTTCCCTCACCCCCTACATAGTAAACTCCACAACTGGAGTAATTCCAAACGTAGTCGCTGGAAGTAACGGAAGATTATCACGTTAGGTTAAGTTTAGAAAATATTCTCACATTTACTAAAGTGAGTACGGATATATGTTACAATCACATACCAGGTGGCTCACGGACGCCGTACTTCCTACTTATAAATGTCCCGCATGCATAAGTGATGTGTGGGGTGTCTACCAACTGATTTTAACAGGGGAACTGCTGCCGGCGGGCAGGTTATATCAGAATATGAAGAGATAAGAAACAGAGTCACACTCGCAGCATGCTACTCAGCGCTGCCGGTCGAATGTACCCCTTGCGTTAGTAAACATCGTTTTCGACCGCATAGTTCTAGGCTGGTGTATGGTACAGCCGCACTATATTTGCTGTCTGCATATCGGCAGTAGCTAGTGTAATCAGCAGCGGTGAATACACAGACATTATTTTAATCTGGACAATCTGGTCGGAATGCAACAGAAGCTCCAAACAGACGTATGCCTTCTACATACGTACTTCACCGAACAGTATTAGTTTTTGTTCCATGCAATCATCTCTTTTATCGAGTTGAATGTCTACACGTGTATAAATAAATAAGTTATTAGATTTCCTTTTCTACACCTTTGGCGTGTCTACAAACAGTAGCGGCGATTAGGGGGTGCGGCGAGGAGGGACAGTTGCTCCCCCCCCCCTTCCACTTTGTGGAGTACACATTACATTTTCATTCCGCATTAGCCAGCTGGAACTAGAAATTATTTTAAAAAGCTGTTTGTACAAACCTTGTTATCTTATCTGCTAATTCCTTCGATTATTTTCTTTCATTATTAACATAATTATTGACGGAAATACGCACAAAATGCTGTTAGTCGCCGCTAACCAATTTGTATAGCACTACGGCAAGTAATGAAGACGTTGCCTGTGCTGTGAGGAAGGGTAGTAGGGGTATATATTGTTTGCCGAGGTCGTGGCCACTGAGTTATAATTCACCCACTTGTCGCGCGCATTCACCAGTCTGGCAGTCTCTTTAGTGTCTGTTAGTTTCTTAGTGAGTATTCAAATACTAAATTATTTCAATTGCATAATCATGCCGTACTTGTATGTTATTATACCGGGCGAGCTGGCGGTGGGGTTACGGGCATGCAGCTCTGAGTTTACACTCGGGAGATAGTAGTTTCGAATCCCACTGTCAGCAGCCCTGAAGATGGTTGTCCGTGGTTTCCCATTTTCACACCAAGCAAGTGCTGGGGCTGTACCTTATTTAAGGCCACGGTCGCTTCCTTTCCACGCGTAGCCCTTTTCTGTCTCATCGTCGCCATAAATCCTAGCTATGTCGGTGCGACGTAGAGCCAATTGAAAAAGAAATATATATATTCAGTTGTAATCGTATTTCAACAGGAGCTAATAGCAACGTTCCTAAGTTATTTTTTGTGTTATGTTATTTATTAAGTAAATGCCCCGTAGTATGTTTGTGAGACGTGGTAAAAATTTTATTATACAGCATTGAATCAAAATATCAAAAAAACTAATATTACGAATAGGCCTAATCCACGGAGCTGATTAATTACATTTACTTATAAAAAGCATAATACAAACGAAGTAATTTAGTCCAGTGAATGTAAAGTTGGTATTCTCTCGCGTTGAAATTACAATTACAATTAAATATATCTGTTTTTACAATTGACTTTATGTCGCACCGACACAGATAGAACTTATGGGAAGGAAGCAACCGTGGCCTTAATTAAGGTACAGCCTCAGCGTTTGCCTGGTATGAAAATGGGATACCACGGAAAACCATCTTCAGTGGTGTCGACAATGGGATTCGAAACCACTATCTCCCTAGTGCAAGCTCACAACTGTGCGCTCGTAACCCCACGGCCAGATCGCCCTGTACAATTACATAGATGTACGGCATGATTATGCAATTAATAATCATTTAGTATTTTAATACACACTAAGAAACTAACAGACAATAAAGAGACTGCCAGAATGACGATTGCGCGCGGCAAGCGGGTGAATTATAACTCAGTGGCCACGAACTCGGCAAAAATTTGTATCCCTACTACCCTTCCTCACAGCACATGCCACGTCTCCACTACTTGCCGTAGCGCTATACAATAGAGGAAAGATTTAGCATATAAGACAGCAAGGCTTGTACAAATAGCTTTTTAAAAATAATTCCTAGTTCCAGCTGGCTAAAATGGAATAAATGTCATATTTACTCTACAAAGTGCGGGTGGGAGCGACTGTCACCCCTCACCCCACCCCCTAACCACCATTACTGTTAGTAGACACGCCAAAGATGCAGTAAATGAAATCTAATAACTTATTAATTTAGACACGTAGACATTCAACTCAATAAAAGAGATGATTGCATGGAACAAAAACGAATACTGTTCGGCGAAATATGTGTGTAGTAGGCGTACGTCTGTTTGGAGCTTCTGTTGCATGCCGACCAGGTTGTCCAGCTTAAAATAATGTCTATGTATTCACCGATGCTGATCACACTAGCTACTGCCGATATGCAGACAGCAAATATAGTGCGGCTGTACCATACACCAGCCTAGAACTACGCGGTCGAAAACGATGTTTACGAATGCAAGGGATGCATTTGTCCGGCAGCGTTGAGTAACATGCTGCGAGTGTGAATCTGTTTCTTATCTCTTCATATTCTGACGTAACCTGCCCGGTGGCAGTAGTTCCCCTGTTAAAATCAGTTGGTAGACACCCCACACATCAGTTATGCATGCGGGACATTTTTAAGTAGAAAGTACGGCGTCCGTGAGCCACCTGGTATATACATTCATAATCCGTCTCACTTGTTCATAATATCACCAATTCACATTCACTGACAAGTTTACGTAATGTCAACAACATTGTAAGTATACAGGGTGAAGCGAAATTCGCGCACTCGGGCGTAGCAGTGTGACTCCTCACATGCTAACAAGAAAAAAAATATTTCTCACAAAAGTTCGTCCTGCAAGTATATACGGCAGAAAAAGGACGTTGAAGTGTGGCAATATGGCAACACTGAAACCATATGTACGGTAAGTACTTCTGTCAGAAAATGTTACACGTCCTGTACAGTTGGGGCAGTGAATAGAGTTTTGGGTTAGCATGCAGGAGGTCGAGGGTTCGATCCTGGGTTGAGGCGCATTTTTATTTGCTAATTTCCATCGGACATTACATACTGTAATACAGTAAGATACCGTACCTTAGGTCACATGTATCCTACATTTACAACATTTTGTAACGCTGAACACAACAAATACTTTGCTAGGCCTACTGGTAGCGTAAGGCCCTAACGAAATGAAATGAACCTGAACGAGGCAAGAATAATAGTTGGTACTAATCTATGAGACCATTGGCTGACCAAAGAAAACGATTGTTCGTCCATTTCTAGGATCGTAGTATGTAAGTGCAAATGGTGTCTAGAGAACCCGCTGCAATCGCTGTTGACGATTATGATGCCAGATACCATACCGCCTGGACTACATTTACGAATTTAAAAAATATACGCTTCAACCCAGCATCGACCCCTAGACCTCCTGCATGCTAACCCAAAACTGCACCAACTGTACAGCACGACTGATATATATGCTGACAGAGGTAGTTACCCTACATGTGGTTACAGTGTTGCCAGATGGCCACTCTTCAACGTCCTTTTTCTCCCGGATATACTCGCAGGACGAACGTATGTGACAGACATTTTTTTATTGCTGGCATGTGAGGAGTCGCGCTGCGACGCCCGAGTGCGTGAATTTCGCTTCACCCTGTATACATATCATTTAAATTCATTTGATAGAATCTGAGGATGTTCTTGAGGAACGAAACATCTCATTTCTTGTTTATTAGTGTGTATGGTTTTCGCAGGCATGTTATAGTGTTATATGCCTTATAATTAACGTTTTCTAAGGACTTTAAATACGCAAAATTCCATGACCGTGTGACATATATGTTTTTCGAATTAACTCATTGTTTTCGACTATAATTATTTGATGTTAGTTACTATCCCAAAATTCTGTCACAGTCAATGCGGAGAACGTTGGGGAGAGGTACACTCGATAGTTATTTTACTGTGCTGTAATATGATTTCATTCCAAACCAAACCGAAACCAAACCCCACGGAACTTAACGCCCTTGAAAGAGCCTTGGCCTGCCCAGCGACCGCTGCTCAGCCCGAGGGTCTACAGATTACGAGGGGTCGTGTGGTCAGCACGACGCATCCTCTCAGCCGTTATTCTGGGCTTTCGAGACCGGGACCGCCATCTCACCGTCAGATAGCTCCTCAATTCTAATCGCGTACGCTGAGTGGACCTCGAACCAGCTCTCAAGTCGAGAGAAAAATGCCTGAACTGACTGGGAATCGAACCCGGGGCCTTCGGACGAGAGGCAGGTACGCTACCCCAACACCATGGAGCTGGCCTTTGATATCATTCCACTTAGCCTAAAATATTCAGGCCTTTTATTGTATCATCAAGTGACATGAAAGAATTTCTCTAGAGCTTCTGATATGAGTCAGTCTTTATATTCGGTAAGTTCTTATCAGTCCATACCGATTATTTCCTCGGAGCTGAATATTTGTTAAGGTTACAGAATCAGAATCAGAATCAGTTAATAACGTAAGTATATGCTGAATGATATGAACACAACATTGGAGAAGGATTACGAGATGAAAGGAAATACTTCCATAACAAAAGTAATGGAGTGAAGTCGAACTAAGTCATGTGGTGCAGGAATAGATTAGGAAATGGTATTAACGGAAGTAGATGAATATTGCCACTTGCGTAGTGGAGTAACTAACGATGATAGAAGAGATGAGGTCATAAAAATGCAGACGAGCGCAAGCAAGGAAGGTCATTTTAAAGAATATGAATTTGCTTACTTTGATCATTGATGTGAGAGTCTGTTTCTGGAGATTTTAGCCTGATGCATGGCTTTGTATTGAAGTGAATGACATATGGTCTTACAAAATAATGCTGAAGGTGGGATGGGTAGATCGAGTGATGGTATGCTGAATTCAACTGGTGAGATGAGGACGATTTGGCGAAATTTGACCAGAAGAAGAGATGGAATGATAGCACACATGTTATGACACTGGTTTCTTTTTTTTGAGAGAAGTGTAGTTGGTAAAAGTGCTAGTGGTATACGAAGACATAAATATTACAAACAGATTATACGAGTAATAGATCTGGGATATGGTAGTTGCGTAGAAATGAGAAGTTTAGCGCAGTATACGATGGCTTTCGAAGCTTCATCAAACCAGTCTATGAACTTATGACTTAAACGACAACAAGAAAAGCAAGAGCATGTTTAGATCGTTCCATGAGACTTTTTAATTGATACAAATTACGTTATGAATGATTACTTTCTAAGAAGGAAGATAAAATATGTACATATACTCTCAGTTGATAATTACCACATTTTCTTTAATAGCATATTAATTACCCGATGCCGTAATACAAGTTGCACCTCTCCTTCCCTTTCTGTGTACAATTGTGCGAAGTGATTAAAACGTTAATACACCCATCGATTTTCTTTTCTTATGGATTCATATGTCTCCAATTACTGATATGAGGTTCATTCAGAAAAAAGCTGGAGGCTATAAAACGGAAACCTGTACCGTTATTTCAAAAGTATTGCCCCGCACTGTTGAGGCACTTGTGGCGGTGAATGGCCGTCTCGTAAAATTCATGAGGCTGCTTTGTAAACCAGTTCCAAACGTACTACTTGACGTTGTCGTCCAAGATGAATCGTTTACCTCTTAGAGCATTCTTTAGCTCACAAGAATGGCATAATCACAGGGAGATACGTCCGGACTGTATGGAGGATGACTGACGACCTCTCATATGAATGCCTACAAGAGCTCCTTGACTGCGTTTGCAGTATGGGGCCTTGCATTGTCGTGGAAGAATGATCCCGCGGGTGTGCTGTCGTGGTTGTTTCCATTTGATCGCTTTGCGAAGGGCGGTCAAGGTTTGTGAGTATCGCTGCCCATTAATCGCTGTCCCATGCTGCAGGAAGTCCGTAAGAAGGGGGCCCTTTTAGTGAAGGCTGAGGATAACCTTTCCCACACTTGTTCGAACGGCCTTGGATTTGTTTGGGTGGCGTCGACCCTGACTGCTTCCATTAGAGACTTTGTCGTTTTGACTCGGGTTCGAAGTGATGACACCATGTCGATGAATTTCCGTCCCTCTCATTCCTTCCACTGTCAGAAAACGCACTGCACTCTTTTTATCTTCTTTTGAAGTCCCCATTTCACTGTTTTCAGCACGACTGGTTTCAGTGGACGGTCGACGAGTGCTCGCGCTTGCTCTGGCGTCACGTAGGTGAGCGCCCGTGTTACTCTAGTGGCGAGATTGGGAACTTCGGTGCTCTTATAGGGACTGCACCTTTTCCGCAAGCAATGATATTATGATCCTTTCAGCGGATTTCATTTTATAGGCTCCGGCTCGTTTCTTTCTGAATAAACCTTATATTATATATATTTCGTATGGCATGAGGATACATTGTTACAATCTGGTTATTTACAAATATGTACAAGATTTGTACATTTGAGCTCATCAATACCTGCATTGCTGCTAAAGCTGAATGTCCAGTTTTGTTATCCAACTCACAGCTTCATCACTGGCCTCGTGAATGTCCTTTATTGTCCCACTGAATCTTCGGAGTGGGCACTCAATGACGATATGTTGAACGGTCTGAGGCACGTCAGAGCAGTCGCAGTAAGGGTAGCTGATAATCTTCCACTTGTGTTTCCAGAAGTTGCATCTGCCATGCTGAGTTCTGATCCGATTAAGTGATGACCAAATTTTTCTGGGTAAGTTGAAACCAGGAGGTTGCAGAACTGGATCCGAAATTAGACCTAATCTGTCAGGGTTTGAAGCTGCCCACCCATCGCGCCAGGCATTGTTAGTATGAAATTCATCTTGGGCTAACCTCTTTCCTAGTAACCAAGAAGGGTTCCTAGATTTCAGCCTGAGATCTTCAAGTAAGCAGTCTTAATGCATTGGTAGGAGAGGGTTATCACAGCATTTAAGGCATTTTCTTCAGTGCCATTTGTCTTCGGAGATGAGGAGGTGGAATATTTGAAAGAACTGGCAACCAATCCAGAGGTTTGGATTGGATGGTTCCTGATGTAGTCCTCATTGTATCGTATTAAAGATAAAATCTGTACTACAATCCTCAACCGTCTATGATAAAAATTCGAATAACAGTTATCAGCTGCTCTGAGAAGAGAATAATTTTGAATTTATGACAGCATACTACACACATTTGACCATAACCATCCTATACGCGCGTATTATCTAGGTAATACCTCATCAACACCATCACAGCCGAGCAACTCCTGACTCGTGGAGGAAAGCGAAGGGAAACAACCTTGCTTCTCGCTTTCCTCGTACGCTTCTTCATTGACGTCTAGGGTGCCCGAAACAGCTGATGGCAAAGCTATTAAAGATCAAACCAACCTTTGAGCTGAGTATGTAACATACAAGGAGTCGTATATACTGAAAATATAATTATAATTTCGTTTGGCTATCGCTAGCCTTGTACAGCCCTTGTTAGGCAGGTTCTCCGACAAGGGTAGGCGGCATCTGCCATGTATGACAAACTGTGTGTTATTTTAGTGGAGGACAGTGCTGTGCATGATGCAGAGTTGCAGAGATGTTGGGTATCTTAAAAAAGCCCAGTTCCAGAGCCTGGGAATTAACGACTTAAGGTTAATATCTTCAATCCAACTGGGGGCTCTCTGAACCTAAGGAGACTACGCTCATCATTCAGCTAAGGAGCCGGAATTCTACTGATTAACTAGCACGCACCAGTTAACACAAACTTTTGGCATCTGTGCGATCATTCTTCTTTTACTTCTTCTTCTTCTTTTTCTGCTACCTTAAACATAGCCTTTTAGCATCAAGCGCCGCTGTCTTTAAACCATTTTGTACACATTTCTCTCCTGGGTTCCATGTTGTGCTCTATTTCTCGTCTGGTCTCTTCCTGATAATACATCTGCACTTCTTGCTCATTTTATGTCTAAATAAGGTGGGTTTCAGCTCCACCCGGTTGCGTACAAGCAAGCCTAATTTCCATTGGGATTGTCTGGTTTAACTTTCCAGGTTCCCTCCTCTAAACTGAAAGGCCGTAGCTCCACGAGAATCCCACCAGCCACCACATTTAACAGTCCCTATAAGACTTTCAGAGCTACCACACGAGCCACATTTTCTTAGGAATATTTTTGCAAGGGTCCACAGGTACTAGAACTAAAATCTGAAAAATATTCTAGGAAATATGCTCTGAAATATAGCAGAATATGGCTGTATTGGTGGAATCTCGATAGGCGGTAGAAAAATTAGCAACCTGCGATTTTCAGATGACACTTCCCTTATAGCTGGAAGTGAAGAGGAACTCACTGAACTCACCAACTTCGTGTGACTGGCAGTAAGCTGGCTGGCCTGTCATTATAATGATAACTGCACAACTCAATTTTGACTGGTTGTAGGGAAGTTTCCTGCCATTATAATCAAAACTCCTCAATTTGTAATATATCTGGAAGTAGGGAAGGGGGGCTGTCATTGTAACGGAAGAGATAGAGATAAACATGAAAATGACCAAACAAATGGTAGTTGATCGGCAAGGTCAAATACAACTTACAGGATATCTAAAAGACCTGGAGATAGTAAAGGAATTTGTCTACATTGCGTCAGTTATCAATGACACATGATACTGTGAATCAGAGATCAAAATACGTATTGTACTAGGTAGTGCTGCAATGGCTAAACTCAATAAGATGTGGCAGAACCGGACAATATCAAAAGCAACAAAGAAGCGCTTGGTGAAATCAGTAGTGTTCTCAGTCTTTTTGTATGGCTGTGAGACCCGGACCATGAATGATAGAGACAAAAGTCGAATTGATGCCTTTGAGATGTGGTGTTGGCGGAGTATGCTACGTGTACCCTGGACGGAAATGAGAAAAAAGCCATTGTTTCCACTCTGAACGAACCGAGCATGCAGAAACTTCTATCTTCCTGTGGGAGTGTTGCCTCCAATTCCTCGGCCACATTTTAAGAAGAGAAGGAGAGAACTTGGAAAAGATCATTTTGTAAGGCAAACTTGAAGGCAGTACACGTCGGTGAAGAACAGAAAATAGAAGGTTATATCAGGTGAAGAAGATCATCGGTCTCTCTCTCTCTTCAAAGCATGCTAACGAAAGCTGAAAACTGCACTGAATGGAAGCATCTCGTGAAGTCTCCAACGCAGAAATGAGAGAGTTACGAGGACTCGACGCTCAGCAATGAGCAAAACCACTAATGATGATGATGATGATGATGATGACCACAAGAGGTATACATGTATTATATTGATCATGTTTTAAAATGAGTGTTAAAATTAATATCAATAACTTTGTCAACTGCATAAAATTATAGCAATTTAATGAACACATTTATTTATGAACCGTAAAAGTTATTACGTAACTTAAATCTTTGGAGATGGAAAGTCGTAAAGCTTTCGTAGGGAGTAATATATTATGCTTCTGCTCCCTGCACTGGTCAATAACTGTGGAGTAGCTCACATTCCTTTCAGTCGTTTAAAAACATTGGAATTGTCTTAGGCATAGATTCTAAGAATATGTGACCAGCATTGTGGATCATAATATATAAAACATTAACAAGACTTTGTAAAATGCCGAAGCTTTTGTGGCATGGAAGAAAAGTAGCAGCGTGTTATGTTGAACTAATTACAGACTTATAAGTACGTTTACCACAATAATGCCGTTCATGCTGTTAAAAGACATTGAATGTACGGGATTATTTTCAGTGTGATAAGACAGGAGCTCATGCGGATAGAAATCCGCTTGTGGAACTTAATAATGTATTTCATGACCATGTAAATAGTTATGGTTTGTCACCTCTTATCTCGTCAATTTAGAACTTTACGGTTAGAGCCCAGATGTCTAGGAACTGAAATGTATAAGCAGGCAAAAGAGACAGACATAACATACAAAGTTTACATAAAATGTTTGAAAAAAGGGAAATTAAATATATTTATTAGATATAGCATACTGTTACCATCAACTAAATGTTTATACAGTAGACTATAAATAACTGAATGATGGTTCTTAAATTTTCAGTGTTCAATTACCGCATTACTTCAGATAAAATTATCACACGATGTTTCATCAAATTATCGGATCTTAATTTGAGCCTCTTATCAGACACAATTATTTTAATTACAGAGAAGTACCTCTCTACGCCAACCGATGTGATGGAAGCATATTTAAAGTAACGTAATACAGACGGACTTCCATCTACGGCTAATGGGAGGTCGCATTCCAACACTCGGCAAAATTTACCTTAGATTCGGTAAACCTAGATGTGTAGACAAAACATTCTTGCACTTTTCACGGAGAGCATTTCCTATTTCACCTGGAACAGCTTTATTAAGCTTCATGATTTCTACAACGTTCGGCTCCATGGCTAAATGATTAGCGTGCTGGCCTTTGGTCACAGGGGACCCGGGTTCGATTCCCGGCAGGGTCGGAAATTTTAACCATTATTGGTTAATTTCTCTGGCACTGGGGCTGGGTGTATGTGTTGTCTTCATCACTATTTCATCCTCATCACGAAGTGCAGGTCGCCTACGGGAGTCAAATCGAAAGACCTGCACCTGGAGAGCCAAACCCGTCCTGGGATCTCCCGGCACTAAAAGCCGTACGCCATTTCATTTTTCATTTCTACAACCATGTTCATTGAAGCCACAAGGGACTCCTCTCTCTTTCAAGCCTCGTGATCAATCCCGGAAATTCACCGTAATAGGTTGCTATGAAAGAAAAACTATTCTTCACACCCACTTAGGTTAGAAATGTATTCACAACACGAATCGATCCAGGACCATTTTCAGGGATAGCATCAATCGCTTCAGGCATCTGACTATTACAAGTCTACAGAATTTCATGCCCCCCATGTTCTTAACACTAGCTATGGAGAAAGTGTGAGTTTTGGAGCAACCTCCTTGAAGATCTGGATTCGAGATGGAACTTAGACAAATATCTTCTTTATAGTAGATATTAATTTGTCTACGTCTGGAAATAAACAGCGCACGTTGCGTGAAATTCTACAAAACCCGTGTGATAAACATATCACATGGGCAGTAAAGGAAATTTGGAAGGTTTACGTACTTTTTTTTTGCTTGGGGCTTTACGTCGCACCGACACAGATAGGTCTTATGGCGACGATGGGATAGGAAAGGCCTAGGAGTTGGAAGAAAGCGGCCGTGGCCTTAATTAAGGTACAGCCCCAGCATTTACCTGGTGTGAAAATGGGAAACCACGGAAAACCATCTTCAGGGCTGCCGATAGTGGGATTCGAACCTACTATCTCCCGGATGCAAGCTCACAGCCGCGCGCCTCTACGCGCACGGCCAACTCACCCGGTTATTACGTACTTTTCTTACGGTGTGGCGTACCCATTATGAAGAGGAGGATTTTAACTGTCACTATTAAGTTTGGGAAAATTATAGTTTGGATAGCTGGTGAACAACTGAGCAACATTTGTACTGTTAACATTTTCTACCGGGCGTTTAGGGGGGCGCGCAGCTGTGAGCTTGCATCCGGGAGATTGTGGGTTCGAACCCCACTGTCGGCAGCCCTGAAGATGTTTCTCCGTGGTTTCCCATTGGAACGAGGTTAAATCTACGGAATCTAAAGAAAAATATCGTTCATACAGAAAATCATATGGTCTCAGCTTCAGAAAGAAAATGATTTATACCAAGAATAGGTTTAGAACCAGTGAATCTATAATGCTATAATTTTATGCAGTTGACAAAGTTATTAATATTAATTTTAACACTCATTTTAAAACATGGCCAATATAATACATGTTTACCTCTTGTGGTCATCATCAACATCATTAGTGGTTTTGCTCATTGCTGAACGTCGAATCCTCGTAACTCTCACATGTCTGCGTTGGAGACTTGACGAGATGCTTCCATCCAGTCAGTTTTCAGCTTTCCTTAGCATGATTTGAAGAGAGAGAGAGAGACCGGTGATCTCCTTCGCCTGATACAACCTTCTACTTGCTGTTCTTCCCTGACGTGTACTGCCTTCAATCTTGTCTTGCAGAATGGGCTTTCCTCAAATCTAATGAGAACTCAAACTTCATTATGGATGCTGTAACATCGATCGATAGTAGCGATACCTTCTTTTCACCATTCCAACCGGGCTGAGTGGCTCAGACGGTTGAGGTGCTGGCCTTCTCACCCCAACTTGGCAGGCTCAATCCTGGATCAGTGCGGTAGTATTTGAAGGTGCTCAAATACGTCAATTTCGTGTCGATAGATTTACTGCCACGTAAAAGTACACCTGCGCGATTAAATTCCGACACCTCGGCGTCTCCGAAAACCGTAAAAGTAGTTAGTAGCATGTAGCAGTATGTAAAGATTGTTGGTTACAAGTATAATATCTAGATAAATGAAGGATAACAAAGATATTTACAATAGGATACAAAAGTTGAGAACTAGGAATGCAGCTGAAACTGGTAAGATTTCTGGGGATATACTAAGACATTGCATTGGGATGTAGTACCATATCTGAAGGACTTATTTGATTCCTGTGTGCATGAAGGTACTATAGTGTACCAAATGAAGGGAGAGTTGCTATAGCAACCCCTGTGAGTAAAGGAAAGGGCGACAAGCATAAAGCCGAAAATTACAGTCCAGTCAGTTTGACATTTGTTGCATGTAAGCTTTGGAAAAGCATTCCTCCTGATTACATTAGACAAGATTGCGAAATTCATAACTGGTTCGATACACGGCAGTTCGGGTTTAGGAAGCATCAATTCACTGACGCTCAACTTGTAGGATTCTAAGAAGATAAAGCAGATATATTAGAACCAGGTGGTCAAATGGACTGCATTGCAATTGACCTCTCTAAGGCATTTGATAGGGTAGATCATGTGAGACTACTGACAAGAATGAGTGCAATTGGACTAGACAAAAGTGTGACTGAATGGGTGGCTGTATTTCTAGAAAATAGATTTCAGAGAAATAGTGTATATGAAACATTATCTGACCCTGTAATGAATATTTCGGGAATTCCTCCAGGCAGAATTATTGGACCTTTATGTTTCTCATATATATAAATGATATGAGTAAAGAAATGGAATCAGAGATTTTGCGGATGATGTTATAATGTATAGACTAATAAATAAGTTACAAGATTGTGAGTAACAACAAAAAGACCTCGGCAATATTGTGAGTTGGGCAACAGGCAATGGTATGATGATACACAGGGGTTAAAAGTCAAGCTGTGTTTCACTAATAGAAAACGTTCTGACAGTTTTAATTACTGCGTTGATGCAGTGAACGTTCTTCATGGAGATCATTGTAAGAGCCTTGGTATTAATATACGCAGAGATCATCATTGCGTTAATCACATACACGAGAGTAAAGAGTACAGATCTCTGCACTCCCTGCACATTGTTATGTGGTTATTTAGGAGATGTAGTAAGGATGTAAATGATAGTTCATATAAGTCTTTGGTAAGATACAAACTAGAGTATAATTCCAGTGTATGGGACACTCATCAGGATTAATTGTTTCTAGAACTGGAAGAAATCCAAAGAAAAGCAGCTCGATTTGTTCTGGGTGATTTTCGAGAAAAGAGCAGCGTTATAAAAATGTTGCAAAGTTTTGCCTGGCAAGATTTGGGAAAAAGGAGACGAGCTGCTCAACGAAGTGGTCCGTTCCAAGCTGTCAGTGGAGATATGGATTTTCGAATGCTGTTTTTAAAAGTAGGAACAATATAAAGATGAAGTTGGAATTCAAGAGGATAAATTCGGACGAATACTTATTTATGCGAAGGGGGAGGTAGGGATTGGAATAATTTACCAAGTGAGATGTTGAATACATTTCCAAATTTTTTGCAATTTTTTAAAGAAAATAGTAGGTAAACAACAGAGAGAGAATATACCACCTGGGTGACGGCCCTAAATGCAGATCAGTAGTGATTGATTGATTGATTGATTGATTGATTGATTGATTGATTGATTGATTGATTGATTGATTGATTGATTGATTGATTGATTGATTGATTGATTGATTGATTGATTGATTGATTGATTGATTGATTGATTGATTGATTGATTGATTGATTGATTGATTGATTGATTGATTGATTGATTGATTGATTGATTGATTGATTGATTGATTGATTGATTGATTGATTGATTGATTGATTGATTGATTGATTGATTGATTGATTGATTGAGAAATCCAGCCCAAACTGGAAATTCATGACAGCCAAACAGCACAGTAGACCCACATGTTTAATTTACCAGAGCTGAGAAAAGGCTTAGTTACATACCGGAGGCAGAATTGCAGTATATTGGAGAGTAAAAATTAAAACTGTATATTCCAAATAATATGATGAAAATAATATTGAACAATTAAGAATATGAGTTAATTGCCTTAAAAAAGGAAAAATGAGGTACCAGTCCTTTACAAAAAGCAGCAAGTGTTTCAGTATACGAAATGCGTAAATAAAAAGATATCCCCTTAATCCCAATTTGTCGAAATCATATGCGTAATTATTTCACACGACTACCCGGGGAACCTGGTAAGAAAAATAATTGTCAAACATCCGGGCTTTTATCTTTGGAGGTTTTACCGGTGCTAATTTTTTTACGTACTGTACCTTTACATGTGCTAGTATTATGACGGTGGATAATTTTTAAGTTTAATCCTGGCTGGCACCCACATTTTATGGGAAACGGTTCCTCGGTTGCCACGAGTGTGCTCTGTTCTTTTTTAATTAATAAGGCTTTAATATTTGGAGTACAAAATAATACTCAAATGGCCTCAGCTATCGAGTTTAGCAACACAACCTAAACATGAGGTTTGAGCAGCGATATTCCAGAAAGCAAGATGTTTTATATCGGAGGCAATTCTAATCGAATATTTCAAAGGTGAAGTAAATATGGTTTATAAATGCTGTGCCCCTACAAGAGAATGTTGGCAACTGCGCCAAGTGCTGGACGTACAACAAGGTTATACCACCCAGGTGGCTTCCCACATTCTATCCATAGTCGGCGCGATGTCCATTTGCTGATGAATGGTTTCTTTCCTGGTGTGGTGGAGTAAGGAGATTCCCATCGACCAGCTGAGTTTTCGCATCTTCATGGCGTGAAATTGACTTTCAGTGCTTTTGTTGGACGGCCGGCATTAAGCACCATATTGCGCAGCTGGACGTAGTATTGTTCAGTATATCTTTGGCTTTCAAAACCTGCACAGCGTCCGAAGAGTACAATATGACCACAGGATTCACAAAGAAGTTGTGCTAAATGGAAAATCGGGTTACTCAATACAATTCCTTATTATCTATAAGGAATGTTTCTGAGCGTCGATTTGTTAAGAGTGAGAATATCAAATACCTTCCCAGTTTGTCGAAAACAATTTATAATATTTTACAAACAAAGCGTTCAAATACACGGCATGAAATAATATACGTTATTGTACACAGAATGAAAAGGTTTTGTTGAATCAAGTGGACTTCAACAACAAAAATTAAATTAATATCACACTGGTAAACTTATGCAGATGTGCTGACAAACTTTAAACTTGCTAATATTCCCGAAAAAAGCATCAGGTTGAATTGAAGCCATCACTTACGATGGGGATCCTAAGGATACTGTCTGGGAATGAAGGATAGAATATATTTATAGTTTCCGCTGTTTTTCATAAGAAGAGATGAAAACTGGTGAACGCCAGCGGCTCTGACCCGAGAACTTGAGAGGATGGGGATGGGGTCATTAGCTGAGTACAGTTTTTCTTCCACTCATTAATGCCACCCTCCTCAAATTTCTTCTCTTCTCTCCGACCTCCCATGTTTGATTTAGAGAAGCCTGAGGAGGTTCCAATTTCCATGCGTTTCATGGCACCAAGTTTTCTTTTGTCAATACCTTCCTGGTACAAATATTTTTTCTCCTAGGATAACTTAGAGTATCGTAACTTAAAATATCACATTCTGCTAAAGATAATGATAAAGAAAATAATCATGTTGTACAATGTTATTTAACAAACCGTTGAATGGGAAGCTGGATAACTATGCACACTGCAAGGAGTGTCTAGACGCATATTTATGTTGCATTTGGGCTTAAATTAATTTCCAAGTTATAGCATCCAAGGAAGGCATCCTTAATCATTGATGTAGATATATGTTTCTAAGTTTCTAAGTTCAATAACAGAGCAACGTTTCCTGTAATACAACATTCTAATGGATAAAATTGGTTACAGAACATGGCTTGTGAATTTTAAGTGTAAAGGAGTGATGTCATAAATTCTTGGTCGGCTCAGGCCTGTACCACCGCAAGATTTCATGTAAAAATTGGGGCCTCTTAACTCTAGCACTAAGCATTAGATCACAGAGAGAGATATCGTTTTGACGGCACTTATTTTTATATTAAATGACTGTTGGCCTGTAAGCGGATCTATTTCTTTCTTGTGTGGTAACCTCGTCAATGACTGTAATTCCGCGCGCGTTAATATCTGTCAGATGTGTCCGAGTATTGATTGCACGTGATACTGAAATGCATAAGATGAAGAATGTATAGGCATACAGCAGTAACGTACTCATGAGGTTATCGATCATGTTTCGTGCATTATGGAACACTGCTTATGCTTTATTTCAGTGCGTGTATAAAATTCACCCCTACGTCCGAAAGTATACTATACAGAAAGCTATGATTAACTTCTAATTTTAACTTTGCTGTTTCTTGTATATCAAATTTTTGTGCAATACAAATTTGTGGAAATTCTTCATGTGCTAGAAGGATCATTTGAAATGAGTTACTGTACATGAATTAAACTTAATTAAGACTTTATATACAGACGTACAGTGCAATAAACAACTACAGAAATATGATGTAATTTTGTATTTCATGCGCGTGTAATTACTTCTTTGTGAGATGACTTTGTTCTTAAATAGAAGAATTCCTGCTGGGTAGCATCATACAGAAAGATGCTGTACATATAAATCTTTATTTCCCAAGTGCATTAGTTCGTTTATCTTGTGTTTTTCTTGAACTTAATTCCCGATGTGCAAACCTGTTTACATCTTCAAAAGACTAGTTCTTTAAACTATATAATAACTTTCAGCAGAGAGATATGTTGTCCTATTTCGTTGGTAAACATTCTACATAGACTACTTCCTGTCTCTCCCTCAACATTAATGGACAATGGAGGACTCTGCTCAAAGTAACAGGGAAGTAGTCGAGTTAACAAAAAGTTGAGTCTGAAGAGGTAGGAAAATGAAGATGCAATAGCATTTATTAAAACTTCTAACATACATTATTTTGGAGGCAATCCATCCTAGCCACCTGATTGGCATGTGTTCGAATTCCAGCGACTTCGCTGTTAGATTATGACTAGGACCAGTGCGTAGCGAGCAAGGGCACCTACAGTAGTGTGAAAGTCCTGGGTAAGTACTAAATTAATACGTGTGCGCTACCGTCCTCACGTAAATGTTGGAAAATGTTACTGATAAAAATAACCCATTCACGTTAAAACAAGGGTTGACCAAGAAATGAAAAATAATATTTGGAAGAGAATTCTCTGATAAGAGGTTGGCAGCTCATTCACTTTAATCGCAATGGTGGTAGTATTGATAATTGATTTAAGGGTAAGTAGTACTAGGTAACACAATAATCAGATAATGTTTTTTAATATGTCCAACATTTCAAAGATGATGATAAAGAAAGGGCAGGACCGTGAAGAACGTGGACAGTACAGGCTTCTCAAGGTCTGATACTGTCGGAATCCGAAGAGGGCATGAGTTTGAAAAAGCAGTTTGATCGGAAACATGAAAGTGAAGAGCTTGGCACAAGTTAGTAAAAAAATAGATAAATGCGAGGCTCAGCTGGTGGTTTCTTGGTCATAAAATCATGTTCCCAAGTTTAATGCCTTTCCAAGATATATCTTTTGGCCACTCCATTTTGATAGACACGAGATACCATGCTTAGGCACAAGTGAAATTCATCTCAGTCCTCAGTTACTATCTTCTGCCTTACAGAGGAGAACATACGGAAATATCTATTGAACACTTGGCCTCTATCGCCTGTATCGCAAAGGGAAGCTGCTGTCGTAGTTCCACTTCTAATGTCCACTACCATTTCACCCTGAGCTTTCCCTGTCTCCTCTTCTCTCGTGAGTTCGATTCAATTGCAAGTTGAATAATCGGATACCTTAATATAATTTTTTACTCCATATTTTTACACAGTGCTCACAGTTTAAATACCGTATCAATTGCAGATTTCTCGCAAAAATATCAAGGTGTTGGATGTCCTTAGTTTAAATCACATTATTGTCAACTGCTGGTAGCCACACTACTTGGAGAATTCGTATTTCTTTCAGAAATAATGTGGGTAAAAATAATGGTAGGCTATAGTGTGTTTTGACAATTTGAAAAATGCCTTTCCATATGCTGAATATTCGGCAACGCAAAAATGATTTTATAACTGATCTGCAGTAACGCAGTATGATGATCGAGAGAGAGACGAGCAATTGCGTTGGTACAACAATCTCATCATCAGCCAGTATGAATTTGTCGATATAAATAAAATGTTGTTGCATGTTGATACGGAGATGCACGTTTTGCCCGATCGAGAAATGGCCTCCGACCATCCTCTCCATGTGTTAATTTTTCAGATACTTCGTTCGGTCCCAACGCTCTTCTCGAAAGCTACTAGCCAGGTAAGATGTTCGTCGACGTGCTTAATGATTTTCCGCTGAAAGCATCCATCATGTTCTGTTCTATCACTTTTCTCCATTCCTGTTATGGATAGTACCATACATCAGCATAACCTATAACGTGACATCCAATGAATCCTACCCATTGATGATTTAATGAAAAAAGAAAAACAACTTAGAGAAAAGCTGCAAGTGTATTCTGATCGAATTTATTCAGCTCGGATTTCATATTAACTCCATAGAAGTAGAGTATGATGAAAATTGCCCGAAGACCTGAGGAAAATTAATTATTTCTGATCTAAGTGTTCTATTTCCAGAGTAATGGTGAAATTGATGTCAACGTGCGTTCATGTTTCTGTGCTGTATGGCTAACGTGAACGGGAGTTACGGGAACTTTATTCAAACAAAATGTATCATTCCAATCCATTTGAATAAGAAGGTCTAACATACTGTTGCCTGTTTAATGACTGTGAATAAAGCAGAGCGTTGACCTGCGTCCAATGCAACTAAAACCGGCTTATACGTTGTATAGCTACGTTATAGAGCAATTTTTTTGTGAAGGTAAAGCAGCTCTCCATAATAAGTACCTAAGACAACAGTAAGGTTTCATTCCCTACCACAAGGTGTGTCTGCTTCTGCAATAGTCATCAATATATTCCCTCATCATATAATTGTGACTACTAACCAGATGACAAATACTATAATTAAAGTTGACTGGACAGTTATGATAAAAATATGTGTCTTGGATATAATTATTGAAAGGCCAGTAGAGTAAACATGTGCATTCTTATATACATTTCCAACTCTCTCCTACCAGTTGAGTTGTTCGTGTCTTGTACTCAGCATTTGGGATCAAGTTATTATGATTGTGATTGTTACTATTACCTTTGTTTCTAATAAATACATTGCAATTGGGAGATGGCCTGATACCAGTTGTTTACAGTTATTTAGCAAGTAAATTAAATCATAACGCAAATTTCTTAACTGAAACAAAATAACAACAAACGATTATATAAAGATAGAATATTACAGGAAATTAAATGAAAACAAAGAATTTCGTAGTAACGACAGAAGAAGGTGAAGAGAAGGAATTAGTTAAATTAAGGGGAAAAAATGAGTAACAATTAAAATCTTCTTTCCGCTAGTGAAAATGAAAATCCACAGCGTGTTTCCAGTCATTCGACTGGGTCAGGAATGGAATGAATGTAGCCTCCATCTAGCGGCGAGGATAGGAATTGTGCAGGCAGGCAAAGTCTGTCGCACTCCTCTGGGGCAATGATTAATGAATGAATGACAGATGAAATGAAATGATATTGGAGAGTGTTGCTGGAATGAATTATCACAGGGAAAACCGGAGTTCCGGAGAAAAACTTGTCCCGCCTCCACTTTGTCCAGCACAAATCTCAAATGGAGTGACCGGGATTTGAACCACGGAACCCAGTGGTGAGAGGCCGGTGCACTGCCACCTGAGCCACGGAGGCTCTCCTCTTCCCACTAGTGTAAAATAAAACTAATAAATCGTCGCATAGGAATCCATACGATATTTGCGGAAATAACGTAAAATATTTCCTTACATACGACGTAACGTAATTGCAATGAAGTCACTCATGACATAAAGCATATATAAAAAATTGTTAAAATGACAAATTATAATTCAAATTATTCTATTAAAAGTAGTACACCCTTCCACCTATCAATATTTCACTAGTCTTTTCAAGTACGGGGGTTAATTGCGTAGGTAATGTACTGTTGTTGGAAGTATATGTTCAGCTAGCTACTCAGGGTAAAAAATAATATATCAATTTGGTTCTCAGATCATATTAATGTAATCCCAGGTTCCGTTGAAGAGTGAAGATTTCCGCAATTTATCATTCAGTTCCCCCAAAACCAAGTAATTATCCGTGATAACGCTCATAACATATCATAAATATATTCTATTAGCACTTATACTACCTTATGACTACGTATTTTAACTTATTCTCATAAAGAAAACGCAGAAATAATCCTATATCTAATTTATTAGCATGCTAATACTGTATCAATATTATAAAAATCAAATTATAGGCAGTAGTGGAAAGAAAATGTAGTTACGTTACATTATTATTCTTGAATTCATGAATCATCTCCATAAACATAATTGAAATTTGGTAAATTATAATCTTTCAATTCAGCATTTGTCATTACCATTCTGTTGTATGATCATAATTCATCATTTTATTAATATATCATGGGGCAAGAGAGGGTTGAATCTTTATTTTTAGGAGGGAGTGGTATTTCTTCATGTTTGCTTTGTTTGGATTTTCGTAGTGACTTGTTCGTGACATGAGATAAGCAATAAGTCTCCCAAGTATGGTTTTAAAATATCAGTACAGTTTAAATAATTCTGTATATACTAATACCAAGTATATTATTATCATATTCCTTCATATGTGCCAGAAGAAATCAAATATTTTCACTAGTAAGTATCATAATTAAGATAACCAATCAGTTCAAACTACGAAAGTCGTGCTGAACGATTACATATTTACGTGCTATTGCAATTAGAATCAACTCTCATATCATTTACCGCTGTGCCATCATTAGGTTATAATCTGATCTACCAACCTACCCTCACACAGTGAGATGTTTGTCCCGTTAGTCGATGTTCCTTCATTCCCATATTTACTCCATAACGTATGTAAGTTTCAATTAACGTAGCATAATCTTTGATGCGAATACTACCAATCGACCATTTAATACTTGGACTGCATCTTATATTCATTTGGACATGACCTAACTCCATCGCTTGCAGTATTATCTACCATACCATAAATGTAACTAACACAGAATTCCGTAATAACTTCATCCAACCATTGTTTATTCAAGGAACAATTAATATTTCCTAACACTATTATCATTACATAATTCTCATATATCACTTCTTTCCGATTCATCCGCATATAAAAATATCTCATTTAATTTCTTCTTAACAACCTCTTTGTTACGGTTAAAACAGTCCATTGACTTCAATATCTATTTATTAACGGCAAACTCCTAATATTTAATCAATTTCTTCTAATATCATAATCGTATTGGCCATGTCTGCCGATCTAGTCTTTGTAATATCTAGGTTTCATTCCATACTTCACAGACTCTCTTCTTAACCTCATCTGGTTTGACACTAAATGACCTTTCCAAGTAGATTGGCTCTTAAACATTGATATTTACATTCCGTTTCTGTTTACAATAACCTAAAATCATCTTACGAGCATGGTATTACTATTACTTACATTGGTACATGTTTGCGGTTAATTTCTTAAACTCACGCACTAGTATTCACTTATTGGCACATTTAATTTATCTGTAGGCACTTCTGCACTCATATTAATATATTTCATCATTTAAATATAACTTTAAAATGAAAACTTTGAAACGTGTTACTTATCTCGTGTCGACTGGTCAGCTGCTGGTTTCTTCTCGCTTCCTACGACATCTCTGAGTAATCAGCCATGTTCTTGGATTACCTTACGGCCGGGCATTGGTCAGGCAGTCTGGCTTGAGCTACAGCATCTTGAGCAGTCTCCCACCGTCAGTTTAAGCGAACTCCATCATGACTCCAGTGTCCATGCAATGAAAAGACAGCATAAATCTGGCAGAATACATATCAATTTCTTGCATTCTAAGCTTTCCGATACGTATGATTATGTATTTGTATTTCTTATTACTGAAAGATAGTGTTTTAAGATTATATACAATTCCAATTAGGCTTTCTTTTCGTCAAATACATCGTCTAATAAATACTGATTAGAGCGTCTGACTGTTATTTCTGTAGTTTTCGATAGTATATGGCCACTTGTTGTAATACTACTGGCCCTTTTCTCGTCAACGTTTCACTGGTCCGTGGCCTTTCACTACTTCGGTATTTGGAAACGAAGTATGTGCGTTTTCCTTTAGTTTTTGAATTATTTTGCGGACGTAAATAGCTGAATCCCTCGTTTGAACGTATATTTTACTACAGCTTTCTCCGACGCGTTGATTATTCTTCCTAGTTCGCAGTGAAAATTGCTATCCTTTCTTAGTACGGTTTTTCTTCTTTCAAAGTAGTTAAGAATCGAAAGATTTCAATTATTTTTACGGACCATAGTTGTTCTATCTAAGAAACTCTTTCCTTTCTCGCCGGCCAATATAAGTCTCCGCCTTCTAATTACGATCGACTTGCCATATGAATACATTCCGTATACATTTGCGCCGTCTGAAGCTGCTCCGCGCCATTTTTATCCGCTACTTCTCCATGTTAATAACCATCTCAACTGTAACGTAATGGTACAGTAGTGTAGAGTGATAAATGCATGCAATTGCATTCAAAGTCACAGGTAAGTTCTTAACATTACGATTTACCGCAGACTGAGAAGTGAAGTGCAGTCACTAGCTTGCAAGCGTAAGTACAACACTAACACAGATATATTTTCACAAAATTTACAGGACACTGAAGCCTTTTCTTGAGGCGTCTTGCATTTTTCGAAAGAAGCACTAAGACTGCTGCAGAAAGTGCATTAAAATTACGAATTTCCCTATTTGCAAATTAATATTTAACATAAAACTTTCCTGCAGCCTTCCTTTCACTTTAGGGGCTGCAAGACCGAGGAGGTAAAGGTGTGTTCTGTTCGCCCGGAAAGATGTGGGTTCGATTCCCCGTTAGGAAGTCGAAACATTTAAGAAACGAGATTTCCACTTCAGGAGGTGCATATGGTCCTGAGGTTCACTCAGATAAAATCAGAACTGAGCACCAGGTTAATTCCTGGGAGCAAAGGAGGACGGGCGTAGAGCAAACCACTTCACGTGAAAGATCGACAATTCTTGTGTAAAAGCGCTTTTCTAGTAGACTGTTTAACTCTCCCATACCTGACCTGTAAGTAGAGCCAATCTAAATGGCACACAGAGGCGCTTTCTTTTCCTTCTGTCCTCAAGTGCTTCCCGCCTAAGTGTCTTACCGCTATGGTTAATACAGCAGGGAGCAGTCGTTGGAAATTTAAGACAGTTAAAACTCAAAAGACCTTTAAAAAATTTATTACAATTTCTCTTAATTTCCTCACTGTACTGATGAAACTGAACACCCGTTTGACATAGACATATCTATTTCGAAACAGCATTAGCATTTGTTGTCGTTGTTACAGAGACTGATAACAAAATCAATTATAACTCATTCGACGATTTATGGAGACTCTAGGACATTAATATTGTCAGTAATTTACATTACAAAGTAAACACTACTTACTCTAAATTCAATTAAATTGGCCACTTCAATTTGGGATTCCTTTTAATGATAGTTTTACATTTATGAGCCCAATAGGCAAGTTATGATGAAGAAAATCAACCAGAATTCTGAGCAAAATATCACAACTGTGGTATCCAGATGACGTAAGTATATTACGAAGGATCCTTCTGTGTTAGCAATACTGTAAATTAACTTTTTGCTTTGAGTGAGGCGGCTGCTGTTAAAATGTAACACTCTTGGTTTGCATATATACCGTTGTGACTACCTTCTTTGCTTTATCTGTGTAAAGAGTGTATGACCCGTAATTAACTAGTGTTTTATTTGTTTAGCGTATGGAAAAGAAAAAAAGCTTATGAGATAGAGGTAAAAGATCACTATGTACATATTCACAAAGTAACTTCACAATTACAAGCTACTGCGGATAAGACACATGACATTTCACAGCACAGTATCCAAAGCATCTATCCATAACAGCTGGAAAAGCACTGAGGAAGTCCGTTCAGTTCCCACGATAGGCTCGTAAGTTCCACTCACGCACAGTATGTTGGATTGTCTGAGCAGGGGCACCACAATCACACTGGGAGGATGTAACCTTTCTCCACTTAAACAGGGAGTAGGCACAGACTCCATGTCCAGAACGGATCCTATTCAGTGTACTCCACCTTTTTCTTGAAAGTTCAGCCCCCGAGGAACTAAAATCTTTCTGAGGGTCAGCTTTAGATGTCCAATCTTCCTTCCACTGCGCAGTGGGGCAAAAACTGCTTTCAGATAGCATCTGGGCACACCGGATCGGTGGAGGTCTTGATTTAAGCCGATTCATTTCAACGGCAGGAATATCATCATGAATAGGTAGCATGGAGTTCCTTAGAATGATATTATATTCCCTTATAAGCGCTTCTGCCTTGCCAAGGGAAGATGGCGTGATATTAAAGAGCACAGGAAGCCAGCAGGAAGGTTAGATCTTACCTCAGATCATTAATATTGTTCAGCTGGGTGTCGACAAACTTCACATGACTGCTGTAGAGTCATTCTGGACAACAATATTCAGCTGCAGAGAAGACTAGGCTCAGTGCAGAACACCCCATCCCACCCCAAGTTGTTCAACAAAGCCTCTTTAAGGTATTGTTACGGTTCATTACTTTCTCTGCAGTGTTCGAAAGGCGCTGCTTAAAGGAGAGTGTGCGGTCAAGCACTACACCCAGATACTTAGGAAACCTGTTATTTCTGAGAACTTTTCCTTCGAAAGGTATTTGGAGAGTACGTTGGACCATTATGTGATTTAAGTTGAAGCAAGACTTTTCAGCTTTGCTTGAGCTTGGTTGAAGTCTTCACTTCTTAAAGTAATTCCCAAGGATGGCTAGGTCTTTGGTGAGTACATTCTCCGTTTCCTTTAATGCTGCTATATCTTATGGCCAATGCTAATCCATCGGCGTAGCAGAATTTCTTAGAAACAGTTTTGAGGCAAGTCAGATACGTGAAGGTTAAAGAGGAGAGGAGCCAGTGCCGATCCTTGTGGAAGTTCGTTGTTAAATTTTCTTAGTTTGCTCATTTTGGTTCCTAAAACAACTTGGAAGAGACTATTGGCGAGCATGTTTCCAATGAGGTTTACTGTCGTCTTACCGGGCATAACCTGAAGCAGTCCATCTCTCCAGACTCTATCATATGCTGCAGTCAAGTCTAAGACAACGGCAGGTGTTTTCAGCTGTAGTTGGAAGCATGATTCAATACATGTCGCGAGGGAAAGAACTTGTTCGCAGCAGCTGCTGTTCTGCCTGAAGCCAGCTTGTTCTAGAGGAATGTATGCATCTATGGTAGAACTGATCCTATTGTAAACAAGTTTTTCAAGAAGTTTGTAGCAGCAACTAAATAGAGCATTTGGTCGGTAGCTTTGGAGCTGATGTTTAGGCTTCCCGGGCTTCAAAATGGCGAGAATCTTCTTTAAATGTTTTGTAAGGATACCGATTTGCAAAATCTATGTGAAGAAGCAAGCTAACCACCTCCTAGTATTTTTTCCTGCGTGTATGAGGAACTCAGGGTGTATGCCATCGAAGCCAGGAGCCTTGCTAGCTTTCATATACTTTATTTCGTCGTTGACTTCTTCTAAAGTGAAAGACTCTGAGTACGAAGAAGATGACGGGGATGAAGATTTGAGTATTTTGATATTCTTGTTCACTAACCTAATGTGATCCTTGACCTTTCTAGCCCCTAGAAGTTGACACAATATGACTCGCAATATTTCGTGAGATCTCAGAGTACTCTTTGATCACTGATGAACTGCCTCCATGTTTTCTCAGAAGGCTCCAAGATTTTCTGCTTGAATGACGGAAATCCAGCCCTTCAATTGACTCCAGTCACTTCTGTTTCCGTGAGGTATCCAAACTACGTAACAGCTCCTCATCAGTTTCATAGTCACCTGATTCTAGGAATGCATTCCACCCAGTAACATAATCTTTCCTGTAACCCCTTGGAATATACATTTTATCCATTGATGTTAAAAGGCCCACACATCTCTGATAGTTATCGCTACTTTCAGGGATCCATCTGATGCATTCATCTAGTTCGGATGACTATTTTGTCCAGCCTGCATTTTGAAAGTTCCATCTGGGATGGGAGACTGATTGAATTAAAGAGATGGATATCGTCGCTGCCGGGACAAAACCTCCTATGTGAAATATTTTAGCTTAGAACTTTGGCCGGTAAGGTTCTGTCATCTAAGGTGCAATATTGTGTGAATATTTTCAAGGCATTCTCGCTCTTCATAATGTATGTGCTGCGGGTCAGTATATCTCCAAAAATATTATCATATAGGAGGTTTTGTCCCGGCAAAGACGATACACTGGTTTGCCGAGATGGCAAAGGGATAGCCTGCATTATTACTGGTGACAAAACAGAGGTCTGGATTGTATTCATGTTTACAACTAGGTGACCTGAATGTTTTCCTATATTTAGCATCGAAAATAAGTTGTAGGTTAAGATCTTCAGTCAATGCAACGAAGGCTCTACCACACTCATCCTTTTTACATACTTCTCAATTTCGTGATGACTGATGAAGTCTTCAGCGCAGATGGCAAGATGATTAAAAGCTTGGAGAACTGGGGCAGGCCAGGGGAACATTGGTGGTTTGTAGACATTAACTACTGTTAAGTCTTGAATTCTTACGAGAACTGATTGGAGGCTCTGATCTGCATTACAAGAGAGAAGCTGCACATGATACAGATTTTTACGAGCATATGTTGCTCCTCCGTACACACTATCAGAGGTCGCTCCAATTACATCATAGTCATAAATTCTTCCTCTCTTCTTGAATTCCTCCTCACTGGCTACATGAGTTTCCTGGAGGAATACTAAGCAAATGTTGTTATCCCGAAGCATTCTGGACAGGTATTCACATTTACATCAACTGATGTCTTCGATAGTAATTTGGCAAATTTTCATACCATTTCCCAGTTTCTTTGTCATGGGGCTCCGAAAAGAGCCATTGGGAACGCTAGACTGAATTGGTGGAATCTGCATGTTTAAATTTGCCGGGAGATCTTATAAAGATAGTCTGGCAGCCAAGTGCTGACGTTCAGTTTAGTATTTGAGATATCAAATACCTATCCAGGGGCACGAAGTGGACGAATCAGCTTCACTCCCTCACGAGTGTTATAAGTTTTGTTAAGTATCAGTAATTCTGATAGAGCTGGGTATAAGGATTAGGTTCGTCAACAGTAGATAATATATTTACGTGGATACATTTAAGAACACTATATAATTTCAACATGTGAATGCCTGCAAAATGAGAATACTTCCACCCCCAATGAGTAACTAACCTCTTCATCAGCCTTCAAGCGTTAAGCATGTATTTCGGCTTTAAGGTAAAATTATTTCTTCTCATTTGCAAACTTTTCTTAACTCTGGATAAACTATACCATCATAATGTATATAATATATTACTGCGATAACGTTAGAATGGTGCGATGTATTCAATTGAACTGCAATATTTTGTTTGTATATTTGTTCTTACAACATTAAATCTGAATAGTGTAAGCCCAAAGCCTCCGTGGCTCAGACGGCAGCGCGTTGGCCTCTCACCGCTGGATACCGTGGTTTAAATCCCGGTCACTCCATGTGAGGTTTGTGCTGGACAAAGTGGAGGCGGGACAGGTTTTTCTACGAGTACTCCGGTTTTCCCTGTCATCTTTCATTCCAGCAACACTCTCCATTCTCATTTCATAGCATCTACCATTCATTAATAAATCACTTTGGGAGTGGCAACCCCATCATACTAATAGCCTATATCTGCTTCATTCATTACATCCCTGACCCGGTCAATGACTGGAAAACAGGTTGTAGGTTTTCATTTTCAGTGTAAGCCCAGAGACGAGGCTAGATCCGGTTGGTGACGTCACAGCGCGGGGCAGGCTGCTAGCTAAGAGCACACCCTTAACCACACATGACGTAACGCTGACTACGTGTCTAGGTTTAACCTCAAAGATCCCGGGTTCGACCCCACGCCTCAGGGCGTTAATCGTACAGACCGTAATTCGAACCCTAAGATTACAGCATTCGAGTGTAAGCTTAATCTAACAGACTTATATTTCAATATCTGCGCTAACTGCACAAAAATGTAAGCCTAACTAATCTACTAGACTAACCACGTAAGAATGTAAGCATAGGATGACAGACTTTGAGTTCTATACCCGGACTAATTGCATAAAAGTGCATGTCAAACGTTACGCTGACCACGCTAAACCTAGCCAAACCTAACTTACACAGTGGAATAAGTGCAGATTTAAACTTAAGTTGACGAGGCGTTAACCTAACATGTTGCCCTTCCCTATACCCTGGCTAAAAGTGCGGGCATAAACTTACCCTGACCAGGCGTCAACCTAACCGGTTGACTTTCCCTACACCGTGAATAAAAGTTTCGGCTTAACCTTACGCTGACCAGGCGTTAACCAATCTGGCTGCCTTCCCTACACCAGCTCGGACATAACTTTACACCCGAGCTAATTGTGCAGGCTTAATCTCACGCTGATCACCCCTTTTGGGTATCCCCTGCCTGTCGTAAGAGGCGACTAAAAGGGGCCCAATGGGTTGTGAACTTTGGAGCGTGGCTTGGCGACTAAGGGGCCCTCAGCTGAATCTGGGCGATGCTTCCACTTACTTGTGCCAGGGTCCTCCCTTTCATCTATCCCATCCAACCTCACTTAGTCAACCCTTGTTCTTTTCAGACCCCGACAGTATTACGTACGGAGGCCTAGGGAGTCTTTCATTTTTACGCCCTTCGTGGCCCTTGTCTTCTTTTGGCTGATATCTTCATTTTGCGAAGTGTCGGATCCCTTCCAGTTTTTCCCTCTGATAAGTGTTATATAGAGGATGGTTTCCTAGTTGTACTTCCTCTTAGAACAATAATCACCACCACCACCACTCACTCTGATCAACCTTTAACCTAACCGGCTGCCCTTTAACTTAGCGTCTACACGTTGTACTAATAGGACTGGGTAGATGGTGTAAGACTTAATGCATATGCTTTGTTCATAGGGGTGTAACATTGGAAAGCAACCTCAGGGGCTTGGATCTGAACTTGGGACAAGACGGAGGCACGGTACTAGGGAAACAGTGTAAGACTTAATACATATGCTTCATTCATAGGAGACTAACGTTAGAAAGCGACTTAAAGGAGCTAGGTGCTGAACTTGAGCTCAGAACTAAAGAGCCTAAGTGGATAAGAAGAAGAAATTCTCTACCAGACCTGGAAACGATTACGAGTTTTTCTTTCACTGAAGACTAAGTGTGAGTTCTTAGCTCAAGGAAAAGAGGGCTGGACTAAAGAGTAAAAGGGATAAAGATATACACGACACTAAAATCAAAAGAGATAAAGGGCACGCTTGAAACTATTAGCAGCATACAATATTGTTTACATAACTTAGAAATTAAAACTTTGTGTTCAGAACCTAAAGAAGTTCACGCAATAATTTAGTTTTTGAGAATAATATTTGAGGGTTCGGTTCACGCAGAAGTACGTGGGTTCTAGTACTTGTCAGGAAGTCTGATAGCGGTATTTGCTAGAGGCTCTGAGGTGAACTTGTGTTCAAATTAGGATGTCTCTCCTCCTTTTCTCAGGCTTGAAACTGAATCTGGCTCTATAGCTAGAGGTGGAGTTCATACCCTGAGGGGGTTGCTAAATCGTGTGCAAGATAATTGTTTAACATATGTTACAGAAAGAATGACTAGGAGTAGAGGAAATACGAGTAATATAAATGGAGATGTTTGGGTAGCTGTACTCTAAAGAGAGACAACTTACAAGGTGACGTCATCGCTTTGAAGATCTAGTACTTAATAATACACCAACGACGTAATTCTTGCTTTATTTAAAAATGTCTGCTTTGTACTGTGTGCAACTAGCATTGTGATAGAATCTTAGCAGTTGCAAACGTTTTACGAGTAGGTTGGGTTCTTTACAGCATCTTACATATATATCTTACATATTGTTGTTAATATTGCGTTTGCATGCAGACCGTAGGTGTGCAGGAAACGGTAGACCTTGTTTTGTAATAGTACGTTGCTTCCAGGATGGCGTTTGTAGGTAAAAACTGAATATGGTATTACGGCAAATGTACGCTGAAATCTTCTTGTTCTCTTCTATTATTATTATCATTAATATATTGCTTCTCTTCTTCTTATTCTTCCAGATCATAGTTCATGTGTCCTAGATACGTTTGTGCGGAAAAATCTATCTGACTTGTAGGCAATTTTTTTCCTTCAAGCCAGAGGAGAAGCCCCCTATTCACTGCTAATTTGGAATAAAATGAATGTAGAATTTAATAAAAGTGAAGAGGAAGAAGCTCTTTTTAAGAAACAGCTCTCTTCAGGGTAGAATTTTGAGTCATTTAGCGAATGATGGTGCTATAATGTAGAATATGCCTAAATTGTAATTCTAGACCATGTCGTACTCCTACTACTACAACTACTACTAAGTGAGCCTCTGCCTTAAGAGCGCACACTGCTCATTCAAAACAGCGCGTCAGAATAGGGATTGAATTGTTGGAATACTATGATAAACCAGTGATTTACGTACCAGCAATACAGTATCAGACAATGTATGAACTAGAGGAATGACATGCTAAAGAAGAAAGTTTTTAACTCCCCAGCTATTTCCCGCCAATATTCAGTCAGGCTGTTTTACTCGGTACGCAGCAGTAATTCCATCTATCGGAGTTGAGTGGCAGCATAAGAGACAAAGAACATCACCACAAACAATGGTCAATGTAATGTTATTTTTGATCAATGTTATGCGCTTTCAATATTGTAGGTCATCACATTTAGTCTTCTTCTGACTCTGAAACACCATTATCGTAGTTGGTACGGTAAAATTGAATAAAACATAAATGGTCGGAAATTGTATTCTCTATAACTTTTGTTATATAGTACTTTTCGATACGACCAATAACATAGGTGTTTAAAAATGAAATTTTAGGCGCCTTTCCCTAAACTACAATTTCATACAGGGCGAATAAAATTGTTTATGATTTAGATTGTAGTTTCTTATTTCCCGACTCTGTATACCGACTTTCATTAAATTCTGTTTACCCATTTCCTCGTGGCTCGGCGTTGATATGGACTTGGCAAAAAAATACAAATTCATGAATATCTGTGTTATGAAAGCCGGTACGGTAACAATGTATGGCATAATTGACCGGAAATGAAATTCTATATAACTTTAATTACGTAGTATTTATTGATAGGAGCACTAATAATATAAATATTTGAGAAATAAATTTTAGGCTTTCCCCTAAACTACCATTTCACTCGGCGTGAGTAAAATAATTTATAGCCTAGATTGTAGTGGCCCATTCCCCGACTTCACATACCGATTTTCATTCCCTTGAGCCGTTTTCTCGTGATGCGTGGACAGACAGACAGACAGACAGACAGACAGACATTACGAAAAAGTAAATGTATTTCCTTCTTACTACGGACATGCACGATACAAAAATAACATTATTTTCAAATTCTGAGCAATGCATAGACAAAACTACTACTTTATATACATAGATAATATAGATAATAATAGTAATAATATTATTAAATTCATGTTTTCTCGGGTTTCTCCGGTGTTCAGATGCATTAGGTATGATTAAAATCCGTACCAAGTGAAACACGATTGATCCTCTCAATGGATCCTTCCTCTATGTATAACTTTACTCATAATGCTGTTGGCTTCTAAAACCAATAAATTCTGCAGTTCAAGGCAGATGCCTTTGTTAACCTGTAGCTGGTGTAGTGCATTACGCATCTGGTAGGGAATTCGCGCATAGTGCTTCTACCGCTATTGGAACAATACCATCTCTGTCCTAATGCCACATATCTCTTGTTTCATTGGCCATAGGCAGGTACTCGTGGAATCTTTTTCTAATCTTTTTTTCGAATGCTCTCAGAAGCGAGGATTGCAATACAGATCAGATATGTGGCCGTTGACACATTGTCTGTCAGTACAATATCAGTTTGATTGCAACTTGGTGTTCTGGAACTCTATTCTATTCTGCTCCAGTATACCTCCCACTACTGAGTATCGTAAAGGAGATGATACCTATAATAGGATGTATGATCGGTGATAAGAGCTTTCTGACCATGTCAGCTGGTGATTGATTTTGACAAGGTTGTCATGTCACTGGTTGTGCTCAGCAGGGGCAGTCATTTTTATGATGTGATCTAACTCTTCCTACGTTACACATTCTACAGAGATAATTTGGTAGGTCCTTGATGATATACTTTTGGTAGTTATTTCTGACTTGTACTTTTCTCTGTATTGCTACCACGAATCCTTCTGTTTCACCGAAAATGTTACGCAATTGCAACTACCTATATGATTTATCGGAGTCAACAAGTGGCTAGTTCAAGGAGACTGGATATCGAAAATAGAGCTGTTTGCTTTTCCACCTTCGCTGTGTAGCAGGGTCGTCGTCGATTTTGTTCTTTGGAAAAGCTTTAGGTCTTCTAGACTGAAGGGTGTGATGTGAATTTTGACTTTGCATAGTGCATTGTGCAGCGTGCTGTTCCCACTTCGGTAATGGAAGCACTTCCTCAGCGCACTGATTTGCCTGTGGTGGAGGTTAACAGTGCCAATCACTTGTCCCCACCTTTCCTTCTTGGCAGATTAAATCTTTTCATAGAGCTCCTTGGATGATGGATCCGGTATGTTGTAGGTTGGAGTGCGAAATTTCTGATCATTTTATCAATTTCGGTATCACTCCATTTCAAGATTACAAAGGAGTAGGTGAGCCCTGGTATGGCGTTGGTGTTCATTGCTTTCACCTCGATCGCTGCCCAATTGTGTCCTCAGGACTTTCTTGACACGACTACCAAAGAGAGAGTGAAGATTTTCTTTGCACATTTTGTGCTCTCTATTCTGGGCCTTTGGGTATCAAAGATACTTGTAGCATTATCCTTTTCCCCTGGCTTCAATTTTTTCACTTGATTTCGTGAGTTTGTGTCCAGCATGGCCAGGCAAGCGGCCCTTTTCCAAGCCGTTTACGATGCATTCATCTAACTTAAAATCATCTGGACAGATGTCAAAACCTCCTCTGTACACCTCAGTTTTGCTCTGAAGTAATTATTATTATTATTATTATTATTATTATTATTATTATTATTATTATTATTACTTGTAATACGGTATAGTTTTATTGTAATTATATAGGCCAAATATCCTATACACTGTAAGTAAAATTCCTTTCATATTGTATTGTTTTTAGAATACTATCAACACTCTCCACCACTAACCTCAAAATATACGAGAGAAAGTCCACGGTAGAGGTAACAACGAAAGATATCGTAGAACTTACCTCCCTGTAACCGACAAGGAAGCGAAACCCCGCTTTGCTTTTCATCCTGTAGCTTGGTTTGAAACTGGCAAATATATGCCGTTGCTAGTTCACCAAGAATAAAATAATATGGACCTACAGCAAACACTCTCAAAGATATTACACTTAAAAGGATTCTGGCAGGCTGCAAGGGAATACGTCCCATATTCCTTTGTGACTCTCATGCGTGCTTCGCTGTAATTAAACATGTCGTTCAGGATAGAGTGCTTGACGAGCTCCAGTGCTTCATTCAAATTTTGAAAAATAATTTCTTCAGTTCGCATCAGTGGACTATCAAAACAACACCCTAAATATTTCCTTTGTAACCTTAATTAGACCAAGTACAAGGCTTATATTCTGGAAGGGTCCATGCCATATTATAACGTTAACCCATAAGCAGGGAAGAATTTACATGAAATTTGGCGCGAAAAACACTAAGCAAAATAAAACAAACAATAACTAACAATGAGAGAAGAAATTAATCAGAAAAGAATGATGGAGAAAATACGTAACGGAGGAAATTAAGAAACGGCCTGGAACGTGATTATTATTGTCTGCGTACCGATTTTTCGGGAAACCCCTAGTGGTGGTAGTGGTATAGTGGTAGCAGTAGTACTAGTAGAAGAAGAAGGAAAACACAACTCTAGCAGAAAATATAGCATGACAAATGAGATTATTTCATATAATGTTCAATGATTCATACACAGAAGATTGGAGACGTAACAATGATATACATTTCACTACTTAAATTGCATTGCATGTTGATAATACCACCTTATTCGTTTGGTGTACTAACGTAGTGAACATTACTATCATAAATCTGGTTATGCAATGTAAACGGGAACACAATATATTTACAGGACCTATAGCATTTCCACACTATATCTATGGCGTTGTTCTAATACCACGTATCTGAAAAGGTTTTTCTATCCATTATTTTCCTTAAGACTGGTCACAACTCCCAGCAATATATGGACATTCTCCTCATCAGAACAAATTTCGTTGTGTTCATTTTCCTATGCCAGTGTGTAAAGGAAAATGAATTTAACCGTACCGAACTCTAGAATGTGTGTTCACATAACATATTCATCCACTCCTATAGTATAATGTATTTTCGGTCCATTTTCCTTTACGCGTAAGCATAGGAAAGTGAACACAACGAAAATTGTTCTGACTGAATGGTTCGAACCCCACTGTCGGAAGTCCTGAAGATGGTTTTCTGTGGTTTGCCACTTTCACTCCAGGCAAATGCTGCGGCTGTACCTTAAGTAAGGCCACGGCTGCTTCCTTCCCACACCAAATCCTTTTCTCTTGCATTGTCGCCAAGAGATCTATCTTGTGTCAGTGCAACGTCAATCAAATTGTAAAGAAATGAAGAAGGATCTGATCGACAGCATATCCATATGTGGCTGGAAATCGCAACCAGTCCTAATGATAGAAAGAACATTGTCAATACGTGATATTCAAACTAGGCCATCGACATGTTAATGGTAAACTTCAAAATTACTTATATTAATATCCAGTTTAAGAGCCCTTCTTCACAGTTATCTGAAACATACGGTCAGTCATCACAGGGTTCTGTAACACAGAAATACAGGGTCCGGCGGAATGAACAACAGGATATAAAAAGGAGAAGCACACATTGAAAACGAAGAACAAGATATGCCATTACATACCATATACACCATGTACTTGGTTTTTGAATATAACACCCGACAGTTAGTCGCCATCGCGTTCAGCGCATTCCTTCAGGTGGTGAACGAAAGCTTGCATCACCCGCTCCAGCATGTCCAATGCGATCTCCTCCACAGCTACACGTATCCTTTCCTTCAGTTCAGCCACGGTATGAAGAAGTGTAGCGTACACTTGATTTTTCAGGTATTCCCGCAATAATAAGTAAGGGGCAGTCAAATCGGGCGATCGTGCTGGCCAATGAAGGTCGCCAAATCGGGAAAACAATTGACCAGGAATATGACGCCACAAGACAGTCATGGACTTGCGGGCCGTGTGAGCTTGTGCCCCAACCTGTTGAAACTACATGCCTTTGTTCACCCTTGAAAGGAGGAAGTCATTTAACATTTCTCTTCGTCACTGAATATCAAAGATTTCTGTTCTTTCCTGCAAGTCACATACGTTCTAGCCCACTAACTCTGTTCTCCATACGCGTTACTCTGATAAGAGGCTGCTTCACTTTTTCTAGTATATCAAAATATTCCTCAGGCTGTTATCCCAGATAATATACAGACTGTTAGATTCCGACAGTGTGATCTTGCAATAGTCGATCCATCTTTGTTCCACCAGCATTAAGCATCCTAATAACTTTATTCTTATTTTTTTTGGGTTCATCCAAGCAACCAGTGTCTTAGCTTCAGGAAAACAATCTCCCACAGTAGGTGATTTGACACTCCTCTTACAATTTCGCGAGAAGATGATCCCTCTTTTTCATTGGCTGTAATCTGCCCCTACTCGAATGGCGTGTGACCTCCGAAGAGGCTTGGTGGAGGTCTTTCAAGTTGACGCATGCGCGTCTCAGAGAATCTGGCACTACATATAATGAACTCTAATGTTGAAGACGGCACACATATTATCTGCGCACTTTTTAGTGATAGATTTACACCCTAGTGCTGAAGCGGTCGACTTTGGTTATCTTCGAGATTCGTATTGGCAACCTTTGAAACACAAACTAAGAATCGCTTATCATCGCTGTGCGCCATCTGGCGTACACTTTAAGTACTCGTACTGTTGTTGTTTACACAGCAAAGCCAAACTATAGAATTCATGCTAGGAACACGTTTCGCAACGGGAAATGTTATATAGTATTAAATATTGTGTGTGTGACACAGTTGTTTTCTTAAAATAATAAAGGTTTATAAAATTCATATCGATCGATCATATTATCGATTCAATTCAGATTTCATTTCCATTCAGTTGGCAGTATTAACGGAACCCTTCTTACTTCTCCAACGAGTACAAAAATCTATCACTAAAAAGTGCGCGGATAATACACACTTAGCTCCACAGCCATTGGAATTAATCAATGAAGGTTAAAATTACCCCCAGCTATCTGAGAACCGAATTATGAACCCCCGGGCCAATGAAAATTGAGTATTCCGATTCATTTAATTTTGGCCTATAACCTCTACACACACACACAAAGTGAACACGGTAACTCACGCTGCAACTGTAGCCAAGAAGGAACTGAAATAGAAAAGTGATTTCAAAGATGGAAAGTGAGTGATGTTACAATTTTTCGACAATAGTTGTCACTGTAAGCACGTATATGATGTTACTGAAGTTTACCAATAAGAAGTAATGTGGAAAATCCTTATAATTAAAGTGTGTTCTTGTTTAACATTCCATAAACGGTTTAAAGACTCGTTGGCTGAACGGTCAGCGTACTGGCCTTCGGTTCAGAGGGTCCCGGGTTCCATTCCCGGCCGGGTCGGGGATTTTAACCTTAATTGGTTAATTCCAATGGCACAGGGGCTGGGTGTATGTGTTGTCTTCATCATCATTTCATCCTCATCACGACGCGCAGGTCGCCTACGGGAGTCAAATAGAAAGACCTGCACCCGGCGAGCCGAACCCGTCCTGGGATATCCCGGCACTAAAAGCCATACGACATTTCATTTCAACGGTTTAAATCCAGGATTGTTTACTACGTAAGTACACCACAAAACCCTAGTGCTACTGTCAATATGCAACTCACCTTAGAATCACAGTGATGGGCTTTGCTTCATCCCAGTACAAATATTAAGGAAATAGTGATTTGAATTTGTGAGTGTTGATTGCTCAATTTCAACAATAATAGGCGTTGTTTCATTTAAATAACACACATTTCATGCTAGAAAACAGCCTTCTAGTCATTGCTGGAGCTCATGGCCCACATTTTTACTTCGTTTTAAAACAATCGTCATTACCAAGCTCTGTGAATCACATTTTCATGTCCGTGTTTGTACATTCATTCTGTAAAGATAGCGCATGAATTAAATATCCTGTCTCGGTAATATTCCCTAACTTAATTTCAGGTCATTCATTCTGTAAATTTTGCGCAAGGAAAATATAATTTATTGTTTTCACTAAATAGGAAACTAACAGTAAGGTACGGGTTAGCGTCGTGTAACTCAAAATTTGTGTTTCAAAATACCTGAAAACCCTTTAAACTCCTGAAGGTAATTGTTTAGATACGGATTGGTGTTAAGTACTTTTTGTGGGTACTGTGGTAGGTGACAAAAGTTTGTAGCTGAAAATACTGCCATAGGGAATTTAGGAATGGAGATCAGTTACGGGGGATAAGGAAGGAGATGGGATGGCGTTGCACGGAATTTAAAATATTCGATGACAGGGACGCCCACAAATATCGACATATTCGTAACACGTACGCAGTAGGCGTTACTGCTGGAGCAAAGGACACGCGAGTTATTATAACCCCGTGCACAATCCCTGGGTGTGCACGAAGTTCTATTGTTTCTGGTTGGTGACGTGAAGCGCATTGGTGACTTACATCTCCGTCTCCTTTTCATCTCGGTACACCACCCATTCGTACTAGATTTTCGTTGATACGAGATCCCGCTGTCTAATATACTATACCTCTTCTGCAAAGTCCATTCATGGCACAGATGAGCGGCTATTAATGGTGTTCAGATGCGAGAGATCTGGGTCAGAGAATGCAGTAAGCTAAATTACATCCTGTAAAGCTTAAATATGTACTGTAAGAGCTAAGGAGTTAAACAGACATAAAACAAAATTAACAGTACGTTACAAGCACTTTAACGTTATCTTACGAGGTCAATTGTTTACTGTAAGGGACTGGTTTTTTCTATAATTATAATGAAGGTGTCCAGGTTTAAGGAATTTGATGAACACATTATAAGTCCGATTTATGTTCAGGATATCAAAGATAGGCCTATATTAGTCTGAATTGTGATATGCCTTCGATTCCTTGAATTAATATTTTGTGATTAAGTAAGTAGGCACTATAAAAATCCAACTTTATTTTGATATATTATTATTATTATTATTATTATTATTATTATTATTATTATTATTATTATTATTATTATTATTATTATTTTGGGAAAGCTCCAATGGCGGCGGAGTAGTGATGATGTGGTTGGGGCCAGCAACGAGCAAAACAATAGCCCCGGTGAATTATTGGTCGAGCTCACTGAAGATGCTGAAGGCTGGTTAACATTGGATAGCACCTGGACTGAACTGAGAACCTTCCGATGGCCTGTATAAACACTGAGTTTAGGGTCTGTGAGACAGTGTTGAGTCAGTCACGAGTCAGTTATGACACGGTCACGAGTCAGTCCTGAAATGGTTAGCGAGGGGGGAGCAAGTCATTCGGTAGTGCATCAGCTACACATGAGACAGTCTTGAAAGTGGGAAATAAAGCGTGAAATGTGATTCGATTTTTTGAGGTTAGTTTGTGTTGTGGAGTGAACTGCTCTGTGTACAACATTGCACTGCAAAATCCCCTGTTGAGGGGCAGGAGTTCGACATGCCGGAAGACTGTGTGTTTGGCCAAGTTCGTGAGTACAAACTATGTATCGTGGAACACCAAACTTGAGTCCATTTGTAAATTATTGGAAACTGTGGTTAGTAAACATCATTTAATATTCACATTATTATTATTATTATTATTATTATTATTATTATTATTATTATTATTATTATTATTATTATTATTATTATACATACATACATAATCATTATAGACTGTTATGCCTTTCAGCGTTCAGTCTGCAAGCCTCTGTGAATTTACTAAACGTCGCCACAATCCTCGATTTGCAACTAGTGTTGTGGCCTCATTTAGTTCTATACCTCTTATCTTTAAATCGTTAGAAACCGAGTCTAACCATCGTCGTCTTGGTCTACCTCTACTTCTCTTACCCTCCATAGCAGAGTCCATTATTCTCCTAGGTAACCTATCTTCCTCCATTCGCCTCACATGACCCCATCACCGAAGCCGGTTTATGCATACAGCTTCATCCATCGAGTTCATTCCTAAATTAGCCTTTATCTCCTCATTCCGAGTACCCTCCTGCCATTGTTCCCACCGGTTTGTACCAGGAATCATTCTTGCTACTTTCATGTCTGTTACTTCTAATTTATGAATAAGATATCCTGAGTCCACCCAGCTTTCGCTCCCGTAAAGCAAAGTTGGTCTGAAAACAGACCGATGTAAAGATAGTTTCGTCTGGGAGCTGACTTCCTTCTTACAGAATACTGTTGATCGCATCTGCGAGCTCACTGCATTAGCTTTACGACACCTTGATTCAATCTCATTTACTATATTACCATCCTGGGAGAACACACAACCTAAATACTTGAAATTATCGACCTGTTCTAGCTTTGTATCACCAATCTGACATTCAGTACTGTTGAATTTCTTACCTACTGACATCAATTTAGTCTTCGAGAGGCTAATTTTCATACCATACTCATTGCACCTATTTTCAAGTTCCACGATATTAGACTGCAGGCTTTCGGCACAATCTGCCATTAAGACCAAGTCGTCAGCATAGGCCAGACTGCTTACCACATTTCCACATAATTGAATCCCTCTCTGCCATTTGATACCTTTCAGCAGATGATCCATGTAAACTACAAAGAGCAAAGGTGAAAGATTACAGCCTTGTCTAACCCCTGTAAGTACCCTGAACCAAGAACTCATTCTACCATCAATTCTCACTGAAGCCCAATTGTCAACATAAATGCCTTTGATTGCTTTTAATAATCTGCCTTTAATTCCTTAGTCCCCCAGTATGGCGAACATCTCTTCCCTCGGTACCCTGTCATATGCTTTCTCTAGATCTACGAAATATAAACACAACTGCCTATTCCTCTCGTAGCATTTTTCAATTACCTGGCGCATACTGAAAATCTGATCCTGACAGCCTCTCTGTGGTCTGAAACCACACTGGTTTTCATCCAACTTCCTTTCAACGACTGATCGCACCCTCCTTTCCAAGATGCCAGTGAATACTTTGCCTGGTATACTAATCAGTGAGATACCTCGATAGTTGTTGCAATCCTTCCTGTTCCCTTGCTTATAGATAGGTGCAATTACTGCGTTTGTCCAATCTGAAGGTACCTTACCAACATTCCACGCTAATTTTACCACTCTATGAAGCCATTTCATCCCTGCCTTCCCACTATACTTCACCATTTCAGGTCTAATTTCATCTATTCCTGCTGCCTTATGACAATTGAGTTTATTTACCATCCTTTCCACTTCCTCAAGCATAATTTCACCAACATCATTTTCCTCCTCCCCATGAGCTTGGCTGTTCACAATACCACCAGGATGATTTCCTTTTACATTGAGAAGATGTTCAAAATATTCCCTCCACCTCTCCAATGACTCCCTGGGATCTATTATGAGTGCACCTGAATTACTCAAAACACTGTTCATTTCCATTTTCCCTCCCTTCCTAAGATTCTTTATTACTGTCCATAAAGGTTTCCCTGCTGCTTGACCTAGCCTTTCCAGGTTGTTACCAAAATCTTCTCATGACTTCTTTTTGGATTTAACAACTATTTGTTTCGCTCTCTTTCTTTCATCTACATATAACTCCCTGTCTGCCTCGGAACTTGTTTGGAGCCATTTCTGATAAGCCTTCTTTTTACGTTTACAAGCTGCTCTCACTTCATCATTCCACCAAGATGTTCGCCTTTTCCCATCTTTACACACAGTTGTTCCTAGGCATTCCCTTGCTGTTTCTACTACAGCATACCTGTATGCCACCCATTCACTTTCTATATCCTGAACGTGCTTACTGTCTACTGTTCGAAACTTCTCACTAATCATATCCATGTACTTCCGTCTAATTTCCTCGTCCTGGAGATTTTCTACCCTTATTCGTTTGCAGACAGATTTCACTTTCTCTACCTTAGGCCTACAGATATTTAGTTCACTACAGATCAGATAGTGGTCTGTATCATCGAAAAATCCCCGGAAAACTCGTACATTCCTAGCAGATTTCCTGAATTCGAAGTCTGTTAAGATATAGTCTATTATGGATCTGGTAGCCCTAGCCTCCCATGTGTAGCGGTGAATAGCCTTATGCTTGAAGAATGTATTCGTAACTGCTAAACCCATACTAGCACAGAAGTCCAGCAAACGCTTCTCATTCCCAATAGCTTCCATATCTTCCCCACATTTACCAATCACCCTTTCGTATCCTTCAGTTCTACTCCCAACTCTCGCATTGAAATCGCCCATTAGCACTATTCTATTCTTGCTGTTGACCCTGACCGCGATGTCGCTCAATGCTTCATAAAACTTGTCCACTTCATCCTCATCTGCACCCTCACATGGTGAATACACGGACACAATTCTAGTCCTAATTCCTCCAACTGACAAATCTACCCACATCATTCGCTCATTTACGTGCCTAACAGAAACTATGTTCCGTGCAATGGTATTCCTGATAAAGAGCCCTACCCCAGACTCTGCCCTTCCCTTTCTAACACCCGTCAAGTACACTTTATAATCTCCTATCTCTTCCTCGTTATCTCCCCTTACCCGAATATCACTTCTTCTAGCACATCCAGATGCATCCTTTTTGCTGACTCAGCCAGTTCCACTTTCTTTCTTCCATAAGCCCCATTAATATTGATAGCTCCCCATCGAATTTCGTTCGCCAAGTTGTTTCCAAGGAGTCCCTCGCCTGTCAAATGGGAGTGGGACTCCGTTACTCCCATAGGTCCGAGGCTTGCTTAAAATGTTCTGAGCTCGGTCGATTCATTATTATTATTATTATTATTATTATTATTATTATTATTATTATTATTATTATTATTATTATTATTATTATTATTATTATTATTATTATTATTATTGTTATTATTTTTTATTTTTTATTATTATTATATTTTTTCTGACTAAGGATCACGGTTGAACTCATTTAGGTGATGTTTTTGCTTTCTTCTCCCAAAATCTCTTCGTTCTATCACTGCGTTCTTTTGTCCAGGTTTTAGTGGTTTTGGTGTTGGTTTCGTCTGCAAATTGATGATTATATACGTATTAGTGTTCGTATTAGCGTTCTTAATTTACATCTATCCCGTATAATTATCTCATTGATGTCGATTTGGGTCAGAGGATGCAGAGTGGATCTCGGTCTGCAAGTGGTCAGGGCTGCTCCGTGGTCAGACAGATCTGCACTTCAACTGGCCAACCGAACAGAGGAGGGATGGCCATGCCTATACCGCGGATCTACGCCTCTATATTCGGTAGACGGAGAGGAGCTGGTCCTCACCATCGGCTGTCCTGAAATTGTTTTACTGTGGTTTTCCATTCTCCTACACTAAGGCGAATGTCGGGACAGTTCCTAGTATAGGCCACGGCCGCCAACCCTCTCACCATGACCGCACATGTTCTTCTTCGATACAAATCTTCCGGCATGAGAGAAGGCGTCACCGTCTAGAAGGCCTGCCTCCAACTTTAGGGGAGGAATGAAAACACTTATTAGAAGCATGTTAGTTTCCTTGTGGTCTGTTTCAATTTCACTTAGCCAGTCCTTCTTAGTTTTCAATGAAGTGTCTGGAAGGACTGGCCTTCCTATATAAAGCAGGCTGAATATGCTTGAGACTGTTCAGTGTCACATCAGTCAGGAGTACGATTGAGAACGAGGAGTGCAATAAGCGAGACCCTGCTATGAAGTGTGTGTGCCCCTGAAATACTGGATCAGCGTGTTGCAGTATCGACGGAGTGCTGCGTGTCTACTGTCGGGATAGTGCAGCTGAGTGACGCGGGACAACGGGAGAAGACTGACGTATGTGTGAGTAAGTTCTGAACCACGTACAGACTTGCGCGACTATGTGCGCGTGCGTAAACTGTAACGTGTGTAATCGGTGTTGTTGTACGGTGTACAGTGAGTAGGTTCCAAGTTACAGTTGCAGAAGTGGCGTAGTGCAATTGATTTTGCCTGAAAGTGTCAAAAGAGAATAACTTGTATGACTGAACATCGATATCGTGATCTTAATATTATGATCTGAAATTTAACCAAGAATCTGAACGATGGATGCGTGACTGTTTATTTCTAAGAATCTGAAATATATCTTTCGAGTTTCGAATAGTGGCTGACTGGTGACGACCTGTTGACAATGTCACTTGTTCATCACGCTCTGACATAATTTTAAAACTGCATGTTCATTGTTGGAATTAATATAACCATTGTAAATTATGTTTCTACATGTTTTTAAAATTATTCATTATTCTACCTGAAATTACAAGTGACAACAAGGATCCAGTATACCACAATATATATAAACCTACAACCTGTTTTCCAGTCATTGACCGGGTCATGGATGGAATGAAAGAGCCCCCATCTTGCGGCGAGGATAGGAATCGTGCCGGCTGCCGAGGCCTGTTGCACTGCTGTGGGGCAATAATTAATGACTGACAGATAAAATGAAATTATAGTGGAGAGTGTTGCTGGAATTAAAGATGACAGGGAAAACCGGAGTACCCGGAGAAAATCCTGCCCCGTCTCCGCTTTTTCCAGCACAAATCTCACATGGAGTGACCGGGATTTGAACCACGGAACCCAGCGGTGAAAAGCCGACTCGCTGCCGCCTGAGCCACAGCGGCTTCTGTATCGTAATATAGCAAGTTTATATATTAATAATATTAATAACCTACAAAGATAATGAATGAAAAAGTTCTGATTTGCCGTACTAGAGTGCGTTAAGAGGGATGCATGTAGATGGTGTCTTAACATCGTGATTGATCCTTTCAGGAAGAAAATAATACTGTTTTCCTGTTTTCTGAACTCATCATTCATATATATCACGTCCGTTTTCAATACTGGAAATAGTCATATGGAACGTTTATCAACAAAAGAACCAAAGCAACTGATGCACGTAAAGTAAGGGCGGAGCTCAGAGCAAGGAATACAAGACATGGTGTGCGCTACCACAGAAGGGCAAAGGTTTATTGCTTTACAAAGAGTATACACCTATAAACAAATGGTTCTGACACCACGTTGGTCTATTCTGCTCTGAATAGAAAGACGCTCTTAAAATGATATGCAATGCGAGGTAGAAACAAGGATGGTAGCCGCTGGCATTGCCACAGCCAGCTGGAAACCCTACCCCACAGCCTCGGTTTCTGCCTACATGGTGCAGCGCTATGGAATATTCGCCGTCACATCATCCGCCACATGCTACCCAGCTCTCTCTAGAACACTGGAATCGTTAGGCAAGGAAGTATAAAGCGGATCGATATCATAGCCTTTAAACCACGGTCCAACAAAGGATGTGTTCTGGATTAACTTTGTGTTTTGAAGTTGTCTAGGAGCAACCTGAAAAGGTCGAGAAGAGAGGAGGGCCATTTATGATCCTACTCTGATATATTACAAAAATATAACCAAAGGCAAATTGGAGTAATCGGGTTGCTCATAGTTCCTCACGGGACCATTCTGTTTGTGAACGTCTACATAAAGCTGGGCATCGCCTCCAGTACTTTTAAACACATAGTAAGATCAGTGAAAAAGTATTCATCACCATTCTACGTCACTGCTCATATACTTCTCAGGACTGAAATCTAATCTTCTCTACTATTCCTTGAAATCTACCCTATTCGCATATCTATTATAGCTATAGTAATCAATGCTGCAGTTCGTAATCCCCGTACAATCGAGGCTTTTCTATATCTGATAACGATATTGGCCTTGACGTAAATCTACACGCTACTTTTGCTTCGTAATCTAACAACACATATCAGATATTTAAATTCCTTTATGGATTATACAAATACATTTATCCATCAATGTGAGGGATTCATACAGATATCTTTTAACCATAATCAATGCTCCACACCCCCAAGGGTATGGGTCTTGGTCTACCAAGAGACAGCTGCTCAATCCGAATGCCTGCAGATTACATCAATCAATCAATCAATCAATCAATCAATCAATCAATCAATCAATCAATCAATCAATCAATCAATCAATCAATCAATCAATCAATCAATCAATCAATCAATCAATCAATCAATCAATCAATCAATCAATCAATCAATCAATCAATCAATCAATCAATCAATCAATCAATCAATCAATCAATCAATCACTACTGATCTGCATTTACGGCAGTCGCGCAGGTGGCAGATTCCCTATCTGTTGTTTTCCTAGCCTTTTCTTAAATGATCGCAAAGAAATTGGAAAATTATTGAACATCTCCCTTGGTAAGTTATTCCTATCCCTAACTCCCCTTCCTATAAACGAATATTTCCCCCAATTTGTCCTCTTGAATTCAACTTTATTTTCATATTGTGATATTTCCTACTTTTAAAGATACCACTCAAATTTATTTGTCTACTGATGTCCTCGCACGCCATCTCTGCACTGACACCTTGGAATATGTCACTTAATCGAGCGGCTCGTCTCCTTTCTCCCAAGTCTTCCCAGCCCACACTTTGCAAGATTTTTGTAATGCTACTATTTTCTTGGAAATCATCCAGAACAAATCGAGCTGCTTTTCTTTGGATTTTTTCCAGTTCTGGTGAGGATCCCATACACTGGAACCATACTCTAGTTGGTATCTTACCAGAGGCGTACAGGCCCTCCCCTTTACATTCTTACTACAACCCCTAAACACCCTCATAACCATGTGCAGAGATCTGTACCCTTTATTAAAAATCATATTTATGTGATTACCCCAATGAAGGTCTTTTCTTATATTGACACCTAGATACTTACAATGATCCCCAAAAGGAACTTTCACCCCATCAACGCAGTAATTAAAACTGAGAGGACTTTTCCTATTTGTGAAACTCACAACCTGACCTTTAACCCCATTTATCATCATACCATTGCCCACCGTCCGTCTCACAACACTATCGAGGTCACTCTGCAGGCACTCACAATCTTGTAACTTATTTATTACTTTGTACTGAATAACATCATCTGCAAACAGCCTTATCTCTGATTCCACTTCTTTACACACATCATTGATATATATACATATATAAGGAAACATAAAGGTACAATAATACTGCCTTGAGGAATTCCCCTCTTAAGTATTACAGTTATTATTATTATTATTATTATTATTATTATTATTATTATTATTATTATTATTATTATTATTATTATTATTACAAGGTGCAATGTATCATCATAGCTTTTATTGTTGGCGTTCTGTAACTGGGCCGCTACCTCACAGTCAGATAGCTCATTAATTATAATCCCGTGGGTGGAAGGGACGTCGAATCCACCCTTACATCTCTAACCAGGTCGGGAATCGAACCCGGAACTTCGACGTCAGAAGCAGTCACACTACCCCTAGATTTTGGGGCCGGCAACCTTCATGTCATAAATATATTCCGTTTAAAATAAGCATTAGTCTATTTATTCCTTTGCGAAATTCTGCCAAACTTGTATAATGGGAAATGGCACAGTCTTGGATGTATAAATATATCCTATTCAACGTTTGGCTGAGCAATCACTTTTTGTTGAATACTCTAAATATTTTTGCCCGTGGCTGGTGTATTTCTAAATTTAGTACCACCGTTAGGTACACACTATTACAAGCGAATTGTGCTACATAATGTTTCTATCAGCCTACAGAATTAAAACGAGAAAGGCCAAGGAATGTGTAAGGTGAACCGTGCGATATAACCTGTGATCAAGCGAAGCTGCTGCGGCGTCCAGAAGACCGGCGCTGAATAGCAGCGTAATGACGTCCCGGGGCGGAGAGCAGCTTTGAAACAAATTGAAACCCATTTCTGATGTGTGACACCACTATCTTGAGAACAAAGGGCCTGCTCCTGAGAAGGGGTCAGCGAGAGATTTCAGCTCTTCAATAGGCTTATTAAATGTTGAAATGAAGTCATAAAATGAAAAATAGGTTTTATTTATTTACTTATTTATTTTTATTCAATATTTCAATTATTACTTTAAATTAATTTCAATTATTATTTATTTTATTCAGTCTGCGCTTTATTTCCAACGTATTTAAAATGTAATTGATTAAACTTAACCCTACAGTGTATTTATCGCTATTAATACTGCAACACTACGAAATATATTATGATTATTATTATTATTATTATTATTATTATTATTATTATTATTGTTATTACTTATAAATTTAATGGTAATTAGGCCAGTAGTAGTAGTAGTAGTACACAGCTGTGATTCTTTCATTAAGCAATCATTATCCCAACTTTCGTTCAGTACTCAAGTAATACATTCAACAAAAGAGTTCTGCTTCATCTTTGTGTGTGCAGTTTAACTTGGCGTGTTCTATGCAGACCGGAAAGACGACCCTTAAGATGTATGTGAACATACTGATGACTGCAAGTACCCCAACACACACTCAGAACGCCACGCTCAAACGTAGGACAGTATTTCATTTGAAGTTTTAGCACCAGTACGGAAGCATTGGTAGTGTGTTTTAAGCAGTGTATTGAGCGGCTAGTATGGTATGGCGTGAGCGTGTACGCATAATTACAATATGACGTATGGGCTGTAATCGAAGTGATGTGGTTCGAACATGGAAGCGGTAGAGGGAGACAGGGACTGTTGATGTCTTGCATCGTGCAGGTCGTCCAAGTGCTACGGCTGCCCTGGATGAAAATTTCTTTCGAATATCAGCACGGTTGAATACTGGACACAATGCTACCATGCTGAATAATGATCTGCGGGTAGACATTTTATGTCACCGGTGTAAGGAAAGGTTGCACGAGGCACAACTTCATTCTCGCCGCCATGGTGAGGCCCTGCTCTCAAACCTAGATGTTAGTGGTACTGCACAGATGGACCCAACATTACGCTTAAAGTTCCCTTCAGAATTTATATAAAGTCCTTTTCATGAATGAGAGTCACCTAAGCCATATTCTTGACGATCGCCAGCGATGTGTTTGGAGGCAATCTGGTAAGGCTTTACGTCTCAAGACACACTGTTATCCATGTGCAGTAAGAGGGTGGCATTAGATGGGACGACCGTACGCCACACCTAGGCATGCAGCGTAATGTTATGGCAGTAAGATCCAGCGACGACATTCTTCAACAAATAGTGATACGATATCGCTAGCATTTTGGAGGAGAATTTGTGTTAATGGACGATAATGCGTGCATATATCGTCCGGTTCTCTGTAATGGTTTCCTTCATGATTACGATATCGTTCGACTAGAGCGGCCTTGTTAAGAGTGCCCTTTGGACCGTCTTACTAACAATATGCAAAGATTTCCAACAGCATACACACCGTCCGCATCTAGTGCCATGCGGATTCGAAGGAGATTACGGTCAGGAACGAGTAGTAGATCTATTTCCATATTATAAGAAGTGAATTTACGTGGGGTTTCAGGAAGTAGATGATGATTATGTAATGAGGTCAGTAACGTTACTTACTGTCTTCATGTGTCATTTAGTACTAAATATTTGCCACTACTGTTAAATATTTTTCTGCAGTTCCAAACAACATTCCCGTTATTGAGTACCATCGGTCTTCGTGTTCTTGACCAGTTCAAACATAATATAGTAGTCTTCAAAATACCTCCGGAATTCTTCAATAATTCTTGTTGACCTAATGCTGTTATCTGAAAATTATATGTTATACCGGCGACGGAAATGTACTTCTACCCAATTTCATACATGAAATCAATTTACTCAGCATTGCCAATAAAGTTCATTAGATCCTCACGGAAATCAATAATACGACCGCGTACGCTGATTGAATTTGCAAGTGTATTACATTGCAACATATCAGAAAATATTAATTATTTTCTATCATAGTCTACACAAAATATAAATGGATTTTATATACCAACATTATTAGGAGACTGGACTGAATTACTAGTTTCATTGAATTCTATATCATTCATTCATTTAAATTTCGCGGTTCTGTGCACTTTCACCCGAGGAGCTTGTTATGTTTACGCTATAAATTCATCTGCCATAAATCATGGTTATTTCAAAATCTCCTGATTAAAATGTCTATATTCATATTCACAATAAATGCTCACGAATATATGGCGATCGTAACCAAATAATCATAATAGATTAAAAAGAGAAATGGAGCGGAATATTCAAGTAACGTAAGTTTCATTTTTCCAGTATTGGATTACTTATCCATTTTATTAATTTACCATGTATAATGTTATTGCAAGCCTACTGGCACTCAAATTTATAATACATTCCTTTACATCATGAATGTAATCAATCTATTGCAGTCTCATTAAGAATTTAGGATAAGACCTACATACCACCTATATCTGAACGAAATTTTTACCCACATTGCTAGCATATTAGAATTCAAGTGAGACAAATATCACAACTGTCTGATAAAGTTAGGACTGTCCCAAAATGAAAGGTGAAAATTTATACCATCCATGATCTCTGCTTCCTTTAATGAATATGTACTCGTTACAGCCCTGGAAGGAATTATGAATTTAAAGCGCCTGGATTTCGCTTCAAACATCCAGAATTTATTTCACACAGTGGTAAAACAATACATTCCTCTTGAGTTACTACGGTGAATTAACCACCAAGTTTAAAGCAAACTAAGATCGTTGCCATCCTGAAACCTGGGAATCCAGCTGAACGCGCAGGAAACTATCAATTAACTTCATTTTTAAGCGCATGTAACAAGCTTCTGAAACGATAAACCCATAATAGGACAATGTCATTCATTCTGAGCAATTTCTCAGTTGAACAGGCACGTTTTAGACATTATAGAAGTTTTGAAAAAGAATAGGGATAGTTTGAGAAGTATTTTGAAAAGTGAAGAACTGCCGGCTGCATATGACACGATTTTCAGCGCAGGTTTTGCATATTTTTTTTAAAGAGACCACTAAATTTAGGCTATTACCAGGTACGACAAACAAAATGCTTTCAGACAGGGTATTTCAAGTGGTGCTGAACGAGCTTAGAAAACCAAAAATACTGATGAAATCTCTCCCTCAATGATCTGCGCTTTCTACCCTGTTGCCCAAGTTCTGTATTGCAGACATAGCATGCTCTCACTCTGTTCCAGCAGTTTGCTTACATTGCTGATTTTGTGATAGTTATGCAGCATTTTTGGGCGAATTTCATAGAATTTCTAAATAACGACTTACACATTCTGAGTCAGTATTTCAGAAAACCGAGTCTGTCGCCAAGCATCCGGAAAACAGATAACTGTTTTCTTTAACCCAACAATGGACAGGTGCTTGAAACCCTAGAAGGTATATAAATTTATTGTTTTACCGACAGATGAGTAAGTAGGAATTTACACGCTAATTATAATACTTAAACTAAACAGTTAGGTTAACTATTCTTATAACTCTCTTAATAATCTGTTTTTGTGTAAGAAACGTTAAATAAGTTCAAAATGCTGCAGTAAGTGGTGACAGAAATGTAATTCTAGGTGGCGATTTCAATTTTAGAATCGATAAACCTGATCACAAAGGTAGTCTCATGATTGAGTTCTTACACGATGCGGGCTTCACTTTGCTTAACATAGCTGAGAACGTAACTTACATAGCTATTAACGGAAAAAGCACTCTTGATCTAATTTCCCTGAAAGGCGACTGCTTCACACATTACAGCCAGGAGATCTTATACTCAAACACAGTTACCGCTCTGAGGAAACCACATACCTGTTATATCGAGACTTGCTCTTCAATTAAAACAGCTGACTACAAACAAAAAAGGAATGGATCACTACGAGGAAAGTTTCCTTAGAAACTGGGAATCATATCACAAATGATTGAAGAAGGCTTACTGGATACAGCGCTAAATACAGCATTGAACACCATCAGGGAATCACAAATTCGGAAACCACCAAGAGCCTCCAAGATTTGGTTCGATAATGAGTGTTAAAAAAATCAGAAAAGAGACCCCGAATCTTCCACATAATGCGCAGTATTCAAATGACAACCGCATACTGGAAAATAATGCAATAAAGAGGAAAGCACACGATAAGCTACTTCAACAAAATAAAACAAAATATTTTGAGGACCTGGCTCAAATCCAAGCTCAAGGAACACTAAAGGCCCCATTCATCACGCTCGAATATCGAAGGGCATGTTCTACTCCAGAACTTCCGATAACCTCCTGGGGACAACATTTCTCAAAGATTCTGAACATGCAAAATCTCAAAATTGCTAGCATTCGGAATACGAAGTTCTATGCGTATCTTCCTGATAGATTTCAGTATTGGTGCTTTAGTCAACATTTTGTCCGGCTCCATGGCTAAATGGTTAGCGTGCTGGCATTTGGTCACAGGGATCTCGGGTTCGATTCCCGGCAGGGTCGGGAATTTTAACCTTAATTGGTTAATTTCGCTGGCACGGGGTCTGGGTGTATGTGCTGTCTTCATCATCATTTCATCCTCATCACGACGTGCAGGTCGCCTACGAGCGTCAAATCAAAAGACCTGCATCTGGCGAGCCGAACTTGTCCTCGGACACTCCCGGCACTAAAAGCCATACGCCATTTCATTTTCAGTCAACATTTTGAGTGTCTTATTTTGAAAGATTTGTAATTTGGAAAGCGGAGTTTAAGCAGTATAGCCCCAGGCCTCACAGCCATACAGCAGCATGGGCCTTACACATGCCCGGAAAATATTTTTCTTAATACTGTTCATTAATATGTTTTTTTCCCAGCAGAGTTCTCAAGGCTTTCATCCGATCCGTGGCACGCTGTAAGGCTTGTTCTTTATTGCATCTCCAGGACATACCTCTCTCCATAGTTAGTCCGAGATATTTAAATTTGTTAGTCCAAGACAAGGTGACATTATTTATAGTTAGTTGAGCAAATCTAGGCCGCTTGGTGAAAATAATTGCCTGAGTTTTGGTGGGACTTATTTTCACCTTTTATTGGACACACCACTCCCAGAAGAACAAGATCCCTTGCTGCAGCGTGCGGACAGCACAGTCATTTCTCCTCATACTAGTGTAAATGGCTATGTGATCCGCGTATTGCTCGACCTCCACTCCTGGACGGGTTGGAAGATCGTTCACATATAGGCCGTATAGGGTGGTGAATAGTACTCCTCCTTGGTGGACCACCGCTCTGAGTACCCTTCGGGTGGATTTCTCCCCCTCACAGGAAACATAAAATTTCTTGTTCGTCAAATATGACTGTAAATTTTTGACAAGGTACTTAGAAATGTTTACATTGTTCCAGGAGTTTAACAATTAGATTATCTTCCTAGACAATGTCAAAAGCTTTCTCTATATCGAAAGATACTACTGGCACGCTACGGCGTATATTGTACGAACTTGTGACATACTGTGTTTAGCGCAGTACCGCGAGAGGGGCGCAGCGCTTGGACCGGAAACTGAATTGCTCCGGTCGCAGTATGTTTTGTGTGCCCAGGTATCCATTGAGGCGCCTGAGAAGAAGTCTCTCGAGTATGTTTGATATATGTGATAACAGGGTTATTGGTCTATCCATCCGTGGTTTTGGAATAACTATCATTTTACCAGTCTTCCAAATGTCAGGGTGGTATTACAGTTTCATACAGGCCGAAAATATTGTTGCCAAAAATATTACTGCCCTGTATGGCGGTGACGTAATCTCCTTGTACGATACCATGTCATCACCGAGAGACTTACTCTCGTTTAAATTTGTTATTACCATGCAAACCTCGGCAGGCTAGATATCAGGAATGTACACTGTCTGGGATACATTGTCTTTTGAAAGTTGAGGCTTTTCTGCGTATCTCACGGGTCCGTAGTTCGTTTTCGACAGCGTTTTCATCAGCACATTTGGGAGTTACGCATCGACTTTCTACTGAGTCAGCGAAAGCCTCTGTATTATCATAATGGGAGGATACTAAGCCATTTCGACCGTAAATTGCAAGCCTGGGTTACTTGGTTCGAGTCAGACCACGAGTAATCTGTCAAAATTCACAGTCTGACTCGTGCTGAGAGATGTCTGCAGAATTCCACCCATCTTTCTATCTTACATTCCAGCTAGTGATTGCAGACTTCTCGGACTAGTTCCTTTTATCAATCAATCAATCAATCAATCAATCAATCAATCAATCAATCAATCAATCAATCAATCAATCAATCAATCAATCAATCAATCAATCAATCAATCAATCAATCAATCAATCAATCAATCAATCAATCAATCAATCAATCAATCAATCAATCAATCAATCAATCAATCAATCAATCAATCACTACTGATCTGCATTTAGAGCGGTCGCCCAGGTGGCAGATTCCCTATTTGTTATACTAGCCTTTTCTTAAATGATTTGATAGAAACTGGAAATTTATTGAACATCTCCCTTGGTTAGTTACTCCCATCCCTAACTCCCCTTCCTATAAAGGAATATTTGCCCCCATTTGTCCTCTTGAATTAAAACTTTATCTTCATTTGTGATCTTTCCTACTTTTAAAGACACTACTCAAACTTATTCGTCTACTTTCCTGACTATTATTATTATTATTATTATTATTATTATTATTATTATTATTATTATTATTATTATTATTATTATTATTTATCAGGACATGTTGGCGAGATGTAAGTTGACTTTCGAACGGGACGTTACCTTTGCCAGTAGCGCCATTATTTGCAATAGTACCAGTTCCATTGTCGCGGATTCGGTAACAAAGCCTAAAACGGATTCATATGTGTAAGTAGGGAAAGTAAAGCGTTTTCATGGACTGGTCGTGCAAAATAATAATGACAAAATGTTAAGAAACTATAGGCAAAACAGAAAGCTAAGGGGTAAATACAAAGTTCCTAAACAAACTTTAAATCGGTTCAATAAAATGAAACATACAAACTCGCGAGCTGGTGCGTGTAGAAGCCCTTGTTGTTGTCCTCAAAATATTGCTTAATAAGCTGAGAGTCCTGCTCATTAGCGGCGAGGAATTTCAACGCTTCCCTGGTGTTGATCACTCTAATATCGCCAGTGCAGCGTGATTTCAGGTAATTGTAGTGGCGCTAATATTCCGACTTATCAGCGACCACTATAGGGGCACAGAGACTACTATCACGAGAACACTAAGACAGGGAAGATACCAGCCTTGCCACTCTCTTTCCACCATGGCCTCCTGGTGGTGGTGGTGGGGGGGGAGTTTTGTCACGTCTCATTTCGAGAGGTAGTCTCATTAGTCTCAGTCGGCTAGGAGGTTGAGAGGGGGAAAAAACTCGTGGAGGGTTGGCTCAGTCTCTTTCCTAGGTTGTTGTGATTGAGGCACAAGGTCTTCTTTAATTAAGTTTCCGTCAGTGGGCCAGGAAGCCAGCACACTAAATGTATTCTTTGTGCTAAAAGGCTCTTCCTGGATTTTCGCCTGATTCCAACTAATCATCCTTTTTCCTACCACCCTCCACCGCGGGACGTCATGGTGGAAAGAGAGTGGCAAGGCTGGTATCTTCCCTGTCTTAGTATTCTCGTATATCATCTCAGATGTAGTTGTTGGCATGATAGTTATGGAGGACACCGCCTTGGAGGTCGGTTGCCGCGAGTACTGGGTTCCATTCATTTCTGAGCTACCCGTGGAACCACATGACGAATAGTTTTATCTCCCCCACCTTCGGGCGGCGGGTTGCCTGCCATCATAAGCCTACAATGCAATAGTACACCAATAACAAAGCAAAAATCAACAAGACGACAGCACTTACACTCCTGGCTTTAGAAGCAGCGTAAAGGACACAGATATTTTCAGCACGTCCCGGGAAACAAACCACAAACACAGACAAGCAGACTCCTAGCCAGTCACCAGAGCACAGGAGAATCACTAGTGAGGACCAACACGCGCATCAGTTTAGTGTACCAACTGAAATACGTCGATAACTATTTGTAAAAATTGATAGTTTCATCTCAATTCATGTGCGCAAAGTAATACGGTATACACTCATGTTCACAAAAACCAGAACATCTTGAAAGTCCAGGGGTAGGAAGTTCATATTTACCGGACATGTTCTTCCTTAGTGCATTGGTATATTCTGAAGAAATGATTAGTATCTGAACCATGTCGGCCCTCAGGTTCAAGGTCCACGTCGATATCTCGGCGCACCATAACCGACTGGTAAAATGCACCTGCGGCTCTCGTTGTCGCTATAAACCCAAGGTCATGGATCAGTGTGACTTGAACAGACGTGCAGGATGCCTCGCAGACGTATGGGAGTACCGTACCGTCAAATGAGTGAGTTTGGCGTGAGAGAATGTGATGCATCCATTCGGGAAATTGCTGCTCATGTGGGACGATGTGTCTCGCAGTGAAACGGGTGTGTACAGAATGGCTCACAAAGGCCGTAGAATACGACTAGATGTGTCTGGTCGCACCACCCAGGTCTCCTCCCTCCCCCCGAAAATATCGACACCTCGTCCGAATGGTATTGCAGGACAGGTCTGCGTTCTCCTCGGCTCTGGCGTAACAGTGGAACATTGCAACACGTCGTACACTATCAGGAGTGACAGTGCGTTGCCGTTTATTACGGTCTAGGTTACCGGCGTGTCGTTCACTTCTCCGCCTACCTTTGAGTAATGTGCATAAACATGCTAGACTGCAATGCTGTATGGAACGACGTCACTGGATACAAGAATGGCAGCAGATAGTGTTTTCGGACGAATCCAGGCTCTGTTTGCTTGAAAATGATGGCCGCATTTTGGTTCGCCGCAGGCAGGGAGACAGGCATCACATTGACTGTATTCGGGCTTTATGGTGTGGGGTACAATTGGGTACAACTGCAAATCATAACTCGGCACAGTGACCACTTTGACCTACGTAAATGGCATCCTGCAACCCCTTTTCTGCGCGGCACCCCAGACGCCACATTTCAGCAAGACAATGAGCAACCACATTTCGCACCACCAACACATACCTTCTTGTTCTCACAGGACGTCAGACTGTAGCCCTGGCCCGCCCGATCACCGGACTTGTCGTTCGTCAAAGATGTGTGGGATATGGTGAAACGACTGGTGCGGCGCTGTGGCCCATTGCTAACCAGCAACGATGAACTGCGGAAATATGTTTTGAAGAATGCAGAATAGATGGCTAAGGCCCACGAGGCCATTTACGCCGTATACACGTCGATGCCATCAAACATGGAACAAGTTATCAGTGCTCACGGAGGACCCAGTGCCTACTAGGCAACAGGTTACATGCTGAACCCAGATGACTGAAATGCTAATCGTTTCTAGGGGCTTTACGTCGCACCGACACAGATAGGTCTTATGGCGACGATGGGATAGGAAAGGCCTAGGAGTTGGAAGGAAGCGGCCGTGGCCTTAATTAAGGTACAGCCCCAGCATTTGCCTGGTGTGAAAATGGGAAACCACGGAAAACCATCTTCAGGGCTGCCGATAGTGGGATTCGAACCTACTATCTCCCGGATGCAAGCTTACAGCCGCGCGCCTCTACGCGCACGGCAAACTCGCCCGGTGCACAACATACTAACGAACATGTCTTATGAATATGAACTTCCTACTTCTAGTATTTCAAGGTGTTCTGTTTTTATGGACATAAGTGTATTTTTGTCTGAACTACTTCACAATATTACTATCATCACTTTCTTTCCATAAACATTCAAAATATTTAATATTAAAGAGATAAGCATGTGGTAGGCTGAGCAGCTGTTGTTTCTAAATCCAAGTTTGTCGGTTTGAAAGTGAAAGAACTCAAATACGTCAGCCTTATGTCGGAATATTTATCGACACGTAAAAAGGCTCCTGCGGTACAAAAATCTGATACCCTGGGTCATAGAAAATCGTAAAAGTAATTATAGGGACGTAAAATATTATTACGGCAAATCCAGCAAGTAAATGGTTAAATACACGTTAAATGCTATATCATTATATGTGAATTAACGAAGCGGCTACCTGGCCGAGGCGGTAAAGGCGTGCCCGGTTCGTCCGGAAGGACGTGGGTTTGAATCCCCGTCAGGAAGTCGTTAAATTTAAGAAACGAGATTTCCACTTCCGGAGGTGCATATGGCCCTGAGGTTCAAACAGCCTACACCAGAAATGAGTACCAGGTTAATTCCTGGGGGCAACGGTGGCCGGGCGTAGAGCTAACCACTATACCCCGTCACGTGCCGGGGTTAACAATGGTGGAAGCCTTTACCTTCCACTCCTCCAAGGGCCTTCATGGCCTGTACGGAGGTGACGTTGCTTTGCTATGTGAATTAACGAACTGAATGGAATACGTTTACAGTTTATTTGTGAAATGTTTCCGATCAGTCGATAGCGAGTTAATAAAACTGATATTTAACTCTAATCAGTGCTACCGGAAGTAACATAATTACCACATTTCACACTAACAAAAGTACGCTCTTAACTTTTACCACTTGAATATATTATTTCAGGATTCATTAGTCTTTAAAATTATTTGTACATTCCTTTATTTGGATACTGTATGTTTCATTGTATTAAACTGATTTAAAGTTTGTTTAGGAACTTCGTATTCCCTCCTTGGCTTTCCGTTTAGCCTTTAGCTTCTTCATGTTATGTCATTAATATTCTTGTACGGCCAGTCCATGTAAACGCCTTACTTTCCCTACTTACAAACAGGTATCCGTTTTAGGCTGTGTTACCGAGTCCCCCACTTGACATTCATATAAATGTCTTCTCTTATACGTGATCCAACGAAGTGGTGTGCTAGCGTATTGATGTCACCTCACAGCAAGAAAGTGCCCTGCTCTTTGCACAAGGGTTCTTGCTGTCTCGAGCAGCGACACCCGGTTTTATTGTGCACTTAAGGTAGACTACTGCATAGTTGGCCTGCCTATTGACCTCCTTTATGGAGCATTGCTGCTCTTCCGTCGATCCTATGAAAATATTAAGCGTACATAACATGAAAACTTATACACCACATTTGGTGGTTTAAAGAAAAGAATATACTTTAAATGACAGACGATTCTTTAGAGGTTCATATTCAATAATAAACAGAGAGTTCAGATTTAGTAAAGCACGACTACTATTACTACTGCTATTACCATTCTAAATGTTGAATAATTTAATTATATATTTTAATGTATTCTAGCTTAGTTACTGCAACAGAATAATAGAGACAAGAGTACATCAAGGCTGAGTACATTCAGTTGGTGGTCTACGAAGTTATCGTGGTCTTATTACAGAGTCCATCAAGGAGAGTTGACATTTTTAACTATTTAATAGCTCTCGTGCTTGAAATCATAGCGTTTACTTTCCATTTATTTATGTAGTACCTCTGAGAGACGATATTAATTCTTATGAGTGAATCATACATAAACTTACCTATTGAGTGCCCAGAAAGTTCAGAGCGAAAATCGTACAAGACCTTCATTCAATATCTGTCCATAGCACATAATGGGTAAAGGGTTCGAGACTGTGAAGGAGATATTTCTCACGGAGGCAAATTAGCTACCTGAGGTACGTGACATGTTGATCCTGGCTGATGGTGAACGGGAACTACAGATTATCTTTTAGAAGATGATGTTGTCTGCGAGACTAATGACAAGGAAATCAGCGGAAGGAAGACAAATGTGATTATCCTCTACAGATAGAAAGGCAACGACCCTAGTGTTAGCTGTAGAAACTTGTCTACTTGGGATCCATGATTTCTAATACAGTAGGATTTTCCCACGAAATTAGCAGAGGAAGGATCATGACCCAGGAACCCATAAACATTCTGAGCAGAATCTGGAAATACCAGATCGTGTAAAGAAACAAAAATGCAGCTGTTTTAATTCATCATATTCCCCACTGCCACTTCTGCAACTAAGACACGGACAATCAAAGAGACAAAAAAGAGAATATTAGGAAACTTTGGGATGTGGATTAGCCGGTGTATTCTCAGCATTTATTGAACCGAAGAGCCTTGATCAACTAGTCTTGATCAAGAGCATTAGGACACATCGCCCGAAGAAGAAGTTCCTTGTAGGAGCACATAGTGGAGGGAGAGATTAATGGCAAGAGGACCTGAGGGAATCACCCAATAAAATGAGAAGACCAGCTACAGCCCCTGGTGGGGAAATACTTCCACGAGGTTAGTTTTACATAGACAGACCACCCAATTGGAGAAAGCAGATCATGCCAGCAAAAACTTGAAACAGGGGTGGAGGACTGAGGAGAATGACCCTTAATCACAGCTTACATTAAGCACATATTTGAATGAGTTATATTAAAAAATATGCAATTACAGGAATTAGGAATAATACATTTGAGCTGTTAAAATTAAGTGAATTAATAAAAAAAATCAGGGCTATTGTCCAAATGACAGATTCTCTATAATTTGTTTACCAATCCATTCTTAAACGATTTATATAACTTGAAAATTTATCTGAAGCAGCGTGTGAGTAAGTGTATCAAATTCTGCAGAGAAACTGGAAAGTGTGGTAGCCCGGATCAACAGCAAAAGTAGCTATTGGAAACAGAAATAAAGGCTTCATGAAAGAAATGGTACGTATTTGGAAAGATATAGAAGGTAAAGGAAAATTCTTACGTAATTACTCTGCTGGTTTTGGGTTTTCATTGTTAAATTACTTCTTGTGTTTTCTTTTCTTTATCCTGTTCTTCTCCCATTTCACCAAATGCTAATCAGGCGTTTACCACCATCACTAACACAAAATTAGTTCACCAGACAAAAGTGTATTCACTATTAAACGTGGGAAGGTAGGGTAACAGCATGACTGGCATGTTATAGTAGATCACAACTGACTTTAAGTTCAAGATATCAATAATATATACAGTATATTGCGCCGTTCCCGCGTCCAGGTTGGGTCGCGTAAGATCCAGACTAGCTCGAACACAACATCAATTTCGAAATACAGACGAAATTCCGGGCTATGCGTTCCGTATCGAGATAAAACACCGTCGTGGTAAACTGTCGGATACCAAACCTACGGAACGGACGTCTTCTAGTCGCGAATCCTGTTCGTTTCCAAATATTATGGCATGATTCTTAATCTAAATTCACTTAAAAACTAAATACTTATCCTAGGAAGTCATTGAAAGAATCATTAATTTTTTATAGAATACTATTTATTAAAATGAAGAAAATCTTGAAAAAGTAGTTTAAGTGCTTTGAATATCATTAAAGAAATAAATAATAATCAGTTGACGTCGCATCTCAACAATTATTTTTAATGTGTTTTAAATCAGAGGCCTCCAACTAATTAATAAGAAGAAACATAATCACAATATTTATAATCTTGATTGGGAGCTATAAAAATGTCTGACGCAAACTATTTACATTGATTTAGATGTAGATAAAATGAAAATCTCGCTTTTATATCTTTCACTCATCATCACATAATCTGTTTCTAATAACTTTCACATGCTTTAATTAAGTATTCCCTAATCAATTCACAGTATGACAAACTCATTTGCCAATAGCTAATCCATTAACTCATCAGGGATATTATTTGTTAAAGAAACCTTCTTCTCAAATGTCACAAATATTTTACATGATTATTTTTAACTTTTCCAGGTTCTCAATCATTGTCGCTGAAGGAAAGATAACTCTCTAAGTCATTCCTCTATTTAAAATAAAATAACCGAAATGTCATTACTGTCATTAATTGAGTTGCTCATTAACAATAAATATTAATTTAAAAAATCTTAAGTGCCAATTCAGTAATTATATGTGGCCTGATATTCATCTAACACTCACATCTGACAAGTACATAATGTAATTCAACTATATATTAAGTAATCTGGTTTGTAACAAGACTCTAACAGTCACCATCAACCTTCAGTTTTGGATAATGTTACCAGTGATATCATATAATGTAAATAAATAAGCTTCTAAGCTTGTCTTATCAGAATAAGAATATCTGTGGTTAGAAATTTGTACAGAAATAGGCTACGTCCATGCTATCATCCGAGTATGGAATTATTTTCGATGATGAAATAAGTAGTTGTTAAATTAGGCATGTTATATGGATCGTAAGTGGTACCATATAAAGCTTCCGGAAGAATTAACATACGTTTGAGAAGCAATTATAATTATTCTTTATCACGAATTGCGTCCATTAACCTAATTTCATTGCTAAACTTATCTATCTCTTCATTTACGGCGTAACAATAATCATCACCATCATTTTTCCTCATACCATTCTACCATGCTTCATATATAACTCATTTATTTTATAGTACACATCTCATGTCTCATCCTATACTAAAACAACATAATAATTCATCTCAACTTGACGCATGTTACTCTTTCACCGTTAATCATCCATCAATATATTCTATTTTGTTCTCAAATTTTCTTCAGATTCCATAAATTACCTTACTATGTCTTCCTACGACGTCATAATAACCTATTGAGCCCAATTGGCTCATAGCATTGTCTTTAAAATATTATAAATTAAAGATGGCATATAAGGGAATGAACCACAGTTTCATTATAGGCCGGATGTGTGGCGCCATTTCGCTTGCCCAGGTTTAAAGATAAGTTCCACGTGTCAGGGTCATTTGATGATGAAATGGGAAGTACTGGAATATTCCGTGAGGTGTGTGATCAAGGTCACCAGTTTTAAGTTGGCAGCACTTTCAGGCAGCGAATAGCAGCGTAGCAAGTTTTGGAATGATGGGGGAAAATTATCCACCAAGGGATAATGTTAAAACACTATTAAACTATTTGGAGAACAATAATTAAAAACGGCATATTTGCAATAATTTATTGGAATAAATAATTGCAGGCATACGTGACGGGATGTTACATCATTGTTGATGGGGTTCCCCGAGCTCCCTATCCAGGAGCTGGCGTGCATGAAGAGGACGCGTGCCGCTCAGAAGACTCACTCTGCTACGGAAATTTGAACGTGTCGGACGTAACGCGTATGTGGTTCACGAGGAACCCTAATCTGGAGCATTTCCTAGTCCATTAACTAGTTGTCGATAGGATACTACGGGTCCGATAGACTATGTATTCAACTCAATAACGACCGAAAATCTGGTTAAACTTAAGAAGGCGACTTTTACAATATTAACTGAAAAATAGGACCGGAGCGAGATCGATGCAAGGACGCTTTGCAGTGCCACGTGTTAAACTCGCGGAAAGAGCAGAGACAAAGTATTTACTACCAGTGTAAATAAGTGTTTATGTGCTAGAATAATTGAATTATATCTGTGTTTTATATGTGTTTTAGTGTATTAAGAAGTGAAGTCGTGTGAATTCATTAAAGCCACAAGAATGAAGACCATGGTTATGAAGAATGGTATCGGTTCAGGTGCTGAGGCCGCCTGTATGATGGCTTAAGTACATCATGGGGCCGACCTGAAACCATGAGGCCGTGGAGCTGAGTATGGAGCGTCGCCGAATCGATAAGTACCCTGATTCATTATATCTGGCATGTGCATGATTAGCTGTTAACTTGTAAATAAATTAATGCATGATTATTCGTTTATTTTCTCTTTAAGTACTGTAGCAAGGATAGTTAGGTTTTTTAGGTAATTTTATACTGATGTCTAGGGGGAGTAAATATTGTGATATTATAGCGTGTGTTGAAATGGTCTTCGCGAATGAGGAAATAATGTGTGTGTAAATAATGATCTTCTATTACGTGTGTGAAATATGGTTTTCCTTAGTGCGCGATCCTCTGATAAATACTAGCGTGTGTGTGTGTGGATATTTAATGTGATTTAGGAGGCATCAGTAAGGTATTAGTAAGAGGGAGTAGATAGATTAACCTGGCATGTCGCATGAAAAGTTCGTCAAGAAAAATTTTATTGACCAAAGATTCGAACCTTGGTTTTTCCGGCACATTACAGTGGGATTTGAAAATATATGTCATCAGTAAGTAACGTGTACTGTTAACCAATGAATAGAAATTGTGCTGTAGGGAATAAGTGTCATCCTATAATTTATCCGAGATATAGTTAGCTAGTGTTGAAGTAGGGCCTCTAAGACACAAAATGCCAACCGCAGGGGTCGAACCAATGAGATTGTGTAGCGCCATATATGTATAAATACCGGCATAGTGATATACGTGTTCCTGATAATGTTGAGTGAGAAAATGCAGAATTATATACGTGAAATATGGAACAAATAAGATGCATTGAGAGTGTTATATATAATTAGTTACTGTTCGCACAGAAAGCAAGAATACGCAGGATATTGTGGAGGAACATGTGGCTTCATTTAGAGTGGAGAGAGAGAGAATATTAATTGGGTGTGGACAAGTTAAAATGCCGTGTTAATGAAATGAGTCGGGGCGTGAGATAAGGCAGCAGACCGGGTCGGCGTGTTGTGCATTAGAGGAAGCCATGGCAGCTGTGGTAGGGTCTTATAAGTAAAAATATTACAGTCATTCGTAAGATAATTCTGTTTTGTGGAACTTAGGACAGCACAATTAAATTAAATAATAATAGATAGACTTCGTGACAGATCATTGTGGCGAGTATAATGATAGGTCACTGTAATGATGCCATACTGAGGGTCGGAGTTCGATGCCCGGCCGAGTCAGTGAATAATGATTTTCCCTGTGACTATATGATTGAATTATGTTGTGTTTGTTCATGTTATATGTTCTTCAGTGTGTGAGCAATGCAAAATCTGGTTTGCAGTTGCAATATTTCTTGCGAGGTTGAATTCAGTTCACGTTGGTTGTTTGTATTTGTGACAATGAGGTTCTATCCCATTGTTTGTCGAATCAGTGTAGGTTAAGGTGTATTACTGTTGTAGTGTAGGTTTCTTGCTACAGGGTAGGCATATGTTTGTGTATGATAAACAGCTAATTAAGCATATGCGGGATATTTATAATTTTGAATGAATCGGTGAATTAATTTAATTTATTTATATCAGGGTTACTTTCGATTTCGCGCGTGCGTTCCATATTATCAGCAATTATATGAGTGGAGGATGGTATTGAGAAAGAATAAGTAAAATAGTTTCGGACTCAAATAATAATAGGGATTATTTTATATAAAATTTTGAGATGAATAAATGATATATCAAAATTTGGGTTAAATTACCAGATCTTACAAACGTAATATTGGATAAATTTATGATCTTAGAGTTAACAATTATAATGACGTGATAACCACGTATTTAGTGAATTATAATGAATTTAATGAATTTAATTAATTAAAATGATGAGTTCATGAATTACACGGCGGATGTTGTGCTTAATGAATTTACATAGCCTCATACATTTCAGAATGGAGGGTTGTAATCAAGTAAATAATTTGATAATTAGTAATTGTAATTACAAGGTTTATAATATAGTGATGAAGTAATTTGAAGGTATAGAGAGTAAATACGAATTTGTTTATTCAAAGAATGAATGGAAGAAGTTTTGGTTGTATATTAACGTTCCAAAGGTCACTCTGACAAATTAACGAAGGTTATGATGGTAAATTATTATAATATTTTTTTTTATTGGAAAATTTGAAATATGGTGATAACCAAATATGTGTGGAATGGAATTGAATTAAAATTGGAGGTACTGGAGTAGAGTTGGTAAATAAGATGAAAGGTAATAGTAATCGAAATTGAATAATGTGTTTGGAAGAAGATTTGAATTTATGAGTCATGATGTTGATACTTTTAGTCGGAGTTAACAAAGGTTATAAACAATATTTGGTCCGAAGAGTTATTGATTTGTATAGAGGTATTTGCTTTGCCAAAGTTTATTCTTTCAATAAATTTGTATTCGTAAAGGTTCTCATTCAGATTTTTATTTAATTATTTTATTTTCTTCTCTTTTATCCTTCCCGCATAATTAATTTAAGGTTAGTTGATAATATTCGAAGATGTCTCTGTGGGTAGTACCCAGTCAGCGACCCTGTGATGTCTCAAGCCGGTGCCACATTTCAAAGGCTGGAAGGGTAAAGGGTTGAGTTGTCGCCCGTGACGTGGGGCACGATTGTGTGTTTACCCATTAATTTTAACCAAGTTGATCATGGTGATGATAGAAATTTTGGAATTTTTTTTGGAAAAATCCTAAATTTCGGGTTTCACGATTTTTGTTAGATATTTTATGAGTGACATGTAAATGTAGATTATTTTGCGAAACTGAATGAGAACAGATCGTGAGTACCATTGTTATGGACATAGGCTCATGACAGTCACTTAATAGAAATGCCCAAAAGAATAGAGGGATTGTGTTAAATCCAAACGAGGTTAAAAATATCTGGTTTATTCTTCAAATAAGTTCAGCCAGGGGCAATAGTTTAAGAATAATCGTAGATTTTCGAAGAAGGAGGAGATGACCTCGGTCTCAAGCTGTGGAAAATGGCAGTAACAAATGTTATGGTGTCAGTTTACGACGATATGGGCCATTGTTTCGGTCGTATCCGCCGTAATGCTGAGGGCATGTGTTTGTATACTGGCATGTACTGTATGTGAAGTACTTAATAATTCGAAAGCCCAATGATAGTATCGCGATATTCGGTGGTTCAATGTTAAATTTCTTGGGGCTGTGTTAATTAGTGGTTTGCGAATTTATTCCGGGTTTTGCTTTCTTTGTATAAAACTTTGGCAAAATGTAGATGAAATAGGGACAGCTTCTAGATGGCAATGTTTTAGGCCTAATTTGTGATTGACATTATCCACGTAACGTAAAGTAAAGAAGCTGGAATTAAATTATATGATAGTAATTATGGAAATTTGAACTTATTCTTTCTCATATCCACGGCACTTGGTTAGAGGGAAGGCCCGTTTTCTCAGAAAGATAATATGGTAGATGTGGAGGTGGTGAAGGGTCTTATGACCGAACTCATGAATGAACTGAGGGAGGACATAAATGAACGATTTAGGGAAGCGAAGGAAAGCACTAATGAACAATTTAGGGAAGTTAAGGAGAGTGCGAATGAACAATTTCAAGGTGTTAACCAACAATTTCAAGGTGTTAACCAACAATTTCAAGGTGTCAATGAACAATTTAAAGAAGTTAAGGAGAGTGCGAATGAACAATTTCAAGGTGTCAATGAACAATTTAAAGAAGTTAAGGATGGTGTCAATGAACAATTTTAAGAAGTTAGGGACCAGATGGTCAGTATCAAGGATCAGCTATCGACAGAGATAACTATAGTTAAAGAGGGCTGTGATAGGAATGCTCAAAGATTAGAGAAGCAGATAGAAGAGGTCCGAATGGAAGCAGTAACCCGCAGTGACAAGTTGGAAGAAAAGATAGATCAGGTCGCTTTAACAGTATCGCAAGTAGATGCCAGGTTGTCGGAGAAACTGAGTCAAGTCGAAATAAACGTCGAGGGTCAACAGAAAGCCGTAAATTCGATCAAGGATAAGATGGTTGATATCGAGGAAGCTATCGTATTGACAGACGCCAAAGTTACCAAGCTACAAATAGAAACACATGAATCGTTTGTCAAGACTGCCGAGGGATTTAATGACCGGTTGTTGCAATTAAGAGATAATGTCCATCGAGAAGTTAAGAAGGTAGAAGACCAACTGAAAGAAGAGATGGCTGAAAATAGGAAGGAACTCTTGGAGGAAATAAATGGAGTGCAAGCGGATCTTCGAGCTGAAGGTTGTGAAGTAACTAAGCAAATTAGTGAATGGGCTCATAAATGCCATAAGACGGAAGTGAAGGTGGACATACACGAAGAATTAATGAAAGAAATGAGAGAGGAGATCGGACAAATCAAGGGACTTAAGGATGATGTCGAGATATTGAAATTACAGGAGACTAAGGGCGAACTGCTTATGCGATCAATGATAAATAAACAGAACGTCTTAGAGCAAGCAGGAAGCCTTTCTAGTAGTGTAGGATTGGGAAATGGAGTAGATCAGACCCGTTTACCTGAAACTACCAACCAACCATTCGAAGAACGGATTTCAACGCCACAGATTATGGGACCAATCCCATACTTTGAATTGATGAGATTATCAGAGGGAAAGCCAAGGAAATTCACTGGTGGATCCGAGATAACGCCAAAAAGTTTCCTTAGAGAGATGACAGAATATATTCAGGACAACAGAATTCATTCGGATAGACAGTTGAGGATTGTAGAGCGATTTCTAGATGGACAACCATTGATCTGGTTTAAAGCTTTCAAATATTGTTTTGACGATTACGAAGGATTCAAGCGTGCTTTTTTACAAAAATACTGGGGCCAGGAGGTTCAACAAGGACTCAGACTTGAACTGTATTCACGAAAATACCAGAGCACAGTACCCACGAGATACGCAGACTTTTTCAGTGGGCAACTTTTGAAGCTTAGGGAGTTAGACTGTCCGCCTCCAGAAGAAGAGTTAATCGCATCAATCGAAAGACAGCTACCTGTGGATGTGCAAAGGACATTGATAGCTGCGAACGTGAAAACAGCTGTAGAGGCCGAAGTATTGTTGAGGCAATTAGATCAAACATCGAACTTGTATCATCCTAGGAATCGGAACATTGAAACAGTCCATACCATTGACTTGACCAAGGAAGAAAATTCAACAGAGAGGAAGACCCAGGGAACCAACACGTACAGCAACAAGATCGATGATAATCAGAACAGAGAGTATCGAGGAGGATACCAGGGAAGAAATTGGAAAGCTCAATCATTTGGAAGAGGACGAGTCAACGACAGAAGTCATGAATCAAATTATAATCAGAATTATGGAGGAAACAGAAGACAAGGGTACCGATATAGATATGAAAGGTTTGGAGAGATGAGAAGACCATATCCAACATATAATAGATCAGGTGATGCAAGAGGTCGACCACGAAGAGAAGAAAACGACAGAATGGATCTTCAAGAACGCAGGAATGAGTCTAGAAGATATGTTGAGGAGTTGGCCACGAAAGGAGTATCGTCAGACCAGTGGAAGAGTGCGATTCAGCAAGGGAATCAGGACAGAAGGTGTAGAGATGAGATTGAGGAAAATCATGACTGACACAGAGAGAGGAAGCTAGGGGCTTAAATCCAAATGCTCCGGGTTTTTCCTTGGAAGGAACAGGAGTAAAGAAGAAAACACACTGTTGGTAGTTGAAGACGATCTTGAAGGACATCCTGAAGAAGATGAAGGAGGAGAAGAAGACGGAGGAAAAGACGAGAAGACGAAAGATGAAGACGATCTTGAAGGACATCCTGAAGAAGATGAAGGAGGAGAAGAAGACGGAGGAAAGGACGATAAAATGAAAGATGAAGACGAAGAAGATGTCATGCTAGCCTACAATACCATAGAAGAAATGCTTAAAGGAAAAATGGATGGAAGTGGAAGTGCCAACGGAAAATATGCCTGTGAAGATTTAATGGAATTTAGAGAGAAGTTCAAGGAATTAGTTGAGCTGTTAAAGGAAATTGAGCGTCTTAAGGAAGAAAATTTGAGTTTAAAATCTGGATTTATTAAGAAATAAATGTAAAGACAATGATATGTTTGGAAGATGTATGGTTGGAAAAATCCCTTGTCAGTAATTTTTCCAAAAATAAAGTGGGGGAATGATGAGCCCAATTGGCTCATAGCATTGTCTTTAAAATATTATAAATTAAAAATGACATATAAGGGAATGAACCACAGTTTCATTATAGGCCGGATGTGTGGCGCCATTTCGCTTGCCCAGGTTTAAAGATAAGTTCCACGTGTCAGGGTCATTTGATGATGAAATGGGAAGTACTGGAATATTCCGTGAGGTGTGTGATCAAGGTCACCAGTTTTAAGTTGGCAGCACTTTCAGGCAGCGAATAGCAGCGTAGCAAGTTTTGGAATGATGGGGGTAAATTAAAGATGGGTGCCGTACAAATGACCTCCAAAAATAATTAAATCCACCAAGGGATAATGTTAAAACACTATTAAACTATTTGGAGAACAATAACTAAAAACGGCATATTTGCAATAATTTATTGGAATAAATAATTGCAGGCATACGTGACGGGATGTTACATCATTGTTGATGGGGTTCCCCGAGCTCCCTATCCAGGAGCTGGCGTGCATGAAGAGGACGCGTGCCGCTCAGAAGACTCACTCTGCTACGGAAATTTGAACGTGTCGGACGTAACGCGTATGTGGTTCACGAGGAACCCTAATCTGGAGCATTTCCTAGTCCATTAACTAGTTGTCGATAGGATACTACGGGTCCGATAGACTATGTATTCAACTCAATAACGACCGAAAATCTGGTTAAACTTAAGAAGGCGACTTTTACAATATTAACTGAAAAATAGGACCGGAGCGAGATCGATGCAAGGACGCTTTGCAGTGCCACGTGTTAAACTCGCGGAAAGAGCAGAGACAAAGTATTTACTACCAGTGTAAATAAGTGTTTATGTGCTAGAATAATTGAATTATATCTGTGTTTTATATGTGTTTTAGTGTATTAAGAAGTGAAGTCGTGTGAATTCATTTAAGCCACAAGAATGAAGACCATGGTTATGAAGAATGGTATCGGTTCAGGTGCTGAGGCCGCCTGTATGATGGCTTAAGTACATCATGCGGCCGACCTGAAACCATGAGGCCGTGGAGCTGAGTATGGAGCGTCGCCGAATCGATAAGTACCCTGATTCATTATATCTGGCATGTGCATGATTAGCTGTTAACATGTAAATAAATTAATGCATGATTATTCGTTTATTTTCTCTTTAAGTACTGTAGCAAGGATAGTTAGGTTTTTTAGGTAATTTTATACTGATGTCTAGGGGGAGTAAATATTGTGATATTATAGCGTGTGTTGAAATGGTCTTCGCGAATGAGGAAATAATGTGTGTGTAAATAATGATCTTCTATTATGTGTGTGAAATATGGTTTTCCTTAGTGCGCGATCTTCTGATAAATACTAGCGTGTGTGTGTGTGGATATTTAATGTGATTTAGGAGGCATCAGTAAGGTATTAGTAAGAGGGAGTAGATAGATTAACCTGGCATGTCGCATGAAAAGTTCGTCAAGAAAAATTTTATTGACCAAAGATTCGAACCTTGGTTTTTCCGGCACATTACAGTGGGATTTGAAAATATATGTCATCAGTAAGTAACGTGTACTGTTAACCAATGAATAGAAATTGTGCTGTAGGGAATAAGTGTCATCCTATAATTTATCCGAGATATAGTTAGCTAGTGTTGAAGTAGGGCCTCTAAGACACAAAATGCCAACCGCAGGGGTCGAACCAATGAGATTGTGTAGCGCCATATATGTATAAATACCGGCATAGTGATATACGTGTTCCTGATAATGTTGAGTGAGAAAATGCAGAATTATATACGTGAAATATGGAACAAATAAGATGCATTGAGAGTGTTATATATAATTAGTTACTGTTCGCACAGAAAGCAAGAATACGCAGGATATTGTGGAGGAACATGTGGCTTCATTTAGAGTGGAGAGAGAGAGAATATTAATTGGGTGCGGACAAGTTAAAATGCCGTGTTAATGAAATGAGTCGGGGCGTGAGATAAGGCAGCAGACCGGGTCGGCGTGTTGTGCATTAGAGGAAGCCATGGCAGCTGTGGTAGGGTCTTATAAGTAAAAATATTACAGTCATTCGTAAGATAATTCTGTTTTGTGGAACTTAGGACAGCACAATTAAATTAAATAATAATAGATAGACTTCGTGACAGATCATTGTGGCGAGTATAATGATAGGTCACTGTAATGATGCCATACTGAGGGTCGGAGTTCGATGCCCGGCCAAGTCAGTGAATAATGATTTTCCCTGTGACTATATGATTGAATTATGTTGTGTTTGTTCATGTTATATGTTCTTCAGTGTGTGAGCAATGCAAATTCTGGTTTGCAGTTGCAATATTTCTTGCGAGGTTGAATTCAGTTCACGTTGGTTGTTTGTATTTGTGACAATGAGGTTCTATCCCATTGTTTGTCGAATCAGTGTAGGTTAAGGTGTATTACTGTTGTAGTGTAGGTTTCTTGCTACAGGGTAGGCATATGTTTGTGTATGATACACAGCTAATTAAGCATATGCGGGATATTTATAATTTTGAATGAATCGGTGAATTAATTTAGTTTATTTATGTCAGGGTTACTTTCGATTTCGCGCGTGCGTTCCATATTATCAGCATTTATATGAGTGGAGGATGGTGTTGAGAAAGAATAAGTAAAATAGTTTCGGACTCAAATAATAATAGGGATTATTTTATATAAAATTTTGAGATGAATAATTTAATGATATATCAAAATTTGGGTTAAATTACCAGATCTTACAAACGTAATTGGATAAATTTATGATCTTAGAGGTAACAATTATAATGACGTGATAACCACGTATTTAGTGAATTATAATGAATTTAATGAATTTAATTAATTAAAATGATGAGTTCATGAATTACACGGCGGATGTTGTGCTTAATGAATTTACATAGCCTCATACATTTCAGAATGGAGGGTTGTAATCAAGTAAATAATTTGATAATTAGTAATTGTAATTACAAGGTTTATAATATAGTGATGAAGTAATTTGAAGGTATAGAGAGTAAATACGAATTTGTTTATTCAAAGAATGAATGGAAGAAGTTTTGGTTGTATATTAACGTTCCAAAGGTCACTCTGACAAATTAACGAAGGTTATGATGGTAAATTATTATAATATTTTTTTTATTATTGGAAAATTTGAAATATGGTGATAACCAAATATGAGTGGAATGGAATTGAATTAAAATTGGAGGTACTGGAGTAGAGTTGGTAAATAAGATGAAAGGTAATAGTAATCGAAATTGAATAATGTGTTTGGAAGAAGATTTGAATTTATGAGTCATGATGTTGATACTTTTAGTCGGAGTTAACAAAGGTTATAAACAATATTTGGTCCGAAGAGTTATTGATTTGTATAGAGGTATTTGCTTTGCCAAAGTTTATTCTTTCAATAAATTTGTATTCGTAAAGGTTCTCATTCAGATTTTTATTTAATTATTTTATTTTCTTCTCTTTTATCCTTCCCGCATAATTAATTTAAGGTTAGTTGATAATATTCGAAGATGTCTCTGTGGGTAGTACCCAGTCAGCGACCCTGTGATGTCTCAAGCCGGTGCCACATTTCAAAGGCTGGAAGGGTAAAGGGTTGACTATATACGATCTCATTTCATCTCAGCTTAACAGTACATGCCCTAATATAAACCTAATGTTAACCACAATATCGCATTATATTGCATTTACAACAATTAACCTCTTTTCATTCACCATTGGCAACATTACGAACGCAAAAATTAAATCATCGCTGGTTAATCACTTCCTACCTCAATGGACTTGTCTTTCATGTTAGATGATTACTTAATAACCTCTGACACTGTGAATTCAGTTGACTATTCATGTAACATCACTCCGGTATGAAACTTAAAATAGCACTTTACATAAATCTGTCATGTAAGGAATCCCTATTATATAAAGCCACAAGGCTAACTGACTGACTGACTGACTGACCGACTGACTGACTGACTCACTGACATTAATGTTTGCCCTCTTCCAGATGAGCTAGGAACTTGAAATTCGGCAATCTGATAACTATTAGGCTCTAACCCAAGGAAAAAATTCCAAAAGTTCAAATTTTTCATATTTAGCCGCCCAAGTAAAATGGCGGGCTCAAATTTCGCGTGTGTTAGACCCTTCCAGATGACCTAGAAGAAATTCTTCAATCTTATAGCTATTAGGCTGTTTTATGTTACAGGCGTCGTGGATGTCATGCCACTTTCGCATCGGACTATAAGTAAATATACAGTACAAGTAAAAATGCGCCCCCTACCCAATCAAAATATCGGACTCAAATTTCGGGTTAGACCCTTCCAGATGAGCTGGAAACTTGAAATTCGGCAATCTGATAACTATTAGGTTCTAACCCAAGTAAAAATTCCAGAAGTTCAAATTTTTCATATTTAGCCGCCCAAGCAAAACAGCGGTCTCAAATTTCGCGTGTGATAGACCCTTCCAGATGACCTAGGAACTTGAAATTCTTCAATCTCATAGCTACTAGGCTGTTTTATGTTACAGGCATCGTGGATATCATTCCACTTTCGCATCGGATTATAAGTAAATCTACAGTATAAGGAGAAATGCGCCCCCCACTCAATCAAAATATCGGACTCAAATTTCGGGTTAGACCCTTCCAGATGAGCTAGGGACTTGAAATTCGGTAATCGCATAGCTGTTAGGCTGCAACCCAAGGAAAACTTCCAAAAAAGTATAATTTTCTTATTTAACTTCCCCCCCCCCCTCCGCCGCCCAATCAAAATATCGGACTCAAATTTCGGGTTAGACCCTTCCAGATGAACTAGGAACTTGAAATTCGGCAGTCTGATAGCTATTATGCTGTAACCCAAGGAAACATTCCAAAAAGTTCAAATATTTCATATTTAGCCTCCGCACCGAATCAAAATATCGGACTCAAATTTCGGGTTAGACGCTTCCAGATGGGCTAGGAACTTGAAATTCAGCAATCTGATAGCTATTAGGCTGTAACCCAAATAAAAATTCCAAAAAGTTGAAATTTCCATCTATAGCTTCCTCCGACCGAATCAACATATCGGACTCACATTTCGGGTTAGACCCTTCCAGATGAGCTAGGAACTTGAAATTTTGCAGTGCGATAGCTATTAGCCTGAAACCTACGGGAAAATTAAAAAATCAAGTAATTAATTTTTGTCCTCCCCCCAAGCAAAATGGCGGACGACATGATGCAGTGCCCTAAAAAATTAAAATTTGGCATAACTCTAGCTCCTATCCTGTAACCGACATAGAAATTACTAGATGTTCAAATATGTAACGTTTCACCCACTAAAAAATTCGAAATATTAAGCCAAATTTAATGACGGGGCAGACTTTCGTTTCGAGCTATCATGAGGCTGAACGGTAATCGCTATCAATAAACGCATTGCACATTCCGTTCCCAAAAGGTAGAGATCTACAGCTTTAGTCCTATGACTTTTGTCGTATCTCGACCCCTTCTACTTTAGATTGAGCTTCATTTCCCAGGTTTTGGTCAATTTTGTTAAATTTCCATAAATTATTTTACTGATTCACACACTCATAAAACAGATATATGCTCGAAATTCAGCACGCTCCTTGGCACTACCAATGGCCATATGTATACCGACCTTCATTATTTTAGCAGCCTTGAATGTATGGGAAAACCGAAGGAATATGTGGAAACACTAATCTAATTTCACCCTAATGTATGTTTCTTAAGCAATTTACGGTGCAACCCATGGGGATAGGAAAAACTTCAAATAACCAAAATTGTAGGCCGTTTCATCGTCGTCCAGCCTGTCAAGTTTCAAGACTGTAGCTGTCTGCTAAGTTAGCAAAATCATTTTTCAACTTGTGAAAAGCGGACGAAATTTGACATGGATCGAAATGTTCACCTAATTCTATTGTATAAGTAGGCGAGACACGAGAAAACGCCTAAGACGGTAATATAGACCACTAAAACGGTTGTCTTCTGTCGCAATCCGGACTTCGGTACGACGTACCGTTCGCCCGCAATACATTTCCAAATGAAAGTCTGCACTATTTAGCGTGCACATTGCCTCGCTCTATTCCCGTTATATAAAACCAGAAGGCTAACTGACTGACTCACTCACTGACGTTAATGTTGGCCCACTTCCATATGAGCTAGGAAGTTTAAATTCGGCTGCAACCCAAGGAAAATTCCAATAATTTCTACCTTTTTATATTTAGCCACCTCCCTGTCCAATCAACATATCGGACTCAAATTTCGTGTCAGACCCTTCCAGATGAACTAGGAACTTGAAATTCGGCAGTCTGATAGTTATTAGGCTGTAACCCAAGGGACAATTCCGAAAAGGTCAAATTTTTTGTTCCCCCCCACCCGAGCCCAACAAAATGGCAGACGGCATGATGCAGTGCCGTACAAAATTAAAACTTGGCAAATGTATAGCTAATAGCCTGTAACCGACGTAGTAATTGCAACAAGTTCAAATATTTAATATTTTACCCACTAAAAAGTCGAAATATTAATCCAAATTTAATGATGGTGCAGACTTTCGTTTCGAGCTACTTTTTGGCTGAAAGGTGACAGATATCAATAAACGGATTGACTCTTGGCTCCCAGAATGAAGAGATCTACAACTTTGGTCCTATGACATTGTTTCGTATCTCGACCCCTTCTACCTTGGATTGAGATTCATTTTCCCGGTTTTGGTCGATTTTGTTAAATTTCTATAAATTATTTTACTGATTCGCACACTCATAAGACAGATAGATGCACGGAATTCTACTCGCTGCTTGGCACGATCATTGGCCATATATAGACCGACTTTCTTTATTCTAGCTGCCTCAAATGTATTTGCAAAACGGAAGGAATGTGTGGAAACACTAATAAAATATCAGCGTGATTTATGTTTTTAAGCAATGAATTCCATGCAGATACGGCAAAACCTCGAAGAAACAAAATTGTAGCCCGTTTCATCGTCGACCTTCCTGCCAAGTTTGAAGATTGTAGCTGTCTGCTTTGTTGGCAAAATCATTTTTCAACTGGTGAAAAGTGGAGGAAATTTGACATGGATCGAAATTTTCACTTCTTTTTATGGTGTAAATAGTGGAGGTACAACAACATGTATAAGACAGTAATGTAGGCGATTGAAAGGGTCGTCTAATGCCGCAATCCTTTTCTTGATACGACATACCGTTTGGCAGCAATAAATTTCCAAGTGAAAGTCTGCACTATTTAACGTGCACATTCCTTAGCCCTAGCGGCCATGTAATAACTATTAGGCTGTAACTCAGTGAAAAAAACAATAAGTTTACATTTTTAATTTTTACCCCTCCCCGCCGAACGAAATGGCGGACGCAATTTCCGGGTGTACCAGAAAATTGAAACATTTTACCTCTGAAGCACTTCATTTCGAAGCACTTTCTACCTAAACAGTAACTCCAATCAGAACTGGATAGCACTTTCTGTCCCTGCAATGAAGAAATCTATAAATTTTGGTCTATGAAAGTTTCAAGACTGTAGCTTTCCATTAACTGAATAAAATACTTGTGAAATTTGCCCCATATCGGATAGTTTACTCCTATCCATAAAATAAATCGCCAATATACGAGAATATATATTAGCATCAAATATGCAGGCCAGTAAAAGATCCGTCCGTTGGCACAGTCCGTATAAAAATGCGACATACCGTTTCGCCACAGTCTATTTCGAAACGTCCATTTGTAACGTAAAGTACCCGGGGGTTTGGGGGCGGAGCCCCCAACGAGCGAAAGCGAGTTTAAATATAAAACGGCACTTTCCAAACAAACATTATCTGAATTACGAGAACAATGAGCTTAGTCAACTTATCTTTTCCTCCTTTCGTTGTCGCCGTCACATGTCCAGCTGGTTAGAACATGCAGTGTTCGGGTTCACGGCATCGTATCAGCCTCTCGTAAATGTTAGGGATGGTCTTTGCTCATCTCCGGTCCTCATGGGCTCCACTAGTCAATCGTGTCACCATCATCTAGGTAGCCTCCGCCTCTGTTCTTCTAGCACATGACGTAGTTGGTTTCTTGCGCACAGAAAATAAAAAAGCACATCAACATGGCCATTTTCGTCATCTTCTGGAAACAAAGCCTACTATGATCTATTGGTAATCTGTATCTACTGCTTCTTATAATGATATCTTAGGATGTTTTATAGTCTTTCAATATCTCCAGTAAGGCCTTAATTTAACCGTAATATATTCTTTCTATGTATTGCACAACAGTTGTAATTATTCCGTAACTTCTTAAGATTGAACTCCTTTCGTAATGTATGTCTTCTTGTCGGTGTCTCGTGACGTGGCACTGAAGTAATCTGCCAATTAGATCGTGCAGTTTTATATTACGAAATATTATAGACTCTATATCACCGATGACTTGTACTGGTTGTGTAGATGTTTAGTATTATTTATCTTCAGCTATATATATTTCTTTCTTCTCAATTAACCATCTTCACCAATTCATTCGTGTAGCGCTCTGCCAGTATGTCTCCAGTGAAGTCGATTTTTTTCTCAATAATAAATTTTAACAATATTCCGATGTCGTCTTTTCTCACCGCCTTCTATAATTTCTTCCCTTCTTTTACCTGACGAAAATATCATTCTCTTAACATTTATGCACACGTCGACATTTTATTTCTGGCGTTCTTAAGGCATAGTCACCATTTTTGCTCCAGATAAACTTCATTGCAAACAGTCAAATGGCAATAGTGAAATAAGCTTCCAATGATACCGACAACAATCTGGTTTCAGTGAACTAAGTTACCGGAACGAAATGGAGAAACTGAATTTGTCAGAAGACAGATGAGACTAGAGAAGGTTCAGGATAAGAAAAAATAATAGAAGCGTGTGAACGTTATACGTGACGTTTTCGAAAGGGCAAGAGTAAACACAGGCGGGACACTGAGAATTTGTTGTATGTACATAAATATTCTGTACTTGAACCGATGCACAGGAAAGCTGAACGTGCATCGTTAGTGTGAGACATGGTTAGGAAAGCCTGTAGACATAAATGAAGGTGCATCAGAATAAATTTCAAGGGTGAATTCCAGTAAATACGAAATGAAGCAACCAGAAGGGAGATGTAAAGGAATTATGAATATCTATACACTCCTATATAGCGATTATTCATTTTCATTTATATTATTGTAGTGCAAATACAGTGAGATAATTGTTGCATGAATGTTCAAGCAAAGAAATCATGCTCGAACACTCGAAGTAACTTAGATGTGTTTCGTGAAATATTTACCGCATGGGATAGGGAATCCTGAGAAAGTAACAATAAAAAGATATAGTCTGTTATTAATTTAGACAGTTCAGGTAAAATCTTTATAAAATCTGTGCTTGGATTACATAATACATAGGAATGGCGGGTACGGTAATAAAATTACACATGAAGAAGCGAATAGAATCTATGAATTTAAAATCCTTATCCTTTCTGCCTTTCACAGTGATATTGAAAAAATATAACATTTCATCAACTAAAATTCGTACCAGAACTATATTCCTACCTCCCATTCACACTGAAGACACAACGAACCCCTCAGTGCCACTTTGTTTTAACTTTTTTAATGAAAATACGTCTCATTGAAAGAATTGATTGTGCCGCATTCGCCATATTGACGCCCAGAGTTCCTTCTGTCGACAGTTGCCCAGTTGTACATTATTCTGCCTTCCACGATGATATTGAACATTTGGAAGGCTGAAATTGGCACCGGATATAGGTTACAAGCCAAACTGATCTCCGAACTCAGCTTCAACTGGCCTTTCTGTTCTTTCTAAATAATAAGCTTTAAGAAAGATAAGCTCGCGAATATGGGATACGTAGACCTAGAAAAGGCATTGGATAATGTTGATTGGTCCCAGCTGTTTCAGTTTCTGGAAGTAATCGGGATCAGATACCTAAAAAATACGTATTATTTACAATCTGTATAAAAATTAGTCTGCAGTGATAAGAATCGTGAGCTATGAAAGAGATGTAGCAATCCATAAATGAGTGAGACATGGCTGTTGTTTCTCTCTTTTCCCTTCCAATCTTCATATACAACAAGCGATAAAGGAAATGAAGGAAGAATTTTGAGAAAATCACAATCCTATAAATGGAAATAAAATCTTCGAGATTAGCCGATTGTATTTTATCTGAGTGTGTCTAGAGAAATTGCTGAACTGTATGGACACAGACTTGGAAAAGGAGTAAATGTTGAATGTAAATAAATCAAAAAGTAATATAATGGTGTGCAGTCGAATGGAGTTAGGTGATGGAGGAAATATTAGAGTAGGAAATGAAGTTCTAAAGGAAGTAGATGAATATTGTTGTTTTGGTAGCAGAATAATTAATGATGGCAGAAGGAAGGAGGACATGAAATGCAGACAAGCGCTAGCAAGGAATGTCTTTCGTACGAAGGGAAATTTGCTCGCTTGGAACATTGATATAGGGCTTATAAAAAAAAGGTTTTTGAAAACTTTCGTTTGGAGTGTGGCATTGTATGGAAATGAAACATAGATGATAAATAGAGTGGCACGCTACCCATTCTCCACGGAGCACGTAGTTCAAAGTGCGTTTTATACCAATGTCCTATAACAATCTCCTAACGCAGAAGATTCGTGTATTTCGGGTTTACGAACTCAAGATAGATCAACATGTAGGCCCAATTCATGATTACCAGAAGTTGTTTGAGTTCTCAAGTCATACCAGTAGGAAGATATTTCCGAGAAGGATCGGGATGATGATACTCTAACGATCAGTTTGTGATCGAGCTCTCAGAAAATGGTCCCATGCCTTAAACCGCAGGAATGAAACAGTAAAATTTAAAGAAAGCATCGTCGATCGTAAACTGACTTTTGCTATCAAGTAATCCGTAAAGCAAAACATTTCCATGAAAAGGCTCAAATTGAGACCACTGAAGAAACTTTCAGGAGAAATAAGACACGTAAATTTCACCATACTGTCAAATTAGGACTTTCGGGCTACCAAATCACTTCGCGATGTTTACAGAAATAGAACGGCGATATTATAATAAATAATCATGTCAACTGTGAACGATTAGCTCAATGTTTTGAGTCCTTACTGAATTGCACTCCTCCTGCATCGAATATTACCGTTTCTAGTCCATCCTTCATTCCACCTGATTCTCCTTCTCCTGATAGATATGGTATCATCCAAATCATTCCATCTCTCCCCAACAACAAGCTATCAGGAAAGAATTCCTTTGTTGTCAAAATTCTGAAAATGGCTGGTCGAAATTTAGTTACGTAAGTGGAAAACTCTTTTACGATATATGGGAATCAGAAACTGAGCTCTTATACATTTCTGTATATAAAATCGACAATAAAAAAGTTGAAATTACAGAGCCATATAAATTAATTCAGTTGCCCATAAAAATTCTTAAAAGCACTTCAAAATGTCATTGAACCTGTTGTTGATCTAACGATTGGTGAGTGTGAAGTCTGCTTTCGTAAAAATTTCTCCTGCAGAGAACCGAACTTTTCACTAAAGAGCATCATCAAAATCAGATATCTTCGCGCCAAAGCCACCCGTCTTGACTTCTGTTGATTTCAAGGATGCCTATACCGATTCAGTATAGTTGATATCCTCAAAAAGATGGGTATGAACAAAAGGACTCGTGCCATCATCAAACGAACTCTGACCTCTCTACAAATGAGAATTAATGGAGAAAACATATAGATGTTTTGATATTAAGACTGGTGTTCCGTCAAGGAGATGGACTCTCACCCAGTCTTTCCAACTGTGTTTTTGAAGAGGTCACCTGTGAGATGAAGAAGAAATTACCCAATAATGGTATTAGGTTGGGCGCTTTCGAATAGACTGTCGTAATAGCACTGCATTTCTCGACACCAAATACGGAAAAATCAAGCATAGCATTAATTTTAAGATCTGTATTCTCCATCAAGATGAAGTAGTACTAGAAATCCAGAAAGGATAAGAAATGTTAACCATGGTCCTAAAAGCCAAAACAATATTCTGAAAAATGTACATACATCTTCAAAACTGTTATGTCTATCAGCGTGTACAGTAGTCTGCAAGCCTGTATGAATTAAAGAAATCACCTCCAAAGTTAGTTCCACATCTCCATCACTCTTCTCGCCTCCTTCGTCTCCCTCTACTTTTCGTGCCCTCTATGGCCGAGTATATCATTCTCCTAGGTAACCAATCTTAATCCATTCACCTCACATGACCTCACCACTCAAGCTATTTATATGTATATTATATATTTGTCCATCGAGTTTATTTAATTTAGCTTTTATGTCCTCAAACTGAGTATCTTCATATCTCCTGTTAATATCAAACTCAATCCCGCTACTGTCTGATATCATCTTTCACTCCCTTACATCAACCTTGGTCTGAAAATAATCCGATGTGAAGATAGTTTAGTCCACGAACTCACCTCTTTTACAGAATGCTCCATATTGCAACTGCGAGCTCTGTATGTCATCTTTTCTGCACCTTAATTCAGTTCCACTAAGTATACTACCTTCCTGAATGAATAAAATTAAACGTAAACTAACCTAAATGTTCAGTTTCGTGATCCGTACTGCACTCTTTGAAATACTTACGGCATGAGATGTGCTTCGTAGATATACTCCTAATTTATATGACTGGAATATAATTAATGCTAGGTTACAAATTAACGCTATAAATTCAAATTAATTCTCATTTTGTCTATAATTTCCAACATTTATAATTGTAAATTAGCATTGGCCTAAATGAATGTCATTATTCATAATTCTACATTACACATGAACTGTGATCGAATTAGTTCATAATTACACTCATAATTAACTTTGAAACCAAGTGTAATTCAAGTAATTAATTATTAAATTAATTTAGGTACATTTTAAAACTCGATCAACATCATAACTGAGTTACAATTTTTTAATTCCAAATAAATCACATTCAAAAGTGATCGTCTTTTTGGTCCGGATGACCCAATGTTTAATTAACTGGTTAATTGAATAAAAGGGGGAATATACTGTAATCTAATTGATTATTTATTCACACGGAAATACCAAAGAATGAAAATATAAAAATTAACCTGTTAAATTACCCTTCAGCATGGGTGTCAGTTCACACCGAACATGGTACTTTATCCGTAAAAGATATGTGAAGTGTACATTCTCTTAACTTAATACTCAAGTACGGAGCTCAATAATTTTTTACTATTCTCCACCAAATATGCATATTAACTATGATTTAACTTCATAATCATCAATTTGTAAAATATGAACGGGCTGTGAACAGGAGCCTAAAATTTCTAAATATTACACCAACAACATGTCATTACAACTTCATGACAATAATAGTGACAAAAAATCACCCGAACGTGAGTCGGATCCTCAAAAATATAGATGTGAATATCTACCTGAGTGTAAATTTATGGATCCTGAAAATATTAAAGCAATGTCGTAGCAAATCTCTCACGCTTCCACTAGATATTCAAAATACGTCTCATACTTAAATTTTATTTACATACTCTGACCACTGGATAGATTTGTTTTCTTGTCTGATCACATATCATTGTTACAGCGTATTGCTTCATTTTATTCCTGGTGATCTGTTCTCTATCACCGACGCTTTTGATCACTATCATCACTTGTATATTTTTATATTTGACCTCCAAAAGTGAGGGATATATTACGTATCCAATGACTTTGTTACATGTTTATTTGGCCAGCTATTATTTCTGAAACAAACAACTCCTATCTTCGTAGCTACCTGTGATCATCAAACATGCCTGCTAAGCTACAGTTCTCAACTCTTTAGCTATCACCGTAACACTAAACCATTCTACCCTAAATTAGCTGTACATGGTCTACTCAACGAAAGGTAAAAGGAGAAAAATCCATAAAGTGTACAAAGCAAACCTAATAATCATGAATTTTACTCGTCCAATGACCTCCAAAAATCTTTAAAGGAAAGAAATAGAAAATAGGCATCAGTGGGGGTCAAGGCGTCGAGTTCTGCACCTTCTATTCAATTTTCCTCTTAATAAAAGAAACACAAGGCCTTCCGTGTCTAGTATTTCCTTCACAAAATAAAAAATCAGCCTAGGCGACCTCAAAGTTTTGTTCTTGATTTTTAAACTTACTTATTCTTTACAATTTATTTGTAAAAAAAAGTGTATTCCTCACTTAGTGCGTTGATCTTCCAAATATAGTGGAAGAGAAAAAAGCACAAAAACTTTTTTGTATGTGCTCTGACCATTCCTACTACAATAATCCACAAAAATAAATATATCATTAGTGTTACAAGAAAACTCACTTCCATGGACCCTTCTCCATTACTAGCCACTGGCAAATGACATCTTAAATATTAGTGAAACAAACTCTAATTTAACTCTGGGCTCTATTTCTTCCTCAATCATTTACATTATGTTATGGATCAACCCAGCTTATAGATGCCAGATATATTGTATCTTCGATAATCCTGGTAAAATTTGAGGCTGATTAGCAGGTTCGGCGTATCAAATCTCTCTCACACTGGCCCATTTCATCGTTATTTTTCGAAGATCTTTTCTCTAACAACTTTATTTAACTCGTCGCATAATTTGCCTCGTTCCTCGGCGGAATTGTACGGACTAATATCAGGTGTTGCCATTTACACATTTCTCAAATCTCCACTTTAATTAAAAACCCGCGACTCACAACGATGTGTCTATCAATTGTTTCCTACTCAGACATTTCATCCTTTCCACCTCATTCTAGAGTCGTGATATCTCTCACCTATTCGGCACGTCAACTTGTAACACGATTGGAATTACACATCACTTAATTCCAGATCACCTAATCTATATATATACAGTCGAACCTGCCATAACGGACACCCTTATTCAGCGGACACCTCCCCTTACGGACAATTTTCCTCGGAACCGATTTTATTTTACATAAGACAAATGTTAAATTGGCCTCATTTAAGCGGACACCTTGAACTCCGGACAGCGGACAGCGCTATTTGTCCCGTCCACTTGACTTAAGCGGACATTTTACACGTTGCAGGACAATTTATTACGCCGGACCACATGTCATTCTTTTTTTAAAAAAAACATTCTTCAGTCATAAGGAAATCCCTTTTGAATGTTTGTACTATTTCGAGTGCAAGGGGAGAGAGTGTACATGGGAATGCAGTTCTACCTAGTGGTGTATAGGCCTATTCCGAGAATTCTAATTGCCCAGAAATGCTGCCAGAGATTGTTGACTCACAAGTCACCTGGGGATTATCGTCCCTTCTTGCATCATTCTATTCATAACTCGGATTGTCGCTGATAAGGTCGAGCTCAGGTAGTCAACTTGAGAAGGAAAATACAGTACAGGCGCTAATTAGTGAGACAGAAATACCGTAGCAGTTCAGTTGTCTTCATTAGTCGTACAAAAGGACCATTTTGAATACATTTTTTTTATCGTTTTACGGAGCCCGAATCAGGAACGAAAAGTGACGATGACGGTGAGGCGGAAGAAGAACAAGAAGTTCTGACAATGAAGCAGGGACAAAATATGCTTAAACAGATAAATAATTTGTGCATCACGCTGGACCGCGAGTACGGCGAGAACACTATGGAACCATTTAACAGATTTTATTCCGTTTTCGAGAATATCGCAATTAAGAAAACATGTGCTAAATTTACACAAACGAAGCTTCACGATTACTTCACGAAGCTGTAATGTTTGTAAATGATGTGAAATCACTTATAATAACTCTTTATGAAATACTAACACAGAAATGAGTTAGAATAATAAACATAAAGACATGCATGCTTATATTTAAGGTGGATGTTCTTTGCCGTTAAAATGGTCGATTATTTTTACAAACTTATTTTAGCAGACACCTATCGTAAAGGACATTTTTCCTCGGAACCGACGGTTTCCGCAGAAGGGAGGTTCGACTGTACATATAATCCTTAATTGTGACATTCACACAAATATTGAGAAAATGAGAATGTTTCAACAGGTGAAATTGGTATCAGTTATAGACGCTTATGTCTTCTTTGCAAGAAAAATACAATGAACCTCTCACGACCACGACGTTCGTACTATTTTAAAGAAAAATGTGTTTCTATCAACGAAGTCGTTGGCGCATATTCGCCATTATCACGTAGGTACACAGCTATATGTATCGGCATGATGTCGAACTGCATACATCCTGGCTTTTGTTGCCTTCCACATATATATTTCAGAGAATTAAACTGGTACCAGGTAAAAGAACAATCCAACGATGGCCATAATACCTGAAACTTTCAGTGAAAAAGACTATCCTTCATTGAAATGAATGGATTTGTTTCCTTTCTGGGGTTTATCTCCATAAATAAGCACGAAATACAGTAACCCACTTGGTGGCCATGGTTGTTAACGCGTCAAGTCGATATGGTCTGACACCGTGTTCTGAACACCATCAGAATGTTGGCCGGCAGGGTAGAGGAGGTTATGTTATAGAATTTATAATCACTAAAATGCGTAACAAAAGCTTTTATTATATATTCCAAACTAGCGAATGTACCCGTGCTTCGCTACGGTATTCTACATTGTATTCGAATATCGAAGTAAATAGTGTACATGCAGTAAATAAGATAGTTTTAAAATTGCATGTCTCTTAGCGTTATCCGAGAAAGAGCATGGGGAGGTCCCCGTACGTTTCCAATGTAAAGTGTTTGTTACGGATTTGTGATATAACGGCAGGCTCACTTGCCTACTGGCATTCACAATCAGGTTGGGAAGTTTACATTATAATTGCAGGCCCCATTGCCTACTATGCGGACAGAATCGATTTGGGGAGTTTTCGTTAAAATGGCAGCCCCCCTTTCCTACCTCCAGACAGATTACAGTTTTTATTATAATGGCAGGCAATTACCCTACTATCACTCGAAATTGAGTTGTGCAGTTATCATTATAATGACAGGCCCCTTTTCCTACTGCCAGCCAGCGTACTGCCAGTCACACCAAGTTGGTGAGTTTCCATCAAAATAGCAGGCCACTATGCCTAATGCCAGTCACATTTTAGATGAGTACATTTCTTTATAATGGCGGGCACCCTTGCCTACTGCCAAACACAATCGGGTAGGGGAGTTTTAAACAAAACTGCATGCTCACTTACCTTCTGCAAGTCAAATCGAGAAGGGAACTATTCATTACAATTGTAGGCCTTCCTTACTAATGACAGTTACACAGGAGTTGGAGAAGGAACCCTTTCCTACTGCCAGTCAAAGTCGGTGTGGGGAGTACTGATTACAATAGCAGACCGACCCTTTCTCGATCGCTAAATCGACATCAGTGAATATATATAGATCGACATACGAAAGTATATGCGTGTTTACAATATTGAAGACCTTCATTTACAGATTAACTGCTACTAAACGTACGTCATATCGACAAAGGATTATACCATAAGACACGCCGGATTTAGTAGCCTAAATGGCTGGTCCAATGATATGTCATCTATTCTTGGGTCAGATTTAGAAACGTGGAACAGGGTAAAGGTTTTGTAAGATCATCTCACATTACATTACTTTTCGGATAATAATGTGACAGCTACATACGTAGCATTTGGCTCACATATGGCTACTGAGTGGGCCAATTTTCGTGAAGAGTTTGATGATTCTGTATTTCATATAAGTAATTGAAAGTATGAATAATGCATGTGAAAATTCCAAATTGACTTAACATCGATTAATGGAGAAAAATCAAACGTAAAAAGGGATACAGATACGGCATAAAGTCATAAGACCAAGGTTGTAGATCATTCCAAATTGAACGGAGATTGTGCAATCCGTTACGTGATAGGAATTTCCGAAGGTCTGCACCATCATTAAAATTGCCTGCATATTTCGATATTCTTCGGGGATAAAAAATGAAAAATTTAATGATATAGGATTTTTCATTCGTTACAGGCTAAAACGTATAATTTTGTCAAATTTCAATTATCTTCTTATTCTTCTGGCAGATTATGCCACAATGTGGATTTTGGGCGAGGCGGGTAAAAATTAGGACTTTCAGGAAATCAAAAATTATGGAGATTGTTATTATTACCCCTTAAACGGAAAGCTGTAGGAAAATTTCGCCAAAATAGTCAGTGTAGAGGTACACAGTCGTTACGATTTGATTTATATAGATAAGGAATCTGCTCCATGTAAAGCACCTTTTGGGCTATGTCCGCTGGACTTAACCTGCAAAAGTGACCATTCATGATATCTCCCTTATTAATCCTCCTGACGAAAAAATGCACATGAAAAAAAAGGTTTAGAGGTGGAATTCCATCAGGTTTGGTCGATTTCCAGTCAGGTTGGTCTTGTTCTGTATATATTGTGGAAGAGTAAAATCACCATTTCGGTTCCTTATAAACCGCCAGTCCATTCCGGAACATGAAATGTTATTTACGTTTAAAACCTACCTTTGGACAGGTGGATGCTAGATATAAATTTTGTTTCGAATCTCTTCAGTAGTTTTCAAGTTGTAAGGAATACGCTTTACACGCACCCGCTCGTGAGTTAAGTCCGATGGGACTTGTACAGAAAAACGGTCCTTTAATGATATCTCCCTTATTGATCCTCGTATCGAAATGATGCACATGAGAAAAAAAGGTTTAGACATTAATTTCTACCAAGGTAGGTAGACTTCCATAAACTTTTGTTGTGTATATTTTTTGGAAGTGCATAATCACTGTTTCGGTTTCGTATAAACCCCCAGTTAGTTCAGGGATTTAGAAACAATATTTGCCCTGAAACCTATCAAGGACAGATGTATTCTAAATACGAATCTTGGTGGAAATGCATCCAGTAGTTTCTAGCATTCACGTACATACGGCGTAATTAAGGAAGAAAATAATACACTTAAGAATGTTGAAACTAATAGAAAATGGATTATAACTGAGGACAGCCGGATAACGACAAATAAATAAATGCCGTGAGTTATGGATATAATAAAGCGCTAACGGAGGAGAAATTTAGGTTCAGTGATTCTTAGGTAAACAAATATGAAGATGACTAATGGTGTTATTACTTAATCTATTCGAGGGCGGTTATAACCTCCAACGATATTCCGCCAATATCCCGCAGATGAGCCGATTGATGCCTCTCTTGCCATCTACCCAAGGAACAACAACGAATTTAAAAGCATGATGAGGAAAATGGCAATACGTTACTTCCCTACTGGCATGCAGTCAGAGACGTTGCCATGGTAACCTGTAGGTTCGTTGTCGGTCTGTCGGTCACTAAATGCAGAGCATGATACCAGCAGAAAATTGTAAATTTCTCCGTCATTTGAAGAGTAAGGTAAATTATGAACATAACGAAAGTTGTTTATAATGAAGAGACGTTTCACGTACGGTAAACGAAGTTTACAGAAAATCAATAGTATAAGAGAAAATAGAGGAAAACCACTGTGGTTTTCCTATAAACACCCCGTCTATTCAAAGATTTTAAAATTATATGCATATCGGAACCTTTCCTGGGATGAGTATACTCTAAATATGAAGTTTGGCTGAGATCTATCCAGCCGTTTCGACGTGATGGTGGGAAAACCACTCTGGTTTTCCTATAAACCCCCCGTCTATTCAAGGATGTTAAAATGATATGCATATCTAAACCTTCCCCGGAATTAGTATACTCTAAATACAATGTTTGGTTGAGATCCATCCAGCCGTTTCGACGTGATGGTGGAAAAACCATTCTGATTTCCCTATAAACCCCCCATATATTCAAATATTTTAAAATGATATGCATATGGAAAACTTCCCCGCGATGAGTATCCTCTAAATATGAAGTTTGGTTGAGATCTATCCAGCCGTTTCGACGTGATGGTGGAAAAACCATTCTGGTTTTCCTATAAACCCCCTGTCTATTCAAGGATTTTAAAATGATATGCATATCAAAACCTTCTCCGGGATGAGTATACCCTAAATATGAAGTTTGGTTGAGATCTATCCAGCCGTTTCGACGTGATGGTGGAACAGACAAACAGACAGACAAACAGAAACAATTTTATTTATATAGATTTTTACACTCGTTCTTCACCCCCTTTCCATCCCCGCCCAAAGGAGTCCTATGAGTGCCTTACACAACAGTATATTTTTTTCCCAGATATTAAGTCTTATTTGTACCTATTTTGGTTGACAGCTGTGCCCAAACGTACATGCATAATCTCACTGCTCTAGAATCCTGGAGCTGACGTTGCCATGGTTACGGCAGTTCATTTCTTTATCCGATTCCTAGAGCAGGGGTAGTGTGGTGCCAATATCTCCGTAACGGTTGGTTTTAGGGCCTTAAAACATGGTTTTCGGGCCCGTAGGGCTTACCGAGTTTTGTTCTTTGCGTCAAGAGGATTAAATTGAGCTTTGTCTCGTCCTTATACGACAAATTCGATATTTTGCCTATAATAGTATAAGAGAAAATGGAGGAAAACCGTTTTTCCTATAAAACCCCCGTCTTTTCAAAGATTTTAAAATGATATGCATATCGAAACCTTCCCCGGGGTCAGTATACTCTAAATATGAAGTTTGGTTGAGATCTATCCAGCCGTTTCGACGTGATGGTGGAACAGACAAACAGACAGACAAACAGACAAACAGAAACAATTTTATTTATATAGATCTGTCCACTGAGCTCATATGGAGTGAGAGCATACGACGCTCTTGATGGTGATTCGTTTTGGCTAGTTGTATGCACGGTAGCGTTTTCAAGAGAACGCAGTTCCATAGATATCAAAGTACAACTCCAAGCTACAGCTACACTCAATATGGTTTGTAAGGAAATACTACAATACCTGTTTTGATTCCATTCAAATGCCATACAAATCCTGGAAAATTTAACTTTGCTTCATAAGATATATTAATAATCTGTTTAGAATTTCGAATTATTTCATAGATAGCAATTTATGCTTTTGAACACAGGCTTATTCACTAGTATTTTATCATTATTATCGTTATTCATCTCACAAATTCCATCTGAGTTTAAGAGCGCGAGTACTCATCTTCGAGTGTATGGACTCAGTCTTCGATATGTTTTATTATTATTATTTCCACTTTTACTGTGTCGATTATTATTATTTTCTTCACTACTCGTCCTAACTACCTTCTGTCTTTAACAACCCCGGGAATTTATTTCTATCATTTATCTACACCATATTTTTAAGAAAACATGCTGATTAATTCACGCGTTAAACATTGACACGAAATATGGTATCAATTTACAGAATAAAAGAAGAACATGCCCGCCCACATTTTTTTTACCATTACGCACATCAGTTTTTTTAACTGTATCATCTCTACCTGGTGTGACCACCACGCATCCACATAGATCAAAATAAACAACATTCGATTTTCGAATCTCGGAAGAACAATCCGCGACCTACAAAACTTCGACTCAAAAGAAAATTGTATCATTCTAGCAAAATAAACATATATATACGAAAAAATGTATGGACGCATATTTACACTGAGAATCATCTACACATACTATGTATGTAAAAGTCATATTTGACAGATCATTTACCCCCACAGGAAGGCTGGTTTACATCTACACAGTTAGCTCCAGACCCCCCCATGACTGGGTTTAAAACTGCATCACAGTTAATCCATTTTGGTGGTATGACATTTTTCGTGTAGCACACATAATACACTTATACACACTTACAATAATGTCGCTTGTATTTTATTTATCTCACTGACACGCATCCGACAATACCTATAACACATTCACGTTTCTCATACAACTAAAATAGGCAGTTGCTCGTGAAGGCTTTGCAGTGCAAGTAAGAGTTGTCGAAAGTGCCCCCTACATTTGACTGGCTCCCTTAAAATTCGTAAATCACTCACGGTACTCGGGCGGTAATTCTCCTTGGCAATAACGGAAGTCTTTATATAATTATTCTTACCGCTAGCAAGACAGTTCCCTTCTGTTTATTTAGAGCTCGTATATAACCAGCTTTTATGAAGGCCGAATAATTACCAGGAAATGTACAGTACTTGTAGCACTCCTTTCCTATTAACAAAACTATCAAAGTGTACTTAATTTCTACACAACACCGCAATCACATCAATTACCTGGAGGTGTTAGTTCAAATCCACTCGAACGTAGAGTATTGCCCTTTTCACAATATTAAAACAAGTTTTCGAGGCCCTCATACACTGTTCGGACATCAATCATATAGGAGCGCGCAGCTGTGAGCTGGGAGCTAGTGGGTTCGAACCCCACTGTCGGCAGCCCTGAAAATGGTTTTCTGTGGTTTCCCATTTTAACACCAGGCAAATGTTGGGGCTGTACCATAATTAAAGCCACGGCCGCTTCCTTCCCATACCTAGGCCTTTCCTTTCCCATCATCGCCATAAGACCTATGTGTGTCGGTGCGACGTAAAGCAACTAGCAAAAAGTAGATATCAATCATATATTGCGATGTCACCCTGTAACTATTTAATACCTACTGTACAAATCATACAAGTCACTTTCAGTTTGCTCATCCTTCTAACACTGTTCTTAACTGCTTCGCTTTTACTCACTTGTGTTCCACAGAGTCTTATAAGCGCTGAACGGTTCACTGATGACACGTGACACGGACGATACACCAACAACTTATAACATACAGCTGTGGACAATTTTACCGGTGATAGGAAAACGTAAAGATGCGGGAGATGTGCCGACAATTTCCAAAGTTTAATTTAATTTTTAATTTGGTGTGGCTATTTCTAGCCGAGTGCAGCCCTTGTTAGGCAGACCCTCCAATGAGGGTGGGCGGCATCTGCCATATGTAGGTAACTGCGTGTTATTTTGATGGAAGATAGTGTTATGTGTGATGTGCGAGTTGCAGGGATGTTGGGGACAGCACAAACACCCATCCCCGGGCCATTGGAAGTAACCAATGAAGGTTAAAATCCCTAACCTGGCCGGGAATCGAACTCGGTACCCTCTGATCTGAAGGCCAGTACGCTGGCCATTCAGCCAACGAGTCGGGCAATTTTCAAAGTAAAATAGGCGCGGTTCACGAACACTTTAAGGACTGAGGTTGTTTCAGACAATGGTTCTGACAAATTTTGTGGACGAAGGAAACGTAGACACACCGCGGGCTCTGTTTTATCAAACCTTCCCCCTACATCAGGACTTGCCGTCTGGTGACAATTTTTTTGCCAGTGGCTTTACGTCGCACCGACGCAGATAGGTCTTAAGGCGACGATGGGATAGGAAAGGCCTAGGAGTTGGAAGGAAGTAGCCCTGGCGTTAATTAAGGGACAGCCCCAACATTTGCCTGGAGTGAAAATGAGAAACCACGGAAAACCATCTTCAGGGCTGCCAACAGTGGGATTTGAACCCACTATCTCCCGGATGCAAGCTCACAGCCGTGCACCTCTAACCGCACGGCCAACTCGCCCGATTCTGGTGACATTAACTAGGGTGATTCACAGATCACAAACTCTGTTTTCTCGCAGCTTTTTGCCGTATAACTCTGTCAGTTAAAACTTGTTCTCACCTTAAGTGATCCATAATAAACTCAAAATGTACCAGAAGAGAGCTGGTTTGGTTTCGATTGCAGCTTACGCGATATTTCAGCTCGGCGTAGGCCGGAACTATATGTTAGTGGTAACAGGTCAAGCAAGTATTGCGTCTTGCGTCTTAAAAGAGCTTCTAGTTGCTGCGCAGTGGCTACCCTCCGTTCTGCGTACTAATTTATTCAGCTCAATATTACTGCAGTATTATACTGTAGCTTGGAAATGTAGTTAATTTTTAATAAATAACCTTAATTATTCAAATTAGACAGCTGTTAGAAACCCTGGGAGATGGCTTCAAATTACCTGCTTGCCGCCGAGAACAAATGGGCAGCGTTAATTTCTCATTGGTGGAATCGAGTGATATCCTAAACTAAGGGAGGTCCAAACTGCTCTCTTCTCCCTTCCCCATATCTTCGCTCTCTTTCTTGAATATTCCGTGTTACGAATTGACGTGCTAGCATCTGGACACATCTGGTGTTGACCCCAGAGTTAGAGGACTCACCTTCCAGCATATCGCTTTCTTAAAACAGCAAATCATTCGATGTTGCTTCCTGAAATGTTGAAATATCGGTTTTCACAGGAGAGAGCTGAATCTTTCTATACCACACTGGGGCCTTATTTACGTTTTAATTATGAAAATTTGTTTTGTTGTTGTTGCTAGTTGCTTTACGTCGCACCGACACAGATAGGTCTTACGGTGACGACGGGACTGGAAAGGGCTAGGAGTGGGAAGGAAGCGGCCGTGGCCTTAATTAAGGTACAGCCCCAGCATTTGCCTGGTGTGAAAATGGGAAACCACGGAAAACCATTTTCAGAGCTGCCGACAGTGGGGTTCGAACCTACTATCTCCCGAATACTGGACACTGTCCGCACTTAAGCGACTGCAGCTATCGAGCTCGGTGTGAAACTTTGTAATAATCTTGAAGAGATACATAGGCTATCGGCTGTAGTACATGACATTTCAGTCCTCTTAGTTTTCTCTCTTCGTTGTTCAACTCCTCATGAAAATTTTATTTTCAGGACTCCAATAGAAATATTTCCTGTTACGTTGAGAAGATATTCGACAGATTCCTTCAATCTCTCCAGAGCTTAGCTGAGTTCTGTTGTGAGTTCACCTGATTTATCCCATGTACTATTCAGTTATCTTTTCCATTCCGTTTGTTTCTTTATAACAGTTCAGAAAAGTTTCCTTGCCGCTTTGACCAATATTTGTCAGGCTATTACCAAATTTTCCTATGATTTCTTCTTGTATTCTAGAATGATGTGTTTCTCTTTTCTTCTTTCGTTTATAATAATAGTAATAGTAATAATAATAATCAACCTATTGATCATTTGTATCTAGCACGATTCTTAATGGATATGGTCTTTCTCTTTTGAGGCCAGCCAGGGAAAAAGGATTGATGTAAATAGTGGAAGTTTCACACAAATGGGAGAAGCCTCTTGGACGTGTACAGCACGATGAGTGCAACATATTGCCATCGATGGCAAAGTACCAGCTCTTTGAGGATGGTGCTTGTACTATATTGGTGGTAATAACAAAAGCTTGCATAACTGGAACTTGTTTGCCTTGTCAGTGTAAAATATTAGTTAGTATCGCAATGCGAAAAACTGCTCTTGCAAACTCCGAATTTTTCGGAGCACACCATTTCATTTGATCTCCGTAAGAGTTTCGGCCACTAGATATTCCAGCAACCGTACATGTTTAGTGTTTTAAGCACTCAATTTTGTACCTTTATATACCCTATAGTCTCTGAGACAATTCGTTTAAATTTTAGAATAAATTCTAGGTTACAAACTGACCACTCGACGCACACAAATTACGAACTCTTCTAAATAACGGGTGAAATCCTTCTGTTATTTAAGATGTTTGAACACGCTCCGTTTATTGGACTCCCTTGGAAATTTCAGGTTACGTAGTATTAACACAGCCTCGAGGATTTAGGGTCTCTAAACATGCAAATTAGAAGCTTTTTGGTTTTTGAGATATTATCTTCTGCATGAAGAAGGGACGAACTTAAGTTAGATCGCATATAACTGTTCAACGCATGAATCTGTAACCAGCCTGGTATAACAATATCAGAAATTTCAACCTATTAAAGCAGCCTCTAGTCACAATATGGTTTGCGTTTTGTCATTTTAATTCCTCCGGCTTCGTAAACACATACTTTTATGTAAATTAATACAAACACGTTTTGCTTGTTTGGCCGAAAGATCGATTAACTTCAATAACGTAACTTCGACAAACTGAAAAACCTTTAAGTTATGTTAAATAAGTCGTCACTGGAAAATATGGCTCCCTTCTTTTAAAAAGAATCAATAATACTTTTGACCACAGAGTGCACAAACAACAGGACGTGGCTCCATTATACTTATGAAGCTAACAGTTGACTCATTGACAAGCTTCGTCCCAAAAAAGTTAAAATGGAAAAATATAACGGTATATTTCCGTGGTGTTAGTATTGTTCTATGAATATTTTAGAACCAGACCATGAAATGATCAAATCAAATAGCTAGGTACTTGATATGTTTAATACTGATTCACTTTTATTGTCATTCATTTTTTATTTTGTAGTTATTCGCCAAACAATCGAAAAATCATATCTGATTTTCAGATTTATTCAAGATGAATTATGAAGCTTTCGTTAAATTACGATAAATATGGCTAACTGGAAATATCTTTATATATATCTCAATGGTGCGGTCTGTTACGTCCTAGTTTTCTGTTTTCTAGATACCAGAATCGATTTTGATCCAAGCTAGTGACATTTGAAGGGGTTGAATTTGTGACTATCTCGACGGCAAAATTACAACATTGTAGCGATCGTTAAAACCACTAGTAGTTAGGAAGGGCGGTAAATAATATATCCGGAAATGGCATTAGAAGACAGGAATATTTAAAGCAGTAATGAATCTAAGAGAAAATGAATTGAAAACATTATCGTTCTCAAGACCCAAATCGACGTTTCCCGGACTGATACGTTTAGTGATCATGTAAGAACAGACAAAATGCTATGTAGAAATGGCTCCCTTTGGAATCATCCTCCGGCTAAGTACTGAATTGTTTGAAACCATTCGATAATGCCCACAATGATGTAGCCTATACTGGTAAACACCGTAGAATGAGTGTAATGTTTGAAATAATTAGTTTACCTGGCTTGCAGTCCAATACTATCCTTGACAAGATGCACTGCGCAGTTTTCGATACAACGCTGGGAGCTAGAAATCCAATTTGACAACGGCCTATAAACCAGACGCCAGGCTTGAAAGACTAAGTCGATACATTTTGAAACTTAAAATTTCTTCAGTAAATCTGCATTGATTCTTAGACAAAAGGGATAAAAATACTCCCAAACTCGGGGTTCGAAATACTCCCTCTCTGGACGGGTGCGTTAATCCATTCCACTGGAACGAATTACACATTGCGTAAGGCTGCTGACTTCCAAATTTCCTATCCTACCCGTCTTGGTAAAATATAGTTTTCTTGACACCCAAATTTTGTTGCATCAAATTAAATCCACACTTTTCATGGCTCACCCCATATTTTGATCGAGAAATCAGATTTTTTCCTCTTTTCCATGCTAATTTTACTTAAGGTGGAAAAAATACTTCGAATTATTTCTCATTAAAACTATAACCTAACCATCATCTTCACTACGATGCTGCGATGTCGATATATCGTGTGGTTCACACACCTTTCCAGTTGATATCCATGAATGACCTGCGCATTTGTGTGTGTATGATGATGATTATGATGATGAGGTAGGGAGAGAGTGAAATCCGGTGTTGGCACACAGCTTGAACCTGGCGAATAACACCCAGAAGTCTCCACGAAGTTTAACGTCCCTATCCAACGGACGAAACCAAATCAACAGCGTCATATGCCCTAACTTCTCGGGAACACTGCGGAGAAGTTTAAAATTGAACCTATCATGCAATATAGTGATTACGAATTGTATACAGTATTTATGATCGTGATTTCCTTTCCACGAACGCGACTCGAACCAGCTATCCACGATGTTAGATCATAGAGACCCTACGACCTAACGATCATGGCCACCAGCCGGTCGTTCACTACGTAAAATACACTATAGGGAGGTACTGAGCTCTTTTAATGTTGAATTGGCGATCTTTGGTAACTACTGCTAGGAATGAACTGGATTACTATGAAACTATATGGTGATACGTACCTGGATCTCTATTGACCTATAACAGAAAGTGTATCATCATTCTTCATAGCAGGTGCTAACACAATTACAACTTCTGTTCTACAGAGTAAGGGCTACTGGTGTTTCACGTCTCCAACGACCAACTTACTGAAGTTATTTCGCCCTCTTATAAAAGAGAAGTTTGCGAGAAATATGAGAGTCATAAGACTTGAAATATTAGTTTCTACTATTTTATCAGTAATTGTTAATCGACTGTTGTCAGGAAAACATTTTTCAGTACTTAATTGAATGAATAAATGTCAAAATTATCAATCCCTGCAACAATAGCGAGCGGAATTTTATAGGAAACGCGCGTGGTAGAAAATAAGTATGAAATTCAATCCAACTATCATACTGCGGCTGTGTCCGGCTCCATGGCTAAATGGTTAGCGTGCTGGCCTTTGGTCACAGGAGTCCCGGGTTCGATTCCCGGCAGGGTCGGGAATTTTAACCATAATTGGTTAATTTCGTTGGCACGGGGGCTGGGTGTATGTGTCGTCTTCATCATCATTTCGTCCTCATCACGACGCGCAGGTCGCCTACGGGTATCAAATCAAAAGACCTGCACCTGGCGAGCCGAACTTGTCCTCGGACACTCCCGGCACTAAAAGCCATACGCCATTTCATTTTACTGCGGCTGTTAAGAGGTTATTTTGTTCAAGATTGACTTGGAACATAAAATTTGTTGTAAGAAAACGGTTTCATATAACAATTGTCATTAATCCCTGTTAAAGGAAAGCCTCTGATGTAGAATGGGCCATATAAGTCTATACTGGCTTAATATAAAAGGTACCGGGCGAGTTGGCCGTGCGCGTAGAGGCGCGCGGCTGTGAGCTTGCATCCGGGAGATAGTAGGTTCGAATCCCACTATCGGCAGTCCTCTGAAGATGGTTTTCCGTGGTTTCCCATTTTCACACCAGGCAAATGCTGGGGCTGTACCTTAATTAAGGCCACGGCCGCTTCCTTCCAACTCCTAGCCCTATCCTATCCCATCGTCGCCATAAGACCTATCTGTGTCGGTGCGACGTAAAGCCCCTAGCAAAAAAAAAAAATATATATATAAAAGGTTACTGCAGGTAACAGAAAGAACATCCGCTCGCCATTCAAGGAAACCTCCTGTCCACAGACTAAAGGCAAGTACAATTGCTAGGAGTGGCGTGAAAAGAGTGCAAACGATGGTTCGTTACTGAAAGATGAGCTTAGACCGGCAGTCCGTTAAAAGAGGGAAAGAGTGAGAAAAACTAAAGCCGATTGCAGCTCATTGCAAACGTGCTCAGCGGGGAATACTCATCACAAATTGCGCAATTCACTGCAGTAGTCGAACTGTCCACTAGCTACATGCCTCGTAACATGATATGCGAATGACTGTCACTCAAATCCAAGTACGACATTACGTGGGAACAGAACAGGGCCCTCGGTGACTTTATGGGTGCAAATGGGAAAGTTAACCACTAAAGCATAAAATGGAAAGATGCTTATTGATCGGTATTAAGTTTGCCCAGATTTATAATGTATTTGTTATTGAAACAACGAATAATAATAATAATAATAATAATAATAATAATAATAATAAATTATATATGTCCCACTAAATACTTATGCGGTATGCGGGGCTATCGAAGTGCCGAATGTGTCCCACGTGGATTCAATTACTTAACCGTATATCTACCTACTCGATTCGTTCTTGGTGATTACCGACAAAGGAGTAGCGTTAGGAAAATATTGCAAAAACTGGGCTGGGAAGACTTGGGAGTAAGGAGACGAAGAGCTCGACTAAGCGGAATGTTCTGAGCTGTAAGTGGAGGGATAGGTCGAAATGACATTGGCAGACTAGTAAGCTATATAAATACAAAGTTAAATTTGAAATTTAAAACGGAAAATTGGGTCAAACCGTCCTTTATAGGGCGAGAAATTAGGGGCTGGAATAATTTACCAATGGAAATACTTGATAGATATCCTAATACTTTGAAATCATTCATGAAAAGGCTAAGTAAACAACTGATAGGGAATACGTTATCTGGGCAGTCATAAATATAGATCAGTGGTGATTGATTGATTGATTGATTGATTGATTGATTGATTGATTGATTGATTGATTGATTGATTGATTGATTGATTGATTGATTGATTGATTGATTGATTGATTGATTGATTGATTGATTGATTGATTGATTGATTGATTGATTGATTGATTGATTGATTGATTGATTGATTGAAGTCAACCTCTGTCTGTCCACCTGCATGTTTGCTAAAACTAGGCTATAACTCGAGGACAACATGAAGGATTTTTATCCGGTTTCCGCAGTTACCTAGAGGATATCAAGGAAAATATTTCTGGTAAAATATATTTAACATACCTATCTTTAACAGTCAGCCACAATAACAGCTTTTTTTGTGCTTTTTAACATTAGAAATCCTGGGCTAAGTACAGGAATAGCACACACATATTTATGCAGTTTTCATACTGCCCAGAGGATCTACCTCAGATGGTTTCCTCGTATTAAATGTTGAACTGTAACCAAAATTATCCTACCAGTAAGGTTTCTTTTGGATAACAGAAAAAAAAAGTCTCTAGGAGATAAATGTTTGGGCTCACGCTGCCTTAACCGTTGAAGATCCACCAACTATGGTCATAAGAATTCAAATCACAAATATTTATGCAAAACAGTCTTGAGGATCACATATATATTTTTAAAAGGCAGTTCACAGTCATAGTTTGTATTTTTTATCATTAGAATTCATATTCTAGATTCGTGAACCTCGGCTTCGCACCTACTAAATACTTGTAACTCGAGATCCTCTAGACTGATCTTTATGCGTTTTTGTAAAGTTGCCTACAAGATTTCTCGATAAAGCCTTTTATCTATTGAACATTGAACTATAATAGAAGGAAGCCGTGCAGTAACGGCATTTTCGTTAGAACTCGAAGGAAGTAACTGCACACGAACTCTATCTTGGCTTACGCTACCTAAAGCAGTAAAAATACAAACTAACTTCATGGGTATGAAGTACAGAGCAGAAGATGTTCTAAAATAGTTCCCAGAACTCCCTACCGGTCTCTAAAATTTCAAACATAATTTCAGTGTTTGTATTTGTTAAACGTGGAAATCTTGTGTTAAATACCGATATAGTACTCTATAACTCGAGAAGAAATGAGAGGATTTTAATGCTATTTTTGTTGTTCCGTGGGGATAATTTGAAGTAAGTTTCCATATATAAAATCATTTATAAAATATAAAGTCAACCACGATGGAAGGAAGTCGAGCAGTGACGACTTTTGAAAATCAACTCTGAGGAAACGACGCCATGTCGAAAACGTGTATCGTCTTAAGCTGCGTAAACCATTGTAGCTATTGAGAAGGAATATAAGCCTTGAAACGTTCTAAATGAAAGTCCCGAGTATCACATACATATTGTTAAAGGTACGATGTTAATGATAGCTTTTTATCATTTTTACAGGTATAAATCCAGTGCTAGGTACGGGAAGAGGGCTCTACTAGTTAAGAATCATAGCAGATATTTTTATCCGATCTTCGCTATTGCCTGGTGTTTTTTTTTTTGGTAAGAATTGTTTTCATGAATTAAATATTGACCTCTGATGAAATAAAACCGAACAGAAACGGTGCCCTCGAAATAACTCAAAGAAATTGATGACACGCGAAATCATTCTCGCGTTAGGCTGCCTAAACGGTTCAAGACATCCAATTTTACATGTATAAAAATTGTAGAGAATAAAACGTTCAGAATAGTCCGGAGGTCCACGTACCTATCTTTCAATGATCACACTAAATAGCAACTTTTGGGTTTGTTAAGAGAAGAAAGCCTGGGCTAAGAATATGAAGAGTATTCCTGAGACTCGCTTAACGCTGCTTAAACCTTTAAGCATATAGGCAGACTGTGTGTGTAAATATTATTCGGTATGTAATATACTATAATAAATTCCACTATACCACATATGTATATGGATGTCCTCAGGAATACAGCTACGTATTTCCACGTCTCTGCTCTTGTGAACCAAATTAGTTTGGGAATATCCATTTTCAAGCAATGAGAAGGACAGAGTCACTTTTACATTCCAGTTAAGACGAGGACATAAGCTAATATTAATAAACTGAAAATTGGATGTTTTTGGAAATGTAATATATCATCACTTAGTAACAAATAGCCACAAATAAAAACTTCTGTGTAAGTTTAAAGTTTACAGCATTGGAAGTATTGCACCCTTCTAAGATGTAGAGCACGCGGTATCTGGTAGAGGTTAATAAAATAAAATAAAATACTTACCGCGTAGAGACTCCCTCCTCAGGTGCGATCAGTCCGTCGTCTTCTTGAGTGCAATTATGGGGATTACATAGATCATGACTATGCTATTCTAATAGATAGTAATGCTCCGACACAGACTGATAGTTTGCTTACATGAAATTTATTAACGAAGTTACATAATAACAAACTGACAATTGTTATTATATCGCAAAATAAATCAGTGCCAAGACATGGATGTGCGTACTCTCTTTCTACACCAGCATGACGATTACTGCCCGTTGGATATGTGTAAGATGCCATGAATTGGTAATCAACAAAGTTCCAAAATGGATGAAATATTAATACTAAAAGTAATTGCAGTAATTCACCAATTAAATGCACATAACCTGGTATGATGTACATGTATTACTATAATACCTGAGAACATTTGTGTTTAAAGAGGTTGGTATAAATGACGTAAAACGAGTTATGTATTCTATCAGATCAAATGCTGCTGGACACGATGGCATACCTCTGTCTTTCTACAAATACATCATTGGCGCCATTCTGCCGATCGTAACACACATTATTAACTACTGTTTAACCCAAGGAATTTTCCCTACGGCGTGGAGGGATGCCCTCGTCATCCCAATCCCAAAAAAGGATGGACCCAGTATTCCTTCAGATTACCGACCAGTTTCTATCCTACCACCCTTGTCCAAAGTGCTGGAACGCCTGGTACATGAACAAATCCTTACGTACTTACATAAATATGCTTTACTCGACTCTTACCAATCAGGCTTTAAGAAAAAACATAGTACCATGACAGCTCTGCTGAAAGCGACAGATGACATTAGATATGCAATGGACAACAAACAAGTGACAATACTTACTCTTTTAGATTTCAGTAGCGCATTTGATACTGTCGATCCTAGGTTGCTTCTTTCCAAATTACAGTCCTTAAACTTTAGCCAGAAAGTGCTGGAATTTTTCTATTCTTACCTCACAAACCGCCGGCAGTGTGTGGTTGCAAATAATAATAAATCAACGTGGCGAACAAAAAAATATTGGTGTTCCACAAGGGTCAGTCCTAGGCCCTCTCCTATTCACTTTATATATAAATGATATCACAAGATCAATTAAGCACTGCAAGTACCATCTTTATGCTGATGATCTGCAAATTTATTACCACACTATAACTAATAATATACAACAAGCAATATGTAATGTAAACGCTGACGTTGAGCAAATTAATAGCTATGCAATTAAAAACAACCTTAAATTAAACCCCCATAAAACGCAAGCCATTATCATCGGTACATCAAAGAATCTTCACATTTTAAAACAAAATTGCATTCCTCCCGTAACTTTAAATAATACTGTTATACCTTATTGTGAATCAGTTTCTAACCTTGGTGTTATTATAACGGAAACTCTCATCTGGACAGCGCAAGTTAAGAATATCTGCAAAAAGGTTTAGTGTGCCTTGCACCCCTTAAAATGTTTCAGAAATGTATTCCCTCGATCACTAAAAATTCAACTTGTTCGGTCATTATTATTTCCCATTTTTGACTACTGTGATGTAATTCTTACGGATATAACAAAAGAATTAAGCTTGAAACTACAACGCACTCAAAATGCTTGTCTTAGATATGCTATGGATTTGCGGTATGACGCTCGAGTTTCTCCCTAATATAAACAATTATCTTGGTTACGACTACATGACAGGCGTAAACTACATGCAAATACTCTTGTGTACCAGGTACTTTCGGAAGACATCCCTGCTTATCTCTCCAGCAATTTTCGTCACCTTGGTTCTTTACATCCTCGTGATACTCGCTCAGTGTCCCTCCTAGAAATACCTGTCCACCGAACAAACACATACCATCGATCATTTACTATCACCGCTTCGGGATGGTGGAATGCTCTTCCCAAAGACATCAAGGATGCTGCATCAAAAAGTATATTTAAAACCTTCTACCAGCAGTTCCTCGTTAAGTGCTTCCAGCAAGGTACAGTACCTGTATGAGTGGAACGAGTGATTGTGTGTGAAAATTATATATTATTGCACAATAAATTAAATATTGGTTTAATATGATTATGGAATAATAACAATATGTGTGTGGTTAAGTGTAAGAAAGGGCCAAGAGCCCTAACTTTGCCACAGAAAATAAAGGCTTTATCTATCTATCTATCTAACATTCAAGGTGATGGAGTCATTGCTCACATTAAGGTTTTTATTACATTATTCATCATTGCTATTTAAATATTGTCATCACTGTATAAACCCAGTGCGCGTAGATTTTTAAATCGTCTCATATTTTAATTTCATCCATCGATTAACTGAACAGCTATGATTGAAAATGATAAGTTACATTCATTGGCCCTTTTGTTCTATCTTATAAATTTAATTACAAATCTCATGTTCAGTAACACACTTACAGTTGCAGTTGTTGCTTGAGTACCATCGCTGAATCTAAGTTGTTGCTTACGTAATTTTACGCGTGTTGTCTTTCTTAACACTAAATGAAATACTATGCGCAATTCTTCCACTGAAAAAGAACAAACTATATTACACTGAGACCACAGTCAAACATCTTCTACACTAGCTACTCAAAATACAAACAAATCAAAGCTGAAATAAAAATATATCCTATTACTAATGCTACATTATTTTATTTACGTACAGGTTATTTATGCACTTTTCTGTACATAAACACTCTAGTACCAAATTGTTTAAAGGTCTGTTTCAACCACGCTTGTTAATTTCAGTGTATAATCATGAATGTTACCGGCGATCCAAATTATTACAACCGTCACTAAGCCTCAATCGCCTATCTACATCGCTTAGCTGATTTCCTTAAACACACTATTTTGCAAAAACTGTCCCTAATTAACTATTAACGCGACTAACTTGGTTTAACCTCTTCATCAGATTTATCATTTAATTCAAAATCAAACGTTATCCATCTCTACAACCAAACCAATTCAAAATTTACGGCACATTATCTAGAATTAAATGCAAGCCTACACATTATCTTCTAAATTTGTGTTGTTAATACATACATACGTTATAATTATAGACTGTTATGCCTTTCAGCGTTCAGTCTGCAAGCCACTGTGAATTTACTAGACGTCGCCACAATCCCCTATTCGCAACTAATGCTGTGGCCACATTTAGTTCTATACTTCTTATCTTTTAATCGTTAGAAACTGAGTCAAACCATCGTCGTCTTGGCATACCTCTACTTCTCTTACCCTCCATAACACAGTCCATTATTCTCCTAGGTAACCTATCCTCCTCCATCCGCCTCACATGACCCCACCACCGAACCCGGTTTATGCGTACAGCTTCATCCATCGAGTTCATTCCTAAATTAGCCTTTATCTCCTCATTCCGAGTACCCTCCTGCCATTGTTCCCTCCTGTTTGTACAAGCAATTATTCTCGCTACTTCCATGTCTGTTACTTCTAACTTATGAATAAGATATTCTGAGTCCACCCAGCTTTCGCTCCCGTAAAGCAAAGTTGGTCTGAAGACAGACAGATGTAAAGATAGTTCCGTCTGGGAGCTGACTTCCTTCTTACAGAATACTGCTGATCGCCACAGCGAGCTCACTGCGTTAGCTTTTCTACACCTTGATTCAATCTCACTTACTAAATTACCATCCTGGGAGAACACACAATCTAAATGCTTGAAATTATTTACCTATTCTAGCTTTGTATCACCAATCTGACATTCCGTTATGTTGAATTTCTTACCTACTGACATCAATTTAGTCTTCAAAAGGCTAAATTTCGTACCATACATACTGCACCTATTTTCAAGTTCCAAAATGGTAGACTGCAGGCTTTCGGCACAATCTGCCATTAAGACCAAGTCGTCAGCATAGGCCAGACTGCTTACTACATTTCCACCTAACTGAATCCCTCCCTGCCATTTTATGCCTTATCTAGATCTACGAAACATAAACACAACTGCCTATTCATCTCGTAGCATTTTACAATTACCTGTCGCATACTGAAAATCTGATACTGACATCCCCTCTGTCGTCTGAAACAACACTGGTTTTCATCCAACTTCCTCTCAACGACTGATCGTACCCTCCCTTCCAAGATGACAGTGAATACTTTGCCTGGTACACTAATCAATGAGATACCTCGATAGTTGTTGCAATCCTTCCTGTTCCCTTGCTTACAGATGGGTTCAATTACTGCTTTTGTATAATCTAAGGGTACTATACCAACACTCCATGCCAATCTGATTATTCTATGAAGCCATTTCATTCCCGCCTTCCCACTATACTTCACCAGTTCAGGTCTAATTTCATCTATTCCTGCTGCTTTCTGGCAATGGAGTTTATTTACCATCCTTTCCACTTCCTCAAGCATAATTTCACCAACATCATTTTCCTCCTCCCCATGAGCTTGGTTTTTCATGGCACGACCAGGAAGATTTCCTTTTACGTTGAGAAGATGTTCAAAATATTCCCTCCACCTCTCCAGTGATTCCCTGGAATCTATTATGAGTTCACCTGAATTACTCAAAACACTGTTCTTTTCCTTTTTCCCTCCCTTTCTAAGATTCTTTATTACTGTCCAGAAAGGTTTCCCTGCTGCTTACCTAGCCTTTACAAGTTATTACCAAAATCTTTCCAAGACTTCTTTTTGGATTCAACAACTATTTGTTTCGCTCTGTTTCCTTCACCTACGTACAATTCCCTGTCTCCCTCGGCCCTTGTTTGTAGCCATTTCTGATAAGCCTTCTTTTTACGTTTACAAGCTGCTCTCACTTCATCATTCCACTAAGGTGTTCGCCTTTTTCCATCTTTACATACAGTTGTTCCTAGGCATTCCCTTGCTGTTTCTACTACAACATCCCTGTATGCCACCCATTCTCTTTCTTCATCTTGAACCTGCTTATTGTCTACTGTTCGAAACTTCTCACTAATCATATCCATGTACTTCTGTCTAATTACCTCGCCGTGGAGGTTTTCTGCCCTTATCCGTTTGCAGACAGATTTCACTTTCTCTATCCTTGGCCTAGAGATACTTAGTTCACTACAGATCAGATAGCGGTCTGTATCATCGAAAAATCCTCGGAGAACTCGTACATTCCTAACAGATGTCCTGAAATCGAAGTCGGTTAGAATATAGTATATTATGGATCTGGAACCCCTAGCCTCCAACGTGTAGCGGTGAATAGCTTTATGCTTGAAAAATGTATTTGTACCTGCTAAACCCATACTAGCACAGAAGTCCAACAAACGCTTCCCATTCCTCTTACTTTCCATATCTTCCCCATATTTACCAATCACCCTTTCGTATCCTTCAGTTCTATTTCCAACTCTCGCATTGAAATCGGCCATTAGCACTATCCTGTCCTTGTTGTTGACTCTGACCTCGATGTCACGCAATGCTTCATAAAAATGGTCAACTTCATCCTCATCTGCACCCTCACATGGTGAATAGACTGAGACAATTCTCGTCGTAATTCCTCCAACTGCTAAATCTAGCCACATCATTCGCTCATTTACGTGTCTAACAGAAATTATGTTGCGTGCAATGGTATTCCTGATAAACAGCCCTATCCCATTCCCTGCCCTTCCCTTTCTAACACCCGTCAAGTGCACTTTATAATCTCCTATCTCTTCCTCGTTGTCTCCCCTTACCCGAATATCACTTACTCCTAGCACATCCAGATGCATCCTCTTTGCTGACTCAGCCAGTTCTACTTTCTTTCTTCCATAAGCCCCATTAATATTGATAGCTCCCCATCGAATTCCATTTCGTTCGCAAAGTTGTTTACAACGAGTCCCTCGCCTCTCAAATGGGAGTGGGACTCCGTTACTCCCATAGGTCCGAGGCTTGCTTAAAATGTTCTGAGCTTGGTAAATTCATGAAGCAGGATGCAACCCTACATACACATAGTCCAAGTGAGTATCTCTCCTCTAACGGGTTATGGACCACCGGTGGATTGTATAGTCCTAGCCGTCTGAGCACAAGGAGGGCCATGACTCAGAAAATGTCCGAGATGCCCACTCTCATTCCATAGCAAATGGTATCCCGACTCTCAGGACCACTTACTAGGCCACTCAAGTGTTGCCCATGGTTCACGAACTAGGACGTGACTACAGTAACCCACACCATGAACCATGTTAATATGATAATGATTATTATTTCTATTATTCTGCGTGAATGGAGAAACATTATTACATGATGATATTGACTGCGCTCCTAACTATGACACAAATAAAGGACAAACAAAGGACTAATTAATCATTATTACCCACAACTCACGTGGTGAGAATGCACATTTAGTGTAAAATTCATCTTAGATTCTACATGACTTAATTGTTACCTGCTATCCTGTTCAACCCATGGTCCGTCGGCTTCCGTCATGCTTACTTAGACCATATTAACCTGGATGCTGGACATTTCAATAATCTTGCTGTAAGCACAAATGACCTTCATAGAATTGATTATACACTCGTTACACATGTCTTGAAGCCTTAATTCTAAACACATCCTATGATACACGATACTAGACAGCTACACTCCTTAACACATTTAAATCTACACTTGGAAATCCTTCAGATTCCAAGTCTTTAACTCGAATGTGTTCTTTTCAGCTACTGTTTTCGTCAGCTGACTTACTTTAATTTCCTTCCAAAATGTTGAGTCTGAATGGTCCTAATTAGCGTGCTTCTACTTCAAGTCGACTCTCAATGTTTATGTTGGGTGTCCGGTCGTTTCCCTCGCTTCTGAGAATTCCTGTCCTGCAGGTTTACCTCGGTTCAATTGAGAAACAGTTTATACACTTGTTAGCGTGACATTCTTGCCTCGTTTCTTTCCCGAATGAATGAAATGGAAAGCCTTTACCTACTACAGGCTGGTTAGTATTGAACATACGCCTGCTGTGAAAAGTTTATGATGCGAGACTGTAACATAACTGAATACTGAAATTATACTTGAAGTGTCAGTTACTCCCACAAAATCTCCTATTAAGCGTTACTCCGTTACTAGAAATCGTCCCTTTCATTCTTAAGATCATTGGTTTAAATCGGCAGTGCCGTACGAAATTCGAGGATACTGAACATTGTCCTGTGTCTAAACGTGCGACGTTTTCTAAGTATATGACAACTCATTCACTGGTGGAGAGCGATCACAATTGACATATTAACAGAGTGACAACTCGGAGTACAACTGCCTGTCAGGACGCTGCTCTCTCTCGATTTCACCCTCGACTTATGGCGGAAGGATACTAAGGCACATTGTGGTTTGAGCTACTCAGAGCATTCATTTTCCATACCAAAAGTTGTATCACTTCGCATTTATGTCTTGCCTAACTCACAAAATCGCTGCGCTTCGATTGACACGTCTTGATTCAGAAATCGGTCGTCTATTTTTATATGACTCTGATATGGTGATATGTTTATTGACGCAATTGTTGATGTCGGGTATCTCGCGCCAAGGTGCGGCGTTAGCCTCCAACCCATGTATAGCTACTACGCACTCTCTAATTATTAATTCCCCGTTACACAATTAACGTCGCCACTTTGTCCTAAATTATGGCAGGACCTAGTGTTTACAGTGAACTATGTCTTCTGGTGTAGGCTAGAGCAATTTTGTTACTTTCAGAGATCTGTCTCTGTCTTATCCTTGGCTTTGAGAATATGAAAGTGACTGAGGTATGAGCGATGCTAGTAATGCCAATCCTTATGCAGCCAGTCCCTGCTATGAATGGTGTGAAAATGTTGCTCATAGGGAAGTTGGTGTATGCATTTCAGTGGGCTTGGCAGACTGATATGTAATAGCAACTCTGACTCGGTGAGGAAAGCAACGGGAAACTACCTCACTCCTCATTTCCCCAGTATGCCTCTTTAGTGATGCCTAGGCCATCTATGACAGCTGATGGCAGAGCTGTTGAGGATCCCACCAGCGGAATCGCTATACATACATATAAACTGATGTTAGGACCACACGAATGCTCCCTTAATTTCGTCATATTTCAGAGATGAACTGAATATTCCTGCCCGCTGGTTTTAAAATTGGATAAATGGCGAGCTTTCATTGACTGTGAGATATTGTATGTTCCTCTGTTTGAACGATTCCATGATAAATAAAGGTCGTTGGGTAGGCCGTTTTGATCTAATTCCTGCTTCTTTATCAACCGTCCATTTGGATGTTCCCACGTTTGCTTCGCTGTCCTTTCACCTGCAGCTGCATCGGATGTCGCATGCTGTCTTCTCAAAGATAATACCTTTATGATCATAACAAACGTGACATTTGGAGATTGGCTAGCTTTAAAACTCTCCTAGGGAAGTCTTTGAAGTTTTACTGCCGCGTTTCAAATGTCAAATGTAATCTGCCGTACTGGCTGCAATAACATTTAATATTTATTGAAACCAATATTTTTATTTTAATCAGACTCGATCAGATGGGTGCAGTATTATACCCCAGAAGGTTTAATCTAACGTCTGACTGTCGTGGTTTACCCAGTGTTTTTAAAATACATTTCACTGCAATGGCTAAAACTGGAACACTTTTCAGCCCCGTTTAACGTTTTACTTATCTGAAGGGGCACAATTTCTGGGATTCGTAAGAACATAGCAGACGTGAATGGAGTTGCGTGTAAATGCTAGTTGTACGGTTGTGTTTGGTGTAGGTACCTTCATTTGACCACTGCTACCATACACGTCGTACCGTAGATGCCTGTCGGCCAACACGTGCAGCGACAGTCCTTAGCGATAATCCACCCTCACACAGCCCAATTATCCAAGCAGACGTTTACGAGCAATGGGAAAGATCAATACTCGCGGTAAATGGGTCCAACATGATTTGAATGAATGGCAAATGTAAAATCGCAAAGTCACTTGTGAAATGCTGCTTCAACGCCACGGAAGAAAATCATTTCTGTACCGAATTGTGGCGGGTGAAGAAAAATGGATTTGTTTTGAAAACTTGAAGCAGAGAAAATCCTGGTTGTCACCTGGTGAAGCCGATCCTTCAACACCAAGCCCAAATCTTTTCGACAAGATGACCAAGCTTTGTGTCTGGTGGGACCAAGGTGGTATTGTGTACTATGGATTCTTAAAGTCCGGCAAAACCGTTAATGCACAACTCTATCGCTAACAAATGATTATTAAATCACTGATTGATCGAAAGACGACCGGAACGGGCCAGAAAACATTTCAAAGCTATTTTGTTACACGACAATGTGCGTCTCGGACAGCAAAACCAGTGAAAGATACCTTGAAATCGCCCAGATGGGCCATCCTTCCGCATCCGCCGTATACCCCTATCTGGCACCATCTGACTATCACCTCGTCGCATGTATGGGGCACGCGCTCGCAGAGCAGCACTTCAGCAATGTTGAGGAAGTTAGAAAATGGCTCGATGAATGGTTTGCTGAAAAGGACAAGCAGCTCTTCTGGCATGGTACTCATAACTTACCTGAAAGAGAATCGAAGTGTGTAGAAGCCGATGGTCAATGTTTTGATTAAACAAAAAATGAATTTCCCTTGAAAATTACGTGTTTTCTTTACCACAAAAAAACCGCAAGACTAATGCATACAGCTGATATATCAGAACATGGTTCTGAATATGAAGATGTTCCAATTAATTGGCCTCATCGACTCGTGCTGTGCAGGTTCGTGAACAGCGGGCATTAACTGGAGAATCGATTCCAGTCTACTTCCATAAGATAAGAAGATTAGATTTACATTAGTTTATGTAAACATGGTACCATAAAATGCCTGGAGAATTTTTATTAGGAATTATATATACATATATATTTTCATGTTTGAGGCCACGTATAGATAAGCATGTTCGGATAATTGGTAATCTGTTAACTTGTCTCCTTTATTTAAATTCTGAATGTATGTATATTTTTATGATATGCTATTTGACTTGTGTTTTACTTCACAATATAGATGTATTTGAAGTGTGTATTGAGTGTTAGCACCGTGATTATAATATCGTACATCAAAGTGAAATCCAACAGTTAGGATTATGACAACCCACCCTTATGTTGTTTGCCCATGATTATTCAGTATTCTAGCAGAATATCAGTCATTATGTGTTAAAATAATATACTTAGCTAATATATTTAGCTGTGTTTCATGTGCATCATTTCGTGACGGGTAGTTTCTCAAAGCTACTCTTGGATATTTTGATTGATTTCTAAGTCACGTTTTGACATCCATGTCTTATTTGAGAACAGCATTCGAGGAATTCACTTAATAACTCTGTACTCCACTTACGCAAGTCTTATCCATTGTTTGTGTTGAATTAATATGATAGCTAAGTCACATTATCGATGATGTAGGTACCCATATAGTAGGATGAACTTCTTGAGCTTATGTTTATTCAATGAATTGTCATATCAATAAACGGAAGTGTTAGTTATTCCTCTAATTAAGTATATTCTTGACTAGAGAGATATGTATTTTATTGGTGGCGAAGTTAGGGCTCAAGGCTTTCTCATTCACTTAACCACTAGAAGAATATACATTTACATAATTACAAATACAAATAAAACAAACCATATTAATAGCAATAATAATAATAATAATAATAATAATAATAATAATAATAATAGTTTATGTATACATGGTACCATAAAATGCCTGGAGTTGTTTTATTAGGAGTTATATATACATGCATATTTTCATGTTTAAGGCCACGTATAGATAAGCATATTATCGATGATGTAGGTACCCCATATAGTAGGCTGAACTTAAGTATATTCTTCTTCTTCTTCCTCTTCTTCTTATTATTATTATGACAGAATCCTTAATTTTAAAATACACAAAATAAAGTACATACATATGCCGTAACTTCAGTAAGCCATTCATTCATCTCGTTCATTCCTTCATTCACGCAACAATTATACAGAAAGTCAGCGAGATCTACACAACAGATGCTCGCGGCAAGCCACTTTAAACTTCCAATAAGAGGGATTCTCTTTAATGTTCGCCGGTAGCGAATTCCATGACCTGGACACATAAAGTATGAAGGAGCGGTTGTAAACAGCAGTGCGGTTTATAGGTGTAGCAAGGGAGGAGCCAGATCTTGTATTGTGGTCTTGATAGGAGGAGAGGTGAGAAAAAGATGAAGACCGATAGTTGGGAATATTAGTGGACAGTATTTTGTTTAGAAGTGATAACATGTGAAGTTCACGGCGCTGGTGCACTCGAAACCACGACAGCTCCATATACGAGTGATAAGGTGATACATTAGCATCATGTCGCTGATTAAAGATATTGTATTACACAGCTGTTCAGGCTCCGGTCCAGTTTCTTGTTACCGTCGCAGGTTATTTCAGTCAACACAGTATCATAATAGTTAAATATAGGTAGTATCAGAGAGTGAATTAGTTGTACATTAAGTCGAACATAGAATACATTACACAACCGTTTCAGTGGACATAAGCATTTATGTACTTTATTAGGTGTTCTTATCCCCTGTTGAGTCCAATTTAGGGTCTCAGTCATAATAATTCCTAATTTAGGCGCTTAAATAGAGTAGGGTATGATGTTAATGTTAAAAATTATTGGGAAGATGTCCTGTTGCTTGAGGGAATGTAGGTTTCTACTGGTACCGATAATTATAACTTGAGTTTTATTTGGATTTACTAATAAAATGATTTTAATTACTTAGTCACTAAGATGTTGAAGGTAGGCATTTATTTTAGTAATTGCAGTATCGATATCACTTGGTTTTGAATTATAGTGAATCTGTACATCGTCGGCGTTCACTTATAATTTGCATAATTTGAGAGCTTTGAATATATCGTTAATCTGGATGATAATTAACAGTGAACCGAGTACCGACCTCTGAGGGATACCGAAGGGCTTATATTGCCATCCTGAAATCACATTTCCTACTGTCACACGTGGTCGGCGATTTTCAAGGTAAGAGCAATAAACCGAAGTGACACACAATTAAAATTTATCTCCTGAAGTTTCTGCAGTAGTATCTGAAGGTTGACAGTGCCGAAGGCACTACTGAGATCTACTGTCACTACAGTCACAGCGTGTTGGTCCATTGCACGTCTGATACCATCTGTCACTTGTGGTAAAACTGTCGCTGTGCTATGTCCTTTCCTGAAGCCGGATTGAAAGGGGTTGAGGAGGGAATGCTTGGTAAGCTATTCAGTAATTTGTGTATGAACTAGACTTTTAAGCATCTTGGATAAGGGTGGTAGGATGGATGCTGGACTATAATCTGAAGGAGAATCTGACTTGGAGATCTTCGGGGTTGGTCTAATTAGTGCATTTTTCCAAACATCAGGGAACACGCCATTTGTCAGGCAGTAGTTAAATAAATAATATTGGCCGAACGACTCCTAAGATATCCTCAATCAGCGATATAGGAATGTCATCATTATCTGTGGCATTAGATGTAATAGAGTATATCACAGCTTTAACTTCATTCGAGCTGAAGTTTCTAAAAGAGAATTGCTCATACACAGACTGCTGTTGAAACAAGGGTAGTGAACTTTTAGGTAATGAGGTAGAGGCTACTCTTGGCCGTGCGAAATGATAATTTAAAGCCTCTAGCGATATGCTTGGTACATGTTGCTCTACGGCTTTACCTATACCTAACGTGCGTAACTACAGTTTGTCTCGGCCGGTTATTGTTCATCAATTCCTGAAAGTATTTATAGTTAGTATTCCTAATTAACTGCTTAGTGCTGTTTCTCAGAACCTTGTACCGCTGTGCAATGCGTCTGTCTGTATTGTCTGCACAGTTTATCACGACTGGCCATAGCCGATCTCATCTAGGCTGTTAGCCACACGAATGAATGGTGGATGATCCTTACCTGTTTCTTTGGTGCGTGCTTGTCAAATATTTCCAGTACCAGTGAATTCAATTTGTTTACTTTAGAGTTAATGTTCTGAGAATTACGTATACTATCCCAAGGCAAGTTATATGCATCGTGGCGTAGTTTAATCCGGTCGATATGTCGTAAATATCGTGTTGTAATGTAGCGTGGTTTGTACTTACAGTCACTCCCATAAATATTCGGCCACTGATAAAATCCGCGAAAAAGTGATGACACTAACGCACCCATGAGTCGAATATGAAACCAAATGTGTCCAAGTTATGAAACTACATTTGGTTGCTTAGGCCGAAGAGGAATCACGGAACATTGATGTACAGTATGCTGTAAAAGAAAGGACATAGTGGACATGGGTGAAATGACACGCCGCAAATATATTCGGTCACCCGGAAAGGCCGGAATTGCCGTTGTGTTCATTGACAGAGACGGGGCAGATAGCGTTGCAAAACCTTCAGTTCAGGAGTGCGGTGCCGCGAGACACGTCGTGCAGAAATCATTTGCTGCAGTGTTACGGAATGGTATCAAATGGGGTGCAAAGGACAACACAATACCGCTTTTGAAGAACGCCAGCTCGTGATATTCCATCGTGCTTGAGGTAAATCGCATAGAAAGATATCGCAGATGCTTAACATAACCAGAACAACAATTGGAGATACAATAAGACGATGCAAAAAATAAGACAGAATTGATTCAATTCCCCAGACAGGCAGAGCAAGAAGGCTGACACAACGAGAGGAGCGGTTGTGCTTCAGAATGGAAAACGAAATCCGAAAATTAGTGCTCCAAAACTGGCAGCAGCTGTTTTAGAGGAGTGTAGAAAGAAAGTGGGTACTGATACCGTGAGAAGAGCACTGCGAAGGAATGAATTCTTTCGGAGAAGAGCTAGGAGGAAACCATACATTAGTGCAGTAAATAAAAACAAGCTGCTAGAGTTCGCAAAAACCTTCGTACGCAAACCCAGTGCTTGGTGGGAGGATGTGTTATTTGTTGATGAGTCAAAGTTCAAAGTCTTCGGGTCCGATGGAAAGCAATTTGTGTGGCGGAAACGTCACGAGGAACTGAGAACAAGCAATTTACAAGCAACGGTAAAAAAATCGTGGAGGAAGAGCAATCGTGTAGGGATGTGTAGCATCGAACGGGGTTGGTGCACTGAGTTTCATTGAAGATACTTTGACAAAAAAGGGGGTATTTGGCTATCCTCAAAAACAATTTGCGACAATTTGCGGAAGAACTTGGTATACAGTATACTTTCAAGTTCTACCAAGACATCGACCTCAAGCACAAGTCGTAACTTGTCAGGGAGTGGCTGTTGTACAACTGCCCGAAGGTCTTGAAACTCCACCACAATCACCCGACCTGAACTCCATCGAGAAGGTATGGAGTCGAATGAAGGTAGCTCTGCAATTGCGGCGGCCAGTTTCCTTCAGATAATTGAAGAGGAGACTGCTACAATAATGGGCGGCATTAAGCCCTGATTATATCAAGAAAGTTATCGCCAGTACACCGAATCGACTGGAATAGGTCCTAAAACATCAAGGTGGACATACAAAGTACTGAATGTGTAACATTGTTGTAAATTATGCGAGTTTATGTTGCTTTTAGTATAGTGGCCGAATATTTTTGAGGTGGCACTGGAATTGTTGCTTTTATTTAATGTACGACAGAGGGCGTACTGATGACTGTCAGAAGATTTTGAATTACATCACAATGTTTGTAGAACGTGTTACTATGTTGCTCTACATGTTTCGTTGTATTAAACTTTATCACTATAGTGTAAGAATAACTACCCAATAAAAGTGTGTGAAAAATCAGACTGACCGAATATTTATGGGAGTAACTGTAGGTGTTCGTGTAGAATAACACTCGTAAAATTGGTCATGTGAAGAGATGTCAGGAGCAGGGATCTATTTGTGTTTAATTAATTTTTGAGGTAGATTTGTCACAAGAGGATCAATTAAGGTATAACTTGTGCGATCAGAGTATTGAACGTGATTGGGTCATCTGTGTAATAAAGTAGAAGCCCACCACCTATTTTGTCAATTCGGTCATGGCGTAATAATGAGTGAGTATCCGCCAAGGTTAGCTGCCGATGGCGGCAAGTCTTTACGCATCCAGTTTTCACTGATTCCAATAATATGTACACTATTCACTTCAAAAATAGCCTGTACCTCTTCCAGATTAGCTAATAATGACTGGCCATTTAGATGGCAACAGTGTAACGACCGCGGGTGACTGCTAAGCAACACAAGTCCCATTCAAGGTAGTACGGACGAAAGAGAAGGGGAGGTTGAGGGCTATGCAGAGAAATGCAGGTCAATGTTGTTACCATTGTACTGGTCAACAAACATATGCAACTATGCAGTAGGAAAACAAATGAAGTAAAATGTAAAAAGGAGCCTGCCCGAGCAACCTGGTGAATAGATCGACTGACTTTCACACACACACACACACACACACACACACACACACACACACACACACACACACACACACACACACACACACACACACACACACACACACACACACAGAGAGAGAGAGACAGAGAGAGAGAGAGAGAGAGAGAGAGAGAGATAAACTAATTACTACGCACATAATTTCTTTCCCGAATTTCTCAAGTTCATCATAATCCCTGCAATGTTTTTTAACTGCGTCATAGTGCATATTTGAATTTTACTTCCATTTTCCGTATAACACAAATGAGCCCATCTTGAGGCCAGCAGGTCCCCATAAATCCCTTGCCTGATTAAGGATTTTTTTCTCACACTTGTTAGCGACTCCATTAGCATGAGTCCACTACCCTTCAAATATGCTTCGCGCGCCACACTCGATCACGATCATGGTACCGAAGGAACTTAACAATAATCCGTCGATTTATCCTGTGAGACCACTTCAGCAAACGTTCTATTTCGGTGGCCCAGCCTATGGAAGCGATCCACATCAAGAATTGAAAATTTCTACTCAGAGTTTATCTTTTAGTGTCTCTAGCATTTTGATATAAGCGTCCTAGCAGGGATGTTAAGGGACACCATGCAACAAAAGGCAGTTTCGGCGACTGTACTATTCGGCCTCGTCCAGCACGTCGTCTTGTCTCTGAATCCGATCTTCCAGAGCCTTCAACTCCTCTATAAACTTTTAGAAATCTTCGCTGGCTTGCTTCTTGAATGCCTGGAACTCGCCGCCAAGCACTTGAAGTATGTTCGTTGGGTTAACGGCACTGACTGCTGAGTCTAGGCGAACTTGAAAGCATTTCATGCAATCTTCGAAAGCCGATATTCTTAACTACTTCCTTCACAGACATGGTGATTACTTCTTAAAGAAGAAGACACTTAAATAACTTTGTTCACACGGATTAGCACTTTCAGCTAGTTAACTTGCAATTTAAACAGGGTGTAGCATGAGGAACTTTACTGTCTCACTTGCCGCCATCTTAACGTATCACTTACGTAGAATCCAGTCAGTGATCAGTGCAGATATGGCTGACTGTGGATTACGCTAATTCTAGAAGAGACAAAGATCACCCGTGACCAATTTATTATTTCTCACTGACAATTTCAATAAAATTGAAGAAAATTCTAAATATGAACTTTGTCTAAATGCTAACTTTTGACTTGATGGTCAACCTCTAAGCAAAGTCAGGAAATGCTATTTGTAATATCAACTCCACCAGTACGTTTTAATTTCAATGATGATAAAAAGATAAACCTAGCGATTAATATCATCATCATCATCACCTTCATTTAAATATAGGGCCAGTGATGTTTTGAATAAATAAAAGTGTTTATTTTAACCCACATTTTATATTTACTCAATTTGCCTTCGGCAACTGAGCACGACCCTGATGGAAAGTCTAGCAACAAGTACAATGCATACATATATACGTGCATCTACATTACAGAACATATGTATTCTTAAGCGACTGTTAGCATCGGTAATCGTAGCAAGAGGAATCCTATCTGGTTAGTTAGCGTCTTATTGTTTGCTCCTTAGATCTCTGGGATTGATTTCGGGCGACGTAAAGGATATTGATCTAAAACGATGAATTACTTAGGCTCATGATTTGGGTGTTTGTGCTGTCCGCAACGTTCGTAGAACTCACACACCACACAGAAAACTATCCTTCACCTCACTAGTATCCAGTTTCTCATGCACGGTAGAAGCTACCCATATTCTTCAGAGGGTCTGCTTTACGAAGCTGCACTTGGTTGTCAATGACAACAGGCAATTGTATACAACAGGGTCCCCAGGTTTTCCAAGGATCAAGGATCAAAAGAGTGCCGCACTTTGGATTTAAATTCCCACTCGTATTGGCCAGAATAGTAATTGCGGCTACACTGAAGAGAAATATGAAAATGCTACTATGCTGTCATGCCACTCCTCCTCTTCAGTATTTACTCTTACACTTTTCAACACTAAGTTTGCTATAATTGAGAAATTAACTAATCACCTCAGTGACACTTTATTTGCATCATACCTTTAATGCCTTGAAAATTATATAACCACATGTCGTAGGTAACCCCGTCCTTTTGTCGTCCATAAATGTCCAGGTAGGCCATTATATTCTATTCGTTCGGTCACCGAAGCCGGAGCATAATGCACTGTTCCATCCACATATTTAATTCCTACTTTAGCGTTTGTCTTTTAATTGCGAATGCCCTATATAATTGTACCAATTCTTTTTGTACCAGCATTCTCTTTAATCTAATTTCCTTCGTTATTAATAAGATATCCTGTGTCCGACCGCTTTTCACTTCAAGAAGACCAAGTCGGTCTGAAAACAGAGCAATGTAAGGAAAGTATGTATGGATTTTTTAAAAATTTTAGCAAATATCTTTGACTGAAAGTATGAAGTCATTCAATTGGCTTTGCTAAACCTTCACCAATCATAATATCGCCCAGGAATACGTGGGGGTGGGCGTCATGATTATGTCGGTGTCCAACTTCCTGGCTTCCTATCCGGAAGAATGAGGTTTGATTTCCGGTCGATTCTGGGTCCGAAACTAGCTGAAGAAACTGATTTGCCTATGTGTTGCAAACTTCCTATTCCCTAGCTAACATAGTGGCTGAATTATTGCTCTCGTTACTGCTGTTTTAAATACAACTGTTATTGCATCCCTTATATAGCACGCGTGTACAATATGAGGTGCAGAAGGCTGTTACGGGTCCTAGGCCAAGTCCGAGTTCGATAATTGAGAACAGGTTATGAGATTAAGAATAATAAGAATGAAACAGTTATTTTAGCAACCAAACGCAGTGGAGCATAAGGCCAGAGGGATCCGGGTTGTAGAGAATATAGCGATGAAATGTAGTTAAAGGAAGTGATAGTTACAATAATAACAATTACTTTTACTTCAATAAATGCAGTGTGTGTATTTCCGACCAGCGGGGATAGTAAACAACTTCAGGAATAATTTCCAATGCGAGTTTAAGATACGTTTCACAAAAAATGGTAGGGCAATATACTAAGGTGATTACATTATAAAAGGTGGTGATGAAAACAACTTTAGGTAGTCAAAGCAGTTGGTCTAGGCCCCTACATGTACATATGTCAGTGTCCGAAATTTTTACATGGACTAATGTGCTAGGGGAATATATTTGAAGAATTTATAAGTGGTACATAAATTTAGGTACGCAAAATGAGCGCATTTAACATGATTTACAATTAAATTCACCAAAAATTGCTAGACAAATTATGAAATAGAAGCTAAGATGGTTAGAATTTAGTCTAAATATTTTGAGGATCTATAATCTCTGGTTTATTTTAACGAGTTTTACAAAATATAGGATAGGCTAGGGAATGGAGGAGGTAAAGGACACCGAGAGAGACGAGCAGAAAATTTAGATGTTAGATGGATGAAGCAACGAGTCCAAAACACACGAGGATAGATTAAAGGTTAGAACAGTTCGAATGCACCGAATGAGAATATGAACCCTAGAGTCGTTCAAAAGTCTGTAGCTCGTTGACACAGAAATAAAGATACTGTCCTGTACCTCGATGACTCCCCCAACTCCTTCAGGAAGGACGAATATGATAATAAAAGAAGATACCTCACATAATGTGATCTCTATGTCTCATCTGGAAATTGTTACAGTCCATGCAGCGGAGAACCAACTCTGTTCCAGGTCATGTGCTCGTATATCCACCAGGAAACAGACTCGTTCAACCTACCGGGTTAGGCCGTTGGCACGTAGTTATATGATTTTCAGTTGATTTTAGAAGTTACAAGAAGTACAATGGACGTCAGGGGAGCGGGAGGGTCAGGTGATTGATCAAGATAGCGGCCAGTATGCGGAGAACTAGGGCGGAAGGAGGTAGTGGTAAAATGAAGTACCGGGGATTTGCAAGGTAAGTCCGGAGTATTTGCATCACAGTACAAGGCAGTACAGTTGAATTATGACTTAACAAGATAATCATTTGTTTCATGGCGAATGGCCTCCGTAGAAAACCGGTGCAAATCTTTCTATTTGACACCCATGGGTGATCGTCACATTTGTGAGGATGGGCCGTTACGTAGCATGAAATATATATTGTCGAAGACTTCACCAACATCCAGTCCACAAGCCTGAGGAACTAACGAATGAACGTTAAAATCCAGGACTCACGTAGGAACGCAACACGGGACCCCTTGGACCGAAGGACATCATGCTAACCAGTTATACACAGAGCTCAACAATAAGAAAATCGCAGCACCATTATATATGAATTATAATTACACAAACCCTATACTCTTTATACACTTTTCTTGAACACCATGTACGGTAATGCAAGGCATGCAAGTAACGAATTCAAATTTGTAATTTACAAAAGCGTTCGTGTGACCTCTATTGATTCTACCAATATTTAATCACAAATATATTGACTCGGGAACTGGGTGTTTGTGCTGTACCCAACATTCCTGCAGATCACATATCACACACAACACGCTCGTCCAACAAACAAACAGTCCGGCTTCATGGCTAAATTGCTGGCGTGCTGGCCGTTGCACAAAGGCGACACTGGTCTGATTCCCGGGTGAGTAGGGAATTTTAACGATCATTGGTTAATTCTTCTGTCTCGGGGACTGCGTATGTGTCAGGGTTTGAAATCATTAAGCATGTACCTTGTTGCCTTCCTCTGAGCCATCTGAATTTCACTGCTAAGACCATAATGATATGCTTACCGTACAGCTGGTCATTATTCAAGAAGAATCTCACATGCAGTAAATATTCCTCTTTCTTTTTCGTCACCTTGGTATATCTACTATTTCTCTTGCAGTTCATATTTTCACTCTAATTTTAGGTGATTTCAAATTTTGTGTCTGATTCAATACAGCACATAATTCAGAGCTCAATCGTTTAAAAGTGCTCCTATTTGGCAATCCTTTCCTTGCAATACTGCATGCGGAGGTTTTAGAGAAACTGATACTTACTTTTTTGAGAATGTTCCTATGTTGCCGTTTCCTTCCTAATTTTCCATTCTACATAAATTTGTCCTTCTCAAATCATCTCAATAAATTGTTGAATATTGTGGGCCGAGCTGAGTGGTTCAGACGGTACAGCACTGGCCTTCTTAGCCCAACTTGTCAGGTTGAATCCTGGCTCAGTCCGGTGGTATTTAAAGGTGCTCAAATACTTGTATCGTGTCGGCAGTTTTATTGGCACGTAAAATAACTCCTGTGGGACAAAATTTCGGCATCTCTGTGTATCCGAAAACCGTAAAAGTGGTTAGTGGGACATAAAACCTATAACACTGTTGTTGTAAATCGTGAGTTTTTCTCATTTTTATTGATTTTGTCACTCTTTGTCCTAAAAGTAGCCATAAAATGAGATTCGTCAACAAAACTTTTTTTTGGCTATTTTGCTTTACATCGTACCGACACAGGTAGGTCTTATGGTGACGATGGGAGAGGAAAGGCCTAGGAATGGGAAGGAAGCGGTCGTGGCCTTAATTAAGGTACAGCCCCACCATTTGCCTGGTGTGAAAATGCGAAACGACGGAAAACCATCTTCAGGGCTGCCGACAGTGGGATTCGAACCCACTATCTCCCGGATGCGAGCTCATAGCTGCGCGCCTCTAACCGCAGGGCCAACTCGCCCGATAAACAAAACTTTAAAACGGGTCACTTTTGTTCTTGGTTCACTTGTATTCACATGAGTTCAATTTTGTGTACTATTTGAATTTTGAGTAAGAAATATCCATTTATACAAACTAATTCTTCTTCTCTATTCTATAACATACTCATAGTCACATAATGAGGGTGTGGAACGTGAAGGCGGATTATAAATTCTGAAGTAATGTTCGCTCTCTGTAGTAGGTAGGTGCATGTTCATTCAGGCTATAACTGTCTTGAGCAGACACGTAATCATATCGAGAGCAAAATGTGAGAAGATAATTTCATTGTTCTTGCAGCAACTTCCATTAACATGGGAACATCAAAGCCGAACCACTGAAAGCACAATAGGATTTAACAGCATACAAGACAGCTCCCTAATCTTCTGTTCATATTCATTTCCATTATACTCTAATTTTAGAAGCCGATCTCTCTGACAGTATGTACCTTGTTCTGTGGAAGAAACGGCCTCAGGGTTACAGGGCTTCATATTAAACTGAATTCAATCATCAAAAGGTATTCACATTCTAAAAGTTTTCGTATGTCTTGAGAATTGTTCTAGGATCTTTGTATATAATGGAAGCTATTGCATTATCATTGCTTGGGATGTCGAACTGAAATATAGGTCCCAAAAAATGACAGCCCCTGGCTTAAGTGTACCAGAGAGACAGAGAGAGAATTGAATTTGAATTGAATTTATTGATGATGATGATGATTTACATGCCACTGAGGCTGGAAAGCCCCTTTATGTAGCGTCTCCTTATAACACATTACAGGTTTATGAATATACTAGCTACATTTTATAATATTAAAATATTAAATTAAACATTAAACTTAAAAATTAAAGTACAGATACCAATTCGAATAAAATTAAAACATAAATTATATAAGTAATTAAGTATATCATTCAACTTGTTTAATATTTTAGACTATAAGAAAATAAAGAATATAAAAAAACAGAAACAATGTTCTTAGAAATATACATATTTCTGATTGTGAGACACAAGAATCCCTGATCTCAGCCCTTGGATACTCCTCCAGGAAGAAGATGTAAAGGACTGTTTAGTTGGGTACAGTTATTGTCATTTGCGAAACGGTGAAGAATGAAGACATTGAAGATACGCGATGCTGTGCAAACAAAAGAATTTTTAATTTAGTGGTACGATAAAGGGGAATTTGAAGGGTAGTTTTTGTAAACCTATTTTAGAGAGAGAGAGAGAGAGAGAGAGAGGAGAGGCGTACATTGTCCATATACTGTATTATGTGAACTTCGTCGATTTCCTATTCAATGATGAGGAAAATTTTAATTGCTACGTACGTACCTATCGGTAAGTTCGTTGTCGTATGTCTCATACGACCTATGAACGTTGTGGTACGTTTCGCAGCATTTTGTCTCATTTAATGTTCACATACATGTATTATCCTTCCTAAAATACATCTGGTGACAACTGTCTTTGTAATTTTGATTCGGTCCCAAGTTGATGTCATTCATCGATGCAGGCTAAACATTATTTTTATATCTTTATGCTATGTCTGTGAGAGTTTTCAAGTACCTCTTTTGTATACAATAATGGCATGATCAAATTCGTGGAATGAATGAATATTACGAGTTATTACAAGTGGCGATTCAGATATTGCGCAAAATTATAACAATGTATTAGATTCTTTAACCTCAAACGGTGGTGAAATTTCGGTCAGTGACACTGAAAATCGTTTTTACATATCGGAAAAACTTTAGGCACATGTCTTGGGAATTGTTCTAGGTTTGTACGCAAATGGAACCTCAAACTTAATAGAAGGAAAACAAAAACCATGAGAATATGTAAATACAAGAAAATACCTATAACACACTTCAAAATTGGCCCTGATAAAATTGAACAAGTGAAACAGTTTTTCTGCCTAGGAACCCTGATCACGAGTGAGAAGTCAGGAAAAGGATAGGAATGGCAAAGAGAGCATTCCAAGATAAAAAGCATCTGCTGGCCAACGAACATATAGATATTCAAACTCGGGAGGCCTTTGCAAAAACTTTTGTACGGAGCTTGCTTCTGTATGGTTGGGAAAGCTGGACATTAGAAATGCAAGAAAAGAAAAAAAAGATAGAGGCAATTGAAATGTGGATCTGGAGAAGGACGCAGAGGATAAGTTGGACTGAAATGAAGAGCAATATCGAAGTCCTTAGAGAGATAGGAAGAGAACGGAATCTGATAACTGAAAAAAGGGAGAATAAAATCTATTGGTCACATTCTGCGCCATGGGGAGTTGCTTTGTAACATCATTGAAGTAAGAATTGCTGGCGAAAGAGGAATAGGACGACCCAGAGTGTCTTATTTCAAGAACCTGCTTCTGAGGATGAACTGCATGACCTACGCTGAGTGAAAATACTAGCTTAAGATAGACATCTATGGCTGCAGTGACAATGTTTAGCCTTTAGAATATGATGATGATGATATAGTGAATACAGATATTGTGACAAGATATTTGAAAATACAGAAGTGAGTTCAAAAAAATATATCACGCGAAAATTTTTGCTGCCCTACGCGGAAAGGCACAGAAACATGGACCGATTCTTTGCTTGTTATCAGCTTAGTAGCCTTTAATGCAGGGCCTCTCAAACGGCCAAAATCTCACAGCGGCGCGGAGTTCCTGTGCACAGTGCATTGGTTCCGCTCGGCTCGGCTCGGCTCGGACCAACCCTTCGTCTCTGGGCTACTCGGGTAAGCTCGGCTCAACTCGGCTCAACTCAGCTCGGATTTCGAGCGCTACGGAGCAAGTGAGGAAGAGGGAGACATGGGCAGTGAGTGAGACAGGCGTAGGGAAAGAGAGAGACAGCGCTATTGCTCGAAATCGAGGAGTGGGGGTCTGCACTCTGGTCAACCAAGCGAAGTCTTCTTTTGCACCGTGCACAGTGCATACACCAAGCGCATACAACCTGAGAGGCCCTGCTTTAATGACATGCAGGGACGCAGATAATGCATCCTTTGACTCCACCCACAGTGGAGATAAAAGTTATGGTAAATCGAAAGGAAATTGAGTGTATCCACTAAAGAATTGTAAGGATGGTGAGAAAATGTAAGATATTCTATAACTTCTACATATAATACTAACGTAATGATTAATATATAGTATGTACGTAGTAAACTTGTCTTCGACAGTTAAAATTAGAATATAAAATGCAATTGGAAAATGGAAATGAACATGTTAATGTTCGTATCCTACGAAAACTTTACACTTCCGCTGTTACAAACATGACAATTATATGGAATTATAGAGGTATTATGAAATTTCCCTGTGAACAATATTGAGAGTAGTTGTAGATGGGAGTTGTACCTTGACGTCTATGGATCTGCGAACTCCTGAGAAAGGTACGTGTACAGGGTCTCGCATATGAACAAATACCCAACGCACGGTGTTTGTACCCTGCGCTATGACAGTTGTCTCAGCCGAAACGCCGCGCGTGGCCGCACTGCTTTAAGCGTATATACAGTCATATGAAATTTCACCTTCTAACAGGTGATCGAAGTGTCGTCCTTCGTGGGTTATACAGACATTGTATCTGATGACCATATTCTGGCTGACCCAACTGAGTTCTTCCACTGTAATGTTTCTGATAGCATTCGTAATTTTTTTTTCAGTTCCCCCAATGTGAGAGGATGTGTTCGATACACTTTTTCTTTCAGTTTACCCCACAAGTAAAAATCACACACTGTTAGATCTGGAGAACGAGGAGGAAATAGACCAGTACTGATCACTCTGTCCGCGAACACTTTCAAGATTGTAAGGAGGAATCATCTGCTGTATGAGGAGGGGATGAATCTTGTTGAAATCACCCTCGCGGTTTTCTTCTTCCGTTAACTGATGGAAGAATGGCTTCAAAATGTCATCGTGGTACCTCTCTGCATTTACCGTCGTCTATAAAATAATTAGGTCCAATTATTCTTCTTACACTACCAACACATCAAGCACTAATATTCCTATCATAATGAGGAACTTCATAAACACCGTTAGGAATTTTCGCATAGCAATTGCGAGAGGTATGGCTGTTCATACCAACATTAAGATGAAACAAGAATACGAAAATACGGTACTAAAATAACTGTCTCGCCATGTTAACAGTTGAGGCTCAGACTGGCGACTGATGGGTGCCAGGTCGAACACGTGCAGGCTGCTTGCAAGGTCAAGGATTATGCGCGCGCCTCCCATACTGCAACTTGTACTTTTCTCACTATCACTGTGTATAACAGACAGAACGATATTTTTGTCTAGCTTCAGTACAGTACAGTCAATTACGTTCCGTTGTACAAACCAATTTTATTGACTTCATTAATATCAACGCAATATAGAGTCAATCGGAGTTTTTTATATAGACTAGCACGTAAAACTATCTAAGATGGGAATGGAAATTTCAAATGGACTTTTAATATATCTTATAAATAAAAAGTTTCATTTTCTAGGTTTCATACGGCATTTGAATCGAATCAGAACAGGCATTGCAGTATTTCCTTACAAACCAATAATAAATAATGTTATTGGCTTTACGTTCCACTAACCACATTTTCGGATTTCGGAGATGTTGAGGTGTAGGAATTTCGTCCCTCAGGAGTTCATTTACGTGCGAATAAATCTACCGACACTCGGCTGACGTATTTGAGCACCTTCAAATACCACCGAACTGAGTCAGCATCGAACGTGCCAGTTTGGATTCAAAAGGCCAGTCCCTCAACCGTCCGAGCCATTCAGTCCGGCCCCTTACAAACCATATTCAGTGTAGTTGTAGATTGGAGTTATATTTTGAAGCTTGTAGATCAGCGTACTCTTGAGAAAACTACACACAGCTGTCCAAAATACCGGAGTGGAGAAATTTATCCCAACTCTAAAATTTGTCCTGGTGACTTAGTCCTTGAGACTGAGAAGGGTAAATTTTAGATGAAATTGTCTCCATTTAGAAACTAGTGGGGTATCGGTATTAACAGGTGGTAAATCTATTCTTGGAATAGAATACGTTTTTTCCTGAAACCGAGCCCGACGATACTTCTACATTAACGATATTTTTGTCTAACTTCGTCCGGCTCCATGGCTAAATGGTTAGCGTGCTGGCCTTTGGCCACAGGAGTCCCGGCTTCGATTCCCGGCAGGGTCGGGAATTTTAATCATAATTGGTTAATTCCGCTGGCACTGGGGCTGGGTGTATGTGTCGTCTTCATCATCATTTCATCCTCATCACGACGCGCGGGTCGCCTACGGGAGTCAAATCAAAAGACCTGCATCTGGCGAGCCGAACTTGTCCTCGGACACTCCCGGCACTAAAACCATACGCCATTTCATTGTCTAACTTCAGTACAGTCAGTCACGTTCCCTTGCACAAATCAGCTTTATTAACTTAATTAACATCAACGGACTCTATGAAGACAACGGTATTGTGCATTATCTAGTCATCTATCAAACTATTCAGAACCTCTTGGTTGATGACGTTAACTTGTATTTTTTTTTTGGGGGGGGGGGGCACAACATTTCTACATTGGAAAACATTGTACTCTCACTTGGATGAAAAGAAGAGTCAAGCAAATCTCGTAAATTATTGTTTGAAATCCGGTTTTCCTGAATTTAGATAACGCCATTTTCGCTAGTTCTCCATTACCGAGTTATAGACGAAGTTAAATGTTAATTTGTTTTATGGAGTAGAATATCTAAAACTTGACTGATAATAGCTGCTCTGTGACAGTGAGGAATTACAATCAGTCACTGTCTGAAGTCTGCACCAAGCAAGATCACTTTTCTAGCGAGAGCGATTTTTTGTTCATTATATGTATCAGAAACAATTGAAATAGCATAACGGGGAGCCATGGTTGCCTCGTCCCATACAGTTAACTTAGTCTGTCTCATTTCCTCTGCAACTTATGATATTCGTTTGTTAGACGTAGAGTCTGCGAATTTAGTGCCATTACTATCACTTTCCTGTGACTTAACTTTCTCAATCCATCTTTCTCGAAATGTATCGTTTTATCTTCAGTTGTTTGTCTCTGTAACTGTATATTTAACCTTTGTCACGTGTAACATTTTTTCTATTTTACTTTTCTCGAGGAGTCTTATTTAAATGGTTGGTCGGTTCATTTACAATTTGTTGATTTAACACAGGAAATTCACACAACCTTAAACGATCGAAGAATCCTTTCAAGTGAGACCTCGTGCCTTCTTGGATATCATGTTCTCCCGACATATTTCTGATGAAAATGACGGATGTGGCAAATAGATGGCGTAAAATCCACAATCAATCATGTTAAACTAGTGATCTACACGGTGATAAACATTAGGACAAGAATCGGGAACAGCCTAAATATTAAATCCTTCCGTCCAGGCAACAAGGTATTAGTGTTTAGACTATTTTAAATATTAATGTTGAAGTCATCATGATAAACGCACATACAGTGCGTGACATTATCAATGTTTTTGATATTTACTCTAATTATCTTCATGTGCGCGTGTATAGCTGCTTAAGCTAAGTCCAGAGCTCTGAGCTATAATGGAAAGGAAAAGCATTTGTGACATATAATTTGTTTTTCTAGACACAATATCGTGAAACAAATAACTAACAATATACCGACAAATAATCACCAGATTCTAATTCCCTCATGAATTCTGCCATTAGAGTGTGAGCAATTGGAGAAGATGTCTACTACCCGGACACTTAAGTGCATAAAAACAAATAGGTTTATTCTATATTGAATTATTGTAATTTGCTAATATCGCTCACTGTAATGTAAACAGTAAACACATCAGAGCAGACAACAGCACTTGGTTCAGTCTAATGCCAGCAGACGATCTTGCTACTTACTCCAAAATAAAAATATCACTGCACTGAATGAGAAGCATTAACAATTGTCTTTTGTCAGTTATCGCTTTCAATTGGTGAAAATATCCAAGCAGGCAGTAGGTCTTGGTTCAGTCTTATGCCAAGAGATGACAATAACAATACTACGTGAAAACTGATTATATCACCTCACTGAATGTCAGATATTTTATCGAGAAAAACTAGCATACGGAATTTCATCTCACCTGAATCATACCTGTACTATGGCGACTAGCTACTACGAAGCTTCCTCGATCAACATTTCTGCTCCAAACTCAGTGGAGACAATGTAATTTAAAACACCAGAACCGAAAAAAAAAGAGATCCATTCAGTGAGAGATGGTACTTTGCAATTAAGATTTTATGTACAATGGCCATCATTGCATTGTTATTGTAACCTATATCTAGTACCAATTTCAGGTATTTTACCATTAGGGCCGATGACCCAGATGTTATTCCCCTTTAAGATACAATCATCACCACCACCATCATCAACTTAATCATCATCACCGTCATCACAAGTTTCAGTCTCTCAAACGCTGCAGTGTTCCCAGTACATCTTTGGAAGGCAATAGATGTCAGGATGTGCGTAGTTCGAACTCATGCCGATAGATAGAACTGTGTACGTCATAGAGGTGAATAAAGGATAATTAACACGCTGAGAGAGAGAGGCATTTTTCTTTAGAAAGTTACAAAGTCATGGTCGTGAGAGGTTCTTCTTGTAAAGAAGAGATAACAATTTACTGTATACAGCTACAAATATCAACTGTTAAAAACATTCTCGTTTTCTCAATATCGCTGTGAATGACAGACAGAATAGGGATTTTCTATATATAGACAGATTAGCCAGCCTTGTAGTGTGCAGACAGTGAGCCTGTCTCTCATTCCAAAGCCCTGGGTTAATTTTCCGACCAGCTCAAGAATTTTAATTCTGAAGTGAAGAGTAAAACGTGGTTTACTTGATGGGACATTTCATTAAGCTTTCTGTTATAAGAAGAAAGCGCAGAGGCAGAACATGTCGCTACTTATCTCGTATCAATACATATACGAACACTGGTTGCCATGGTTACACTCGTATCTGGAAATTGATGAACTCAATTACAGACAGACCCTCAGCCACAAAACATATCCATGTTATCGTGGAAAATACCTCAAAAGTACTTTTAAAAACTCGTTCTTAAGATGTTAAGGATCATATTTATTGTATGTACCATGCAAGAATTTTCAAATTTTTGCCGTCTTGTCTCCTCAGGCTGCCAAAATACATAGACGATTTCCCGGTATAAAATGAAATTTAATTAATAATTTCATGCGATCCTGTAAGAAGTTTAGTCACAAAATCGGTTTCATATACATTTACATATATTCTCAATATTAATCCATGTACAAGCAATGGAAATATATTGTGCGGCTAATATATGCAATATACACCATTAATATTATCTGGTGGTGTCACCATACCGTGCGCAGACCGGCATGAACTGTGATCTGACATCTCGAAAGTGAGTATAAACACCGTGTGTGCTGGTCGTGGCAAGGCGATGTGAATTATCGTCTTTCAATGGGGCGTGATAGTGGGAACATTGCATTGCTGCAGTTGTGCGGACATTTAATATTCCTCGATTGACGATGCCACTTGTGTATCGGGAATGCCTCATTGAGGGTATTGCCATCAAGAGTGAACAATCGCTGATAATGATTCTATTAGCGGCGTTCAGGTTGAACTGTCCGTGGTAGTAGACAAACCACACTGTTTTATATCACATCTATATTCAATGGAGGTACCAGACGCACTACCAGTAGTTCAGCGCAAAGTTCTTTAACGTCAGTGGGATATGAGAGCAGAAGATCTAGCAGAGTGATCTTGTTAACACCACGACTCCGTGCACAACGTCACACCTGGGTGAGTGACGTTGCTAATTCACGTAGCATGGGCTAGATCCGCTGATTCACCCAAACAGTTGTTGAAGAATGACTGCAACGTTGTACTGCTTTGTGAACATTTGCGACCCTTCATTGACTTCATGTACTCCTACAAAAATGAGATATTTCAGGATTATGCACAGTGTCACCGGGCTCGAGTTTCATAGAATTGTTTCGAGGAGTGTTTTGGAGAGTTTCAACTACTGTGGATGTGAACCGTGCCGAGCAAATTGGAACGTGGTGGTGAGGTCCATTCATACTCAAGTTCATGCCCCTAAAAACAGCAGGAAGCTGTGGGTAGCTATCTAAACAGCGTTGATCAGAATCTCTCCACAGGTGAATCTTTCACTTGTAGAATCGATACAACGACAAACTACTGCATTTGGCTTAGCTAGATGAGAGTCCAATACCATACTAGGCCTCTATCGCATGACGTTCGTCATGACTGTGTAATATTCAGTTCTACGCCATGTCCAGTTTGATTTCCAGCATTAAGGTAATATCCTCAAATCTTCAGCATTCAATTCATTACTATATAGCGCTTGTATGCCAAGAGATGGATGTCATCTAAACGATCGTAAACACAAATTTAAGACCTGTGTTCACGTGAGGGAGGTTCGTTTCAATATGCCACACGCTTACTCACATCATTTAATGTCCACGATAAATTCACTCACTCACTGCTACTTGCTTTACGTCGCACCGACACAGATAGGTCTTATGGCGACGATGGGATAGGAAAGGCCTAGGAAGTGGAAGAAAGCGGCCGTGGCCTTAATTAAGGTACAGCCCCGGCATTTGCCTGGTGTGAAAATGGGAAACCACGGAAAACCATCTTCAGGGCTGCCGTCAGTGGAGCTCGAACCCACTATCTCCCGATTACTGGATACTGGCCGCACATAAGCGACTGCAGCTGTCGAGCTCGGTCCCACGATAAATTAGGATTATCAACAGAACATTCACGTTACTTGTTTGTTATAATTCAAAATATCGATCATACTAATAGTTTTACAATGTCTGGACGACATACTTATTTTCACTACATACTGGGTGAGTTGCCTTTGCTGGAAAAACCTAGCGATTACATTGCACTACGTCTTCTCGTAGGGGCTAGAATCGTTTTGTTACTTTCATTGACCTGTCTTCGTCTCGTTCTTGACTTTTGATGTAGGCAAGATAAAAATATGAATATAAATTTGGAATTCAAGAGCGAAAATTGTTGCAAATATTCTTTTTTGGGAAGAGCAGTTAGGGTCTGGTTTAATTTACCAAGTGAGGAGTTCGATAAATTTTCAAATATATTTAAGAAAAATCTAGGTAAACAAATGATAGAGAATCTGCCACCTGGGTGGTTGCCCTAAATGCAAATCAGTGGCGACTTGATTGATTGATTGATTGATTGATTGATTGATTGATTGATTGATTGATTGATTGATTGATTGATTGATTGATTGATTGATTGATTGATTGATTGATTGATTGATTGATTGATTGATTGATTGATTGATTGATTGATTGATTCGACAATATGGAAATTACTTAGGTATGAGTGGTGTTAGTAACACTATTACTTATGAAGCCAGTCCCTGTTATACAATTGCATTGTCCCACCATTTTACTCTTCCACTCTACAGCTTATGCAAGCGCTCTTCTCTATCAGATGCCAGGAACAAGCAGACTTTTAGTGTATTGCCTTTTACTGCCTAACTGAATGTCGATTAAATTTATTGCCGTAATTCTTGTCCTTTGCAGTTCTGATTGTATGTGCAATACGCACAGAATTAAAATTAGGCTATTTATGATATTTATTCCTTAAGTTATTATTTATTTATGTATTTATTTATTTATTTATTTATTTATTTATTTATTTATTTATTTATTTATTTTATTTATTCAGTGATGAACTTAACACGCTTTCGCCCAATTACAATGTTCACAATATACAGTACAATTAATAGTTACACTACTAAATATTAACTGAAGTAAAGACAATACAAAGAATGCAATGAACTACCCAAACAATACAAAGTTGGTAATAGAATAAAAACTATACAGTTACTGCAAAAATAGTTATTTTACAGCGGTGCCTAACACAAAGTAACGCATTCAGCACAGTTAAATTACACAGTCTTAGTCTTAAATCGTGACACGTTATGCATAATAATATTCTAAAAAGAGAAATAATGTGTTTAATTTATAGGTCATTTGAAAACTGTCAATTCAAGTAGGAGAGAAATAAAATAACAACTATAAGAATGAAATAAGACATGTAGGGCCTACAGAAAACGAAGAAAATAATCAACAAGGAAAGTATCTTACGCCAATTCAAAGTTGATTGATTCATGAAATGATATCCAAATTATATGTATTTAATTTATTATAAACTTTAAGAATTTTATTAAGAGGAGAATTCTTATGGGCTTCTGTGTGACTTTTCTTAATGTAAAATAAATTCTTGAACCTGCCAGACTTCCGAGGAATGTAAAATGGTATACTTCCAAGTAACTCTTCATCATTAATTTTACTATTCAATATTTTATACAAAAATAACATCATGGACTTTTTACGTTTTTGTTCCAAAATTTTAACACCAAAGTGTGATAAAATTGTGAAGTAGGACAGAAATGTCGGGTAGTCGTGTGAATGTTTCCGGTACACATACTTTAAGAACTGCTTTTGTACTGTATCAAGTAATCTGATGTACTTAGTGTCTGAAGGACTCCAGATAATAGTACCATATTCTATTTTCGATCTTACCAATGAGTTGTATAATATAAATACCGTTGTACGTTGAAAATTTAACGAATTTAGAAATATGAAACCCAAATTCCTATGGGTTTTATTAACTATACATCAATATGACTTCCAAATTTCTAATAAATATTGAACTGAATACCTAAATCCATCTTTTGTTTGACTTCTTTCAAGACGGAATCTTTGATGTTATAAGTATACCCGATGTGCTGGCGACATCTTCTAAAAGACATTTTAACACATTTATTTACATTCAATGGTAATTCATTTTCTTTATTCCACAATCCTATAGCATTTAGATCATTACAGTCATCAGTTGATTTAATTGAAGAAAATACTTTCAGATCATCGTCACTACTCATTATCCTGATGATGAAACTGTCGCCTAAATTAAGTCATGTATTCATGTATTTTGTAGTTCTGATTGTACAGTGCAGTTGCTCAAAACGTAATGAGTGCATGGGAATTTTATATGTTATGAGACTATTTTAATTATTATCAAAATATAATTCACCTCTCATAAAGATTCTAACTCTGTAACACGATAACCGTACGTTCAGTTTTTTCCGGGAAAAGTCTACCTGCAGGAAACACGTACCACTATTATGCTGTTAACCCCCCCCCCTTCTTGAACGACTGTAATTATTTTGCTTCTCATTAATACCAGGCTTGGAGTCAAATAAATGGGTTTTTGGAACGTCAGAGTTTACTTTTCACACACTACCCATCTGCGAATTGGAATGGGTGATACGCTGCTTAATGTATTCATGAGATTTTATTAATTATGCTGTGATTAAATTAACATATTAAATAAATTATTTATATACTGACTTCAGGCTGTAAAACGAATTTTCCAATAATGATTAAAATGGCCTTACACCAATAATAGGCGTCACATTATAATTCATAGAGGGGTATCAACTCAAGTATATCACATTACTCACTGCGTAAGTACGCACTTTGATGGTCAATTCATTCATGTTCATGACAGCCTTCATCTGAGAAGATTTTCACTAGAACAATTTCACTGTCAAATCTGACTCAGCTTTACTTCCTAGTATTCATGAAAGAGCTCAGCAACAGCCTATTTTAATTGACAGAGGAGTTTTCCCAATAGGTTTTATGACATCAGGCGAACACAATGGAAATCTGACTTGGGCGATTATAAGAATGAAATGAGTATTCATCTACGAAATGTTTTTACATATACACTGCAATCATTTCCTTCGATAGGTATACCTTCAATCAGTGAAGGAAAATGTTATGAATACATAAATATAATCGTACTGTGCAAAAGCTATGAAATTTTGGGGAAGAGTTCGAATAATGATTGTTTCGGGAAACGCGCACCTGATTTATAAGTGGGACACAAATCCAATAACATTATTAGAAACTAACCCAGAGATATATCCGTGTAACTTTAGACGGGTCAAATAATAGGGAACGAACGAAAACAAGCTTCATTTGACTAGAGAATGGTATGAAATACACGTTAGTTATAGCCTTTTGGGTGATGCCAAATGTAAATACCTAATGGAATAAATCGAGGTGTTTTGTTTGGTGGAAGTGCAAAGATATTGACCAAGATTTTCATATACAAAGTAGTAATAGAAGGAAACATCCACCATGGAGTTTTTTTACTACTTGCTTTACGTCGCACCGATACAGGAAGGTCTTATAATGACGATGGGAGAGGAAAGTGTTAGGAATGGGAAGGAAGCGACCGCGGACTTATTAAGGTACAGTCCCAACATTTTCCAGGTGTGAAAAATGGAAACCACCGAAAACCATCTTCAGGGCTGCCAACAATGGAGTTCGAACCCAATATCGGCCGGATGTAAGCTCACAGCTGTGCGCCTCTAACCGCACGGCCAACACTCCCGGTCCACCACGGTTAGAATATGCTTCAAGCTGCTTTCAAAACTTCAAACTACCGTATTCTGAGCATTCATTCATTGAAGTGTTAATATGTTCCCTATGCATGATTTCGCCATTTGACCATTATGTGAATATGAAGAGCAATTTTCTTGGAAACTTTTTTCTCTGACCTAGACCTCATCACATGATGGTTGTATTCCTGCACTGTCAGAATGTTTCATTGTCCTATGTCTGATTTCATCTTGATGTCAATAAATTCGCCTCGAGTAGTAGTTCAGTACTATGAGGTATTACATATTCTAAGAATGTACCAAAATTTCAAAGTTTCCCAATCATCCATAATAATCTGTTCACAACTGGCTGCCAGTAGCCTTACATGCTTAACTTCCCACCCTCTGCTGATTTTAGGAGGTGTTGGGTACAAAATTAGAAATGATCTTCAGTTGAATAAATATAAAAGTAACTGGAGAATGGTTGAATATCAGACAATATACTGTATCTCACCACTTTACTATGAGATTCAGAAGAAATATAATATTGTTCTAAATACCTGGTACTATAAAGGTGTTACATCGCTGTATGCAAAGGTGGGAATATTATATTTTCATTCCTACAAATATGCTACCGAGGTCAGGAGTAGGACTACTTCATTTTGCGGTATTCTGTACAGTTGTGAATTTGGTGACTGAAACCGATTTCACAATGACGACTGAATAGTTAGAGATTAGTTACATGAATACACTATGTAAGATTCAGCTAAACAAACATCCCTTAATCTCCATATCGTATGTTAACCTTTCCAAGTTAGAAGGAACCATCAAATAACTACACGAGGTTTACCTTCCATTCTGACCTACTGATCTTGGTCTCGCACGATGAGGTATAATCGGAGAAGTCAGCTGCGTGTTGTCGCAGTGTAGAGAGTTGGCGCATAGCGAGGGAGTTGGTCCAATTGATTTAGCTCTCGCACTTCGCAGGTAGGACGTGTGAGACTCAAGCTTGGTGCGGCGCGGAACGGCGGTCGTAATTACACCGCAACGTCTGACTTGACCCAGCTGCTGCCGACAATGGCCCGTGGTTCTCCACAAGGACAGGTGCACTTCTCCGCACGTTGACAGATCGTTATACAGGGAGTTCTCTGTCAGCAGAACCCGATGACAAGCACAGACATTAATGTAGTAATGCATATGTCATAAGGGGTTTTCATTTCAAGAATGACAAACTCAGTTACAGTAATTTGGTCAGCTAAACTTTGGGGTCCCTCAAATCGAGCCTTAAATTGGTGCACAGTTCTTTTAAAAACAGGGTTTCAATTCGCGACAGGAGGTTGAGAAATTTTGAAACAAGGTGTATTTCTCAGGAAGGAAATCTAACACAATTTCGTTCCCAGTTATATGTCGCAGGTATATTACATGAAAATATACACGATGTGGGTGGTTCAGTGGTCAGCCAATGAGTCACTAAAATTGTTTTGAATTAGACAGTGCTTGAGGAGCCATCGCAATATTATGTTTCAGACGTACATTATTTACTAAAGTGTCCTCAAGAGTGTAGCACTACGTTATACCTCGAAACAAAGCATTCAGAATGATCAGAGGCCAAGTGAAATAGAAGTGAATTTATTATTTTTATGTTGTTACTTACTGTAAACTTGTATAAAATAAAAATAAAAGGATTCATAATAACCACAAATTGATTGAACATGTGGGACCAACTTCACCTGAGGAATGTGCAAGCAGTTATAAGTGCTTTACTTACAGGTAAAAGAAATGAGCAAATGATACCTTTAGTTTTCCACAGTACATTTACCATTGAATTTGACTTTTTCCAAACTTATGTTCTATAGTCTACAATAAAATGACTAGTTTAGTTGTACAGTTCATTGTAAGAATCCAGTCTCTACTAGAATACACGTGTGGAACAAAGTGGAAGGAACGAGAGGCTTCGAAGAACTCGGTTCTGGTATTATGCAACAGGTGCAACAAAACAGTGATCTCTTGTGAAGCAATGAGACAACTGTACATAAATAATATGGATATGAAAGTGAGTCTTTTCATGATTAAGTGGGTGAATGTTGATGTTACATCCGCATAGACCTTATATCACCGGTTACTGGTAGTTATTTGGTTATTTGATGGCCTGCAATAATTTACTCCGTAAACCCATAAACCTGCAGTACTGCTACCATCTATTGGTGCTCTGTCGTATGCCCTCTCTAGATCTACGAAATATTGGCTAAACATAACTACCTATTCCTCTTGTGGGATTTATAATTTCTTAACGCATTTAAATTAATATAGAGTATACAAATAATTCAGTAGTTAAATAAGTGGTCCACCTCTGTGGTGTAGTGGTTAGTTTGATTATCTGCCACCCCCGGAGGCCCGGGTTCGATTCCCGGCTCTGCCACGAAATTTGAAAAGTGGTACGAGGGCTGGAACGGGGTACAATCAGCCTCGGGAGGTCAACTGAGTAGAGGTGCGTTCGATTCCCACCTCAACCAGACTAGAAGTGGTTTTCCGTGGTTTCCCACTTCTCCTAACTTAAGGCCACGGCCGCTTCCTTCTCTCTTCCTTGTATATCCCTTCCAATCTTCATATCCGTCACCAAGGTCCTTGTTCAGCATAGCAGGTGAGGCCGCCTGGGAGAGGTACTGGTCATCCTCCCCAGTTGTATCCCACGACCCAGAGTCTGAAGTTCCAGGACACTGCCCATGAGGTGGTAGAGGTGGGATCCCTCGCTGAGTCCGAGGGAAAAACCAGCCCTAGAGGGTAAGCAGATTAAGAAAGAAAGTTAAAAAAGTGACCTCACATTCCAAGCCAGAACCAAGCATTTCTATGTTGCAACAATAATTTGTGTAAATTAAAATTTACTTTTTTTTATTGGATTGTGCAGTTAGAAATTACTATGTCAATTCTTAAAAAACTATTTCTCAATGTCTCAGTTTCATATTTTTATTTCCCTCTGAACTGTAAAGTAAAATGATCGAAAATACAAGTTAAATAATGAATATTATGTTAGTAATAACAGACAAAAGAACTGGCTCTGTAGTGCTCAAAATATTGGCTGAATGATTAGGAGATAACTCATTTGTGACTTAACCAATGCATATATTATGAATAGGTAACACAATATTCGCCAGTTGCTTAGTAAGTGTCCTCGACTTAAAGAATAACTACTGTAATCAATCAGCAGTCTGCATGCAACCGTTTTTCGGAGGAAGTATATGAAATTGCTGCAAGGGTAACATTTTAAGTGAGCACATAAAGTGATTAAATATTTTATCCCATTGGTTGGGATTAAAAACACAGGCTTGATCGTAGTGAAGGAAGTTATTGCTATTTTGATGTGCCTTCAGTAATTATTTGCTATTTACATCCATAGGGGAGAGTCTATATTTATGTGTGTGTGTGTGTGTGTGTGTGTGTGTGTGTGTGTGTGTGTGTGTGTGTGTGTGTGTGTGTGTGTGTGTGTGTGTGTGTGTGTGTGTGTGTGTGTGTGTGTGTGTGTGTGTGTGTGTGTGTGTGTGTGTGTGTGTGTGTGTGTGTGTGTGTGTGTGTGTGGTGTGACCTTCAGATTTTACTTTTAACATAGGAATAATTTACATTTCCACTGCTCCAGTTTTCCATCCACATGATGATAATTATTTTGTTAAAAGCCTCCAAATATCGTCACACGTTGATAATGACAGAAAATATTGTTGTGAGAATTGTGTGTGACGTTTGACGATAAATGAAAGTGAAACGAAGGTAGGTAATCCCTCTTCGTTCAAAAAAGTTTATTCTAGTCTTTATAATAGGAACTAAAATATGATTCCTGTCTTCACTAATGCTGAGGATCATAAACTTTTGACGCTGAAATTAGTAAGTAGGATGAGCCTTGGAACAAGAATGTGATTTTAGGCGGTAAAAAGGCTCACACAATAAACTGGGGTAAAAGGTGTCCAGAAGACGAGCAGGAAATAACATTGAAATCTAAATAATTGGAAGGGAATAATAAATCTGAACAAACGGCCCAAAATGAAATCACAGAATGACTAAAAATAGTTTAGGTAACAAGGAAAGGTTTAGGGGGTAGTGATACTTTTATTCCTGACGTTTTCCCATCACGATTCGGAGTCCGCCTTTCTGCATCTCGCTCTCCACTTCGTCCGATCAGCAGTACCGGCTGGGCGCACACCGACAACTCACATGTTTTTCCGCACGTAGTCCATCCATCTCTTCCTGGGCTGACATACAGGTCTCCGTCCAACTGGATTAAACGTGAATGTCTGTCTTGCAATGCTTTCAGTGTCCTCTCTCACCAGGTGTCCACACCAGCTCAATCTTGCTTACTCCATTCTGTTAGGAATGGAAACGATTCTAAAAAGGTTCCACACGGTTTCATTTTTGAGGTGATCAAGTCGTGTTACTCCCTTGAGCCTTCTCAACATACGTATCTTCATGACATGAAACATCTCTTCGTGTTGTTGGCCAGCATTCAAACTCACAAAGCATCATTTCACGGATTATCTTGCGGTTTATGTTTGACTTGTTATACAAGATGACACCCATGATTTGGTGCAGATTTAGTCAAGCGTTATAGTCACGAACTTAAGCATCCAGGACATTATCACCATAGAATGTAATGAGCAAGCCAAGGTCGTTACAACAGGGGCACCATCAGCTACAATAGTACCATCCGGTGTATGCTGCACTCCAAGAATTTCGTCTTGGTCGGGTTGAGCCGCACTCCGAAGTCATGAAGCCTTATTTTCCGTTGATGGACTAGTCTCTCGAGCCCGTCTCGGATCACTCTAACCAGAACGACGTCGTCAGCATGGAGCAGAGTCCATGGACGAGGCGCTCGGAGGTCTGTCTACATTGTGTCCATGCAAAAGATGAAGAGCAATGTTGTACTTGATGGTCACCAACCGGATGTTGAATGGAACTGTGATACCAGGAGCTTGACGAACGGAGGTGGTGGCACCGTTGTAAAAGAATTGCATCCGTAGACACAGGGCTCCAGTACACCAGTACCCAGTGTTGCCCCACTTATTGGTACACTCCCTGCGAATAGCACAGCACAACGTCATTCAAATATTCAAATATATAGTGAAAGGTAGAGTATTTTACTGAAGTTTAGGGTTCCTGCTTGATACCACTGATATTCTGAGCAAGAGTTCAGCATAGTATAAAAGTTTAATTTTAATTTGTCTAAAACTCATCAGGGATTCCGAACACCTCTCTGATTTGATTACAATTGAATTTAATATCAACACATGTAATACTGTTAAACTGAATAGTATCACGCATGCAGCACACCATTTATAAATTCCATAATGTTATAACGAGTTATTGGCTTTCAAGGATTCAGTATTAATTAGGTCATTATATTTATCCTGTCAACATACAAGTCAAATATGTAATATTTGTGTTGCACGTAAATATTTAGCAAAGACATGAAATGATTTAGTTAACAGTATGAAAAGAGCAACGGAATTAATATGCATATCTAAGTAGCCACAATAATTTTCTCATAAGATACTATGCTAATTTATGTCATTTCATTTTAAAGGCTCCTGACATTCGTTGGGTTTACGTATATCCAGGAATTTTCGGAGTTCTTGTGAAGCTTCAGGTAGTGGGTACAACTGTGATATTTATTATTATTGTTAATATTTAGACATACAATTGTTTACATTCTAAAGGTAATTGAATTGAACGTTATTTGTTATCAGGTGTTTTTCAGCACAACCCGGAATGAAACATTGCATGCAAAGGTGTAAACTCTTGTCGGAATTGAGAGCAAAGATTTTGGACTGTAGCAATTTCCTATTCTTTCAAGTGTGCGATTTTATTGTTTATTTACATACTGTTTGTATGTAATTGTGCTCAAAATCTCGCTAACTCTTTCGAAGAAATATATAATTTTCTTTAACTCAAGCACTTCCAGTTTCTTATGTCAGAACTGCATGTGGACTGAACCTAATTTTACAGCCGGATTACCTACCTCACCCCCAACAATTATAGAGGGATGTATTCTTTCTTTAATTCTTAATCCATTTAGCTTCCAGGATAGGTTTCTTTCTTCGGACGCATGAGTGATCCCACCTATAGGGCATCAAGGGCAGAGTCCTGGAGCGTGAAATTTTGGGATGGAAGGTACAACTGGGGAGGAGAATCAGTACCTCGTCCAGGCAGCCTAACCTGCTATGCTCAACGAGGGCCTTGTGGGGATGGAAAGATCGGAAGGGATAGACAGGGAAGAAGGAAGGAAGTGGCCATGGCCTAAAGTTAGGTACCATCCCGGCATTTGCTTGGAGTGGAAGTGGCAAACCACGGAAAACCACTTTGAGGATGACTGAGATGGGAATCGGACTTCCATCTCCCGAGGCTGAGTGGAGCCCGTTCTAGCGCTCTTAACACTTGTCAAATTTCGTTGCAGAACGGGTAATCGAACCGGTACCTCCGGGGATGACAGCTAATCACACTAATCACTACATCACAAAGGCAGACAGAGGGATGTATTCTCCTATGTATTTATATTGACTGGTAGATCGGTGTGTTGTATTCATAAAGAATAGAATGTATTAAAAGAATCACACCCGCCTTGCACTTGCTCTTAACTGTCACTGGAATGAATGAATTTACATACTCATACTATAACTACGAAGAACCAGAAATTGGAGAGAGGATTATTAATTTTATTGTTGAATTACACTGAGAATGTTATTGGATTTAGATTTACTTCAAATGTATCTTCAATCACGGTGAGCTTATTAAGTTGGCTGGTCTACTAAGATTACATTTTTTTGCTAGTAGCTTTACGTCACACCGATATAGATAGGTCTTATTGCGGCGATGGGATAGGAAAGGCCTAGGAGTTGGAAGGATGCGGCCGTGGCCTTAATTAAGGTACAGCCGCAGCAATTTCATGGTGTGAAAATGGGAAACCACGGGAAAACCATCTTCAGGGCTGCCGACAATGGGATTCGAACCCACTATCTCCCGGATGCAAGCTCACAGCCGAGCCCCCAAACCGCACGGCCAACTCCCCCGGTACTAAGATTACTGCTGTACATCTAGATGGTCTTCATATATTGTAAAGACACATGATCAGTGTGACGTATTATTTTACAACCCACCGGGCGAGTTGGCCGTGCGCGTAGAGGCGCGCGGCTGTGAAGCTTGCATCCGGGAGATAGTAGGTTCGAATCCCACTATCGGCAGCCCTGAAAATGTTTTTCCGTGGTTTCCCATTTTCACACCAGGCAAATGCTGGGGCTGTACCTTAATTAAGGCCACGGCCGCTTCCTTCCAACTCCTAGGTCTTTCCTATCACATCGTCGCCATAAGACCTATCTGTGTCGGTGCGACGTAAAGCCCATAGCAAAAAAAAATTTTACAACCCAACCATGATTCATTGGAATCAATGCTTTCGATACACTGTATTCCATCTAAGACTTCTCGAAGTATTTCAGTACTACTTTACGGAAGAAAAACTTGCACTTTTATATTTATAATGCTTCAGTTTATCCTCCTACTCTAGTCACAATCCGTTTTGTCCAATCCAAAACAGTTCCTTTGTTGGTACTGCTATCCACAGCCCCACGGTAGCCAACCTTGCTATTCGTAACTCAGTGTAGAAGCTGAGTGATGTACATACTGTAGTGTGACACACCAGGGTTACTAGTCTTCTTTCGTTGTGATCACAGTAAAAATATCCCGTACTCCATGGCAAAAATTGGTTGTCGGTAATGAATGAGCTCATGTTATCGTTCATCTTGACTATTTTCATCAACTGTCATACAGAACTTGGAGAAATGTTGTCCGTCTATTTAGAACACCGGCGTCGTCATCGTCGTCAGCTGATACTCGAATCTGATTAACCATTTCTCACCTGCAATTCTTACTTTATCTCCATGCTCTATTCAGATATCTTTGGTGTCTTAGCAGACCAATTTTGGCATTAAACACGCGGATATATTGATTGTATTTAATAAAAGGTGGAGGACGTGGCTTGGCTTGGCGTAATTTACTTCTCTGACGTTTCTCTCTTTCTGACTTCGACGTTCACGCACAAAATGTGCAATATCAGGTGAACTGATTGTGCACCAGCGAATACGATCTTATGCAATGGTATACCAATTACACAGATCGATACTTTTGCTACTCGAGATCATTTCGACTTGATTCTTATAGAGTTTCCGAAGGGCACCACGAAGTCTCCAACCTGTACCAAGTTCACTGTCGTCTGTCGTCGGTCATACGCTGGACATACCCAGTTCATCTGAGTTGGTGACCAACATGATAATTACTAACTGTTCATCTTTGCCCTGTCATTAACTTTTGTGTTCGGTATATAGTCAGTCCATTTGATTTTCATAATGGATCTGAGCTTCTGTTAGCGGAAGCTCTCTACGAGTTGTTTATTGATATAACGACGATATAGAGTCTAGGTTTCACACCCATTGAGCAAGGTGGAGATGACAACTGCTCGATACACCATCAGATTAATGTATATTCTTAGATCTTTATTCAAGAAGACCCGAAGTATGAAGCATCCAAAAGCTACGTGGGCAGTACGAATTCTTATCTACTTGTTCCGAAGGCGTGTTGGAGATGGAAATATTGAAATCCTGGAAGGCAGTTCCAGAAACTGGCTGTAGGAGTACCACTGTTTCTGGAATGTTGACGGTCAAGCCAAATCGTGCATATGCCGTACTAAAGCTATTAACTGAACGTTTCAGCCCGTCAGGTAGGCTATATGAGCGGGAGGAGCATTGTCATGTGCAACTTGCTGATCAGTTACAAGACGGTCCCGCTCCTTGGCTGAAAGGCCAGCGTAGTGCTCCTCGATTCGGAGTGCCCCACGTTCGATTCCCGGCAGGGTCTAGGATTCCCTTCGCTCGGGGACTGGGAATTTGTACTGACTTCAACATCCCTGCAATTCGCACACCACAAATAACATTGTCCCCCACTACAACGCTCGTTACTCCCGTCGGAGGGTCTGCCTTATAAGGGCTGCACCAGGCTAGTAATAGCCACACGAAGTTATTAAAGATACGATACGCGGGTGGGACTTGTGAGCCTTTCCGAGCGGAGTACAGTCATGAAAAATCTTTTCCCAAATTGAAGGTCAGATATGAAAGTCAACGACCTAAGGAACTAAGGATTCAAACAAAGACTTGTCTTCTAGATTAATCAGTGAGCTAAGAAGTCAAAAGGATAGTATTGTGAGGGAACACCCTTTGTCATTCGGAACCTAAGATGAGGCCCAGATAGGCTTTCATTTTCACGTACTTCGTGGCCCTTGTCTTTCATATGATGACATCTTCACACTTCGAAGTAATATATTTTATTCTTTTTACCTTCTAATTATTGTTGGGGTAGATTCCTAGTTGTAATTACGATTAAAACAATAATACATAAATTGATCGGTCACTCATTAATTCGATCTCAGAATATTTTATGTATCTACTTGTGTAATAATATGTTATGATGTTCTTGTTTGATGTTTTCTTAAGACTTTCAGGTCTATATCAATACTAGCGAATGTACCCGTTCTTCGCTACGGTATTCTACATTGTATTCGAATATCGAAATAAATAGTGTACATGCAGTAAATGAGATTGTTTTAAAATAGCATGTCTCTTAGCGTTAACCGAGAAAGAGCATGGGGAGGTCCCCGTACGTTGTTTCCAATGTAAAGTTTTTGTTACGGATTTATGATATAACGGGAGGCTCACTTGCCTACTGCCATTCACAATCGAGTTGGGAAGTTTACGTTATAATTGCAGGCCCCATTGCCTACTACGCGGACAGAATCAATTCGGGGATTTTTCGTTAAAATGGCAGCCCCCTTTCCTACTTCCAGACAGATTACAGTTGAGGAGTTTTTATTATAATGGCAGGCAATTACCGTACTATCACTCGAAATTGAGTTGTGCAGTTATCATTATAATGCCAGGCCCATTTTCCTACTGCCAGCCAGCTTACTGCCAGTCACACCAAGTTGGTGAGTTTCCATCAAAATAGCAGGCCACTATGCCTAATGCCAGTCACATTTTAGATGAGGACATTTCTTTGTAATGGCGGGCACTCTTGCCTACTGCCAAACACAATCGGGTAGGGGAGTTTTATACAAAACTGCATACTCACTTGCCTGCTGCAAGTCAAATCGAGAAGTGAACTATTCATTACAATTTTCCGCCTTCCTTACTAATGACAGTTACACAGGAGTTGGAGAAGGAACCCTTTCCTACTGCCAGTCAAAGTCGGTGTGGGGAGTACTGATTACAATAGCAGACCCACCCTTTCTCGATCGCTACAAATCGACATCAGTGAATATATATGGATCGGCATACGAAAGTATATGCGTGTTTACAATATTGAAGACCTTCATTTACAGATTAACTGCTACTAAACGTACGTCATATCGACAAAGGATTATACCATAAGACACGCCGGATTTAGTGGCCTAAATGGCTGGTCCTATGATATGTCGTCTATTCTTGGGTCAGATTGAGTTAGAAACGTGGAACAGGGTAAAATTTTTGTAAGATTATCTCACATTACATTCCTTTTCGGATAATTATGTGACAGCTACATACATAGCATTTGGCTCACATATGGCTACTGGGTGGGCCAGTTTTTCATGAAGAGTTTGATGATTCTGTATTTCATATAAGTAATTGAAAGTATGAATTATGCATGTGAAAATTCCAAATTGTCTTAACATCGATTAATAGAGAAAAATCATACGTAAAAGGGATACAGATACGGCAAAAAGTCATAAGACCAAGGTTGTAGATCATTCCAAATTGAACGGAGATTGTGCAATACGTTATGTGATAGGAATTTCCGAAGGTCTGCACCATCATTAAAATTGCCTGCATATTTCGATATTCTTCGGGGATAAAAAGTGAAAAATTTAATGATGTTGGTAGTTTTCCGTTCATTACAGGCTAAAACGTATAATTTTGTCAAATTTCAATTATCTTCTTTTTCTTCTGGCAGATTATGCCGCAATCTGGATTTTGGGCGAGGCGGGTAAAAATTAGGACTTTCAGGAAACTAAACCAAAAATTATGCAGATGGTCATTATTACCCCTTAAACGGCAAGCTGTACGAAAATGTCGCCAAAATAGTCAGTGTAGAGGAACACAGTCGTTACGATTTGATTTATATAGATAAGGAATCTGCTCCATTTAAAACACCTTTAGGGCTATGTCCGCTGGACTTAACCTGCAAAACTGACCATTCATGATATCTCCCTTATTAATCCTCCTGACGAAAAAATGCACATGAAAAAAAGGTTTAGAGGTGGAATTCCATCACGTTTGTTCGATTTCCAGTCAGGTTGGTCTTGTTCTGTATATATTGTGGAAGAGTAAAATCACCATTTCGGTTTCCTATAAACCGCCAGTACATTCCGGAACATGAAATGTTATTTACGTTTAAAACCTACCTTTGGACTGGTGGATGCTAAATATAAATTTTGGTTCGAATGTCTTCAGTAGTTTTCAAGTTGTAAGGAATGCGCTTTACACGCACCCGCTCGTGAGTTAAGTCCGATGGGTCATGTACAGAAAAACGGTCCGTTAATGATATCTCCCTTATTAATCCTCGTATCGAAAATGATGCACATGAGGAAAAAGGTTTAGAAATTGAAATCTACCAAGGTAGGTAGATTTCCATTAAGTTTGGTTGTGTATATTTTGTGGAAGTGCAAAATCACTGTTTCGGTTTCGTATAAACCCCCAGTCAGTTTAGGGATTTAGAAACAATATTTGCCCTAAAACCTATCAAGGACAGGTGTATTCTAAATACGAATCTTGGTGGAAATACATCCAGTAGTTTGTAGCACTCGCGTACATACGGCGTAATTAAGGAAGAAAATAATACAGTTAAGAAAGTTGAAACTAATAGAAAATGGATTATAACTGAGGACAGCCGGATAACGACAAATATGTAAATGCCAAGTGAATGTATTGCAAAATCAAATGCCCCTCAATAAACAATGCTAGTGTGAGTTATGGATATAATAAAGCGGTAACAGGGGAGAAATTTAGGTCCAGTGATTCTTAGGTAAACAAATAAGAAGAAGATGACTAATGGTGTTATTACTTAATCTATTCGAGGGCGGTTATAACCTCCAACGATATTCCGCCAATATCCCGCAGATGGGCCGATTGACGCCTCTCTTGCCATCTACCCAAGGAACAACCACGAATTTAAAAGCATGATGAGGAAAATGGCAATACGTTACTTCCCTACTGGCATGCAGTCAGAGACGTTGCCATGGTAACCTGTAGGTTCGTTGTCGGTCACTAAATGCAGAGCATGATACCAGCAGAAAATTGTAAATTTCTCCGTCATGCGAAGAGTAAGGTAAATTATGAACATAAAAAAGTTGTTTATAATGAAGAGACGTTTCACGTACGGTAAACGAAGTTTACAGACAATCAATAGTATAAGAGAAAATGGAGGAAAACCACTTTGGTTTTCCTATAAACACCCCGTCTATTCAAAGATTTTAAAATTATATGCACATCGGAACCTTCCTCGGGATGAGAATACTCTAAATATGAAGTTTGGTTGAGATCTATCCAGCCGTTTCGACGTGATGGTGGAAAAACCATTCTGGTTTTCCTATAAACCCCCCGTCTATTCAAAGATTTTAAAATGATGTGCATATCGAAACCTTCATCGGGATGAGTATACTCTAAATATGAAGTTTGGCTGAGATCTATCGAGCCGTTTCGACGTGATGGTGGAAAAACCATTCTGGTTTTCCTATAAACCCCCCGTCTATTCAAAGATTTTAAAATGATATGCATATCGAAACCTTCCCCGGGATGAGTATACTCTAAATATGAAGTTTGGTTGAGATCTATCCAGCCGTTTCGACGTGATGGTGGAAAAACCATTCTGGTTTTCCTATAAACCCCCGTGTATTCAAACATTTTAAAATGATATGCATATCGAAACCTTCCTCGGGATGAGTTTACCCTAAATATGAAGTTTGGTTGAGATCTATCCAGCCGTTTCGACGTGATGGTGGAACAGACAAACAGACAGACAAACAAACAGACACGAAATGTAAAAACCACCGATTCGGTCTTGAGTTGACCTAAAACGGATAAATATCTGAAGAATTGGCAAGACAAAGGAAATTACAGACAGCGGACCCCCTACAATTTTATTTATATAGATTATCAAATGCCATAGAATTAATATCTGAACCCCACCCCAAATCTTTCAACGCTACAATAATGCAGACTAAGCTATTAGTAAACGGCTATGTTAATAATGAAGTGTGACGATTACTGAATTTATTCCAACGACTAAGATAATTTATAATACGAAGTAATATCATTATGACATCGTGAAGAACGTACGTACATACTGTGCCGGTCTCCACGAACGAGTGCGTTTTCCTTAATTACAAGCTCAGGTATGTTCTCTAGTGAGGGAGATTTCTTGCTCCTTTCTCTCACTGGCGCTCCAAGCACAATTTTAATGTATATGCTGAAGTGTATCGAAAAAATACAATTTCTACGTACATTTTTGAATAGTCTTCTATGAGATGATAGAAAATGAAATCTCGTACGAAACGTCGCACGAGTATATTCCATTCGATAGCTCAAATGTTCGTTGAATAAATAACATAAATTATGTAATTGATTCAGCACTCGTATTGCGGCCAGCTACATTAAAGTGATGCGATGGAAACCTCCTCATGGTGACTCGTCAGGAAAATTAGTGCAATCAGTTTTACTAGTCAGTTTGTTGCGGTCAGTTACAATCATGACTGCAATAAATCTACCATTTATCGTCTGGAGTACTGCGCGACTCTGTTTGCGGTTTGTGAGACGCAGTTTATCGTCATAGGTTAGTCAACATTAGTGGATTTAGGAGTATACTTGAAAAACTTCTACTCGTGTAGAGAACCTAGAATATTTAAATGTTAGTAATTAAAATAGAATGTCCTACAGTGTACCATTCTAAATTGTGTGAACTAAGTATTATTTCAAATCACTCCTGGGATATCAACCTAGGGACTCTTCTGTGGTTTATACATTTACAATAAGCAGTTTAGTAAATTATACTTCACAATTTCCTCCTGTGATTAAAGAAATGCGGAGTTATCAAATTTTTCTGATTCTTGGCGAATGATGCCATTATTTAATAGGAGCAAATTCAAGTGATATTAGCTAGTATAGTTTCTTCGTTTAATTAAGCTCATTACTTCATTTACTATTATTTCTTGTGTTAAAGCTTCTCAGTGCAATCAAGTGCATTTTCGAGTTTTCCTTGAGAAGTTAAGGTGGTACAATAGTTAGAATAATATGCTGGAGTTAGGACAGGACCAGGGAACGCGGTAGTACATTGAAGAATGCCAATGGAGTCATATATGGCTCATCAGCTTTGTTGTGTAAATTGGTGGATTGGCGTGGTGGTGTTATGTTCTCCTACATGGAACGTTAAACGCAAGAGCAGTCTGGCCTAAACGCATAATTTTCATATGATGAGATGAAATGATGAGTACAGACACGATTTAAGAAATGTATAACGTCTCGAAATCTGAATAGTATTTGTTACTTAAGTTGTGTCCATTCAAGTTCAATAGTATCCAGATTTGAGGTTTTCTGCTTATTATCCACCAATAGCGGTATACAAAGTGATTATTTTTGGGGTAATTTTCAGGAACTATGTTGTCTTACTGACGTATTTCAGATACTTTAGTGGGTTTTACCCAGTGTGTTCGATTCTTGGTGCGTTATAGTTGTCCACAGAATTGATACATTTACAATGGCAATGTTATGTGTAAAATTTCTAGCAAGATACCCGTGCTTCGCTACGGTATTATACTGAAATTTATAATTGAATACTTATTGTTTTATATATATAATCGGCCGAAATTCGCGATCTGACTCGTTTTCTGCGAGAATCCACCAAAATTCCCGATCTGACTGGTTTTCTATTTTTTTACGGCACGTTTCCTCACATTTTTCAATCTTCCTTTCCAGAAATCGATTTCGTACATCCCGGGCTAGGCTCAGGTATTCCTCCCGGTCATTTGGGTCCGTAAATCTTTGCCATCCTTTCCTATAATCATTTTTAATATGGATAAAATCCTTCAGGAGATCCGGCGTGGTGTCATATTGGGTGCCTTGGCGGCACTGAACCCGCGGCCGGACTGCATTCTTAGTCATTACCCGTCCAGGAGCCGTTTCCAGCGCGGTCCGCACATTTGACGACGATCCGGATTATTATTATTATTATTATTATTATTATTATTATTATTATTATTATTATTATTATTATTACTATTATGTCTTGCAGGAATGGCTGATGACAGGGAAAACCGGAGTATCCGGAGAAGAACCTGTCCCGCCTCCGTTTTGTCCAGCACGAATGTCACATGGAGTGACTGGGATTTGATCCACGGAACCCAGCTGTGAGAGGCCGGTGCGCTGCCGCCTGAGCAACGGAGGATCCTTATAAGTACATTAATAACAGTAAAATCAATTGGTCTCACCTCCTTCTACACCCCACCGCCGTTAAGTTTATTTACCGCCACGAAATTAAAAGAATGCTTGTTTCTTTATGTTTAAGGGAGATTCCAAACACCAATGTTCACGTCTATTACCTTCAGTTTTGAGATATAAGTATCCCCATAAAAATAATTTTTCTTTTTTCACTTCATTTCACAATACTCCCCCCCCCAAGTGAATTTTCCCGCAAAAAATACTTGTTTCTTTAATAGTAAAGGATTTTCTAAATACCAATTATCACGACTCTCACTTCTTCAGTTTTTGATTTATGTGTCCTCACGAAAGGAATTCAACTCCTTTACACTCCCGCCCTCCAAGATGGTTTCTCCACCAAAACGCGTTTTTCTTTTTTTTAAAGGAGATCCAAATACGAATTTTCACGTCTGTAACAACTTTAGTTTTTATTAGATGTATGTATTCTCATACAATTAAGTCAATTAATTTTTCAATTCCTTCACCCCCCCCCCCTTCATTGGATTTGCCGAGAACGTTTTTCTTTACTTTTAAAGCACATTGCAAATATCAATTTTCACGTCTGTAACATCTTCATTTTTGAGATATCAGTAGCCTAATAAAAGAATTCAACACCATTTTCAGTTACTTTTACCCCACCACCACCACCACCACCACCACCACCACCACCGCCACCACCACCCAAGTGGTATTTGCGAAAACTAAAAGTGCACGTTTCTTTATCTTTAATAGAGATAAAAAATACCATTTTTCACTTCTGTAACATGTTAAGTTTTTTAGATATACTTTAAAAATACTCATTTTAAAATTTCACCCCTTTTGAGTTCCCCTTAAGTGGAGTTTCCAAAAACAAATCACCTATGTTTCTTTACATTTACAGGAGACTCCAAACACCCACTTTTTAAGTCTGTAACATTTTACGTTTCCAAGATATTCTGTTGATATAGTCTTTCAAAAAAATCACCCCAATTTGCCACTCCTGTTTAATCGCCATTAATTGGATTTTCCAAAAACTAAAAAATACGCATTTCTTTATTTTTAAAGGAGATCCCATATACAAATTTTCAGTTCTGTAATATCTTTCGTTTCTGAGATATGTGTATCCTCATTAAAGGCATTCAACCCATTTTTCACCCTTTTACACCCTTCCTATTAGGATTTACAGGAAACAAAAAAAATACGTGTTCCTTTATTTTTAGAGGAGATTCTAACTACCAATTTTTACATCTGTAAATTTTAAAGTTTTAAGATGTAGACACACTCATTTTAAAAATTCACCCCCCTTTTCACCCCCCAATATTTGGATTTTCCAAATGAGGAAAAAATACGTGTTTCTTTACTTTTAAAGTAGATCCAAAATACCAATTTTCAGGTCTGTAATATCTTCAGGTTCTGAAATATAAGTACCCTCATTAAAGGCATTCAACCCATTTTTCACCCTTTTACACCCTTCCTATTGGGATTTTCCGAAAACAAAAGAATAGATGTTTCTTTATTTTTAGAGGAGATTCTAACTACCAATTTTTACATCTGTAAATTTTAAAGTTTTAAGATGTAGACGCACTCATTTTAAAACTTCACCACCCCTTTTCACCCCCCAATGTTTGGATTTTACAAATAAGGAAAAAATACGTGTTTCTTTACTTTTAAAGTAGATCCAAAATACCAATTTTCAGGTCTGTAATATCTTCAGGTTCTGAAATATAAGTAGCCTCATTAAAGGCATTCAACCCATTTTTCACCCTTTTACACCCTTCCTATTGGGATTTTCCGAAAACAAAAGAATAGATGTTTCTTTATTTTTAAAGGAGATTCTAAATACCAATTTTTACATCTGTAAACTTTAAAAGTTTTGAGATATAGATACACTCATTTTAAAAAATCACCCCATTCCCCCCACCCCCCATTAATTGGATTTTCCACAAACAAACAAAATACGTGTTTCTTTATTTCTAAAGGAGATCCCAAACACCAATTTTCAGGTCTGTAATATCTTCACGTTCTGAAATATAAGTAGACTCATGAAATGCATTCGACCCCTTTTTCAACCTTTTCCACCCTTCCTATTAAGATTTTCCGAAAACAAAACATACGCCTATCTTTATTTTTAAAGGAGATTCTAAGTACCAATTTTTACATCTATAACCTTTAAAAGTTTTGAGATATAGATACACTCATTTTAAAATATTACCCCCTTTTCACCCCCCCTTAATTGGGTTTTCCAGAAACAAAAAATACGTGTTTCTTTATTTTTAAAGGAGATCCCAAACACCAATTTTCAGGTCTGTAATATCTTCAGTTTCTGAGATATAAGTAGCCTCATTAAAGGCATTCAACCCCTTTTTCACCCCTTTTCACTCCCCCTATTGCGATTTTCCGAAAACAAAAAATACATGTTTATTTATTTTTAATGAAGATTCTAAATACTAATTTTTACATCTGCAAACTTTAAAAGTTTGGAGATATAGATTCACTCATTTTAAAAATTCACCCCCTTTTCACCCTCCCATTAATTGTATTTTCCAAAAACAAAAAAATACGTGTTTCTTTATTTTTAAAAGAGATCAAAAGTACCAATTTCCAGATCTGTAATATCTTCAGTTTCTGAGATACAAGTACCGGTATCCTGATTAAAGGCATTCAACCCATTTTCCCCCATTTTCACCCTTTTTCACCCCTCCTATTGGGATTTTCTGAAAACAAAAAAATACGTGTTTCCTTATTTTTAAAGAAGATTCTAAATACCAATTTTTACATCTGTAAACTTTTAAAGTTTTGAGATATATATACACTCATTTTAAAATTTTAACCCCCTTTTTCACCCCCTTAGCGACGGAATATCCAAAAATCCTCTCTTAGCGAGCACCTACATCTTAATATGAATATATCCCCAAAATTTCATTTCTTTATGTCCAGTAGTTTTGGCTCGGCGATGATGAATCAGTCAGTCAGTCAGTCAGTCAGGACAAGTTATTTTTATATATATAGATTAGATACTGAACCCTTTAGGTCCTTATTGAGGGATACCTACCTTCCTTACCTATCAGCAAAGTTCATGAGATCTGTCTCTTGGGTCGTTTCGGGTTCTTCGTCACTTGCTGAGGTAAAGGTAGGGTTCATTAATTCTAATCTATCTACTGGAATGAAAGGTCTATTTAAAAGATTCCTATTTATTCAGGGAAATGAAGTAATTTACTTTGTCAACGATGTCATAGTCAATTGTGTCCACTGGACACCACAATCATTTTTACATAAATGTCAGAACACTGGTGTGAGACTTTAACGTAACTGCCTGATGGGCAATCTTACTAGAAACCATTATCTCAATTATTAATCATTTAAGAAAGGAAAGTCTGGAAATCCTTAAATTCGGCTTCCATGTGAGACCACATGTACCATCATAGTGATTCGTTATGGCCCAGCCCTCGTAACACGAATTCTGGACTCTGGTTATAATTAAGGCCGTCCAATCGGTGTGTGCCACACAGTGGTTCTACGGCATGGACCCTTAATTGAATCGATGTGACCTGCGTCTATGTCATGGACCGACATCTAATCTTCTAAGTTACTTTAAAGTCATTGTGGATGATGACCGCAAGGAAATGATGCTACAATGGCATATGGCCCTAATCTAAGTCACTGAGGTTGATGACCCCCTGACCATCCAAGTTTCTAGGCTGAAGGCTAAACACAATTAAGTTACATCGGTTGATGACCAAAGTTTCCACTTTACTATCCCCAGCACATTCACTGCTCAATCAATCAAAGTTCAATAATTACAACAATAGCAATGCTCACAAACTTTGTGGCAGTAAAATCCATTTCCTTCGGATATGTCCCTTTAATCTTTACTTTATTTTAATATTCCCCAGACAACAAACTAAAATTTCCAGAATGCATCTCCAAGTTATTCGCTTGATAAAGTTATTTCAAAATGCGGTTTCACTGAATTCAATAATTTAATAAATTTAAATGATTTATCGAAATGTTAAAGAACAGTAAATTTTATCTCCGCGGACTCTGGTTTCTTCACAACTTTCTATGCAGCTGTGATGTGAATTCAATATTGCGAAGTTTATCTGGCTGGAAAAGAATTTGTTACATCATTCATGTCCAGCTATATATTTCATCTCGTGATATCACACTTTAAAATTCAATATAATCCTAACCGTTATTAACACTTGGATATCCTAATAATCTACGTACAAACCAAACAACTCGCCATATAATTACGATGTCATATCTCGTCATTACCATTATGAAATTTTGCACACCCCTCACAGACAAATCGATCATCACGACCATCGCTCTATATTTTGGACAACCCTGAAATTGGGTTACTCTGTTCCTTATACACAAAGTTCATGGTTTCAAATGTTCATTACGTCCCCAATTACAGTATTTCACAATACTTAGATCATTACCGGCTATGAATTTTCAACTAAATCCAGCATTTTAACGTTTTCCTGGCCGAGAATACAGTCTCAATACCAAGCCTGTCCCGTTAGATAGCTGAGGTGTCTCACCCCCCTCGCTCGCTTGGCAGTTACAGGAACCACCTGGTTTATTCACAGATGACTGACTTCTCAAATGTTCCCTTTAAACTCTGCCGACATAATTAAACAAATACGATATTCTAACCAACAAAATGCACAGATTATGCTTCAAGATGCCCACACTAATTATACGCGTCGCCAATTGATACCGCTATAGATTTCTATGAATTTCTTTCCATTCCCAACATTATAAAATATTCCTCGGGCTATCATATCCCGGCTTCAATGACAGGACTCTAACCTGATTCGCACATCTCATCTCAACTCATATAAAACATTCCTCGGGCTTCAGTGTCCCGGCTTCAATGACAGGTCCAACCTGATTCACAAAACTAACCTCTGTTTCCCAGCTCCACAATTATCATCGACCAAGAACTGGAATAAAATCCTCACTAGAAATACCGACATCTAATATCGCACAATGCATTACTCATGAATAACTTCGCATAAATGATATCGTATTTAATAACTTGATTTTTACGAGAAATGACTGAAACATTCTACTAGATCTTTTTATTGTCAGTCAGACACAGTTTAAAATGGGCATAGAAAAACGTTTCTCTCCGTGACCAAATTCATCTCCCTATGTCCTCACCCGACAGCGCGCTTCCTCTCGATTGAAAATGAGTAACCATGGATTATTATTATTAACGTCAAATTGCAGTCAGAAGAATTTTACGTCGAATGAACATCTTACTTTGACATCACAAAATATAGGCAGTACACTCACACGGATGACGATCTACATTGGACGTGATATCACTTCGGAATCCTATTCAATAACTTTTTACAACATTATACGGCCCTCGCAAGACTTCAAAAATTTATCCAAGTGGAAAATAAAACAAATGACTCTTTTAGTCGTACTCTCACATTTAGAAAACTTAGTAGGGCGACCACTGCGTCGTATATCCCCATTCAAATACACTTTAAGAAATCACGAGACGAGATATAAGAGGTAGTAAGATGGGAAGTCACCTACCTCATGTCGTCACGCCAGTATTCATCTTAGGGCTCACCTGTGACCCTGACATTTTATTTAGCCATCTTTACATTCATGGCTGTACATCTCATTATGTTTCTTCAGGTTTCCTGGAATAAAGCATAAAAAAAAGAAATACCCTTCACTTGTTTGCGGAGCGCACACGATGGATTGTAATTATTCCCGCACACGAATTACTTAATCACATTAGAATATTTCAGTACTTTGACCGTCCTATCTGGTACAGTTATTTCACTCAAGAAAACTATCTCCTCGTGGAGTCAAGACTTAGCCGCAATGGCTAAACTCTGCAGTCGAACTCAGTCTACTTTCGTTGGTTTGATTTAGCAGAGCAGCTCAACAATTTTTCGTCCGCTTTGTATCACAAATGCCGGAGAAGGAAGCTTCGTCATGGCGTCCCTTCATATTTATAGCAGTTCCCCCTCTCTTCGGATCTCTCCCTTTGCCGCCAAGAAATTTTTTATAAATTTTCTGACTTACCTAAACTGTAATTTCAAGAGTTTTGGAAGTGACTACATGCTTGCTACATTTCTGGCGGTAGTGTTCATGGACATTTAAAAATTTTACGGGTTCGATTTGTGAGATGATTGACCTCCTTTGATAGGCACTATATTTTTTTGACTTGGCGTGGTCACGCCGTGTACACGCGCTTTGAAATAGTTCATAAAAATTACTCGAGATTCTTCCGCCGTCGACACGTGTGGTTGACGTCACGTACCCCAGAGCGTGGGACCGAAGGTAATCACCCCCTCGTCACGTGTCAAATCCATGCTATCAGGAATCCAACTTTAAGTTTAATTGTCATATTATGCATAATGTTCTTAGGGCACAAAGGTCATGGGTTCAATACAGTCAGCAATATTGTTAATAGTGATTAGGTTACTTCGAAATATCTTAAGGTGGTAGTCAACAACACATTTTCCTTTCACGATATTGGACGTTAAATAATAAAATTCAAGTAAGTTTGAGATAATAAGTTATTTTCGAGAAATGTGGATTTAAATTAATTTCATGTTTCTTTACCATCATTTTACTTTATTCCGACAACAATTCAGTCGTCTTATTTATTTTGAAACTGAATATTTAAAAAAATAGAATAATTGTATTGTTGCTAAAATTATGCTTGTTGTTTAAAGGGGCCTAAGAGGTAGGTCATCGGCCCTGTTGTTAAGCAACATTCAGTTGTAATTGACAAAGTCGATCACACTCTCATGTACATGTAGACAAATTAACTCCTTACTCTACACCAATGCTGACTTCTTTTGCTAGTGGTTTAAAATCGCACTTGCACATCGACGCTTTCGGTGATGCAATGATTGGCAAAGGGCTAGGATTGGAAATGAAACAGCAGTGGATTTAATTATGGAACAGCCCCAGCATTGTAGCCGAAAGGTACATGCGCTTCAAGGCCGTTACAAGTTGTTCAGGAAACCGAAGATGACGTATGATTGCCCTAAGATAATTGTGCGAAATCTTGTCAAAGGCTTTGCTAAAATCTAAGTATGCAATTGCAGCAGGCCCTTCAGGAAAAACAGAATAATAAAGAATTAAGTCACGGACTGCCAACAAATTATGCATAATAGTCCTACCTGGAACCCTACACGTTTGCCCAGTACCAAACAGTGTAGGAATAATCTGTTTTATTTTATTAGATATCACCTTAGCAAATAAAATATAATTAGTGTTTAGGATCGTTTTTGGTCTATAATCTGACACATATCGTCAGCGTATTTTCTTCGGAATCATTATAATAATGCCTCATCTAAATGAGAACATAAAACCTTCACAGAATGCGAAGTTAAGAACTTGGGTAAGGTCATCTCCAATCATAGACCAGAAGCGTTTGTACCATTGATAAGGGAACCCATACATTCCGAGCGTCTTATTAGCAGCAGCTTTCTTGAGAGGCTAATCTAATTCCTCTTTGGCGATAGGTCTCGTATGGAAAGAACAATCTTCTTCATCGACGTATGTTTCTACAAGGGAAAGCATGTTTTCTACACCTATGTCAGACACGTCACCTTCTGCAAACGTTTCGTGGAAGTATCGTTCACCTCCCGTAGCAACTCATATTTGGAGTTAAGAATGTTCCCTTGAGAGTGTATCCACTGGTGTATAAATTGTCGATTAGCAGATTTACGCATATTTGTTATGTGGTGTAAAGGTCTACTTTCCTTTTTCGAGAGGGAACATCTTTTAACATGTTGCTGAAGATGTAAATTGTGTTATTTTAGTCGTACGATGATTTCATCGTTTTCATTTCACTGGACACATTTTATCCACGTTTATCTTTGGAATTTAAATGGTACATTAGCTGCTCATAGAATTCTAGACTACAATGAGTTCCAGCCGGTATTCGTAATATATTTTCCTTGCAACTGATTTCATATCCGGTTTCAATTTCCCCATCCAGCAGTCCATAACATTCCTATAATGCGAAAGACTGGTTTTGCACTGATAATACGTAACACCAAATCGTTGAACATCTTCCTCAGAGCTGAAAATACGTTTATTCATTTTCAAAATCCTCCTTCCTGGCTGAGAAATGGGTAATCTGCCAAATTTTAACGTGAATATTATACTGTGATGATCGCTGAAGGCAACTGGTACGAATCTGCAGTATTCTAGAAATCTTGCCTATTTTGTAGAGATATACGCTCTGTCTACCCTAGATTTTGTATCACCGCGGCAAAATGTATATTCAGCACGAGGAGCATAAAGTGTCTCCCATACATCAGCCAACTGCATTCTTTGTACTAGCATTTGCAGATCTGAGCAGAAGTTAAAAATATTGAAGTCGCCCATCAGAAGAACAATATTCGGTGTCTCTATAGCCTATGTGGTAGAATGTCCTGAGTGAAAAATGAATTTAGTTCCTGTTGAAACAGGGAACCAGGTGGACTGTGCGCTTTTATGATCGTGATATTATTAAAGGAGGCTGATGATATTCTTCCCGTGTGGTCCATTATAATGTTCGTTGGGTTAAACCCTTTACTACATACAATAGCAGTTTCTTGAGCACTATCACCCATGTTTATTACATAATCACAATTAAATAAGTAGCCTAAATGACTGCTTTTCACTTCTTATAACAAAATAATATCGATATCGTACTCCTTTAAGAACCGTCCCAACAGACCCATCGTTCTGTCACTTCTCATTCTGTTTATGATAAGAGTGGCGAAGGTCGCTAGAACTGAAGGCATAACCAGAATACAGAGTTACGATACTGACATGAAATTGATGAACATTTTGTTCGACTTTAACACTGACCTTCTCCCGAACTATTATTTATGTGAGTTAGGATAGCCTTCCTTCCGATCAACACTTTACGAGACGTACACAAGCGAGGATTTCTACTACTTTTCATGTCTACTCTGGCGCTCTTCATGGGAGACCGCTTCGCTTTGCACCTGTTCTGAAGTCAAGTTATGCTAGCTTTGGTGGGGTTGTGCTATATTACTGTCTTGCTGTTCTACTACTTGATCAGTGTCCATCAGGTCCGAAATATGTATATTCCCTTGGGATGTAGGTGTGGTGGGAGTGCAAACAGGAATATTGTTGCTTTGATTGATATCACTAGAGTAAAGAGGATCAGAAGTTGATTCCCTATCTACAAGTAACTGTGACATTTCCATATCTTGCTTAGAGGATGGGATAGAAATAACAGTATCCTGGGGAGAAGGTGCATGGTCACCGGTGAGTTCATTTGTGGATGACAGAAAGGAATGTTGGAAATGGGATACACTACTGCCTATTTTCATCCTTTAGTTGTTGTTTCTTGAAGAGTATGAACTCTTTGGGGTCAACCGTACGAACTTGTGTGTTGTTTACGTTGTGCACTTCGACGCGTCGAGTTGGTGTCGCTGTGTTGTCGGGCAAGGTCACTGGAGCAGGGTCCGGTTGACTAGTCGCTAACTCACCTGAGTCACCTTATCAGCTGCACTGTTCACAAACCTCCTCTCGGCTAACTTAGCCCGACGTAAAGGGCATTCTGGTCAGAAATGAGTTGTGGAATTGCAGGCTACACATGTACGCACTTGTCCATCATAAACAATTTGCGCACGGTATCCTTCAATGTAAATGAAAGACGGAATAGATGCTTTAATTTCCATTCATAAAGCAAGCACGCCATTATGCACTCTGAAAGGATATTACTGAGACCATTATTCTTACCTGTGATCGATAATTTTGCCGTATTTACTAATCACCGAGTTAAAAGATTCTATCGGGGCTTCTGGTGGTACATTTAGCACTCGAACCGTTTTTTGTACTCTTTCCTATCCGACCATCCTGTAATGTCATATTGAGGATACCCTGGTATTTATAAACCAGCCTTTCATAAAGTGTAGTTGATATTACCTTGATGAAGGTGGAATATTCTAGGCTGTCCAGCTGAATCATTTCTATCTGGTCCGCATTTAGTTTCAAGAAGTGTTGGATCCATTCATGAGTTTCCCATGCCGAAGGTCTGTTGTCTCGCTTGAAGGTACGTGCAAATCTTGTTCCCCTGTTTGTTTTCTGGGTAGTGAAATCATTTGAATTACTGTTAACTATCAAAATTATTAGAATTGTTTACAGTACTGCTGTATGTATTCAATACAACATACGCTGAGAACAACACACACACACACACACACACACACACACACACACACGGAGCGCAAGCATGTTACCTTCCTCTCACCGCCTTGCTTAAGAAGGTCTGAAGCTCTTCTAAAACTGCGGAAGAAGACCAGCCTGGACCCCAACCTCCCCGTTCACCAGGATATTACTCAACATGCCCCTCCACGACTTAAGTCTAGATCTCGACCCTGGCGCACTGCACTTACACGGGAAGAATCTGGGTTCTCCAACACGAACGCCTGGTTACACCATTGGCAGCAGTCTTCTGTTCCCAATCAACATCTTGTGACTCTACCTCATGTTCAACCTCCCGGATTCCATCTACCCAGACGTCAATGGAGGACTCTAAACAGGATAAGAGTCAATCAAGGAAGATGCGGCTATACTCTTTATAAATGGGCCTGGCAGAAGTCTTCTGGGTGTGATTGTGGAGCTACCTCACAGAACATCCACCACGTAATTGCCGAGTGTCCACAGAGAGCATTTCAAGGTTCTTTGGAGGACATTCATAACGCAACTGAAGAGGCCTTAAAATGGATCAATGGACTTGATTTGGAACTATAGGCTTCTGCTTGTATATATTGTGTATACACTGACTGACAGAGCAAATGCAACACCAAGAAGGAGTGGTCAGAACGTTATGCCAATTGCAGGGTAGACTGATGTCACTGAGGTATGCTCATGATGTGAAATGCGCCGCTGTGCTGCGCACGTAGCGAACGATAAATGGGACACGACGTTGGCGAATGGCCCACTTCGTACCGTGATTTCTCAGCCGACAGTCATTGTAGAACGTGTTGTCGTGTGCCACAGGACACGTGTATAGCTAAGAATGCCAGGCCGCCGTCAACGGAGGCATTTCCAGCAGACAGACGACTTTACGAGGGGTATGGTGATCGGGCTGAGAAGGGCAGGTTGGTCGCTTCGTCAAATCGGAGCCGATACCCATAGGGATGTGTCCACGGTGCAGCGCCTGTGGCGAAGATGGTTGGCGCAGGGGCATGTGGCACGTGCGAGGGGTCCAGGCGCAGCCCGAGTGACGTCAGCACGCGAGGATCGGCGCATCCGCCGCCAAGCGGTGGCAGCCCCGCACGCCACGTCAACCGCCATTCTTCAGCATGTGCAAGACACCCTGGCTGTTCCAATATCGACCAGAACAATTTCCCGTCGATTGGTTGAAGGAGGCCTGCACTCCCGGCGTCCGCTCAGAAGACTACCATTGACTCCACAGCATAGACGTGCACGCCTGGCATGGTGCCGGGCTAGAGCGACTTGGATGAGGGAATGGCGGATGAGTCACGCTTCTGTTCTGTCAGTGATAGTCACCGCAGACGAGTGTGGCGTCGGCGTGGAGAAAGGTCAAATCCGGCAGTAACTGTGGAGCGCCCTACCGCTAGACAACGCGGCATCATGGTTTGGGGCGCTATTGCGTATGATTCCACGTCACCTCTAGTGCGTATTCAAGGCACGTTAAATGCCCACCACTACGTGCAGCATGTGCTGCGGCCGGTGGCACTCCCGTATCTTCAGGGGCTGCCCAATGCTCTGTTTCTGCAGGATAATGCCCGCCCACACACTGCTCGCATCTCCCAACAGGCTCTACGAGGTATACAGATGCTTCCGTGGCCAGCGTACTCTCCGGATCTCTCACCAATCGAACAAGTGTGGGATCTCATTGGACGCCGTTTGCAAACTCTGCCCCAGCCTCGTACGGACGACCAACTGTGGCAAATGGTTGACAGAGAATGGAGAACCATCCCTCAGGACACCATCCGCACTTTTATTGACTCTGTACCTCGACGTGTTTCTGCGCGCATCGCCGCTCGCGGAGGTCCTACATCCTACTGAGTCGATGCCGTGCGCATTGTGTAACCTGCATATCGGTTTGAAATAAACATCAATTATTCGTCCGTGCCGTCTCTGTTTTTTCCCCAACTTTCATCCCTTTCGAACCACTCCTTCTGGGTGTTGCATTTGCTCTGTCAGTCAGTGTATATTGTATACTTATTTATATAATCTATCTGTGCACATCATACGATAAATAAATAATAACCGCGTGTAGAGCCCGACGCTCGAGGCGTCAGGGTCGGCATAAAATGAAATAAATCAAGAACATCATCATTCCAACTAAAACCACAGAATTACGACACTACATTTATTGATAATCTGAAAAGAAGGAAACAAACAAGAATAACAATATATGTTTCCGGTTTATAGTACTGATAGTAGCGGAGTATTGAGACTTCTTCGGAATAACGTTTGCTTGATTTCCACTGTGTTTATTAAATGATCAATTCTACTTTATACGGAATGAAGTATGATTTGATTTGTACTAAACAAAACTTGTAACGTGTTTTTTTGTGATAAACTGGGTGATCCCTTTGAATGGACACTGGATTATAATGCTTGCGAAAAGTGGGGGGAAAATGAGGTTAGGGGTGAATGTACATCTTAATGTTCTCCATAGAATACAGAAAAACCAGTTAAAGTGTGTTTCATTAATATATTTGCACATACGAAAATGAAGCAGGACAATGTAAAATACTAACTGGGAAAGTTGTGAAAGATGTTGCTACAAATAAAACTTATGGACATAAAAATTAATTTTCCTACTAAAAGTGCTATAAGCGTACATAGTGAAAAAAATTGATGTTGCTGTACATTGTAAAAGTGGGCTAGTAATGTCTTTCCGTATACAAAGAAATAAGTTCCACAGAACAGGCAGATTATAGAAATGCTACCGTATATGTTTTATATTATCAAGTACAAATGTGAAAACACGATAAATATAATGACCCCTTTTATCAATAACGGTAACATTGCAATAGAGTAAGCTTTTCATATCACTTTACTCTTCCCCCTTTTTATTGATATATACTTTATCCAATTCATACACTCTTGTTAATCGATAGTTCTGATTATACAGCCTACTTGCTCAACGCATTTATCTATATAAATAAAATTGTTACGACCATGTGCCTATACATTGAAAATTTTGGCAAAATTTCCTTAACGTTATCCGCTTCTGGTGCAATAATGACCATCTGCATATTTTTTTTATCTTTGGTATATGTTCGTCGGTTTGTCGATTTGTCTGTTTGTTTGCTTGAGTTCTTATAACTTGAAAACTACTGGGTATATTTCCACCAAACTTGTTGTTTAGGATCCATCCGTCCTTGGGTAGGTGTTAGGGCCAATGTTATTTCTGAATGTCTAAATTTACTGGGAGTTTATTCGAAACCGAAACCATGATTTTGCACTCCCGAAAAATATGCACATTCAAAATTAATGGAAATCAACCATCCTTAATGGAATTAATTTCTAAAACATTTTATCACATATATCATTTTGATAGGAGGATTAATAAGGGAGATATCATGAACGGTCGGTTTTCAGCCTAAGTCCAGCAGACATAGCCCAAATGGTGTTGCACGTGGAGCAGATGCCTTATCTATCTAAAATAAAATCGTAACGACCGAGTGTCTACATTGACTATTCTGTTAAACTTCTTATTTTTGAATAAGATAGAAATATCGTCCGGCTCGATGGCTAAATGGTTAGCGTGCTGGCCTTTGGTCACAGGGGCCCAGGGTTCGATTCCAGGCAGGGTCGGGAATTTTAACCGTAATTGGTTAATTCCGCTGGCACGTGGGCTGGGTGTATGTGTCGTCTTCATCATCATTTCATCCTCATCGCGACGTGCAGTTCGCCTACATGCGTTAAATAAAAAGACCTGCACCTGGCGAGCCGAACTTGTCCTCGGACACTCCCAGCACTAAAAGCCGTACGCCATTTCATTTCATAGAAATATCGAGGCAATTATAATGACGGCCCAGACCTTCGTTTCGAGGTATTTCGTGGCTAAACGGTAAGTCTTGTCACAAAACGAATGGCACAATGTGGAGTGATCTACAACTTTGGCCCAATTTCTTTTGTCGTATCTCTCTCCCGTATACCTTAGATTTGGGTGCATTTCTCGATTTGCGTAAATTTTGTGATATTTACACGAATATTTCATTGTTTGGCACACTTACAAGAACAATAGTGTCATGAAATTCTACACGATTATTGGCCCACACAGTAGCCATGTGTGAGCCTAATGCTATGTTGGTAGCTGTCACATAGTTATCCGAAAAGTGATGCACTGTGAGACAATCTTACCCAAATCTCACCCTATTCAACGTTTCTAACTCAATATTACCCACGAATGGATGAGATACGAGAAAATATCATAGGATCAGCCATTTAGATCGCTAAATACGGCGTCTTATTGCACAGTCCGTTCGTCGATATGACGTACCGTTTAGCACCACTTAATCTGTAAAATGATGGTCTGCAGTATTTTAAACATGCATATACTTTTCTATGCCGATATATATATTGATGTCGATTTGTAGCGATCGAGGAAGGGTGTGTCTTCTATTGTTATCGGTACTCCCCACAACGGCAGTAGGCATGTAGTTCTCTTCCAACTCCTTTGTAAGTGGCATTAGTAAGGAGGGCCCACCATTGTAAATAATAGTTCCCTTGTCGATTTCACTTCCAGAAGGCAACGGAGCATGGACTTTTGTTCAAAACTCCCCTACCCGATTGTGTTTGGCTGTGGGCTAGGTTGCCCGTCATTATGAACAAATATACTCATCTAAAATGTGACTGGCATTGGGCACAGTGGCCTGCTACTTTAATGGAAACTCACCAACTCTGTGTGACTGGCAGTAAGCTTGCTGGCAGAAGGAAAAGGGTCCTGTCACTATAATGATAACTGCAGAACTCAATTTTGACTGGAAGTATGGAAGTTTGCTGCCATTATAATGAAACCTCCTCAACTGTAATCTGCCTGGAAGTGAGAAACGGGGCCTGCGATTGTAACGAAAACTTTCTAAATCCATTGTGACCCCGCATTAGGCAATGGGGCTTGCCATTATAATGTAAGATTCCCAATTCCATTGTGAAAGGCAGTAGGCAAGTGAGCCCGCCGTTATCATCACAATTCCGCAATTCACACTTTACATTGGAAACAACGTATGGGAACCTCCCCATGCTGTATCTCGGATAACGCTAAGAGATATGCAAATTTAAAAAAATCTTATTCGCTCCATGTACAGTAATTTACTTCGATATCCGTATACATTGTAGAATACCGTAGCGAGGCACGGGTATATTTGCTAGTAATAATTATGAAAGGTGTTATCATTAAAACTTTAGGTAAGGTGCATAATTCCTAATGATTTTGACAGGGAGAAAATATCCATGCAAGATCCATCTGAGGTATTAAAACGTGTAGAATCAGGGAACTACTGACGTAGAGGTATATAGAATTGTCAATGAATTACTTTCCGAAATTCAGAGAAGTGATCCCATTCGTGCGATCAAATTTTGCACCTTCTAAATTGAGTCTTCAACATACCTCTAGATGTCCCGTAGATCTCGACCATACCGAGGCTACCAACTTGCGGATGTGGAGTGCAGAGAAATGTTTTGCAACGACAAAGCAAATAAGAAGTAGCAGTCGGAGTCGATTCAGCAGGAGCAGCTTTATACTCTGGCTTACTCCATGCTTTATAAGCTTGTTTGTGCTTTATAGAAAGAAGCTGCTACGTCTGAAGCTGTTAAAAATGGGTGTTTTACGTAGCTGCTTTTCTTGAAGCAGCTTCAAGTTAAAATCTGCTTCAAAGCAGCATCTCTGCTTTATTTGTTTCCCATCTCTACTTATTATTATAATTATTTTTAACGCGTGTATTGAATGTATATACAGTACATAATTTTAATGTTGGTATGTACGTCTTTCTTTAGCAAGGTATATTCATCAGTCAATAGTTTCAATTTTTATAAATTTCATTCTTCCTTTCTTCGTCATTTTTTCTTATTATTACCGAGGCCATGGCCTCTATTCTCAGTACAACAAACTCCTATACATGCGCTTCGCTGTAGAATACAGGGGGGGGGGGGGAATAAGAAAGAATCGCACTTGTTTTGATCAGGTGTTAACACTGACAACAGAGATTGAAGCAGAATTCCGGAAAAGACCGACGACTGCTGCAGCTTTTGTCGACCTTACATCAGCCTATGGCATGTTCTGGAGAGAGGGACTTTTGCTCAATTTTGTTCAAGTCATCCCTTGTCAGAAGCTAGCATGCTTACTAAACAACATGTTATCCAACCGCCCGGTTGCTGTATAGAACAGTGAAAGAAACAGGTGTAGATCTCTAAATAATGGTTTATCTCAAGGGTCAGTATTATCTCCCATTCTACTCAATCTTTACATCCGTGTCCTGCCAAGGACAGTTTCAATGAAGATACAGTTTGCAGACGATCTACCTTTAATTACTCTGAGTACGGATTTGGCACACTGTGAGGACGTACTTACAGAGGACCTAGTTACCATGTGTAACTATTTTCACAAATGGAGACTCCATCCAAATCCTAGTAAAACGGAAGTAACAGCATTCCACTTGCATAACATGGAAGCTAATCGGAAGCTACATGTTGTTTCTAACGGAACAAAAGTCCCCCACAACTTATTCGCAAAATATCTAGATGTCACACCGGATCGAACATTGTCGTTCAAACAGCATTGCCTGAATCTGTGAAAGAAGCTGAGTACAAGAGTAAATATGCTGCATAAACTAGCGGGCAGCAACTCGGGTGCAGATGCAAACACTCTTCGCACTGCTTCACATTCTCTAGCATACTCGGTTGGTGAGTACTACGCACCTGTGAGGGAAAACAGCGTACGTTCTAGCAAGATTGACGTATAGGTCAAAGAATCCATGACAGTTGTTATTAGTACAGTGAGGTCCACTCCTACTCAGTGGCTGCCTGTTTTAGGAAACATTGATCCTCCAGACCTGAGGATAAAAGCAGCGAAAGTACACTTGCTCAAAAATACCTTAGCACACAGGAACTATAATAATAATGTTATTTGTTTTACGTCCCACTAAATACTCTTTTACGGTTTTCGGAGACGCCGAGGTGCCGGAATTTAGTCCCGCAGGAGTTCTTTTACGTGCCAGTAAATCTACCGACACGAGGCTGACGTATTTGAGCACCTTCAAATACCACCGGACTGAGCCAGGATCGAACCTGCGAAGTTGGGGTCAGAAGGCCAGCGCCTTAACCGTCTGAGCCACTCAGCCCGGCACACAGGAATTCACTCTTATTCAATGCCTTACGAGATCCACCTGTGATGAGTTTAAAATGCCGGAATCCACTCTGGACTGATCTACACTCCCATGAAAAAATCAGTGTAACAGCAGAATGGAGGCAACTATGGGAACAATTCCACCCACCAACGCCTTTCTGAGTAAGGACCCAACGAAGAAAGTGCCAGGTTTCCATCTTCCTCGACATGAGTGGTCAAAACTCAACCGTTTCAGAACAGGCCACGGCAGGTGCCGACATATGATGAAAAAGTGCGGATATTGTGAAAGTGTTTTGTGGGAGTGTGGTGCTGAAAAGCAGACATTGCTTCATGTTGTTGAGAGCTGTCCACCGTCAGCATTTAAGGACGGTTTACGGGCCCTGCATGCATTGACACTAAATGCAGTGGAATGGTTGTCGAAGTTGGACATTCTAGTATAATTATTACTCTCTTTTAACTTACATGTTCATTGTATATTTTTTTCACATTATGCTTGTAAATGCCATACGATTTTAATAACTGGAGAATACGTTCGAAAATCGACCTTTGCCTATTATTCCATGATAAACTTATTACACTTGAATTGAGATTCTTTCCTGTTTAATATTTTACTTCCGTAGTAGATATTTAATATTATTTGCGACTCTTAAGGCGCTGCGTTGCCTCTAAATTTCGAATGATAATTCAACTGTTGCTGTCGTAAAACACTCAACATGTTCTTTTTTGGATTTTTAAGGATTTTAAATTTATACATTTCCATCATGACATATGATCACCGTTTAAACTTCCATTCCAAGCAAAGAAGAGTCACTGAAAGGTTATCCCACTGAGGCACAACTTATAGGATTGGATTCCAACCATATACAGCAGATTAGGCAGGTCAAATGGTCTGTATCGTTATTGACTTATGCAAGGCTTTTGATAGTGTAGTTCATCGTATCAAGGGAGACTACTGGTCGAAATGAGGGCTACGGGACTAGACAAGAGTGTGGTTGAATGGATGACGAAATGTTTAGAAAATATAACTCATATAATTAGAGTAGTGATTAAGTGGGAGGTTCCCATAGGAAATATTTTATTCTATGCGTAAATTATATTTGCGGATTATGTTATACTGTGTTACAGGATTGTGAGCGACTGCGGGGGCACTTAAAACAATGTAGTGAGATGAACAGCAGACACTGGTATGATGGTTAACAGGAGGAAAAGTCAGGCTGTAAGTTTTACCAAGAGGGAATGTCCTCTCAGTGTCAATTACTGCGTTGATGGGGTGATAGTATGTTATGGGGATCACTCTAAGTAGCTAGATGTTAATATATCAAATTCTTCTTCTTTGGGACAATCACATTAACAAGGTTGTATGAAGAAATGGCACACATTTATTCGCATTGTTATGACGATATTAAAGTGTTATATTGAGGATACAAAGGAGAGGGTGTGTAAGTCTCTAGTAAGACCTCAGTTATAGTATGGTTCCAGTGTATGGGACTTGCTCTAGAATTACTTGATACGAGAAATGATCCAAAGGATCCAATTGAAATCATTACTATTTGTTCTTGGAGATTTCCAACAACAGAGTATTTTTATTTATTAATACATCCATAACAGGGTATATCCCCAATTACAATGGATGGTACAAAATACATTCAATATATAAATGTTACCTATATGTACAAAATAATATATAACAATTAAAAAACCAAGATTGCCTTGACTAAATTAAGAATAATTTAAACACATTTTCAATAAAACATACAAACATATAAAGTATTAAAGTTAAGGAAGATAAAACAAATAAGCAGAGAAAAAAGAAAAATATTCAAAAGAACAGAAAATACACGAACACATATACATTTGAAAAAAATTGTGGCATTACATACATCATATTTCAGTGTTGAATTTTCTCCAATAAATTATTCATTATAATGTAAATATTGTTTTAACATTTTTGAAAATAAAGGAAGTGATAAAACAAAATCTATTTGTCTGCTGTCTGAAGATATTTTGTTATATACTTCACACATTTTTACAACAGGTGATTTTTTATGATGTGAGGTGCTTGAGAAGGGGCAGTAAAATGTTTGTCTCAAACGAAGAGTTACCCCCTTGGTATTAAAGTTGATTCTTTTAAGAAACTCTTGGTTATGTAATATTCCATTAACTGTCTTGTAAAGAAATATCTGTTGAGCTAATATTCTACGTGTACTGAGCTGCATTAAACCAAATTCATTTAAAAGAGTTCTATAAGAAACTCTTTGATGATATGATGATCGGTTATATTATTTAAAATATAAATATCGCAAAAAATTGTTTTGTATATTTTCTATTTCGTTAATTGTACACATGTACTGAGGAGACCACACTACACATGCATATTCAAGTTTACTTCTAACAAGATGACTGAATCAGATTTTTAAAGTATATTCATCGCTAAGTTCCCGAGTATTTCTAATAATAAACCCTAATTGTCTAAATCCATCATTTGTAATTTTGTGAATGTGACTGTTGAATGAAAGTTTTGAATCAAGCATAACACCCAGATCATTTACTAAATTAAACCTCTGCAAGATCTCACCATTTATACTGTAGTTATTCACAGTCAAATTCTTATTACGAGAAAATGTGATCACAAAACACTTTTTAATATTGAAAAAAAGCCTGTTTGTAACACACCATTTGTAACAGTTGTTCAGATCGGCTTGCAATTCCATAGCATCATCATACCCGGTAATTTGCTTATAAATCTTTAAGTCGTCAGCAAAGAGTAAGCATTTTGAATATTTTATTACATTCGGTAAGTCATTTATAAATAATAAAAAGAACAATGGACCAAGATTTGAGCCCTGATGGACTCCAGAATTAACTTTGAACTTGAATGAAGTATTTTGTGCGTAAGATACAAACTGTTTTCTGTCTAATAGATATGAAGAAATTAATTTCAGAAATTCAGAAGATAAACCAAATAATGCTAATTTTCTCAAAAGAATACCATGATCAATTTTATCAAAAGCTTTTGCAAAATCAGTATAAACTGCATCGACAGGAAGCCCTTCATTCAATGAATCAGAAATATCCTGAATAAAGTTCATAAGATTAGTCGTAGTAGAACGCTTGGGATAAAACCCATGCTGAAATTCTGATACGTATGGTTTGATATGATTAAATATTCTAACATAGAGTATTTGTTCAAAGAGCTTCGCTGGAGCACATATTATTGAAATAGCTCTGTAGTTCTCAATTTTCCAACTATCACCAGATTTAAGGATCGGAGTTATTTTACTTATTTTCCAAATTTCAGGAAATATTTGCGTTTTAAAATTAAATTATATATGGTACATAGTGGAACCATTAGCACCTCTGCACATCCTTTAATAATGTAAGGAGGTATGTGATCAATTCCCGCCGATTTAGAAGCCTTAAGTTTTGTTACTGCATCTTTATACTCGTCTTCGCGTATAGGACCCATCTGCAAACTATGAGCAGTAATCATTGACACTGACTCGGAGGCTATATATAAAGAAGGCTGGGGTGCATTAACAGTTTGAAAATAACATGCAAACGCATTGGCTATTCCTTGCGCAGTTACAAAATGGTTTCCACCACATGTCATACACTGTTTGAACAAACTATTATTTCGTTTACTTTTTATGAAACCCCAAAACGTTTTCGGATCATTTTTTATATTATCCTGTGACTGTAATATATACAATTTATATGCCCTTGCAATAAGTGTCTTAGACTGTTTTCTTAATTGTTTGTACATGTGAGAACTGTATTCAGAATGCTTTATGTGCTTCCTGTGAATCTCCTTTAATTTCAACATTTTAATTATATCTAATGTAAACCAACAAGGGTACATTCTTTTCTTATTCACTGTTTTTTTAGGAACATATTTTGTGAAAAGGTTATTAAGGACTTCATAAAAATAGCTTACTGCATTGTTGGGGTCTTTGCTCAATAGTAACTGATTCCAGTCATACTTTTGTAACGATGCATACAACTCATAAAAATCGGCCTTCTTGAAATTGTAGATGCTGACAGGTAATATTTTGACTCTCTCAATGTTAGCAACCAGTTCAAAATATAAAGCAGGATGATTAGAATCTTCAGGCACAAGGGGGTAATCTCTTCTGAATACATTAATATTTCCTACATAGTTGGACGGAACTAAATCAAGTGTTTTACCATTGGCATTTTTGACGTTATTAAACGAATTCAGATTGAGTAAAGCAATAAAATTAGCCACAGCAAGACATTTTGGTCCACAGTTAAGTAAATTACAGTTACTATCATTGATCATAGGTAAGTTAAAATCACCCGTTATAATAACATTATAATGTTGTATGAATTCGATGTTTTCAAGTACAGCAAAAACATTATTATAAGTTTCTAAATCAGAGTTTGGTGGTAAGTAAACAGTTACCACGAGATATACCTTTTCACCTAAAATAAATTTAACACAGACACATTCGATGTTCTCTACATCAATTTCTACAAGAATAGATTTAAAAGTATTGACAACAGCTATCAAAACACCACCACCCTTTTTATGAACACGATCCCGCCGAAAAACATTATATCTTTTATAAAATATTTCTCCATTATATACGTTATTCGTCAACCATGACTCTGTAACCATAATCACGGCGTAATTACTAGCAACGACACTTGTGTATATGTCACTTATTTTGGTGTTCAACCCTCTAACATTCTGATAGTAAAATGATAACAATTTATCCCTTACAGCCATCTATATCATGCCAAATTCTTAACATCATCAATCGTTCTAAGAGTATATACATAAGTGTCACTTGCTTTCTTCCTAAGTTTAATATTTCCTGCATTATCCACCCACAAATATGCAAAATCTCTCTCTCACCTTTCTCTCTTCACTGAAAATAATCCTTCTGTTTAAAGTGAGATTTTAGTTGACATAGATAGGCCCCCCAGAGGTAAGTCCAATGTCAGCACAGCTCAAGTTACGTTTAATCTTACGCCTCTGGAGAAACATATCCCTATCAAATCTTCTAACAAATTTCACGATAACTCCTGCGTGAGGTTGACTTACTGGCTTTTTTAACCTATGACATGTGTCAATCATATTATCAGTCACAGTAACATCTAATGCCCGACCTACATTTTTCACTAAGGAGATCACATCTTCATTTGGCGTTTCAGGAATTCCATGTATTTCCAGTGTATTCCGCCTTCCATATTGGTCTAGGTCATCTATTTGTTGCTGTAAGTTGCTGATCTTGTTCTTTAATGCACAGTTCTCTGATTTAAGGCTCTCAATAACTTCCTTACATGATTTCAGTTCTTCTCCATAACTCTTGAGTAAAATAAAGATTTCCTCCAGTTTCTCATGAACCGAGTTCAGAGATTTACCGAGCTCTACCTCAAGATTCATACACGATTCCTTAACTTCTTTACTAATTGAAAGCAGAAGTCGATATATCTCGCTTACAGTCGGTATATTTTCTGCAACTTTACTGCCCTCCTGATCACTCACATTACTACAGGGAGTTTTCTCACAATTACTGCATAACCACATCTCATCATTGGATCGCAAGTTTTTCACGTATTCTTCCGTAAGATTTACACATGCACTATAAAATAGATTACTGCATAACTTGCACTGAATTTTTCCGTTTACATCCTGACGTGCCACAGCTTTAGAACATTTTCCGCACACACCCATTTTACAACAGGAAATACTTGTGCTCTGTACAGATAAACTTTCGTAATGTTAGCTGTACTCGTTGCAATCGATTCAGTACAATACACTTTTACTCCTTGGAAACAGTGAACACTGAAGTTGGTAGCAGTTTGTAACAATCGATAGTTCACTTGACGCCACAGAAATTTCAACACTCTATGTTGGTAGCAACTTTGTAAACACTGTTATAGATTGCACTGAATCTCACTACAGTTTAAAAACTGATTTACAGCACTTAGTTGAGCTACAATTGAAATGTTTTTACGTCAGTTTAAACATGAGTACTTAAAGTTTGAAATAATTGCATCCTTTTCAGCCAAACATCACTATATCCACTATAAAATCTTGAAAGCCTAGAGCACAAATCACTGCCTGCCTGCATAACATGATCTGTTATGAAAAATGTTATGAAAATGTTGCAAACTTCGGGATGCGAAGACTTGGGAGTAAGAAGACGAGATGCTCGAGTATCATTGGAGAGATGGCGTGGAATGACATAATAATAGAATTATACCTGAATGAGAAACAACTTATAATACATTTTCTTTTTTAGGTATTTTGGTAATTTTTTATTCATAAATTAGTTTTATCAGACTGAATAACCCGACAGTAATAAATTAACTGAGTAGAAACGGGAAACAAGTTATTTCAGATATCACAAAGTCCGTATTATGTGGAGGTACAAAATAATGTATGTTCGGTTTTCAAAAATGTGCCGCTGGAGAACTTTTTCTTTCTGTGAAATATAATTTATTAAATCAAAAACCTCGATGTAGATTTAGTCTATAATTCGAGGCTACACGCAGCAGCTATTTGCTTGTAATATGATTAAGGGATAAAACTGGGAATAAATTCTAAATAACTCCACCGCACTACAACTGCGCCAGTATCCGAAATAAATCACTGCGTGTTTAAATTTTAATTGATCATTCATTACAGTAATTTTAAATATTTGGAAATACTGTCTGTGGTTGGAGCTGTTGAAAATATTTCACTATAGGTAATGCTTCCCACAACAACGTAATAAATGTATGTATATTATTTTACTGTGTTATTTCAGTTCTTCATTACGTGTGCCAACAAACTCCGTACAAAAGTAGGATGTGGTATCGGTAATATAAGCAGTAGCGTAGGGTTAAATTATAAATAATTGAAGAGTGTCTTTTCAAAAGGTGATATATCCACTTCCAACAAATAAATAATTGTTTCCTCCACATGCATTGCAGTAGTTAAATTTTATCTATTGCCACGAGCAGTCCAGACCAGAAAGATGTAATCCTTTAGAAGTTGTGCCAAACCCGATAATGGGTACGTCCCATGTGCATATTATTTTACGTTTATTGCGCTTTTCCCACAACATTCTTAAGGTAAAAATAGCACGTTTTTAATAGACACGCCTGAATTGTGCATTTTTACATCAGATATGATTGTAAAATATTAACTTTCTGTGAAATGTGTCTATTTGTTTTGTTTGTTTACGAAATATTGAGCAGAGGGCTGCATTCATGCAGTTTCCACAGTACTATGTGGCATTTTTGAAGAAAAGTACTGTGACTTTGCAGATGAATGGGACTAGAAATTGCTGAAATCCAGAGATAATTTGCGGTTGAGTTAGTTATTCTTTGTACTTAACGTTTAAAATATGAGGAAAATATGGAAGTTGAATGACTGTTTTGTTCAATGGCGTATATCCATGACCTGTTTAGGTCAATGTTATGCCCCTTTGCAAGTATGTTTGAGAAAGTTTGGATAGTGTGGAAAAAAGGACTGAACCTGTTATCAACGATATAATATAAGTAAAGAATTTTGTGATCAGGGAGTCAGTCTTATGTGATTTTAATGTGAAGGTAATTGAGACTGACAGTTCACCGACTTCAGATGTCGCTGTGAGATTATGCGTGTCCTTTTATCTTAGGAGGCACAGTCTGATTTGTAATCTCGTGCGGTTTGGTTGTGGATTGCTTACATGTCGGGAGCGTCATTTGGAGAGGCGCGAAGACGTACTCGGTTGGCCACCTCGTGGACTGAGATACTATGCTGTTCTACTATATGAAGAATAGAATGAGTTACCGTTATGGATAGCGTAGTTTTAACGACGAGAAGTTTAAACCACAAATGACGAAACCTTCCTTAGTTGTTTAATACTGTAATAGAGCTTCCCTTCCTTGGCTAGTTAATGTATTACAGAATAAACGAATGTATTTAGTGCCTATAGTATTACGACTTATGTTTTTATAATTGTAATAGAATATTAAAGTGTTCGTAAAGAGCTCTGTAAACAGAGTTACACACAGCAACAGACATATTTATTATGTACGAATGGTTCGTGCGTCAAGATGCTATATAATCAGAGAATTGTCACGTCCTTCTCCTAATACAATATGTTTCTCTTCTAACTGCTCTTTCAATAGAAACTATTTATCTTATTTGCTTTTATCCACTATCTTGGGGTCAGCACTTGACGTGGATTTGTCCTAGTATTACGGTTGGATGGCCTTCCTGACGCCAATTCTATGTGAAGGGATGTATTCACTACTGCGGTTTTATATGGTGAATAGTACTGTGATGTGATGAAGAGAAAGGTATTGTGACGAACACAAACACCCGGTCCCTTAGTCTGTGGAATTAATCCTGCGCGGATAAAATCCTCGGCCTGACCGGGTATCGAACATGGGGCGCTGACCATTCAGCCAATGAGATGGATTTTTTTTTTTTTTTGGATCCTGTTAATAAAACATATTGAACAAGTTAAAAATTCAGTGAAGTGCTAAAGTGGGTGATAACTTTAATGGGATATAAAGAAGCAACAATCCCCTTATCTGTAATCAGAAAAGGAAAGATGAAGACTCGGACAGTTCTAAGAATGGAAGTATTGAAAAGAGAAAATGAAAGCAAAACGAAGGTGTGAAACTGAAAGATCCTCCTGGTCCTGTTATATCGTGGTGATCACAAGAAATTAAGAACTGAGGTAGACTCGGGTTCAATCCCGGAATCTACGACTTTGAATTCATGATAGGGATGAATAACAGGATGCACGCAGCTTCAGGAACTGCCCTTGTAATCGGATATGCGTTGACATCTAACTCTTGGAATTCCTGAGAAGGATTCCCGTATTTCTCGTAAATATTCATCAAGCAAATGATGGAATAATATCCAAACTACAGGCTGCTTCCGCTTCCTTCTCACTCATAGCACAATTAATTACAAATATAGTAAATGGTATATACAACACATCGATAACAAAAATTACTGGAGAGAATTCACATCCTCTAAAAATACGATCGTGTAGGCTATATGCAAAACGGATACATAGTAGATGATGCAATGGCAAAGTAACATTGTCATTTACTTGTCACCAACGGTCTTGCAGTTTGAATTTCGACCATTGGTTATGATATTTTCGTATAATAAATCAAATTATTCTGGTTCCAATTGTACATTCAACTGAAGAATGTCATACCACCTTATTGACTCAGACCGATGACCTACGCTATATTGGAACAGCCTCTGCTCCAAGTATAATAGTGAAAATCTGACGAAGAATGGGACTTGGACCGAAATGTTGTGAAAGATAAGATAAGATAAGTGATGTCGAATGGAATGAGTAAAGATTTGAGGAAGGAGTTGACAAGGACAGCAATAGCTTGCCCAAGGGATGCGCAACTGCTATGTCAACAGTCAAAAAGGGAGAAATTTCTGCTTATTTACTTTTTTTTTTTTTTTTTTTTTTGCTAGTTGCTTTACGTCCCACCGACACAGATACGTCTTATGGCGACGATGGGACAGGAAAGGGATAGGAGAGGAAAGGAAGCGACCGTGGCCTTAATTAAGGTACATCCCCAGCATTTGCCTGGTGTGAAAATGGGAAACCACGGAAAACCATTTTCAGGGCTGCCGACAGTGGGGTTCGAACCTACTGTCTCCCGAATACTGGATACTGCTTATTTACTAATAGTCAATGTACGTTACACAATGTTGTGTGTGTCAACGTACAGGGAACCATTCCAACAGTACCTTATTCAGAAACAAGGTTAGCTTAGTTGCTTTAGGGAATGCTCCGGTGGTGTACAATTCGAATATTATATCTCTAGAGACTGAATGATTTGGTTACACTCAGAAAGATAAAAGCCCTACTTCCCACATCTCATTCAAATTATATTCTACCAAACATATATCCTGTATACAACATAGTATCTAACATACGGGCTGTTTCCTTCTTCTTTTACAGTTACAGTAGTATTTAATTAATCACAAATACAATAAATAACCAGTACCATAATAGCACTAACTATCGGATAGAATTCAGATAATTAAATTAACGGTTGTGTAGGCTACATGAAGAACGATTTCATAGTAGGTGTTGGAAAGCAGAGTACCATCGCATACAGTCATATAATCATGTACGTTTACCATTATTTACCAAGTTCTCTCGCAATGAAATAATAACGATTAGGATTTTACACAAGGTAGGAGAAACTAATGTTCATCACAGTAATATCACAGAGATATGTTGTTAATTCAATACAAATATAAACTATACAACGGTCTACGTATCAAATGAATATCTAATAAAAATATTGATTATTTTAGGACACAATGCCATGCTTAATTTTAATAACACAAGACATATGCGTGATTTACAGTAACATATCTCCACTTTATTTGCATGACATGTAACGTAATTTAATAATATATTCTGTCAATGAAGTATACTGTAGTAATTATCATTGACGGAAATTTAAATACTAAGTGATTTTTATTAATATCCAGAAAAGTATATTAATTAATGGATACCCAAGTACGACGATATACAAACAGGTAAGAGAAAAACGTTTAACGAAATTAATGAGGCACTTCCAGACACCTTGGTGACTTAAAACCTGATACCCCAGAGATCCTTACAAACATTTAATATTCCAAGAATCTCCCAAGAGGACTCAGCTGGAAGTGGGTATGCAATTATGGCCCAGAAGCAAAAGAGCGTACGCATGCAAATGTAAGTGCTTTTACCGCAGTGGGAAACTTTAACTCCAAAGGTGACCCATAGGTTTTATGGAAAGACGTGTTTCCTGACTGTCTGCAAATAATTAACTAAAACAGCACGGGAAAGTATTGAGCAAAATATTCGCAATATTTTGGAGAGATAAGGAGACGTGTAACAAAAGTGTAACTACGTGTAAAATAAGATATCAAAATGAAAAATGAAGGTAGACGTCCATAGTGAGGCACATACAAGTCTCCTACAAACGGAAGGAAATTCAAGACAACTAAATGTCCCCCAAGTATCCTAAAATCTTAGAATTCATAAAAAGGAATGGTGCTGACCTTGAGACTCTGCATTGACAAGATGGCGGCAACTGGGAACAGTCGTGGTTTCGTACCTCCGACGTATTACTTTCTTTTCTTAGTCTTTCTTGTGTACAGAAGTGTCTCGTGCTGTGCTTTCGTATCTACAGCCATCCCTGATGCAAGTGAAGTATCGTGTGATTCAATACTACAATGGTGCTTCGCTGAACGGCATTATATTTTCTCCCCTTAGTCCGTCTCTGATCTCCCTGTGCTTCGCCATGCCGCTGTCTTCCAGTGAAAGGACGAAAGGTTGCCATGCTTCCTCACGTGTTGTGTTCGTTATCTTACTTCTTCTTTCTAGCGACGTTCATTTAAATCCACTCCTCGACGAACCATACGAACACACTCCTACATCTATGGAAAATTAGAATTATCGTCTGTCATGAAATCGCGTCGAAAATGTGTGTCATTTTTATGGGTGAAAGGACACTCAGGACTTTCATACAATGATCTGGTTGACAGCCTGGCCAAACAAGATGCACGTACTGGCTTATTCCTTTCATTACGCCTCCCCTGTACTGATTTGTATGTTACTAGCAGAAGGAAAACGTATGTTGAATGGACAGCTCTGTGGAACAGGACTACTCAACACAAAGGACGATACTATGCCTGCATTCAACCAGCTATCCCTACAAACCATGGTATCAAGACATCAGATGGGCCCGAGGCCAAGTAACTACCATCATTCGGATGAGGTTCAACCATACTTCATTCCCCTTTCACCTCAACAGGATTGGAGTTCTCCAATCAGCACAATGTCCGTGTAGCGCAAGAAACACGGGAGATATGAACTACATTATCTTCGAGTGCAGTAGAACTGTATCCTTTTGCAGAGAATTGTTTGCTACCCTTGTGAACCTTCGGGTTCCCTTATCCACAAATATTCAGCTATTACTGGCAACTGGAAACTTACGTGTGTACAGTGCAATTGCAACATACTTCACAAAAACTGGTATTAATATCTAAAGAGTAAGTGTCTTTATTTCAAGTGTGTTTTGCTTCCTTTTTTCTCTGTTCTAGGTCATTTCTGTTATTTTTATGTCTTTTAACTTGTTGTCCATTTTTCTTTCTCTTTTCTGTAACAATTTTTATCTTTGTACATTATTGACGGTCAAATGTCCTATGAACGAAGGTCATAATAAAGAAAAGAATTAAATCCAGGACCACTTAATGTTTATTATCACAATACCCAGAGTCTGAAAAACAAATTAACTTACTGTGTACTCAGTGAACCTGAATTTAGCGAGTTTGATATCTTATGTTTCACTGAAACTTGTTTACCTGAACTTTCTCGGACAGTGAACTTCCATTCTCGTCTAACGTTACATTGTTCCGTAAAAACAGATGTACCGGTAAGCGTGGGGGTGGTGTAACGTTTGCAGTAAGTAATAAACATAAAGGCCGTCAGAGACCCGACATAGAAACCGAATGTGAGGTAACCTGGGTCGAAATTACGATCTCCAGAAGTAAAAACTTGTTAGATGGTTGCTTTTACCGCCCACCCTCCGGTGATATCACAGCGTTGGAAGATTGCTTTAATTCAACGTTTCTGGCTCCGAATAAATCCAACGATATTGTGCTAATCAGTGATTTCAATTCGAACATATCCTAGCAACCTACAACCACTGGAACAGTAACCGATCCTGTGGACTCATTTATTTTGTCTAATTCCATAAACGGTCTTCATCTACATCAGTTCCGCTTAAAACCCACTAGAAATCTGGAAATATTGGACCTCCCCTTTTCTACAGTAACTAGTGTCAATGTATCTAATCGCTGACCATGACTCAATCGAAGCTACCCTCAGCCTACCTGCTTATCGACATAAAGACTTCCCACCCGCTGCGAGGCAAGCATTTCCTCTATAAAGTAGACTGGCTAATTGTCAATCAGGACTTGTCATCCTTCCCCTGGTGCTGGTTATCAGCTGATCGTGACGTCAGCAGTAAGGTTTCCCTGTTCGAGGATTTAATATTTACCACTATTAAACAGCATGTGTCTTTCTCCAAACCTAGAACACACAAATATCTCACCCCCCCCCCCCCCTACCTGAGTGCCGAAACTAAACTACTACTAAAGAAAGAAAACCCGTGCGTGGTCACTCTGAAAGTCTATCCCCGATTCACATACGTATAATATTTTTAAACACCTCAGGAAAATGTCAAAATCGCATCTTAAGAATGACTACAACCGACACATCACTTTTATAACAGGAAACCTTAAAAACAACCCTAAAAGTTATGGACCCTCATTTCATCACGTAGAACGTCACCTCGGATACCACTGAATCTTAAACTGCATAGTGATGATGTCCCGACTGAACTAACTTCTCAAAAATTCAATGAGTACTTTCACTCCACCTTTATCCCTCCTCCACCTATGACAGAACTACCACAGATCAATAGTGTTTGCAGTTGCTCACTGTCACAAATATCAACGACCCCTAACGAAGTTCAAGATATTCTCAATAATCTCCCGACAAACCGCTCCACCGTGTCCACTGATATTAGCCCTATATTCTTCAAAAATACTTCTGCATATCTCTGTGCACAGTTATCTACAATTCTAAACCTATGTTTGGCTACTGGTACATTCCCCGACAGCTGGAAACAAGCTGATATCACACATATTTTCAAATCTGGCATCAAACATGATATCTCATCATACCGCCCAATATTTATCGTTCCAATACTATTCTCTGTTCTTGAAAGAATAATCCACCGCCGACTCCACTTTTTCACACAGTCGTACCTATCTGAAGAACAACACGGATTCACTCCCGGAAAATCATGCCTCACTAACCTCACTGTTCTCAATCACCATATCATTTCAGCAATAGAAAATAAATCTCAGTTAGATGCAATCTATATAGATCTGGGTAAGGCATTCGACTCAGTGGATCACGCACTTCTTCTTCATGAGCTCGCTACAAGATTTAATATCCGTGGTCCCGTCTTGTCATTGATAACAAGTTTCCTCTCCGGCAGAAAACAAGGAGTGGTACTCCCTGAATCTGCCTCATCATTGTTATCTGTGTTATCAGATGTATCTCAGGGCAGTACTCTGGGAGCCCTACTCTTTGTTCTCTACATTGATGACATAATTCTTTGCAACCAAAATAGTCAGTGTTCTCTCCTCTTATATGCCGACGACCTGAAAATCCTAAGAGAAGTGTCTACGCCTGATGACTGTGATGAATTACAGACTGTTCTCAATTCATGTGGTGACTGGTTTAAGAAAAATAATCTTTCTCCCAGTGTTAAGAAGTGCAATACAAAGCAAGGAATGAGCACTGCATTCACCATCCGGGGAAATGCACTGCAATCAGTTTCTCAAGTAAGTGACCTAGATGTTTTAATAGACTGCAAACTAACCTTCTCTGGTCATATTCAGTCTACAAAATCCCGTGCTATGCGTACCCTAGGCATTCTTTACAGGTTCACTGGAATTAATGATATTAACGCCTTAAAATTAAACTTCGTCCCGTATGTTCTCTCCATTATTGACTTTTTTCCCTCTCCTTGGTCCTCATCTGCTATCACAAACATATCTCAACTAAATAGTATTTTTAACTTTTTCACTTTCATTGTTAATTGTTTTTAAGAACAAAACTAAATCTAACATTATGAACTACCTGGGTATACTTGACCTGAGAAGCCGTTTACAGTTCTCCGATCTATGTTACCTTCAAAAAATAATTAATGGCTACACCAAATGTAATACTCTTCCGGCGTACTTCTCTATACACGTTCCTCCCCGCCCTACACGCAACCAGCGCACTCTTCATGTGTCCCGTCCACGCCTAACCTTATTACAACGCTTGGTAACTCACTACCCGACATCAACATATTCACACCTTTGGCATCCTTCAAACAAAAAATTAAAAGATTCCTTTGAAGTCCTCTCCAGGTTTCCATTTTCTTCCGTCCCTACAACCCACGACCTTTCTTCTTCCTGATTTCAGTAACAGACACTTGCTAGTTATCGTTGTCATTGTTGTTACATTGTTAATATTAAAATTGTTAATTTATTGTTTTTTATACCTTTGTTATCTTTTATACTTATTTAAAACTAGCTGATGTAGCCGTGCTTCGCTACGGAATTCTACATTGTATACAGAATTCTAGGTTATGTAGTGTACATGTTGTGAGCAAGATTGTATTAAATTGCATAGCTCTTAACTTTACCCTAGAAATGCGACGGGAAAGTCACCAAACGTCTCTTCTCATATGAAGACTGGGTTAGGAAATTTCCATTGTAACGGTAGGTCCGCTTGCCTACTGCCAATCACAATCAAGTTGGGGAGTTTTTATTATAATTTGTAGGCACCCAATCTCCGCCTGCCTTTTTACATCCTCAAAAATACTTTCTTAGTAGTTTTCCCAGCTGAAATGAACATTATAATGACGTCAGTAGGAATGGCACTATTAAAAGCAATACTTTCATATAAAATACTCGATCAAATGAAAAACCACGCATTTTCTCACTTTTAACGAACAGTACTATGCTGCTGATCTAACAGTCCAGAGTTCCAGAGCTGGAATGACCAAGCTGCAGATAGCCGTGATCCGTGAAAACTCTTCGTCTTTCTTCGGCGGCGGAGGATCGAATAGTGGAGAGTCCCATCCCGAAAACTATGCTCTTTTGCTAATGTTTCCTAGGAGTACCCAATGAATCGGAAAATCTCAATTCACTACACTGGCGGCGTAAAGAACTATCTGAATTGGAGGCAAATTCTTCCTCCAAGTCAGAAGAGAAACCCCCTATTCAGTGCTAATTTGGACTAAAATGAACGTAGAACTTAATAAAAGAGAAGAGGAAGAAGCTTTTCTTAAGAAACAGCTCTTTTCAGAGTTTGATTTCAAGTTATTTAGTGAATTGTGGTGTTATAATTTGGAATAGGCCTAAATTGTAATTCTAGACCAGGTCATACTACTACTACTATTATTACTACTACTACTACTACAAACAACTACCAAGTGAGCCTTTAACTTGAATGTGCACACTGCTCATTCAAAACAGAGTGCCAGAAGTAGGGATCGAATAGCTGGAGTACTATGTTGAACCAGTGTGTTACGTACCAGCAGTATCAGGAAATGTATGAAATAGAGGAATAACATGCTAAAGAAGAGTTTTCCAACTCCCCAGCTATTTCCTGCCAATATTCAGTCAGGCTGTTATACTTGGTACGCAGCAGTAATCCCATCTATCGGAATTTAATAATAATAATGCTACTTGCTTTACGTCCCACTAACTACTTTTACGGTTTTCGGAGACGCCGAGGTGCCGGAATTTTGTCCCGCAGGAGATCTTTTACGTGCCAGTAAATCTACCGGCACGAGGCTGACATATTTGAGCACCTTCAAATATCACCGGACTGAGCCAGGATCGAACCTGCGAAGTTGGGGTCAGAAGGCCAGCGCCTAAACCGTCTGAGCCACTCAGCTCGGCTATCGGAATTTAGTGGCAGCATAAGTGACAAACAACATCGCAACAAACAATGGTCAATATAATGTTATTGTTGATCAATTTTAAGAGCTTTCGATATTGTAGGCCTTCACATTTAGTTTTCCTCCGACTCTGAAATACCAGTCTTATAATAGTCGGTACGGTAAAACTGAATAAAACAGAATGATCGGAAATGTATTCTCTCTAACCTTTGTTATGTAGTACTTTTCGATAGGACCAGGAACATATGTACTTAAAAATTAAATATTTGATACCTTCCCCTAAACTACAATTTCATCCAAGGTGAATAAAATTGTTTATAGCTTAGACTGTACTGTAGTTTCTTACTCCCCGTCTCTATTATACCGATTTTCATTAAATTCTGTTCACCCATTTTCTCGTGACGGCGTTGATATAGACTTAGCAACAAAAATACAAATTCACGAATATTTCGGTTATCATAGCCGTTAGAGTAAAAATGTATAAGACATAAATGATCGGAAATTCAATTTTATATAACTTTAATTATGTACTACTTATCGATAGGGCCGCTAATAATATAAATATTTTGGAATTAAATTTCAGGCCTTCCCCTAAACTACCATTTCACTCAGCGTGAACAAAATAATTTATAGCCTAGATTGTAGAGGTTCATCCACCGACTTTACATACCGATTTTCATTAAATTCCCTTCAGCCGTTTTCTCGTGATGCGTGTACAGACAGACAGACAGACAGACAGACAGACAGACAGACAGACAGACAGACAGACAGACAGACAGACAGACAGACAGACAGAAATTACGGAAAAGTAAAAAGTGCATTTCCTTCTTACTGTGGACATGACCGATACAGAAATACAATTATTTTCAAATTCTGAGCAATGTACAGACAAAACTCTTATTTTATATATATAGACTATTATTATTATTATTATTATTATTAGCAGCTTCCCGCTGGCTCCGCCCACAGTGTACAAAGTATGGTGTTGTTCGTTACGGTTTTTTTTTTTTTTTTTTTTTTTTTGTTAGTGGCTTTACGTCGCACCGACACAAATAGGTCTTACGGCGACGATGGGAAAGGAAAGGTCTAGGAGTTAGCAGGAAGCGGCCATGACCTTAATTAAGGTACACCCCCAGCCAGCATTTGCCTGGTGTGAAAATGGGAAACCACGGAAAACCATCTTTAGGGCTGCCGACAGTGGGATTCGAGCCCACTATCTCCCGGATGCAAGCTTACAGCCGCGCGCCTCTAACCGCACGGCGAACTCGCCTGGCTTGATCGTTACTATCCTCATGGATGTATTTGCAAAGTTTCGAGTTAATGAAGTAAAGCTCATGATCTTCTGTGGTAATAGAATGTAATATTATGTCCACAAAACACTTGAAAATACATCACACAAAGAAATTGAATTAAGCGTTCCTTGGAACAACACTACGCGCCGGGCTGTTAAAACATCCTTCAAAGATCTTCGTCATGGAGACAAATGTACTCATAACTTTTCTCAGAATCTGCCCATTTAAGTAGTTATTACCTCAAAATAAAGCGCTTGATCCACTGAGTGCTTTTAGACCAAAACAAACGGCGTGCCTCATTTAGAACGAAAGATATGGTTGCTTCAGTGAGAAACAAAAATGTTGAAGAAATGTGACATCACATTGAATGTGCACTCATAACTTTCCTCAGGATCAACCAATTTGAATAGTTAAGAGTGGAAATGAAAGACCTTGATCCACTGAGTGTTCTTAGGCCACAATGAACTCCGTGCCTCAATTAGAACCAAAGATATGATTGCTTCAAAGAGACAAAAAACTTTAAAAATCAAATAACTTGAGGAAGGCGGAAGTTAAGTTATTTATTGTACCTGATGACAAATCTGTGCATGTATACCTTTCAGTTAAAAAAGAATGAAGGAAATTGACAGGATAGAATGGCCGGACTGACTGACTTTAGTTTTCATTTTTTTAATATATATATAGATTAGCAGTTTCCCGCTGGCTCCGCCCGCAATGTGCAAAGTATGGTGTTGTTCGTTAACCTCCTCACGGATGTATTTGCAAAGTTCCGACTTAATGAAATAAAACACATGATCTGCTGCGGCAATAGAATGTCATATTATGTCAACAAAACACTTGAAAATACATCACGCATAGAAATTGAATTAAACGTTCCTTGGAACAACACTACGCGCTGAATTGTTGAAAAGTCCTTGAAAGATCTTCGTCATGGAGACAGGTGTACTCATAACTTTTCTCAGAATGTAGAAATTTAAGGAGTTATTACCTCCAAAGAAAGCGCCTGATCCACTGAGTGTTTTTACACCAAAACGAATTGCGTACCTCAATTAGAACGAAAGATTTAATTGCTTCAATGAGAAAAAAAAGTTGAAGAAATGGGACGTCAAATTGAACGTGCACTCATAACATTCCTCGGAATCAACCAATTTGAATAGTTAAGAGCTGAAATGAAACCTTGATTCACTGAGTGTTCTTAGGTCAAAACGAACTCCGTACCACCGAGCTCGATAGCTGCAGTCGCTTAAGTGCGGGCAGTATCCAGTGTTCGGGAGATAGTAGGTTCGAACCCCACTGTCAGCAAACCTGAAAAAGGTTTTCAGTGGTTTCCCATTTTCACACCAGGCAAATGCTGGGGCTGTACCTTAATTAAGGCCACGGCCGCTTCTTTCCCATTCCTAGCACTTTCCCGTCCCATCGTCGCCATAAGACCTATCTGTGTCGGTGTGACGTAAAGCAACTAGCAAAAAAAAAAAAATAATAATAATAATAAAGAACTCCGTACCACAATTAGAGCCAAAGATATAATAGCTTCAAAGAGACAAAAAAATTGAATAAATTCAAATAATTTGAGGGAGGCGAAAGTTATGTGATTTATAGTGCCTGATGCCAAATCTGTGCATGAATACCTTTCAGTTAAAAAAATGAAGTAAATCGACCGGATATAATGGCCGTACTGACTGACTTTAGTTTTCATACATACATACATACATACATACATACATACATACATTATCATTATAGACTGTTATGCCTTTCAGCGTTCAGTCTGCAAGACTCTGTGAATTTACTAAACGTCGCCACAATCCTCGATTTGCAACTAGTGTTGTGGCCTCATTTAGTTCTATACCTCTTATCATTAAATCGTTAGAAACCGAGTCTAACCATCGTCGTCTTCGTCTACCTCTACTTCTCTTACCCTCCATAGCAGAGTCCATTATTCTCCTAGGTAACCTATCCTCCTCCATTCGCCTCACATGACCCCACCACCGAAGCCGGTTTATGCGTACAGCTTCATCCATCGAGTTCATTCCTAAATTAGTCTTTATCTCCTCATTCCGAGTACCCTCCTGCCATTGTTCCCACCTGTTTGTACCAGCAATCATTCTTGCTACTTTCATGTCTGTTACTTCTAACTTATGAATAAGATATCCGGAGTCCACCCAGCTTTCGCTCCCGTAAAGCAAAGTTGGTCTGAAAACAGACCGATGTAAAGATAGTTTCGTCTTAGAGCTGACTTCCTTCTTACAGAATACAGTCGATCGCAGCTGCGAGCTCACTGCATTAGCTTTACAACACCTTGATTCAATCTCACTTACTATATTACCATCCTGGGAGAACACACAACCTAAATACTTGAAATTATCGACCTGTTCTAGCTTTGTATCACCAATCTGGCATTCAATTCTGTTGAATTTTTTTCCTACTGACATCAATTTAGTCTTCGAGAGGCTAATTTTCATACCATACTCATTGCACCTATTTTCAAGTTCCACGATATTAGACTGTAGGCTTTCGGCACAATCTGCCATTAAGACCAAGTCGTCAGCATAGGCCAGACTGCTTACTACTTTTCCACCTAATTGAATCCCTCCTTGCCATTTGATACCTTTCAGCAGATGATCCATGTAAACTACAAAAAGCAAAGGTGAAAGATTACAGCCTTGTCTAACCCCTGTAAGTACCCTGAACGAAGAACTCATTCTGCCATCAATTCTCACTGAAGCCCAATTGTCAACATAAATGCCTTTGATTGCTTTTAATAATCTGCCTTTAATTCCATAGTCCCCCAGTATGGCGAACATCTCTTCCCTCGGTACCCTGTCATATGCTTTCTCTAGATCTACGAAACATAAATACAACTGCCTATTCCTCTCGTAGCATTTTTCAATTACCTGGCGCATACTGAAAATCTGATCCTGACAGCCTCTCTGTGGTCTGAAACCACACTGGTTTTCATCCAACTTCCTTTCAACGACTGATCGCACCCTCCCTTCCAAGATGCCAGTGAATACTTTGCCTGGTATACTAATCAGTGAGATACCTCGATAGTTGTTGCAATCCTTCCTGTTCCCTTGCTTATAGATAGGTGCAATTACTGCTTTTGCCCAATCTGAAGGTACCTTACCAACACTCCACGCTAATTTTACTACTCTATGAAGCCATTTCATCCCTGCCTTCCCACTATACTTCACCATTTCAGGTCTAATTTCATCTATTCCTGCTGCCTTATGACAATGGAGTTTATTTACCATCCTTTCCACTTCCTCAAGCAAAATTTCACCAACATCATTTTCCTCCTCCCCATGAGCTTCGCTGTTCACAACACTACCAGGATGATTTCCTTTTACATTGAGAAGATGTTCAAAATATTCCCTCCACCTCTCCAGTGATTCCCTGGGATCTATTATGAGTTCACCTGAATTACTCTAAACAATGTTCATTTCCTTTTACCCTCCCTTCCTAAGATTCTTTATTACTGTCCAGACAGGTTTCCCTGCTGCTTGACCTAGCCTTTCCAGGTTGTTACCAAAATCTTCCCACGACTTCATTTTGGATTCAACAATTATTTGTTTCGCTCTGTTTCTTTCATCTACATACAACTCCCTATCTGCCTCGGCCCTTGTTTGGAGCCATTTCTTATAAGCCTTCTTTTTACGTTTACAAGCTGCTCTCACTTCATCATTCCACCAAGATGTTCGCCTTTTCCCATCTTTACACACAGTTTTTCCAAGGCATTCCTTGGCTGTTTCTACTACAGCATCCCTGTATGCCACCCATTCACTTTCTATATCCTGAACCTGCTTAGTGTCTACTGTTCGAAACTTCTCACTAATCATATCCATGTACTTCCGTCTAATTTCCTCGTCCTGGAGATTTTCTACCCTTATTCGTTTGCAGACAGATTTCACTTTCTCTACCTTAGGCCTAGAGATACTTAGTTCACTACAGATCAGATAGTGGTCTGTATCATCGAAAAATCCGCGGAAAACTCGTACATTCCTAACAGATTTCCTGAATTCGAAGTCTGTTAAGATATAGTCTATTATGGATCTGGTACCCCTAGCCTCCCGTGTGTAGCGGTGAATAGCCTTATGCTTGAAGAATGTATTCGTAACAGCTAAACCCATACTAGCACAGAAGTCCAGCAAACGCTTCCCATTCCGATTAGCTTCCATATCTTCCCCACATTTACCAATCACCCTTTCGTATCCTTCAGTTCTATTCCCAACTCTCGCATTGAAATCGCCCATTAGCACTATTCTATCCTTGCTATTTACCCTGACTACGATGTCACTCAATGCTTCATAAAACTTGTCAACTTCATCCTCATCTGCACCCTCACATGGTGAATACACGGACACAATTCTACTCCTAATTCCTCCAACTGACAAATCTACCCACATCATTCGCTCATTTACGTGCCTAACAGAAACTATATTCCGTGCAATGCTCTTCCTGATAAAGAGCCCTACCCCAGACTCTGCCCTTCCCTTTCTAACACCCGTCAAGTACATTTTATAATCTCCTATCTCTTCCTCCTTATCTCCCCTTACCCGAATATCACTTACTCCTAGCACATCCAGATGCATCCTCTTTGCTGACTCAGCCAGTTCTACTTTCTTCCATAAGCCCCATTAATATTGATAGCTCCCCATCGAATTCCATTTCGTTCGCCAAGTTGTTTCCAAGGAGTCCCTCGCCTGCCAAATGGGAGTGGGACTCCGTTACTCCCATAGGTCCGAGGCTTGCTTAATATGTTCTGAGCTCGGTCGATTCATGAAGCAGGATGCTGCCCTACTTGCACATAGTCCAAGTGAGGATCTCTCCTCTAACGGGTTATGGACCACCGGTGGATTGTATAGTCCTAGCCGCCTGAGCACAAGGAGGGCCACGACTCAGAATATGTCCGAGATGCCCACTCCCATTCCATAGCAACTGGTATCCCGACTCTCAGGACCACTTACTAGGCCACTCAGTCGTTGCCCATGGTTCACGAATTAGGACGTGACCACAGTAACCCACAAACATGAACTTTTTAATATATATAACATTATTAGTGTAAAATGGCCATCCATACGCTGTATCTAATAAATACATAAATAAATAAATAAATAAAGAACACAAGTGCAAGCATTTCTTCACTGACTCAATTCATTTTTCCTAAACCCTAAAACTATTACCTATATTTTACTTCTGATTAAATATTTCCCAAACGTCTAAACTAATGCTTACCATCAAAGCCAGAAAATGTTTTAAAGATTAGTTTGTGATATTAAAGAGAAGGATAATTGAGTAATGAAGGGAGCCCCACATATCAATTAATAAAGCTATATAGCAAAGCAAATTCATCTCCGTACAGGTCATGAAGGCCCTTGGAGAAGTGGAAGGTAAAGGCTTCCACCATTGTTAACCTCGGCACGTGATGGGGTAGAGTGGTTAGCTCTATGCCCGGCCGCCTTTGCCCCCACGAATTAACCTGGTACTCATTTTTGGTGTAGACTGAGTGAACCTCAGGGCCATATGCACCTCCGGAAGTGGAAATCTCATTTCTTAAATTGTACGACTTCCTGACGGGGATTCGAACCCACGTCCTTCACGGCGGACCAAGCACGCCTTTACCACCTCGGCCAAGCAGCCCCTAAATTTAAGCTATATCAGGTACATTAAAGCCGTATAGGACCGTATGCAAGAACAAAAAACTCGTTTGGAAACTTAACACCAAGATTAAAGAAATACATGGGAATGAAATAATGCGTAAGTATGCATATGAATGTATTCTTAACTACAATTCGTAGGACGCTGTGTAACCTGCTCACTTTTGAAAGCAAACTATTATCTAACACTGTTCATTTCGTTGGTTCTAGGCATACCTCGTCTAAACTTATCTTAAAATAAATTTCGATTTCTGCATACAGAAATAAATAAATCTTTAAGCCATAGCGTCAGATAAGAGATGCGTGTAGCAGGATGTCAACCGTGGAGTCTACAAAAGGAAACGCAAACGCTCCTGTCACTGTACACACCATAACCTATGTAAATGAAATGCCATTGTTACAAACTCGACGGAGGCAGTAGTACGAAACAGACTGTGTATGTTATGTTAGGAACAGAGAGCTGGAAGTTATCCAGACACACTGCAAAGGGGCCACTTAATTCCAAGAGATATTTATCCACTCTACTAGATATATATATATTCTATTTGTACTGCTCAAAGCCTGTATATATTCCACTTCGTGAATCAAGATTAAATACCATTAGAATGAATAATGACTGAAGACAGTTGAGATTTTATGAGCTTAAGTAAGATGGAAGGTTCTTTTGAATTCCGAATGAGCTTGCGATATAAGCGTGTGTTCCCTTGCCTAATTTTCACTTCTTTGATGTTCAGTCTGATAAAACTTAATTAACGCCGCGAGGATAATTGGACAAGTTCTGGCTTGTGGAACTGTCAGATTTTGAAGGTGAGCTATGTTAACCTCCACCAACGAGAATAAGAATAACCGAGGAACTTCGATAAAAACGGCGAGGTTCATATTCGTTTGAGGGAATCAGCTCTGCACTAAAATGTTCCGGCAGATTTGTTCGTGTATATTATGATATATACAAGTGTGAGACTTTTCATGCAAGAATTGCCTCTTTACGATGTGTTTAAAACTTGATGAAATGAGATGCCTCGTAAGCAAGTGTCCGGGAAAAATAATCTGACGGTCTCAAATACAGTTGTGTACCTGTTTCACTAAACAAATTTAATTCAAAAGTATTTGATATTTCCAGTACAGTCGCTCTTACGTATCAAAATTTACACAAAAGTAATAAGCTGGCAATAAATAAAGTCGCAAATAATTTTTTGAATAACCGGAATACTGTTTGAGATTTTTCAAATTTTGTATACATTGCACGCAAATTACACAGAATTTGGTTCATTTAATCTTCAAAATATTCACCGTTGAACGGAGAGTATCATTCAGGAAATCCGGTTCTACTGCCGCGAAGGAACGCTTCAAACATTCAAGTGTACGGTTTATTTTCGTGAGGACGACTTGCTCTAGCACTGAATACAGTCTCAAGTCAAGTGAGGAGAGGTCTAGGCTACCAGAAGACCAATCAACAGTGGAGATGAAATCTGGTACAAAGGTCTAAAACTACTGTTGAGTCATCAATGCCCTATGAGAAGAGAAATAATTTGTCTGTATTCTGCACGGCGGTTCAAGTTCTTCATGTCCGACTCGTTGGCTGAATGGTCAGCTTACTGGCCTTCAGTTCAGTGGTCCCGGGTTCGATTCCCGACCGCGTCAGGGATTTTAACCTTCATTGGTTAATTCCAATGGCTCGGGGGCTGGGTGTTTGTGCTGTCTCCAACATCCCTGCAACTCACACACCACAATATCCTCCACCACAATAACACGCAGTTACCTACACATGACAGACGCCGCCCACCCTCATCGGAGGGTCTGCCTTACAAGGGCTGCACTGGACCAGAAATAGCCGTACGAAATTATTATAAGTTCTTCATGGGAGGGTCCAGAGCGGATTTCAAGTAGAACCTGACACTTGCCTTTACGCTTTCTGAAGCCTGGTGAGACCTTTATTGCTCACCACGTACCAAACCGTAACTGGGGAAAGATGATGACTCGTTCGGACTCTAGAAACTGTCTTGTAAGGTTTTTGAAAACTTATCGCATATACCCTGTCGTTCCGTTATTCAGAACTCTCCTGAATAGTGAAGACTTCCTTGTCGGTGATACCATCCATTCTGCGATATGCGATCGGAAAAAAATGAAATGTCGTATAGCTTTTAGTGCCGGGATATCCCAGGACGGGTTCGGCTCGCCAGGTGCAGGTCTTTCTATTTGACTACCGTAGGTGACCTGCGCGTCGTGATGAGGATGAAATGATAATGAAGACAACACATACACCCAGCCCCCGTGCCATTGGAATTAACCAATTAAGATTAAAATCACTGACCCGGCTGGGATACGAACCCGGGACCCTCTGAACCGAAAGCCAGTACGCTGATCGTTCAGCCAACGAGTCGGACAAGCGATCGGACAAACAGTGCAAATGGTGTATAATGTGTGTGTGTTTTTGTAGCATATTAAAAGGGAAAGGAATCACCTCAAACTACATCCCCGTAGTTCAAAAATAGTTAGTGGCAATATTTATGGCTATATTTAATCTAACGTGTTTATTGTATATAAGACTCCAGTTCCAAGAAAGTAATATACCCTCGTGACAAGATCACATCTAGTCTCATTCGATAGTCTGAAGTGTTAAGTTCAATTTGATTAATCAATTCTCTGATGAAGTTTGGTGTATCGCGGGGCGTTTGCTCGAGAGCTTATGTTTGATCTTTTTATTGACTCATTTAAAATTAATCAGAGACTAACATTCCGATAGATTTTGAAGCGCACTCTATACAAAATGTACCCGTCAAACTTTCACGACACACTCCTCACACGTAGAGGAAGAAACTGTGTCAGATGGACATGGGTCCGGGAACGCTTTACTTCCATGTTATAATTCAATAGGAAACACACAGGAACTGTACGTATCAGTACACCACATGAAACTCTTTCTTACATGAAATGTCCTTTGTTACCACTGATACATGCATCAGTGATGCCGACACTCGGATGCGCTGGTGAATTCCTTCAACGACATTCACAGTATCTCCTGCCTGTCGTAAGAGTGTGGCTTGGTGACTTTGCGTCTCTAGTATAGCCTAGCATTGCTTCCATTTCCTTTGTCAGACTCCTCACTGCCATCTTTCCTCTCTGTTCTATCTTGGTCAATTTTAATTCTCTTCCGACCCAGACAGTATTGTTTCGAGAACTAGTGAATCATTTTCACGCTTTTCATGGATCTACGCCTTTAATCGATCTTCGAATTGTCTGACCTCTTCCATTTTTATCTTTATAGATTTACGGGATATTGAATACGTAGTAATGTCATACATCCATTTTAAATAATAAACACCACTACTATCAACAACCCGATGTTTTCTACGTTATAGTTAAGATTACTTAATATTTCATAAGTCTCTATTGAAACTTCTGTGTTTCAAACTTCAATCGTAAGAGGAGAGTTTCGTTTCCACTCATTTATAGGAACAGCTTAATTTTCTAAGCCGGTAACAAGGAGCTGCCTCAGAGTGAAGTGCTTCTTTTTTAACATACTGTTGCATTGTGTGAGTATACATATAACGTTTTATAATGTATTACGTTGAATGCAATTTCCAACTCAGTATTTCTAGGAAAAATTTACTTTCAAACTACAGGGTAACGAGCAAAGAAAAACCCGTGGTACTATAACTCTATCAAATGACCACTGCTCATTCGAAGAACCTGCAGGTTACGAGGTGGCGATTGGTGAACGTGATGAATCCAGTCTGCCGTAATTCTTGGATTTCTAGGCAGGGACCGTTATCCCCCTGCCAGGTAGGTCCTCAACTGTTGCCATGGCTAAGTGGACAACGAACCAACCCTCACATCACTGACTTGGCCAGGAATCGAACTCGGTGCCTACTGGCAAGAGGCTAACACGCTACACTTCCAACACGGGGCGGGTGTTTCAAAGTAGAGAGCGCGGAATGAATGAATGTTCGTCAAGACTTTTGAGCAATGAATCAGTCATTGTTGTAAGGGGATGTGTTATATAACCATTATTTTGAAGGAGACAGAGAAACACAACTATCTCATTTTTTTCATTTTCTTATCTTAGTCGTCCGGAATAGTGAGGAAAACATGTATGGAAATATCCGTAACTTCAGCAAAAGCATATATGTGCATATACCAAAATGGAGACCATTTGAACAATAGCACTTAACCCATTTTAACAAAGACTTGGGAATAAACCTAAATTACTTGTTTAATATTAAACATTACTCAAATCCCCACGGCACTTAACGCCCTTGAAAGGTCTTTGGCCTGCCCAGCGACCGCGGCTCAGCCCGAAGACCTGCAAATTACGAGGGGTCGCGTGGTCAGCACGACGCATCCTCTCGGCTTTCGAGACCGGGGTAACAATCTCGCCGTCAGATAAATCCTCAATTCTAATCACGTTGGCTGAGTGGACCTCGAACCAGCCTTCAGGTCGAGAGAAAATTCCCTCACCTTGCCGGAAACGAACCCGGAGCCTCCGGGTGAGAGGCAGGCACGCTACCCCTACATCACGGGGCCGGCATTAAACATTACTGGGAATATGAAACTACATATGGGAACATTTTGAAAAACTGATAAGCGCAAATAATATTGATTTAAACACAAAGGAATATTAATGTTATTATTTTACGTCCCACTAACTACCTCTTGACGGTTTTCGATGACGTCGAGGTGCCGGGATTTCGTCCCGCAGGAGTTCTTTTACTGGTCAGTAAACCTATCGACACGAGGCTGACGTATTTTAGAACATTCATATATCACCGGACTGAGCCAGGATAGGTCCACCTCCGTGGTGTAGTGGTTAGTGTGATTAGCTGCCACCCCCGGAGGCCCGGGTTCGATTCCCAGCTCTGCCACGACATTTGAACAGTGGTACGAGGGATGGAACCGGGTACACTCAGACTCGGGATGTCAACTAAGTAGACGTGGGTTCGACTCCCACCTCAATCCTCCTGGAAGTGGTTTTCCGTGGTTTCCCACTTCTCCTCCAGGGAAATGCAGGGATGGTACTTAACTTAGGGCCACGACCGCTTTCTTTCCTTTTCCTTGTCTATCCCTTCCAATCTTCCCATCCCCCAGCAAGGCCCCTGTCCAGCATAGCAGGTGAGGCAGCCTGAGTGAGGTACTGATCATTCTCCCCAGTTGTATCCCCGACCCAGAGTCTGAAGCTCCAGAACACTGCCCTTGAGACGGTAGAGGTGGGATCCCTCGCTGACTCCGAGGGAAAGACCGACCCTGGAAGGTAAACAGATAAAGAAGAAGAAGAAGAGCAGGGTACAACCTGCTAAGTTGATATCAGAAGGCCAGCACTTCAACCTTCTGAGCCGCTCAGCCCAGCTAAGGAGAAAGGAAAGCAATAGACATTATTCAATACAGTTCCCAGTTGTATTGGTATACCTTCTCTTCATAATATTAAAACCAAATTTAGGGAAAAGTTTTAACAAACATTTGACGCCTTAACGCTTTTTGTCTTACTCTTTACTTCGGGCAGAACACACCCTACCTTACCTTTACTAGTTTCATCATCAATGTCTTCTATTTATAGCTAGACTTCTTCCATATTTATTTATGCCCATCGTTACATCTTGGAGTAGAAGTATTTACTTATAACCTAAAGGAAAATGTTTACTAGATCGTCTAACTTTTTTCTATTCACTGAAACTCGTCCCGAATTTTATGGTTTGTAAACGTGCCACTCCAATTTTTTTAGCTGAGAAACTGAAAGCAGTATTTGAGATTAAACCATTTGCACACACTCTAACCGTAATATTTTATGGGAGACCTTTTCGGTGTTTAAATTTTCTGTATTTCATATGTTAGCAGTTAAATTCGAACTGTGGCAGCTAACCATATTGTACGGTGGAGAAGAGCAGAGCTCAACACAAGCGGACGTGTTCGATGCTTTCAGTGTAAGGAGCCATTTGCAGCGCATACTCCCTTTTAACAGTAAACCGTACATTAAGTGCATCTCGGAATGGTTTTACATGATAATATACCCATGTTATATTTTCACTAGATGTGCCAATAAATGTGGATTAAGGATCCACAAATACTTCGTTTTTGATAAATATGACACATATCGTCCTTCAAGAATGATTAAATTAAAAGGGATCTCCGAAATAAATCGTAACAGAAGTATTATGACTGACTGAATTAAACATTATTACGTATTAATCCTCTCTGTGCAAAATATCTTTATTTGCAGATGATCACCGAATTAATTCAGACAATACTCCAAGTGCACTTAATTAGGCATCGAGATTTACTCGCACTTGATTTAAATATGGCGATGCTTTATTTCTATTGAGCTGTGGATAATATAATCTCTGGTTAACACAAATACGTATAAAGGTGAAGAATTGCATAGTACTTTCTATTGATCTACCGGCCTCGCAGTGTAGGGGCAACGTGCCTGCCTCTTACCCGGAGGACCCGGGTTCGATTCTCGGTCAGGTCAGGGACTTTTAACTGGATCTGAGGGCTGGTTCGAGGTCCACTCAGCCTACGTGATTACAATTGAGGAGCTGTCTGACGGTGAGATGGCGGCCCCGGTCAAGAAAGCCAAGAATAACGGCCGAGAGGATTCGTCATGCTGACCACACGACACCTCACAACCTGCAAGCCTTCCGGCAGATAGCCGTCGCTTGGTAGGCCAAGGTACTTCGGGGCTGTTGCGCTATGGGGTTTGGTTTTTTTCTATTGATCTAGGTACAGCAAAGTTGCTGGGAAGGTACAAAAGCACTACTAAATTGGTTCATGTTATTCTAAAGTATTTTTCTAATTAACAAAACCTTTTGATTTAAATTAATCACTATGGATATAAAAATAATTGTCTTAAAAGTACCAAGAGTTTAAGAGGTTACATAATGGGTTTGATATCAGCAAAAGTAGAAAATATCAGATGCAGAAAGCTTCATTTATAATTTTCGTTTGATTTATTCTCGGTTAATTGCTATATTCCTTGGTAAGATTTACTAAGCGGGAAGAAATAAATATTGACAAAATGAATAGGAATAATGCCGAGAAAAATCAATAGCATTACATTGATCGGTAAGAAAGTTGCTGTATTTAAGCAAGAGTATATTATTTTCGTAAAATAAAGTAACCTATCTCCTTCAGATCTGAAAAATCATTTCATTTTTGTTCAGAGAACTTATAATACATGCCAAAAAATGATTTAAGTATATCAACTTTTTTTCTGAGAATACTTAAGAAATATAGTGATAGATCGAATCACAAATGAAGAGATACTGAATCGAATCGGTGAGAGGAGATCGATTTGGCTAAATTTGACGAGAAGAAACAGAATGATAGGACAAATCTTAAGATACCCAGGACTTGTTCAGTTGGTTTTTGAAGGATGTGTAGGTGGTAAGAACGGTAGGGGTAGACCAAGGTATGAATATGACAAGCAGATTAGAGCAGATGTAGGATGCGGTAGTTACGTAGAAATGCTAGTTGCTTTACGTCGCACCGACACAGATAGGTCTTATGGTGACGATGGGATAGGAAAGGGCTAGGAGTGGGAAGGAAGCGGCCGTGGCCTTAATTAAGGTACAGCCCCAGCATTTGCCTGGTGTGAAAATGGGAAACCACGTAAAACCATTTTCAGGGCTGCCGACAGTGGGGTTCGAACCTACTATCTCCCAAATACTGGATACTGGCCGCAATTAAGCGACTGCAGCTATCGAGCTCGGTACGTAGACATGAAAAGGTTAGCACAGGATAGGGTGGAATGGAGAGCTGCATCAAACCAGTCTATGGACTGATGACTTAAACAACAACAGTGACATAAGGAAGGCAATTATAAAGAATTGAACAAAAGCCTCTGCTTAAGAGCTCAAGCTTAATTCTGTCAAAAACACCGTAACCTTCGAGATAAAGTTAAATGAATTATTAGTAAGCCAATGTTATTAAATTGCTAATAGAGTACCAAGTTAAACGAGCAGTGCGGTATGGTGAATCATAGACTGTCAGTTGCGGCTCAATTACTTTTGCAGTTCTATTCGAATTCCCAGTATTCTCGTAGAATGAGCCTTAGAACACACTGCGTGAGGAGTGTGTAACTTCATTGTCGCCCAGGGCTCGGTTAAATAATATTTTCAGTTACTGGGAAGTGAAGTACAAGCCTTCTGTTGTTTTAACTAACGACCTAGCATGGAGCGTCCCTTGTCCGTTAAACCTTCACACAGATGCTTCATCAACATACCCAATGCTAAATATAGTGGTAAGTCTTAGTAACGGAGGGGACTCAATTAATTTCCACTAACAAAAGCTTGTTTGTTAATTTGAGATCCACTCATCACCCTTGTACTTCTGTAATTACCAAAATTACAGGGGTTCATCAAATGCCTTTGTTTGAGACGTCAGTTAAATGGAGCTTACGGCTAAGAAGCGCACGCTCTGTAATCTCAGCTGTATAGTCTTAGAGGCGCACAATGTGGTTCAAATGTTATGAGCTTTGCTCTGACCTCGTAATCACTAAATAAATTACATGTATAATATAGAGACCATGGATAAACCTTCAGACTGACATCAAAGAAAGGAGAGCATAAGTCAGAAAATCTGTCAAATTAGAGTCATTAATTGTTGTTTGTATGTAGTCTTATGCAGCTCGATAGCTGCAGTCGCTTAAGTGCGGCCAGTATCCAGTATTCGGGAGATAGTAGGTTCGAACCCCACTGTCGGCATCCCTGAAGATGGTTTTCCGTGGTTTCCCATTTTCACACCAGGCCCTTAATTAAGGCCACGGCCGCTTCCTTCCCACTCCTAGCCCCTTCCTGTCCCATCGTCGCCATAAGACCTATCTGTGTCAGTGCGACGTAAAGCAACTAGCAATGAAACACACTATATTTTAGGTAACGTGACTTGAAATGTATTTTTGTTTCAGGTATTTTTGTGGAAGTCAGTTAATCAACGATGGTCAGGGGATATTATACTGAGCTACTGAACAAATGACACGAAGAGAGACTATTCTTATATCCAAATGGTGCACCTCTTCCAAACACTCTAGCATCAGTAATCAGTAGCTGGCACATCAAAAATTCAACATAAATAAGCGAAGAGAATGATTTGGGCCGTTAATCTGACCCAGGATCATCAACATTTACCTTAGGAAGTTGGTGTCTCAGCAGAGACATCTAGCCTGACAGTGCATTGCTTTTATTACATAATGTAATACGATTTTAGTGCAGTTCACATATTCGTTTTTTGCTGTACTTTTGAGGGAGTTCATAGACTACAAGATGCGAAGATTCTATCCACAATTTTCGAAAGTTTCTTATATTCTTCTGTCATTCTGTTCCGATTAAATTCATTAACTGTTCCACTGCTTTTCACCAAACCTGCCATTATGGAAACAGAGACATCTGCAACATCTCTGCACATGGTTTTATCTCATACCGCTAAGCATGAGCTGACAAATGAAATTATTAACCTCTTGAATGCCACTCCTAGGCCAGAGAGAAGGGGGCAATGAGTTCAGTGGGCCGCCGATAGCATGCCCAGGGCCACTGTAAGTTTCTAACAGGGCCGATGACCTTCGATGTTAGGCCCCTTTAAACAACAAGCATCAAGTTTCTAACAGCACGGCTTGTAGACATGATAACACACTTATGGGCTTTTGCCTCGTCAAGAAAACAAGGTGACATTCTTAACGTTCCGCAGAGAGATTTGTTCGGCGTCTTCAGAAGGAAATCACGATTGTTCTTCTGAACGACAGCAGCCCATAAGCTTATTCTTATGTCTACAATTACGGGCCTTGAAAGCATCATTCTAAATACCGATCGTATTTGGTATGTTAATGCCTTCTGCTTGCTGTGTAGAAAGCTAGTCCATTCGGACTAAATTATTTAACATAATTCACATGTGCACTGACGGCACCTTTTTTTCTTTTATGATAGTCAGTTCACTGATGTCCTTAAATTTAACTTCTTTACTCCCGTATCTACGCTATCTCTAACAGCACACATGTTGTTGTCGGACTTCAATTTTACAGCAGTTGGGCATTATTTTGCGATCCCGGTAATAGCATTTATGTTAATCTGTTGGCATTTACAGTACAAACTGTAATTCGCTGCACGCACACAAATGCCATCGGAAGTACCACATATTGGCAACACATTTATTGTTTTGAGAACTCAGTTTAGTACTATACCACTGAATGTACCAATACTAGCTTCTCTTGTTGATAATGATGTTACATGGACATCCTCAGCGATTTTCTACAGTTTGATGGTTTCTTTTCGAAACTAGTCTCATCCTAGTGAAAATATTCAACTTCTACCAGTAATTCTGCAGAAGCCTATTCTAACTTCACTCATTTAAACACATATTGATACTGTTCTAGTACTTATCTCTTTAAACGATCACATGTTATGTAGCCGAGGATAAAAGCTAGTTATGTATTATTGTAACATGAAGGCCAGTGGATAAATAAGCATGCAAGTGATAGCGTTTATTATAAGATTTATTAACTAGACCTAATTGCTAAAAAATTCCACAGGCACACAGTCAAGTGTGTTTCATTGGTCCAAACCAAACCAAACCCCATGGCGCAACAGCCCCGAAGGACCATGACCTACCAAGCGACCGCTGCTCAGCTCGGAGGTCTGCAAATTACGAGGTGTCGTGTGGTCAGCACGATGGATCCTCTCGGACGTGATTCTTAGCTTTCTAGGCCGGGTTTTTACTGTTCCGTCGACCTAATAATTCGCTCTGACACTTAGAGGCTGAAAACAATTGCACTGCAAACACTTTGATACGTGCAGCTTAAGGCAATTCACGATGAAACTGACTGTACAACTATTAGTGACCACACGGTTAAGTGGTTGCGCGGGCTTTGCACTCTCACAACTCTGAATGTGGTACGCAATTTGCCACTGGCGGTGGTCCACATTCACCGCCCTTCTTCGTTTAGCTGAACTGTTGTCCCTCTTCGTTTGCACTGCATTGCATTCGTCGTCAATACACACTCAATAGCACTCCCAGTGCTTCACAGCACTGTCGATCGCAGAGCTGAGCTGTCTCAACCACTGGCAGAACTGAACCAAAATCGTCGGCAGAAATGAACCGCTGAAGCTTGTCAGGCCTGCCTCAAATAGGGAGGCCGAACCTTCCAGATAGTTCACACGAGAAGAATCCACTGGATTTCTCTGGAAATCTAATGCCCAAATCACATTACTATGGTTGTTTCTGGTGCATCCAGGGAGGTCCGGAGTGAAGATAATAGTGGTAGATCGAGGGACTGACCTAGCGTCTGACACGTCTCTGACCTATTGCTTGCAGTGTCGAGAGGGCGGATCCGTAACTTACTGATGTCATTAGTGGTTGGAGCCAAGCTAACTTGCTCCTCCTAAAGTCGAAGAATGAGACGGTGGGCGCTATTACATTATTATTATTATTGTATGTTGTGGTAGTACTAGTATTTGAACCATGCCCAACGAGAAATAGCAAATAGGGAAATAAAAATATTTATCTTTATATTAAAGAAGTTTACTAAAACAGTTTTAGCACATCCATCCGTCCGTTCTACCGGGCAGATTTGCTTCATTTTTGTTTTATTCTCTCTGGAATTACCAGATAAGATATTGATAAGCCTCAAATTTCAGTCTACTTTTAGTATCATAAAATTACATCATTCCAATAATTTCAGGCGAAAGCTTATCCTAACCCGCAATACATTATGCACTTAGCAGGTTGCTAAGCGACCAACACTTTTATTAATATTCTGATAGGTATATTTGATTTTCAACCTTAGTAAAGTCATTGCATGCAGCCGTTCGGCTCCACGGCTAAATGATTAGTATGCTGGCCTTTGGTCATAGGTGTCCCGGGTTCAATTCCCGGCAGGGTCGGGAATTTTAACAAACATTAGTTAATTTCACTGGCAAGGGCCTGGGTGTATGTTTCGTCCTCATAATTATTTCATCCTTATCACTGAGCGCAGGTCGCCCATGGTGTTTAATCAAATGAGCTGCATCCAGCGAGCGAACATAACCGCAGACACTCCCGGCAATAAAAGCCATACGCAATGTCATTGCATACAGCCATGTTTGATTATTATCTGTCAAGCCAGAGAGTATACACTTCCTCTGATCATGGAAATGTTGTTCTGTGCTGTATACTATTTGATTCTCTGTCCTTCCCTAGCTTCTAAATATACTCAACAGATAGCAGAACTTTCCTAATAACTGATGCTATTAGAAAACATCGACGTACGCACAGACGGGAAGTCGATTAGTCTTCTTTATGGCCATTACTAGTAATAAAGCGGAAAGAGAAACTCTTAAAAAAATGGGTGTACTTACCCGATCCAGTACAGTCACTGCCAATTGTTTGTTGCTCTTTATCGGGGCAAGATCTTTTGAAAATATTAAGATACAGATATGCCCGAATGGTCGAATCACAGTGAGTATTGTACGGAAAGAAGTGTTATAAACTGCATTACGAATGAATAAATTATTATGTACCGGTATTGAATATTAATAGAACTATTGAAAATGGCAGACAAAACAACATGACAAAGACAGGCATACAAGACGAGTTATCTGACCTATTTATAATGAATGGTTCGGGTCTTCTAGTACTCTTGTATTAATGATTTCAGTTCCCACCAACTACTTTTACTGTTTCCGTGGACGTTGACGTGTCGAAATTGTGTCCGGTAAGCGTTTCATTACGTGCCGGTAAATATGCCGTTCCTTGACTATCGTATTTTAGCACGTCATTTACCACCGTACGGAGATGAGTTTAAACTCATCAACTTCTTCTTCTTTCGGTGTCTATCCGTTTCGGATGTTGGCGATCATGATGGCTATTTTCGTCTTGTTTGTGGCAGAGCGGAACGGTTCAGCTGATGACATATTGCACCAGCCTCTAAGATTGTCAAGCCAAGATATTCTTCTTCTTCCAGGACCTCTTTTGCTGTTGATTTTCCCCTGGAGTATTTTTTGGAGTAGGTTGTATCTATCTGTGTTGCGCATTATATGTCCCAGATACTGCAGCTTTTGGCATTTCACTATCTTGATCAACTGAGGTGTTGTGTTCATCCTTCTCATTACTTCCACGTTTGTAATTCTCTGGGTCCAAGATATTCTCAGGATCCGCCTATAAAGCCATGTTTCAAAGGCCTCCAGCTTCTTCTTTGTGTTTTTATTTAAGGTCCATGTCTCTACACCATATAAAAGAACAGAAAATACATAACAGTGCAGAAGTCTGATTTTAGTCCCTAAAGTTAGATTGTGGCTTTTAAAGACATTACTCATTTTCTGGAACACACTTCTTGCTTTTCCAATGCGTACCTTGACTTCTTGTGAGCAATCCCAGTCTTCATTTATTATGGTTCCAAGGTATGTATATTGTTTTGCCCTTTCTATACTCTTTTCAAAGTTCTACCTTCTGAAGCACTTAGTCCTGAATTGTAGTGAGAGTGAATATAACGGAAACCGTGTACCACAGGAACTATGACTCCTCACACAAAGCAGTGAGAGGTATCTACAATTATCTTTAGCTGCTTACATCAGTCAGCACCTAGTGGATAGTATTACGACGTATGATTAAAGCTTGATTCCAATCCAAACCATAAACACTGGGGAAGAGGACAAAGGCTGGATTTTTTTGAAACATACGAATGCTTTCCAAAACCAAATTTGATTTAAAGTATGTGCTCCCTCCCAGTCAATTCCCCACCCCATCTTGTTCCATGTAGCTGAAAGGAGAATGTTCAAAGAAATAGTGCAAATAGAGGCCTTCTGGGACTAAATTGTGTAGAAAGGGAAGGATTAAGGGCTCGCGAATCATTGACAAATACATGACACTGCTGACTTTTATTATTCCAAGGTAAGCATTCTCAGTGTGATGTATTAAAATAACCATTTGTGATCAAGGAAAGTCATATGTTGCATAATGATAGTGTGGTGACAACTATACGTTTGTGTTATGCAGAGTGAAACAGTTATACGAGCCGAACAAATTTCTTAATGTACACGTGGTTCACATAATGAATACCGCATTCACGAATTTGAACTATTCCAAGCTGCATTTCTTACATTGTTTGCCTAATTGTGATAGCTACTGTGAAGTTATACTGCAAAATATCATTCTGGAATATTGTCATAATTATATGGTATATTGCAGAGTGACAATCAAACATTGCAACGTGAAAAGTATATATTTGATCACATATAACGAATTAAATGAGGTGGACAATTTTAAACATTTTTGCCATATATTCTCTAGGATAGTAAACAAGAAGGAAAAAACGGAGCTTCAGCTGATGTAAGAAGTAAATTAGTGTGTTAGGAAATATTATTCCCCTTACAAAGTTCATTTATTCAAACCAAATATATTGTACTATAGCAAAATCAAACTTGTTTAGGATATAGCTTTCACATTAGGCATGATGAAAGAGAGAATGATTGTTATCTGGGTACACCATTGGAAGGATATTAATAACTAAGAGCATGGAGTAAGTCAATATTTAAATATGTTGTACACGTGGTGAGTCGTGATGTTAAGGCAAGAGATTACATCACATTAGAATGTAATCGACTCAGTCTTCCAGTTCAAGATTCACGCTAAGACTAACAAATCAATATTTAGTGTTCTATTGTTAAAGAGATAAAATTCTCCATATAAACCAGAATAGAAATGAGTCAATAGTTTGGTGATCCCATTTGTTCCCGCTGTTCCAAAAATGGAATATTCCTTAAAAGCTGTTATGTAGGTATATTGCATATTTTGAATCAATATTTTACTTCACATAATTTGAATTAGCATTTCTTAGCTGTTTTGTTTACTGATGTGTGCTTTTTAAACATGGCTTCCACACCAGCAGCGTGCAAAGAGTAAGTTTTTGCTTGCTTCATAAACATGAGACACATTCTCGTCAATGTAGTTGTGGAAATAGAAAGACTAGAGTTGTAGTTAACCGAACATAATATTAAAACTGCATTACTCGAGTTGTTTATAACTTTCCTGAGCTGTAATTATGTCATGTTCCATTTTTGGAATAGCGGGTATGAATGGCATGGGGTTTATCATTGCTAGCTTGTTCCGCTGTTGGCACTGAGGACATGAGTACTATTGATGTTTAGAGTTGTTATAAAATTATTTCTAGTTATGTCATCCAGACATATTGGGATTCACACTATTCTATTCTGTTTCGCTCTAGACTGTCAGTTCACGAGATACAAGAATGTCTGAATGAAATGGAGACTGAAGCTGTCATTTTGGACACAGATGTGTTTATTGGGCTGCCGGAGAATTACTTAGGGTCAGATGAGGATAGTGGGGACGAAGCAGCTAAATATATTGATAACTTATCGGGCAACCAGCTCCGTTGTTACGCGGAGGAAACTGTACAGAGAATCATCGACCTAGAAATTGTAGATATACATTCAGTTTCGGATGAGTGTAACAGTGAACAGGCTAAATTATATGAAAAGTTTGTCCATTCAGTTGACTTACGCAGTTCGAATCCATGTCAAGGAGCCAGTACAGGAAACACAAGGCCTGATATTGAAGTTGGTATAGGTGGATCCGTTGTTCTGGATATGGTATTATTACCGAAGGACGTCAGCTATAATATTTACTTTGACAACTATTTCACATCAATCAAACTTTTGGAGGAACTCCAGGAAAATGGGCAAGCCGGGCTAAGTGGCACAGACGGTCGAGGCGCTGGCCTTCTGACCCCAGCTTGGCAGGTTCGATCCTGGCTCAGTCCGGTGGTATTTGTAGGTGCTCGAATACGTCAGCCTCGTGTTGGTAGATTTAGTGGCATGTAAAAGAACTCCTGCGGGACGAAATTCTGGTACCTCGGTGTCTTCGAAAATCGTAAAAGTAGATTTAGTGGGACGTAAAGCCAATAACATTATTATTAGAAAAATGGACGTAACGGTACGGGAGCAATTCGTCAAAACAGGTTAGGGGAAGTTCAGCTGATGAATGCTAAAGAGTTAGCCAAGAGGGGATCACATCGTTAGTTAACCGACGCTGAAGATGGGATTACCCTTATCCGGTACAATGACAACGATATTGTTACCGTAGCCTCGACTCAGGCAGGAGAGTTAGTCCTCTTGGAACAGCAAAGAGGTGGAACAGATCACTCAAGAGAAAGAGTGATGTTCCTCATCCGGCAACAATTGTGACCTACAACACGTACAGGGGTGGCGTTGATCGCATCAACGAAAATGTTGGGGTCATTAGTCTCCATAAAGATGAAGAAATGGTACTGGCCATTGTTTGCATTTCCTCTAAATGTGTCTGCGGATAATGTTTCGTTGATTTATTTTTGTTTTAATTTTTTTTTTGCTAGGGGCTTTACGTCGCACCGACACAGATAGGTCTTATGGCGACGATGGGATAGGAAAGGCCTAGGAGTTGGAAAGAAGCGGCCGTGGCCTCAATTAAGGTACAGCCCCAGCATTTGCGTGGTGTGAAAATGGGAAACCACGGAAAACCATCTTCAGGGCTGCCGATAGTGGGATTCGAACCTACTATCTCCCGGATGCAAGCTCACAGCCGCGCGCCTCTACGCGCACGGCCAACTCGCCCGGTCGTTGATTTATCGCTCTTCCAGAAAGTATAAAGACCAACCACTTGATTGCTGGCATTTATTAGGAGGATAGCTGTACCATTTCGAGAGCTTCCTTAGGCCGATCACCAAACCAGGTCTGCCCAGTAAAAAAAAGAGTTTCAGATGAAGTACGTTTTGACAAAAGGAAGATCATGCAGTTGCTTCCAGATGCGCACAGTATAAGGAAAACACTACAAAAATGTGCACGAAATGTGGCGTAGCACTTCATTTTGCAGCATTTCATGGCATGTGAGTCAAAGACTAAAAACAGAACGAAGAGAAAAAATACTTCACCGCTGTAGTACAGTGCTTATCATATGAAACGTCCTTACTAATGACAGCAGGGCTTGTAATGGCATCCCCCTGTGGGTGGGGTCGGTAGAATAACACCCACGGTATCCCCTACCTGTCGTAAGAGGCGACTAAAAGGGGCCCCAGGGGCTCTGAAATTTGGAGCGTGGGCTGGCGACCATGGGGTACTCAGCTGAGTCCTGGTATTGCTTCCACTTACTTGTGCCAGGCTCCTCACTTTCATCTATCCTATCCGACCTCTCTTGGTCAACTCTTGTTCTTTTCCGACCCCGACGCTATTAGGTTTGCGAAGGCTAGGGAGTCTTTCTTGTTCACGCCCTTCGTGGCCCTTGTCTTTCTTTGGCCGATATCTTCATTTTTCGAAGTGTCGGATCCCTTCCATTTTTCCCCTCTGATTAGTGTTTTTTAGAGGATGGTTGCCTAGTTGTACTTCCACCACCACCACCAGCACTTGTAATGGCATGTTGGATAGCATATAACAGGGTGCAATGTAATATGCCAACAGGCTCTTTACCCACTTCTCAACCTGGTACGTTAGCGACTGAGTAACTACCGGCTTCGCTTGAGGCTCATTCTCTGCATACGAGCTATTAATCTGCACAGATTCGTAGATCAATATTGTTGAATTTTTATACCGTTAATGAATCAAGTATGTAAAATGTTGAAAGTGTATCTACTCACACTTTTCAGTGACTATGTAATAATTTCTGTTTCAGTAAAAAGGCTTAAATTACAAATGATCAATGGATAAAGTCAACAATCGGCTTGGAATTATTAGGACATGTATTATTATTATTATTATTATTATTATTATTATTACTGTTATTAATATAAACATCGAAAGTATTCTTTTTCAGGCTTTAGGCCGCTGACTATTTATGTTTATAGCGCGGAGTGTTTCACCGAAAACTGGTAAAAAATAATTGTCCTAGCGCCTGACTCTTTTCTGACTGATTGCTTCCACCGTCGAGAGGATGGAGCCGTATTTTTTTTTATTTTTTTTTTTTTTTGTTGATTGCACATACACGAGAGTCCCGTGGCGAACACTAGGCCACTCTACTCGTCGGTTTCGGCGACATGTGAAAACTCACATCAGCACCAGCACGATACACTAGCGGGGAAAAGTCGGCTCTGTCAAGGTGAAAACAAGTTCACCTGTCAGAAAAGAAAACCCCTCGTCGCTGCGCTGTTAGTACTCAAATTAATTTAGCTAGTTGGCAAGGTAGGAGATGGTAGTTGTTGATATATTTTAAATTGCAAGAAGAAGACGGCAAGTAGTGAGGGCAAGGCGATTTTTCTTGGCGGGGGGGGGGGTGACTAGGGAACAATGAGTTGTCGGGGAGGCATGGCTGGGAGGTGAGTAAGTTGAGAAGAAAGAAGGTTGAGAAGAAGATAGAGTAGTGCAGGGTTGTTATTACTGGGTTGAGAGAGCTGAGGAGTGAAGCTGTTGAAATGTGGTGGTGGAGAACTTGGTTTGCGGAGGTGCCTGGCGTTCTTGTAATGAGACCGTATGGCCTTCTTGATGAAAGGGCACCCTGGGAAAGAGGACGCATGTTTCCCCTCACAGTTCACACACCTCGCCTGGCCACGAGGCATCTTGCAGTCAGTGTGGCGATGGGCACCACCACACCTATTGCACCTGGTGGAGTTGGTGCACGTCGCAGCTGTGTGGTGTAGCTGGAGGCAATTGTAACATTGGATGACCAGGGAGGGGTGGGGGGTGGGGGTGGGTTGGGGCGGGGGTGCTGATTCGGTGCTTGAAGAAGTCTGAGGCGCTGATGACCGGCGTTTTCTTCTTCTTCTTCTTCTGGTCTGAGTGGCACTGGAGGTGAAATTTGGTGCTGGGATAGGGCTTGTGTCGGGAGTCGAAGTCAGGGTAGTTTCAGGGGATGGAGTTGGTTCGTCAGTTTGAGCTTCCAGGGTTTGAAGTGGAACGGTATCAGTCTGGATTGTTTTAGGTTGAAGTGGAATAGTGTCTGTCTGGATTATTTTAGGCTTAGTGAAGGGGGCTTGAGTGGAGCGGTCGAGAGTAGCTGGTTGACAGGTGTTGCTGACTGGATTGATGAGCATGGGGGTGGGATGTCTGCATATTGGAGTTTACGGAGGATGACAGGAATAGACTTATTGTGAAGAGGGGTGAGGATAAGGTGGTTGTTGTGAGTTTCTTCTATGGTGGCTATGTGCTTGCTAAGGACTGGTTCTATTGCTTCAATTACGGATTTACGAGTGAGGGGGATGGGGCCGGGGTTGGTAAAAGGGATGATGAGGAAGTTGTTCTTTGGTGCTACTGGAAATGGTGAGTTTTTGTGGATATAGTGGAAAGGATGCTCGAAGGGGGATTCTTCGGGCTCGACGAAGACTTCGACATTTTCTTCTTTTCATCCTCTTCGCCGGTGTCATCTTCCACCATTTCTTCATCGACGACGTAGTCAAACCCAGGCAGTTCGTCGGCGGGGCAGAAAGGGATATTGCAGCTGGAAAGCTTTTCTGAAAGAGGGGTGATGGCTTTAGGGACTATGGGGAGGATGAAAATGACATGAGAGTGTTCATTTTCATCAATCCGATGAATGAATTTAGTGAGGGGAAGAAGAGTAGAGGCAATTCGCCTTCTATGAAGGAGTAACTTGGCTGAAGAAATATCTTCAGGGGGGGGGGGGATAACCAGATAATTATCATATGGGCGGGTGGGTGAATCAGAAAAATCAATGATGAGAGAAAGGTTAAAATCGTGATATGGGCCCCAGCTGCTCGGTCCACCGGGGGTATCCATAACCGTAGTCAGAAGGTTTGAAGAAAAGAAAAGGAAAAAGAAAGAAGAATCAGTAGTGTGAGGTGGGGGGGGTAGGCTTGGTAGTGGGTCAGGAACCAGCACTAGGGTCAAACTCCGAGGAGGACCTGGGTGCACTCAGGGGGTACCAGTCGTGCCAGGTGTAGTTGTAACGGATCGCGCCGGGACAAGGCACGAACAGGTACACACTGAGCGCAGACAAATTTGCTTTAATTTGGCCTAATAAGGCCACTCGGCTGGGCTGGTACTTGTGAACGGTCGAGCAGCTGGTGTGGAAATGAGAGACCGCAGAAAGGTGGCTTCTCAGAGTGTATCCAAAAAGTCGGACCGCGCTGTGAAATCCAATATGGCGGCCGTTGCCGGGCGAATCAGGTTGTAGCTGGCGGAGAGCGGGCCGGGGCTCGCGCTGGCAGGCAGTCCGGTGAAGCGCTTCTAGCGGCGACTTGGTGGTACTAGGTAGTACCGTGAGGATGAGCACTTGGCGGAAGAAGCAGGCGAGCTGGCGGTATACAGGAGGCAAGCTCGGTGACTGGGCCCTCTGGAGTTCTTCACTGCTCAGAGCATCAACTTGGAATTGGAGCCGTATCTTGGCGATGTAATTCTTATATATCTATCGAGACGATGCCGTACAAAGAAAGTTTTTTTTTATTAGGCCAATCTGGTTAAGATATTTTATGACATATGTGTATATAATGACGACTTAAAGTAAAAACTTGCCGGTTATCGCAGTACACTTTATCTATCTACGAATAGAATTTCCATATCCTTCCATACACTTGCTCGCGATGTTTGAGAAAAATAGTTGTATCAAATGCTTCGAAATTTTCCAACTAGCCAGCAAGAGGCCTTGCGGTAGTCAAAAATGTCATCTAACAGTTATGTGCCGGTTCAGTTGAGTTTGCTGGGGCACAGCGATAAGACCTACAATAGGAGTTGAAGAGTAAGGTAAGTATTCAAACAGCCCACACTTCACTTCTCACATTATGGGTATACAAGTAACTTTTAATAACATGTAGGAAAACAATTGGCTTACGTCTATTCAATCAGTTTTCTTCACTTTTCAAGGCAGAAAGAGGTTTAAACTTCGTACAAAATGTCGGTAGCAGATGAGGCCGCCTCGGCGAGTTACTTTTCATTCTCCCCAGTTGTATCCCCGACCCAAAGTCTGAATCTCCAGGACACTGCCCTTGGGGCGGTAGAGGTGGGATCCCTCGCTGAGTCCGAGGGAAAAACCGACCCTGGAGGGTAAACAGATTACGAACGAACAAAATGTCGGAATATAATACTTCTAAATATTTCTGACATGCTTCGTAATTTTCGATATGATTTGGGATATCTGAAGATGATCTCATGATGGGCAGTAATATGTCATTCTGCTTTTATTAAATAGTTTCTTTCATATGTTACGGCTAAAATCGTTGATTATAATACAAATTGAATGTAAATGATTGAACCATTTCGACATTCTTACTATGTGATCAACTGGCGTTCAATTCATATTTACGTAGATTTGTGCACTGTTGGTAAAAAAAAAAAAAAGTGAATGGTCCAATAATAACTGACCCTAGAACATACTCTGTCAAATGTCACCTCTACTTTCGGCTTCGACATCAATTATTGAATCCAAGGCCGTCCACGATACATTACTTTTTCCTGAAATTATACATGTAACACATCAAGCAGAATATTACGCCTTAAGTGTCCGGGATGCACATTTATTTTGCCTTTCTCCAAAGCTTCATTTTACCAGGCGAGCTGGCCGTGCGGTTAGGGGCGCGCGGCTGTGAGCTTGCATCCGGGAGATAGTGGGTTCGAACCCCACTGTCGGCAGCCCTGAAGATGGTTTTCCGTGGTTTCCCATTTCACACCAGGCAAATGTTGGAGCTGTACCTGAATTAAGGCCACGGCCGCTTCCTTCCCATTCCTAGGACTTTCCTATCCCATCGTCGTTTTGAGTCGGTGCGACGTAAAGCAAAATAGCCAAAAAAAAAACACTTCATTTGCTTTCATATTTCCTGTCGTTTTATTTTCCCCTCACAGTTTGAAAACTACGATGATTATTGGACTTGATCTGTGGATCCGTGGTAGAGTGCAGGCCTCCGGATCCCAAGATAGCGGGTTCAGTTCCGGCAGAGGTAGTCGGAGATTTGAAGAGTGGAAAAGATCCATTCGACACTCTATATCGTACAATGTCGGCACGTAAAAGATCTCTGGTGAAATATTTGATGTTTACGCGACAAAATTAATTAAATCGCAGCCATAGACGCCCAAAAGAGATTCGGTTTACTCGGTCTGCCATCTAGTTGGCCCAGAGTAAAACAGAACCTCGAAATTGACAAGCAGACAGCCAGATGGCGTCAAATCGAAATGCCTGCACACGGTAATTCAGGCCATACGATTATTATTATTATTATTATTATTATTATTATTATTATTATTATTATTATTATTATTATTATTATTATTATTATTATTGTACCGGGCGGTACACCTCCACGCCGCTAATTTAAAATTTGCGCCAGTTGAAACTCCTCTGCTGGAGGAAGTCTGAACTTTATGTACGCTATTAATTCGCTACCTTCTCAGAAGATGTCACCACGTGGAAAATTTTGAGTTTTCGAACTGTGTCATTTTTGATGTGTTTTTGTTTCACTTGAAGTAAGAAGTATGAACTTTCTCTTCTAGAGGACACTACTGAAGATCAACAATAGTGCACCCTAGTGCGAAGTCAAAGAACTATTTTGTTGGAGAAATTTTTATTTCAAATGTTTGTCTTTGCTAAATTTTTTTTCAGTTATTGTTTAAGTTGGCTGTATACCCCTCTCTTTCCCCTTGTTTTGCATTTAACCAATCCCGAATTTCTGTTATTAATTTCTGACCAATCATAGGTATCTTCCCCCAACTTGAATATGTTGCTGTATCCTACCCAATAAAAAGTTTGTGGGAGGGTGTTCTTATTCCCCTAATGCCTAGAACCTTCCGCGAGAGGATATAAACTGCTGATTTTAGGGTCTCCGGGCCACTTCTGATCCATCTTTCAGTGTATAAAGTACATAGCAGGAGGCGGGAAGCGCCTCTTTCCTCGGCAGCGGTCAACAACAAGGTAATGGCCGATTAATAACTTCTTTCTTTGCTTGCTCAGCAGTTTAACTCTCGGGGCGGGTTCTAAGCGTTCCACCATGTAACCTTTTCCTAAATGTAAAAACTCTTTTCATATATTCTCTTTTAAAGCTACATACTGGGATAGAGAGTGCTAACCCTCTCGAGCTCCCACTTATATTGTTTTGAGGTGAACTTATTTTTCTCAACCTATTCTCGTTAACGTTAAACAAATTGTTCTTTTCTTAAGTCACCTCTTTAGTATGGGATTAGCCCTGGTATTATCGGCCTAGTGCCAAGTAGGTCTTAATCAAAGTGTATTAGGAGTGCAAGTTCGCCTCCTCTCAAATTGTTCCCTTAGAGGTCATTTAATTAACCTTCTTTTCATTTTATAGACCTCAGTAGATTGGGTATTTTACCCCTGTGTTTATGTCCGTTGAGGACAACTTGAAGGTGGAGTTTGGTGTGGACTGGGAGAGGCTTAAATTTGAGAGCGAGTGGCTCTTTTGAAAATTGAGTGTTGTATGCCTCGTGGAGGCTTTTCAGTGTAATTTGGAGCTAGGGCTCCTAGGCATGAATGGGGTTTTCTGCCCCTCTGTTGAAACTTGTGTTTGGAGGTAAAACTGAGCTGATTGCCCAGGCATTGTGTTTTCAGGGCTCGAAGCCCAAATCCTGTAAATATTGTAACTACCCTTTGACTTGCTACTTTGTACCTGCCATGCTTGTTATTTCTTTGTTTTTGAAAAGAAAATATAACCTGGTTAAATTTTAATTAATTTTACTTTAGTAGCTTGAGACCCGTTCACCACCCCGCACCTTCTTTCACGCATAACTACCACAAAAACACGGTAACAAGTGGTAGCAGAGCGTGGTTGAATGGGTCTCAATTTAGCCCCTTTTGACGGCTAAACATTGTTTTGTTCCGAACTCTAACTATTTTCCCAGTTGCTGGAATCTTTTGAGTTTTTCAAAATTGTTCTGTCACCATGCCCGGCCCTCGCGATGTTCTCCATCTTAACTATTTGCGCAAGGAGGAGTTGATCTATGAATTGACTATTAGAAATGTACAATCTGGAGGCACGGTTGCAGTAGACACAAACAAGCTTAGAGAGTCCCTAGATTTGCCCATTTCCATCCCCAATTTGGGAGAGAAAGAAATTGACGACTCTCTTTCCACGATCACGGAGAATATTACTGGGCTAGCTTCTGTAGTTAGTTTTTTTGATGAAAATGATCCTTCTCCTAATCAAATTAAGCGTGTGCAAGCTAGGCTGTTTCATTTTTCCAATAGAGTTAACGATCTGTTGTCTCTAAAGTTGAATGACGTTCAGAAGAAGGAAGCTAGTACGCTGCTTGAAAATATGTCTGAATTATCTAGCAAGGTCACTCAATTGTTAACAGGGGAGGTTCCTCCCAAAAGCGATCTACCCACCACAGTGAATGTAGGTAGCGAGGAAGAGCCTCATAAGGGAGAAGTTAATAGGAAAACCATCGCCGCTCAAACTATCTCTGCCCCATTGGACAACGAATCTGAACGCCGTGCATCGTTGAGTAACATCCGTTCTGAATTAACTTCCTTGCCATTGAAACCTTTACCTACTATGTCACCCGGGTTTAGCAGCTTGCCTCACCCATTGGCAATGTTGCTCAGAGGTATCTCTAAGTTTTCGGTTAATACCACCAGTGAAGTAATTTCATTTTTAAAATTTCTAGTTGAATTTCAGGATCATGCCCTTGTGTTTTCTCTTTCTCCATGTCAAATTTTGCAAATTATCTATCCTTATGCAATTGGTATTCTTTCTGACAAATTAGTAAGAGCCATAGCCGAACAGTCATCTATTGAAGATTTTCATGCACACTTGCTTGCAAATTTTATTCCCGCCCGCGCGAGGTCTTCTCTGATTCAGAAGTACTATTATCGTGTACAGCGATTGGATGAGAACTTGGCTGATTTCATACAAGACATTACGTTTTATACTAGGGTGTTTGCTCTTCACTTCCCTGAGGATCAAATTGTACAAGCTATTGTGGAAGGTATTTCACCATCTTATAGGTCATACTTGTGTTTCGCGGCGTGCCCGCAAACTTTCTCTGAACTTGAAGCGTTGGCCGTCTCAGCGGAAGGAGTTAGGTACGCCGATTCTTTGTGTGTGGCAAAAGAACCCCCTCCTTCGTTTAGTAATACTCGGCCTCCACCTCGCCGACCAGTCACACCCCGTAAATGTTATGCTTGCGGGTCGCCTGACCATCTTCGCAATAAATGTCCATTGGTCAAAAGTAGTAGGGCAAATAATGGAGCTGGTTCAGCACAAGGCTATTTTAAATGTGGGGCTTTCTCACATATCGCCAAGAATTGCCCAAACTCGAATAGCACCCCCTCCTGCTCAACTTCTGGTGCAAATTCTACCTATGCCAATAATAAAAAGTGACTAGTGGCTTCGGCTGAGTCGACTAATCCATCTTCCCGAGACTCAGCCCCTGGTAAACAGGTTGTAAATTCAGGGAACGAGCAATTTTCAAATTTATCATTTGAAGGTCCCAAAGAGTGTCTTAGGATTGCGGCGGATTCCCCCGCACCGGTTCCTTTTCTTAAGATTGAGTTAAATAACGAGCCTATTACAGCTCTCTTAGATTCAGGCAGTGTTTGTTCGATTATTTCGGCTGAATGGTATTCTAAATTGAAATCTGTTTGTAAACTACCTGACTATGTCTCATCTCCTGTTCAATATGTTTCGGCTAATTCTTCCCCATTAGAAATTCTAGGTTCCTTATTGGTCAAAATTCGTATTTTTAAATTCACTTGGAAAGTTAAATTGTTTGTGGCCAAGCTCTTGTCTTGCCCCATTATATTGGGAGCGGACTTTATTTTTCACACTGGTCTTGTGCTCGATCTTCAGAGTAGGTCTTGCACTTTCAAATTTGCCTCTAATTGTAGCATCCCTTTATTAAAGTGTAATTCTGCATCATGTTCTTCTATTTCGCCTACCCAGGATGAGATGTTGTTAGACCTTAGACATCTACCTGAGGAGCAGGCTGATAGTATTCGTAAGCTGTGTCAGTCGTTTCCAGAGGTGTTTTCTGATACTCTTGGTGTTACTGACCTGATAGAATACAAAATTGAGGACACGGATTCGATTCCTGTCCGTTTTCCACCGTATAGGCTATCTCCACCTAAAATGAAGGCTCTGAAAGAAATTATCGATCAGATGTTGAAGGATGGTATTATTAGGCCCTCTAAGTCAGCGTATTCCTCGCCTATTTTTCTAGTCCCGAAACCCCAAGGGGGCTTCAGGCCTGTCATTGATTACAGGGCTCTCAATCGGAAGGTGGTGTTACAATCTGTGCCCCTTCCCGACCTTCATTCTTGTTTTTCATGGTTTCGTAAGGCCAAGTTCTTTACTATCTTGGACTTGAATCAGGCCTATAATCAAATTCCCCTTGCCGAAGAGTCTAAACACCTTACAGCGTTTGCCACGGACTGGAATTTATATGAATACAACCGCGTGCCTTTCGGGCTCCCCACGGGAGCAGCTGTACTCACTAGGCTGCTAGATAGGGTCTTCTCCGATATCAGATTTGAGTACTTATATCACTACTTGGATGATGTCGTCGTATTTTCAGAGACTTTTGAAGAACATCTAGATCATCTGCGAGAAGTTCTCGATCGCCTTCGTAAAGCTGGGTTAACTGTTAAGTTGTCCAAGGTTGCCTTTGCTAAGCCCTCTATGTCTTTCCTAGGGCATATTGTGTCACCTGATGGTGTAGCCGTCGATCATTCTAGAACACAGGCCATCCGTGATTTTAAACCTCCCAAGGACATCAAAGGCATCGCCAGGTTTATTGGTATAGTGAATTTCTTCAGGAAGTTTATTCCTAACTTCGCTAATAGAGCGGCGCCCTTAAACCTTCTTCGTAGGAAAGGCATCAAATTCGAGTGGGGACCTTCTCAACAAGCCGCTTTTGAAGACCTTAAATTAGCTCTTTGTAATGCCCCTGTACTTGCTATGCCTGATTTCTCGAAGAAATTCATCGTCCAAACCGACGCGTCGTCGTCAGCAGTAGCGGCAGTCCTTCTTCAAGAGACTGAACTAGGGAGGCGACCCATCGCCTATGCATCTAGGACCTTGTCGGCTCAAGAAGCCAAGTATTCCATATATGAGCTAGAAGGTTTGGCAGTCTTATTCGCCTTAGAGAAGTTCCGTCTCTATCTGGAACATGTTAAATTCGACCTGGAGACAGATAATCAAGCCTTAAGCTGGGTCTTAGGTAGGCCGCGTCGTACTGGTCGTATAGCCCGTTGGGCCATCCGTATTTCTGCCTTCCAGTTTGATGTTAGACATATCAGAGGTACCGAAAATATTGTCGCTGATGGACTCAGCCGTATGTTTTCAAACGACGTCGAGACCCAAGAACCGGTCGACAGTTCATCACCTCCCGAGTCCATACTATCTGATGTTAATGCCATCTTAACGGATGCCCCCATGCTCTTTAGGGATATCGAGAAATACCAACATGAAGATCCGACGCTGGCTCCGATAATGGAAACCCTTTCTTCTGGGGAACATGTCGTCCCTTATGTTCTGAGGAATGGTGTTTTATGTTGCCCTTCGAGGCATGACAAGATGATGAAGGTTGTCGTTCCAGCTGTCCTTGTGCCTATGATCTTCAAATACTATCATGAGACCCCATTGGGGGGGCATCTGGGAATATTTAAAACTCGTGAAAAGATTCGTGAAATGTTCATCTGGAAAGGTATGGACGGTGAAATCCGTGAACTTGTAAAAGCTTGTAAATCTTGTTTGCTCAGTAAACCCACCATGTCCACCAAGGTAGGCCTTTTGTCTTCGCATCAAGCATCGCGCCCCATGGAACGCCTGTATATTGATTATGTAGGACCCTTCCCCCAGTCGAAGGGAAATGCCAACAAATTCATCTTTGTATGTGTAGATGGTTTTACCAGATTTTCCTGGTTATTTCCGACTAAGCTGGCTACCGCTCAGTCTACCATTACTTGCTTAAATTCTATTTTTGCGTCTTTTGGTCCGTGCCAATATATTGTGTCCGATAATGCTAAGGCTTTTACATCTAATTTATTTCGTAAATTCTGTTTTGACTTATCCATCTCTCATGTAACTACTTCTGCTTATTACCCTCAACCATCTCTGGCTGAACGGGTTAATCGTAATCTGAGGTCCGCACTTATTGCCTATCATCATGATGATCATTCCAGGTGGGACACGTCCCTGCATTGGTTAGCTTTTGCTTTGAATTCGGCGGTTCATGAATCACATAAATTTACTCCAGCTTCTTTGATGTTCAAATTTGTTCCGAACACGCCTCTCTCTAACCTCTGGTCTCTGAGTGACATTCTACCCGAGACAATAGATCCGGATAATATTAAAGATCTTTGGAAGAAGGCTAAAGCCAATCTTAAGGTATCTCATGAAAAGGTTAGGGAAAGGTATGATCGTGGACGGAGACCCACCACTTTGAATGTAGGTGACCAGGTGATGGTCAAGAACTTTGTTCCCGCGGGCAAGCTTGCCCCCAGATTTCATGGGCCTTGTATCATTCTCGATTTTCTTACGCCAGTTACGTTGTTAGTAAGCAATCCAGCCACCGAGAGGATATTTAGGGTTCACCTGTCACAGGTGAAACCGGTGTAATTTCCGTGTTAACTTGCTTCATATTATTTTGAAAGGGGATATGAAGGTTATATTTTTTTTGAGTTTTCAATTTCTAGGCATTCTGCCCCTTCTATAATATTTTGTTTTATATGTAAGCATTTGTGTGAAACCTCCCCCGATTTGTTAAACTGCCATCCTGTCCTTACCTCGGCCATTACCACGCTCCCGTCTCCTGCTCCAATACACACTGTGGCTGAATTATATTAAATGCCATGGACATCTGCACGCCGCTGACCCCTCAACCTCTTCACCAAGCCTGTGCCCTCAAAAAGATGATGGTCCAACACAATTCTGCCGCCTAGCTTTAATGTTTCAGTGCCCCCGCAGCCGCGCGGCGCCGTGCAGCAACTGGGGCAGAGGACGGGCCCCCTCTTCTCCAGCGAGGACGTCAGGTGCACGGCGAGCCGGAGCTCTCCTCCCGGCCAAGGCTGATGCGCGGCGCACGACCTGCTACTTGCCCGCAGCCTGTATATGTTCACCGCGGGCGCGGCGTGTTTCAACACCTCTGCTCCCCTCATAGTGCGGGCGAGCGGTATCTCAGGGTACTTGAGGGGTCCGAGCGGCCTCCTTTTGGACGCAAGCTGCAACGGCCGGTCTGGCCATTCAACTTAATCAACATCAACTACATGGACAGTTACGATAAGCAATGACTACACTTGGGAATTCAACAGCAATATTTGGCGGCAATTGCCAAAAATTTTTCTTCACCTCTAAGTATTAAAAGTTTATCTTCAGAAATTCAACTTCTACAAATATAAAGATTTTACTTCACCTGCAACAACAAAATTTTGAAACTGAATCAAACCAAATTAAGAAATATTATAAATGCTTCTGCAATCAATCTTCATATCCACAGCATAACTTGGACCTTGTTTCAAACAGATTTCATGTGTCACCCCAGGAGGTACTTTTGGTGGGGGAGGTCTGTACCGGGCGGTACACCTCCACGCCGCTAATTTAAAATTTGCGCCAGTTGAAACTCCTCTGCTGGAGGAAGTCTGAACTTTATATACGCTATTAATTCGCTACCTTCTCAGAAGATGTCACCACGTGGAAAATTTTGAGTTTTCGAACTGTGTCATTTTTGATGTGTTTTTGTTTCACTTGAAGTAAGAAGTATGAACTTTCTCTTCTAGAGGACACTACTGAAGATCAACAATAGTGCACCCTAGTGCGAAGTCAAAGAACTATTTTGTTGGAGAAATTTTTATTTCAAATGTTTGTCTTTGCTAAATTTTTTTTCAGTTATTGTTTAAGTTGGCTGTATACCCCTCTCTTTCCCCTTGTTTTGCATTTAACCAATCCCGAATTTCTGTTATTAATTTCTGACCAATCATAGGTATCTTCCCCCAACTTGAATATGTTGCTGTATCCTACCCAATAAAAAGTTTGTGGGAGGGTGTTCTTATTCCCCTAATGCCTAGAACCTTCCGCGAGAGGATATAAACTGCTGATTTTAGGGTCTCCGGGCCACTTCTGATCCATCTTTCAGTGTATAAAGTACATAGCAGGAGGCGGGAAGCGCCTCTTTCCTCGGCAGCGGTCAACAACAAGGTAATGGCCGATTAATAACTTCTTTCTTTGCTTGCTCAGCAGTTTAACTCTCGGGGCGGGTTCTAAGCGTTCCACCATGTAACCTTTTCCTAAATGTAAAAACTCTTTTCATATATTCTCTTTTAAAGCTACATACTGGGATAGAGAGTGCTAACCCTCTCGAGCTCCCACTTATATTGTTTTGAGGTGAACTTATTTTTCTCAACCTATTCTCGTTAACGTTAAACAAATTGTTCTTTTCTTAAGTCACCTCTTTAGTATGGGATTAGCCCTGGTATTATCGGCCTAGTGCCAAGTAGGTCTTAATCAAAGTGTATTAGGAGTGCAAGTTCGCCTCCTCTCAAATTGTTCCCTTAGAGGTCATTTAATTAACCTTCTTTTCATTTTATAGACCTCAGTAGATTGGGTATTTTACCCCTGTGTTTATGTCCGTTGAGGACAACTTGAAGGTGGAGTTTGGTGTGGCCTGGGAGAGGCTTAAATTTGAGAGCGAGTGGCTCTTTTGAAAATTGAGTGTTGTATGCCTCGTGGAGGCTTTTCAGTGTAATTTGGAGCTAGGGCTCCTAGGCATGAATGGGGTTTTCTGCCCCTCTGTTGAAACTTGTGTTTGGAGGTAAAACTGAGCTGATTGCCCAGGCATTGTGTTTTCAGGGCTCGAAGCCCAAATCCTGTAAATATTGTAACTACCCTTTGACTTGCTACTTTGTACCTGCCATGCTTGTTATTTCTTTGTTTTTGAAAAGAAAATATAACCTGGTTAAATTTTAATTAATTTTACTTTAGTAGCTTGAGACCCGTTCACCACCCCGCACCTTCTTTCACGCATAACTACCACAAAAACACGGTAACAATTATTATTACGACTAATGAACAAAAATCACAATTTTCACCCTTAACCGCAGAGTTGTACGTGCGAGAGCCTTCCTCCACATGCTTGAAGCACAGTAGAAGTGCAGTTTTCTTAAACATTTTTAGACTTCCGAAAAAAAAACAAATCAGGGATATTTCGTCACATATTGAATTGTAAATCCTGAATATATGTTGGTTTTGTTGGGTAAATCATGTGCCAAAGTACAAAAAAATTGTTCCCTAAAATTATTAGGTTTGGGGGGAAAGTTTTATGAACGATGTTTAGAAAATTGAATTGTGAGGTGAGTTTGTGGCCCCCATTGGCTACTAAGCGTGTTTACTTCTAAGGTACTCAGATGCATATTTCTGACTTTCTGTACTTTGTTAAGATTTGCCGGCTCCAAAGATGAACTAACACAATTATATAATATTGCTTCTAATTGTGAAAAGATTCTGAAATCAGCTGAAGGTTGCCGAGATTATTCGCATACGTAAACATACAAGCATTCTCCCACTCATTTATTGCTACTTGTTTTACATCGCACGGACATAGATCGGTTTCAAGGAGACGGTGGGGCAGGACAGGGACAGGAAGGACGCGACCCCGACATTAATTAAGGTACAACCCCAGCATTTGCCTGGTGGTAGCATGGGAAACATCTATCTTCAGTTCTGTCGATAGCGAGATTCAATCCCCCTGTCTTTCGAATATAAGCTCTCAGTTACCTAAAGCAAGCAGCATAGCCAACTCAATCCATTTCCGACTTTGTAATATTAGTATATAGTGTGAATCACATAACTTGCACCCGAAATATTTCTGAAATGGAAGGTGCTATTGATGTGCTGTTTCCACAGAAAAAAAGTATAATGAAGGGTTCATAATCGTAGGCTATACACAGAATATTAGGCCTATAACTATTGGAATATGTATTGATTTCAAAATATTCCATAATTCAAATGGAACAGTCTATTTACATTAACAGAATGAAACTGGAGTACATTAGAATGTCAATGGTATTTTTTTCAGTATTCTAGTACAAATAGTTTACGAGCTATCGTATTTCGAAAGCTGTAAGTACCGGCGGATGTCTACTCGATGTGGCAGCTCTAACTTATCTAAAAGGGGAATAACCAAATTCTTTGATTCTGAAGAAGAAAGTGAGTTGGCTTTGAATGAGTTCAAAGTGACGACCGCCAGATTCAATACATGATTCCAGAAAAACAGAATCACCCGTTCTAGCATTTCATTAGAAATTTCAACGCAGGCAGCAGTAATACGTCGTTCAATACCATTTGGTCTAGTCGCAATGTCCTGTCTTTTAGCTTTCCTCAGAGAAAAATATCCAAGGGTGTCAAATGTTGAGAACGGGCCGACCAAGGTACAAGACCCCTTCGTCCAATCAAACGATTTGGGAACAATTGGAGAAGCCAAGCTGTAGTACGTCGTGTATTATGCGTTTGACAGCCATAATGCTGATACTGCATGTTTAAACTAGTTTACAATGGAACGTCTTCTAACATCTGTGGAAGACGGTCTATTAGGAGGTTGAGATACCATTCATGTACACTCCATGGACCCTGACGTTCCACCTGACGAAGCCAGTGGAGATCGTTTACGGACGAATAGTGCGTGTTTCTTAGGTTTGCTTGTCCAAGATTTGTAAATGTTGCTTCATCACTAAACAAGATACATCATAAATCTGGTATCTTGTATTAATGCCCATGTAAAAACAGTAAGCATGATTCTCAAAATCATTTCTATGCAGTTCTTGGTGGAGAGAGACATGATACGGGTGGAACTTACGGCGGTGAGGAACGCGTAGTGCACTTGCCTGACTCATATCACTTTCACGTGCGTTTGCACGGGGACTAGAGTGTGGACCTACAGAACCAGCTTCTAGAACATTTACAGTATAGTACTTCCTGCTTGTTTCTATTACGTTTTCTTGATGTTCGGCTTGTAGGTTAACGTAATTGGTTGAGGAGTTTCACAAATAATTGTCGTGATAGATTAGGTCTGTTGGTATATCGTTTGGCGTATAGAGCACAAGAAAGAACAGCTTTTTTCCTACATTCTCCATACACCACTAACATGTCGACTTTTTCAGCGCTGGTGAATACCATCTTCCTCTACGACCTACCTCCTGACCTATCACTAAATAACTGCCAAGTATGTTGTAATGCAATCAGAGTACCGTAAAAGAAACAAACATAAGGAAATCATAGTCTCATAACCAAGCAGTTGAATGGAGCAGACAACTGTCGGTATTTACAATATTTAAACTACAATAGCTCGTAAACTACTTGTACTAGAATACTGAAAAAACACCATTGATATTCTAATTTATTCTAGTTTTATTAGTTGGTGTCAATAGGCATTGTCAATAATGATTAGAATAATTCTGGTTTTCGATGTACTATTTAGATTGAAACCCATAATTCATATCACAGTGATGGCTAGAAAATCAGTCATCAGACAGTCCATAGACACATGATAGATATGAAAATAATTATCCCTTATCCCTTATCTCGTTGTAAACCTCATCAGTCACCACTGACTTGCATGTAGGGCAGCCGGCCAGGTAACAGAGTGCCTATCAGATGATTACATAATGTTTTCTAAGATAATTTCAAATAATTTGGAAATTTATGGAACGTCTTACTTTGCAAAGTATTCCAAGTCCCTAACTCCTTTATCTATAAAGGAATATTTGCCCCAATTTTTTGTCCTGAATTCCAATTTTATTTTCTTATTGTGACCTTTTCTACTCTTTAAAATAACACTCAAATTTACTCATCTATTTATGTCATACCACGCCATCTCCACTGACAGCTCGGAGAATACTGCTTAGTCTAGCAGCTCGTTCCCTTTCTCCGAAGTCTTCCCAGGGCAAGCAATAAGGGTGTTGCCTGAATTTTTTTAGAGAGCCTATATTTTGAAAACATTTCCATCTTCTCCATATCTCGGATCTCTGACCGATGAATAAAATCAATATTGTCCTAGTATCCGTAATTGGGGTAGTTCCTGACTTCTCCGATGATAAAATACATAAATCAAAGTTGTAATTTGTTATTTAACGGGTTTTCTCTCCTAGATTCCATGCGTTAATACATATGCAGACATCTTGGTAAATAATTATTTTACATCCTACGTTTGCTATTTATACTACACCTACATATTTTTTATAGTTTCAAAAGAATATTTACTTAGGAATCGTGCACAGTATAATATTTCATTATGACCCATTCCATTTGAAACAAAGAAATTGGAAAGACAAACTTATCAGCAAACAGAATATATTTTGAATGAACAGCAATAAGATCTATCTAACGGACTTCATGGAATGTCTGTGCTTTTAGAAGAGACTCGCTTTCGCTCGTTGGGGGCTGCGCCCCCAAACCCCCCATTCCTCTACATTACAAGTGGTCACATGGAAAGTTACTGTGACGAACCGGTACTTCGTTATGAAAAATGGATTGCGCCACCGGACTGCGCATATATTCGCGTACATGTTTGGTCCTCTAATATTTTCTCGTACCGTACATTCACGTTTTATAGAAAAGATAGCGTTAAACGTTTCGACGTGGTGAAAATTACGTACGATTCTCATAAAATAAGAAATTATTTTCCTAATGTAACGGGGGGATTTAGTCTTGAAACTTGGTAGGTTTATCATGGTTGAAACGCTCTATATTTCCGTTATTTGATGTTTTGTCGTATCTGCATCGTTTTCACCGTAGATTGGTTTAGAACCTTGGATTAGGAGTACAGTGTTTCCGTTTTACTTTCGTTTTCCCATTTTTACAGGGTGCTAGAATCATGCATTTTGCTCATCTGTGACCCACGAACGTTCCAGTGAGCCTGCCAAATTTCATGAATCTATCGGTCTTATAAGCGTGTAACACAGTAAAATTAATTACGGAATATGTAAAAAAATTGACGTTAAATCTGAAAAATGCAGCTCTATCTAAGGCATAAGGGAGCAAGATACGACTAAAATTCCCGGGTCAGAAGTTGTAGATCTCTTCATGATCGAATCCGAACGTCTTGTCCATTTGGTGGTAGGACTTACAGTTTAGCCACCAAAATCCTGGAAACGTTAGTTAGCACCATAATGAAAATTACTTCCAGATTTCGATATTTTCTGGAGATAAAAACGTTAAACAATGCAGCTCTTTTGAGTTTCTCCGTTGGTTGCAGGCCAAAGTTGTAACTGCGACAAATTTTAATTTTCTGGCGCACTGCACATATCGTCTACAATTTATTTTAAGGGACGGGAAGTAAAAATAACAAAAATCAACTTTTGGAGCTTTTCCACAATACAGCCTAATAGCTATCATATTGCCAAAATGTCAAGTTTGTAGCTCATGCCGAAGTGGGTAAACATTTATGTCAGCCAGTGAGCCAAACGGTTTCATATATATATATAATATAGAGCCAGGCAATGTGCACGCTAAATAGTGCAGACTTTGGTTTGGAAATTTATTGCGAGCAAACGGTGCGTCGTATCGAGGTACTGATTGCGGCGTTGGACGATCCTTTTAGTCGTCTACATTACTGTCTTAGGCGCTTTCTCCTATGCCGCATATTTATGCCATAGAAAGAGGTGAACGTTTCGTTCCATGTAAAATTTCGCCCACTTTTCACAAATTGAAAAATAATTTTGCCAACTTGGCAGACAGCTACAGTCTTGAAACTTTGCAGGCAGATTGACGGTGAAACGATCTATAATTTTGATTATTTGAGGTTTTGCCGTATCTCAACGGGTTTCGCCATAAATTGCTTACGAATCATACATTAGGCCGAAATTTCAATACTGTTTCCACATGTACCCTCCATTTTCCCATACTTGCAAGGCAGCTAGAATAACGAAAGTCGGTCTACATATGGCCAATGACGTTGCCAAGGAGCGTCCTGAATTTCGTTCATCTACCTATCTTATGAGTGTGTGAATCAGTAAAATCATTTATGGAAATTTAACAAAAATAACCAAAACCGGGGAAATGAAGCTCAATCTAAGGTAGAAGGAGTCGAGATACGACAAAAAGTCATAGGACCAAAGTTGTAGATCCCTTCATTTTAGGGTACGAAAGTGCAATCCGGTTATTGATAGCAATTACCGTTGAGCCGCAAGATACCTCGAAACGAAAGTCTGCACCGTCATTAAATTTTGCTTAATATTTCGAATTTTTGAGTGGGTAAAAGGTTAAATATTTGAACTTCTTGCAATTTCTACGTCTCTTACAGGTTAGGAGCTAGATTTTTTCCAAATGTTAATATTGTAGGGTACTGCATTATGGCGTCCGCCACTTTGTTTGTTGCTAGGGGGGCAGAGGATTTTGATTGGGCGGTGCAGGGGTAAATATGAGAGGGTCGCGTAGCTGTGAGCTTGCATTAGTGAGATTGTGGGTTGGAATCCTACTGTACCGGGCAAGTTGGCCCTGCGGTTTCTTGTAAGTTATAGATTGTAGGACTGCTTGTCGTTTTTGCTGATGCATGAACCACGGCAACTGTAAAGTGGCCACCGTTGGTCCCATAACCCGTTACAGTGAAGCATTTTACTCAGTGGGACAATGTGTAATACTTCACAGAATTTTACCTAGTATAATTCAGGATATGAAAAGAGGATGGGTAACATACAGGTAGGCTATTCTGTGCATGGTAGAAACAGCAAGGGAATGCCTTGGAACAACTATATGTAAATACTGATGTCTTCAATGGCAGGAGGGTATTCAGAACAAGGAAACAAAGACTAAGTTATGAATGAACTCTATGTATGACCTTGCCTCGGTTATGAGATGATCAGAACCGTAGGCATGGTGTCAAAGTATGCAACGTTGTGGTCGTGTTCCCAGTGGCAAACTCTATTTTCCAGATTATAGGTTTCCAAACGGAATCGAGTGAACTGGCCGTGCGGTAAGGGTCGCGTAGCTGTGAGCTTGCATTTGCGAGATTGTGGGTTTGAATCCCACTGTACCGGGCAAGTTGGCCGTGCGGTTAGAGGCCCGCGGCTGTGAGCTTGCCTCCGGAAGGTAGTGGGTTCGAATCCCACTGTCGGTAGATCTTAAGATGGTTTTCCGTGATTTCCTATTTTCACACAAGGCAATTGCTGGGGCTGTACCTTAATAAAGGCTATGGACGCATTGCCGAATTACAAGTTCCTAGCTCATCTGGAAGGGTCTAACCCGAAAATTGAGTCCGAAATTTAGAATCGGGGGGGGGGGGCGGGGCTAAGTATGAAAAATTTGAACTTTTGAATTTTTTCCTTGGGTTACAGCGTAATACGTATCAGATTGACGAATTTCAAGTTCCTAGCTCATCTGGAAGGGTCTAACCAGAAATCTGAGTCCGATATTTCGAGTTGGGTGGGGGTGGGGGGTGGCAAATGTGAAAAAATTGAACTTTTTGGAATTTCTCCTTGGATTGCAGCGTAATAGGTATCAGATGCCGAATTTCAAGTTCGTATATCATCTGGAAGGTACTAACACGAAATTTGAGCCCGATATATTGATTGGGCGGGGGGGGGGCTAAATATGAAAAATTTGAACATTTTGGAATTTCTCCTTGGGTTGCAGCCTAATAGCTTTCCGATTGCCGAATATCAAGTTCCTAGCTCATCTGGAAGGGTCTAACCCGAAATTTGAGTGATTCGTTGGGGGGGGGGGTTAATATAAAAAATTTGAACTTTTTGGAATTTTTCCTTGGGTTGCAGCCTAATACCTATCCGGTTGCCGAATTTCAAGTTCCTAGCTCATCTGGAAGGGTCAAATCTGAAATTTGAGTGATTCGTTGGGGGGGGGGTAAATATAAAAAATTTGAACTTTTTGGAATTTTTCCTTGGTTGCAGCCTAATAGCTGTCCGATTGCCGAATCTCAAGTTCCTAGCTCATCTGGAAGGGTCTAACCTGAAATTTGAGTGATTCGTTGGGGGGGGGGGGGTAAATATAAAAAATTTGAACTTTTCGGAATTGTTCCTTAGGTTACAGCCAAATAGCTATCACATTGCCGAATCTCAAGTTCCTAGATCATTTGGAAGGGTCTAAGACGAAATTTAAGTGTTTCGTGGGGGGGGGGGCAAATGTCAAAAATTTGAACTTTTTGAATTTTTCCTTGGGTTGCAGCCTAATACCTATCCGGTTGCCGAATTTCAAGTTCCTAGCTCATCTGGATGGGTCAAACCTGAAATTTGAGTGATTCGCTGGGGGGGGGGCTAAATATGAAAAATTTGAACTTTTCGGAATTTTCCTCGGGTTGCAGCCTAATAGCTATCACATTGCCGAATCTCAAGTTCCTAGATCATCTGGAAGGCTCTAAAAGGAAATTTAAGTGTTTCGTGGGGGGGGGGGAATGTAAAAAATTTGAACTTTTTGGAATTTCTGTTTGGGTTCCAGCGTAATAGGTATCAGATTGCCGAATTTCAAGTTCGTATATCATCTGGAAGGTTCTAACACGAAATTTGAGCCCGATATACTGATTGGGCGGGGGGGGGCTAAATATGAAAAATTTGAACATTTTGGAATTTCTCCTTGGGTTGCAGAGTAATGGCTATCCGATTGCCGAATTTAAAGTTCGTAGCTCATCTGGAAGGGTCTAACCCGAAATTTGAGTGATTCGTTGGGGGGGGGACTAAATATGAAAAATTTGAACTTTTTGAAATTTTTCCTTGGGTTGCAGCCTAATAGCTATCCAATTGTAGAATTTCAAGTTCCTAGCTCATCTGGAAGGGTCTAACCTGAAATTTGAGTGATCCGCTGGGGGGGGGGACTAAATATGAAAAATTTGAACTTTTTGGAATTTTTCCTTGGGTTGCAGCCTAATAGCTATCACATTGCCGAATCTCAAGTTCCTAGATCACCTGGAAGGTTCTAACATAAAATTTGAGCCCGATATATTGATTGGGACGGAGGGGGGGGGCCTAAATATGAAAAACGTAACCTTTTTGGAAATTCTCCTTCGGTTGCAGCCTAATAGCTATCTGATTGCCGAATTTCAAGTTCCTAGCTCATCTGGAAGGGTCTAACACGAAATTTTAGTCCGATTATTTGATGGGACGGAAGGGGGGCTAAATATGAAAAATTTCAAGTTTTTTGAATTTTTCCTTCGGTTGCACCCCAATAGCTATCAGACTGTAGAATTTCAAGTTCCTAGCTCACTTCGAAGTGGGCAAACATTAATGTCAGTCAGTCAGTCAGTCAGTCAGTGAGTCAGTCAGCCTTGTGGCTTTATATATATAAGACTCGCTTTCGCTCGTTGGGGGCTGCGCCCCCAAACCCCCAATTCCTCTATATTTCAAGTGCTCACATGGAAAACTACTGTGACGAAAAGGTACTTCGTTACGAAGAACGGATTGTCACCAGACGGCGCATATATTCGCGTACATATTTGGTCCTCTAATATTTCCTCGTACCGTATATTCACGATTTATAGACGAGGTAGCGTTAAACGTTCCGACGTGGTGAAAATTACGTACGATTCTCGCAAGATAAGAAATTATTTTCCTAACGTAACGGGGAGCTATAATCTTGAAACTTGGCAGGTTTATTGTGGTTGAAACGCTCTATATTTCCGTTATTTGATGTTTTGTCGTATCTGTTCGAGTTGACCCTAGATTGGTTTAGAACCTTGGATTAGGAGTACAGGGTTTACGTATTACTTTCGTTTTTCCATGTTTACAGGTTGCTAGAATCATGCATTTGGTCACTTGTGGCCCACAAACGTTCCAATGAGCCTGCCAAATTTCATGATTCTATCGGTCCTATAAGTGTGTAAAACAGTAAATTAATTACGGAAAATGGAAACAATTGACGTTAAATCTGAAAAATGGAGTTCTATCCAAGGCATAAGGGTTCATGATACGACTAAAATTCCCGGGACCGAAGTTGTAGAACCCTTCATGAAGGGATCCCAACGTCTTGTCCATTTGGCGGTACGACTTACAGTTTAGCCACCAAAATTCTCGAAACGTTACTTAGCACCATAATGAAATTTGCTTCCAGATTTTGATAACTTCTGGAGATGAAGACGTTAAACAATTCAACTCCTTCGAATTTCTCCGTCGGTTGCAGGCCAATGATGTAACTGCGGCAAATTTTAATTCTTTGGCGCACTGCAACATATCGTCCAAAATTTAGTTTAAGGCAAGGAAAGTAAAAATAACACAAAATCAACATATGGAACTTTTCCACAATACAGCCTATTTGCTATCATATTGTCAAATTTTAAGTTTGTACCTCATGCCGAAGTGGGTAAACATTTATGCCAGCCAGTGAGCCAAACAGTTTTATATATATAATATAGTGCCAGACAATGTGCACGCTAAATAGTGCAGACTTTGGTTAGGAAATTTATTGCGGAAAAACGGTACGTCGTATCAAAGTATGGATTGCGCCATCAGACGACCCCTTTAGTCTTCTACATTACTGTCTTAGGCCTTTTCTAGTATCTTGCGTATTTATACCAAGGAAGGAGGTGAACATATCGATCCATGTCAAATTTCGACCGCTTTAAACAAGTTGAAAAAAGATTTTGCCAACTTAGCAGACACCTACATTGTTGAAACTTGGCACGCTGGACGACAATATAACGACCTACAATTTTGGTTGTTTGAGGTTTTGCCGTATCTCCATGGTCTTCACCATAAATTGATTACGGTACATACATTATGCTGAAATTAAGGTAGTGTTTCTTGGTAAGTTACTGTATTCCTTCAGTTTCCCATACATTCATAGCAGTAGAATAATCAAAGTCGGTCTACATATGGCCAATAGTCGTGTCAGGGAGCGTGCTGAATTTAGTGTCTATCTGTCTTATGAGTGTGTTAATCAGTAAAAGATGTATGGAAATTTAACAAAATTGATAAAAACCGGGGAAATGAAGGTCAGTCTAAGGTAGAAGGGGCCGAGATACGACAAAAAGTCATACGACCAAAATTGTAGACATCTTAATTTTAGGACGCGAAAGTGCAATCAGTTCATTGATAGCAATTACCGTTCAGCCACAAAATAGCTCTAAACGAAAGTCTGCATCGTCATTAAATTTGGCTTCATATTTCGATTTTTCAGTGGGTTAATTATTCAAAATTTGAACTTGTTGCGATTTCTTCGTCGGTTACAGGCTTGGATCTAGAGCATTGCCAAATATTAATTTTGTAGGGCACTGCATCATTGCGTCCACCATTTTGTTTGGGGGGGAGAGGTGCAGAGGATTTTGATTGGGTGGTGGAGGGGTAAATATGAGAAAATGGAATGTTTTGGAATTTTTTCTTGGCTTACAGCCCATTTTCTATCAAATTGATTAATTTCAATTCCTGGATCATCTGGATGGGCCTAACACGAAATTTGAGTCTGATAATTTGATTGGGCGGGGAGGGGGCTAAATATGAAAAATTTGAACTAAATTTGAATTTTTCCTTGGGTTGCAACCTAATAGCCATCACATCGCCGAATCTCAAGATCGTAGATCATCTGGAAGCCTCTAACACGAAATTTGAGCCCAATATATTGATTGGGCGGGGGGATGAAATATGAAAAATTTTAACTTTTTGGCATTTTCCTTGGGTTTCAGCCTAATAGCTATCAGACTGCCGAATTCCAATATTCTAGCGCATCTGGAACGGAAGGTTCTAAACCGAAATTTGAGTCCCATATTTTGATTCGGTGGGGTGATAAATATGAAAAATTTGAACTTTTTGGAATTTTCCCTTGAGTTGCAGCCTAATTTATATCACATTGCCAAATTTCAAGTTCCTAGCTCATCTGGAAGGGTCTAACGCGAAATTTTAGTCCGATAATTTGATTGGACGGAAAAGCGGCTAAATATGAAACATTTCAACTTTATAGAATTTTTCCCACGGTTGCAGCTTAATAGCTATCAGGTTACAGAATTCCAAGTTTCTAGCTCATCTGGAACTGAAGGGTCTTACCCGAAATTTGAGTCCGATATTTCGATTCGGTGGATGCTAAATATGAAAATTTTGAACTTTTTGGAATTCTTCCTTGGGTTACAGCCAAATAGCTATCAGGCAGCCGAATTTCAAGTTCCTAGCTCATATGGAAGGGTCTAACACGAAATTTCAGTCCGATACTTTGATTGGGCGGAAGGGGGCTAAATATGAAAAATTTCCACTTTTCCGAATTTTTCCTTGGTTTGCAGCCTAATAACTGTCAGACTGCCGAATTTCAAGTTCCTAGCTAATCTGCAAGGGTGTAACACCGAAATTTGAGTGATTCTGCGCCGGGGGGGCTAAATACAAAATATTTGAACTTTTTGGAATTATCCCTTGGGACACACCCTAATAGCTATCAGAGTGCCACATTTCAAGTTCCTAGCTCATCTGGAAGTGCCCAACACGAAATTTCACTCCGATATTTTGATTGGGCGGAAGGGGGGCTAAATATGAAAAATTTCAACTTTCTGGCATTTTTCCTTGGGTTGCAGCCTAATAGCTATTTGATTGCCGAATTTCAAGTTCCTAGCTAATCTGCAAGGCTGTAACACCGAAATTTGAGTGATTCGGCGAAGGGGGGCTAAATACAAAAAAATTGAACTTTTTGGAATTTTCCCTTGGGAAACACCCTAATAGCTATCAGATTGTCACATTTCAAGTTCCTAGCTCATCTGGAACGGCCTAACACGAAATTTCACTCCGATATTTTGATTGGGCGGAAGGGGGGCTAAATATGAAAAATTTCAACTCTTTGGAATTTTTCCTTGGGTTGCAGACTAATAGCTATTCGACTGCCGAATTTCAAGTTCCTAGCTCATCTGCAAGGGTGTAACACGAAATTTCAGTATTTCGGCGAAGGGGGGCTAAATACAAAAAAATTGTACTTTTTGGAATTTTCCCTTGGGACACACTCTAACAGCTATCAGATTGCCACATTTCAAGTTCCTAGCTCATGTGGAAGGGCCCAAAACGAAATTTCACTCCGATATTTTGATTGGGCGGAAGGGGGGCTAAATATGAAAAATTTCAACTTTTTGGAATTTTTTCTTGGGTTGCAGCCTAATAGCTATTTGATTGCCGAATTTCAAGTTCCTAGCTAATCTGCAAGGGTGTAACACCGAAATTTGAGTGATTCGGCGAAAGGGGGGCTAAAAACAAAACATTTGAACTTTTTGGAATTTTCCCTTGGGACACACCCTAATAGCTATCAGATTGCCACATTTCAAGTTCCTAGCTCATCTGGAAGGGCCTAACACGAAATTTCACTCCGATATTTTGACTGGGCGGAAGGGGGAGTATATATGAAAAATTTCAACTTTTTGGAATTTTTTCCTGGGTTGCAGCCTAATAGCTATTTGATTGCCGATTTTCAAGTTCCTAGCTAATCTGCAAGGCTGTAACACAGAAATTTGAGTGATTCGGCGAAGGGGGGCTAAATACAAAAAATTTGAACTTTTTGGAATTTTCCCTTGGGACACACCCTAATAGCTATCAGATTGTCACATTTCAAGTTCCTAGCTCATCTGGAAGGGCCTAACACGAAATTTCACTCCGATACTTTGATTTGGTGGAAGGGGGGCTAAATATGAAAAATTTCAACTTTTTGGAATTTTTTCTTGGGTTACAGCCTAATATCTATCAGGTTGCCGAATTTCAAGTTGCTAGCTCATCTGGAAGGGTCTTACACGAAATTTCTTTGATTGGGCGAAAGGGGGGCTAAATATGAAAAAATTGAACGTTTTGCAATTTTTCCTTGGGTTGCAGCCTAAGAGCTGTCAGACCGCCGAATTTCAAGTTCCTAGCTCATCTGGAAGGGTCTAACACTAAATTTTAGTCCGATAATTTGATTGGGCGTAAGGGGGGCTATATATAAAAAAATTGAACTTTTTTGAATTTTTCCTTCGGTTGCACCCCAATAGCTATCAGACTGTAGAATTTCAAGTTCCTAGCTCATTTGGAAGTGGGCAAACATTAATGTCAGTGAGTCAGTGAGTGAGTGAGTGAGTCAGTTAGCCTTGTGGCTTTATATATATAGGATTAGTGCATTGGAGAGGAGCCAAAACTTGCGTGATGAACTCCAAATGTCCCACTTGTTGGGTCTCGCCGTTAGCTTACCAATTCCCTCATAAAGTTCAAATGGCTAATAGCAAACCAAAAGCTGGAGAAAATGATATCCTCTCTCTCTCGTTACACAAAAGCCTGAAATGTATCCTTTCATTCTTCATATTATCTACAGGTCTGGGCTTAAATGCTTTATATTTCTCAGACTATGGACAATGTTGGGCACCACTATCGTAGGATATTGAGATTACTCACGTTTTAGCAAACTCTTCATTCGGAAGTAGTCCCTAATAAATGAAAACTCACACTAATTATTAATCAAAATCATTGTCGCGGTACGTTGAGGAAGCAGAATATACTATTCTTCGAGACAAGCGAACAGATTCACACAAATCATACACCAAATATCTCACTTTACCCGATCTTAAAGGAAAATCTGTCCGGTATCAAATCAATGCTCAACGATTGCTTCCAAGGGTACTTAGTTCCTTACTCGATCTATATATTTACTGGTTCATGAGTTATATTTTAATTTCGCCTCGGCTTTAATAACCATTTTTTTACCCTCCTCCCCCACCACTAACTAATTATTGAGTGTGAAAGTAATTAATAGAAGTTAAATTATACTAGAGTACCTGAAACGTTTGAGTGGCAGTCCTAACGACAGTAGCAGACTCCCGAGACCTGCATTGCTATTATCCAACATTTATGTGTCACAGTAACACAACTGAAACCCAAAGTCCTCTCAGCCTAAGATCAATTCACTTCAAGGATCATCGCTTCATTTCTTAACCCACTACTTATTGATTGACTATGTGACTCGCGACATCCAGATGCAGACATCTTGATAGTTGTATGTGAATGACGTTATCTTAATTAGCAGGAAATCTTACATCAGTGTGTTCTACCTTGGAGCGTCATGGACAACGTGTCAACCGCGCTAAGACAGATTACACGGAATGCAGAACAGGATACGAAATTCGGTGAGATGGTGAATACCTACAATGTTTTTCGCAAGTTAAATATCTTTATTCTACACCGACAAGCAATTTTAGTGTTGATGAACACGAAATACTTCGGATAAAGGCTCCCTTGCTGAAGTGGAAATCCTTCCTCGGTGTACTCAGCAATGCTAAAATCACAATTAGAACGAAAGGCAAGGCTAGATGTATGAAACAAAACGCAGGACCACAGAATGGTACATGAACGATTGTAAGTAAGTGAAACGGAAATGTTTGGGATGGCAGGAAGTACCAACATGATTCGGAATTAATAATAAAAATCTAATTTTGAGTAGCCCCGATTAGAGAGAAGCTGAAGGAGGTCCGCGTGAGCCAAGCAATGGGAAACCTACGCCATCAAAGAAGTGTTTAACTTGCCATATCCACTAAGCGGAAGAGGCAAGCTGATTGCGACGTTATAGACAAACAGAGAAAAAGAAATCAGAATCACCAATTTACCACCAGTTGCAACACAAGATCGAACAACGCGACCCCGAATTACGAGAAAACTCGATCTCAAATGAATGCGGAAGAGCGAGTGGAAGAAGAAGTGGAAGAAGAATTAGTATAGTAAACCCTGTTTTAAGTTCAGAGATTTACCGAAAGAGGAAGAAATTCATTCATAAAATCAACTTCTTCTTATTCCTGAAATTCTTTCCAATAAATACGGGTTGGCAATTTCTAAGGATTCAGCCCCCGTTTTACGCTTGGCTACCTATGTGGAGGGATGAATTCAATATCTGGTGCTTCTGTTTACGTTTGTAGTGAAACTTATGTCTATGATGATGTGTAATACAATTAAACACCCAGCCTTCGAACTAGAGGAAAACCAGACCTGGATAAAATCGTCGACCCGGCCATGAATCGAATCCGGAGCCCTCTGTAACGAAAGTCACTATAGTAATAAATTTGCCTAACTGCGCGTCTGGTTGTGGAATGGTAATGACAACGAGGTAGGGAGGTTGAAACTCGGTGTTAGCACATAGCCTACTCTTGACGAATCACCATCAACAGAAACGTATGCCCACGCCCATTATGAAAATATCGGAGAGGCTTAGAATTAAATCCAAGCTTTTTGCACGCAATCCGGCCATTATCAATTATACACCACGGAGCTCGATAGCTGCAGTCGCTTAAGTGCGGCCAGTATCAGGTATTCGGGAGATAGTGGGTTCGAACCCCACTGTCGGCAGCTCTGAAAATGGTTTCCGTGGTTTCCCATTTTTGCACCAAGCATATTCTGGGGCTGTACCTTAATTAAGGCCACGGACTCTTCCTTCCCATTCCTAGCTCCTTCCTGTCCCATCGTCGCCATAAGACCTATCCGTGTCGGTGCGACGTAAAGCAACTGCAAAAAAGAAAATAAATTATACACCACCACCTCTCCTGCCCTGCCGGCCAACATTCTGATCGTGAAGATGTTTTCTGCGAATGACAATCGAACCGGATAAACATATAGACTAGACGCTTTAAAGATCAAGGCTACCAGACTAAATCTTATCAGGTATATGATTGGCCGAGAGTGTCCTTCCTTGAGCGGAAGTGTGTTACAAAATACCGAAGATCTTATGTTTGTTTGTTCGTATTCTTTAAAATCTAAAACTGCTGCACCGGTTTCGCTGAAAATTTCATACTTTGCTCTTATTGCTCCTGAGAGGGTTATGGAAGTGGTTTGAGCTGTTGAGCCCTCACCATTCCCTACATTCAGGCCTTTTGGCAAATCACAAAAGCCTAATGAAGGCGAAATATCGTATCTGTCGTACTAGGACGAGATAGAGCTCATTTAAAGCCTCGCGATGCGAGGAACATACCTCGGTACGCCCCTATAGCCCCGAAAACCACACTTTAACCGTTAGAACCAACTTTTGCGAGATAATGGCACCTCAGTACCCCAGCTCTAGGAATCGGCTGAAGAAGTGACCCGCCATTACCATGGCAACGTTAAAGCAAGTATTCTAGATTATCGAAAAAGACCAATATTAGTGTCGATCCATAGTTTGTAGACTGAGATGAACTGTGACAAAATTATGGGTGTAATAATAATATAAACTTATGTATGTAAAATAACATGTCCTGACTGACTGACTGACTGACTGACTCATCATCGCCGAGCCAAAACTACTGGACAGAAAGAAATGGAATTTTGAGGATTCTTTTATATTAGAGTGTAGGTTCTCACTAGGGGTGGATATCCCTTCGCAAAGGGGGTAAAAAGGAGGGAGGTGAATTGCTTCATTGAGCATATATATCTCAAAAACTTTAGTTTGCAGACGTAAAATTTGGTATTTAGAATCTCCTTTAAAAGTAAAGAGACAGATTTTTTTTTTTGGAAAATCCGCTTAAGGGGAGTGTAAAAAGGAAAAATAGGGGTTGAATACAGTCCATGAGGATACATATATATATAAACCTGAAGATATTACAGACATGAAAACTGGTATTTGGAATATCCATAAAAGGAAAGAAACACTTATTTTCTTTTGTGTTAGGAAATTTCAATTAGTGACGGGTGAACAGGAGTGACAAAGGGCATAAATTTAAAAAAAGATTATATCTAAAGTATAATTATCTCAGAAACGTAAATTATTACAGACGTGAAAGTTGGTATTTGGAATCTCCTGTAAAAGTAAAGAAAGATAGATAATTTATTTTCGGGAAATCGACTTAAGGGGGACTGAAAAGGGGGTGAATTTTTAACGTGAGAATATCTGCAGAACATCTCATAAACTTAACATGTTACAGACGAGAAAATAGGTATTTTTAATCCTTTAAAAATAAAGGAACATATATTTTATTTTTCAAATAAGAACACTTTGGGGCTGGGGGCCTGACAAGGACTGAAAACGGGATTTAATTATTTTATTAGGATAGTAATATCTCAAAAACTGAAGACGTTATACAGGTGAAAATTGGTATTTGGAGTCTCGTTTTGAAACAAAGACACACGTATTTCTTTGTTTTCAGAAAATCCACTTAACGGGGCGTGAAGGAATTGAAAAATTAGTTGAATTCTTTCTATGAGGATACTTATATTTCGATGCCTTTTTTTGGTGAGATGTAGTGTTTACAGTGCACTATGTCTCCTGGTATGGGCTACAATAAATTTGTTACTTTCATAGATCTGTCTCAGTCTCATCCTTGGCTTTGACAATATGAAAGTGACCGAGGTATGAGCGATGCTAGTAATACCATTTCTTGTGCAGCCAGTCCCTGTTATGAATAGTGTGAAAATATCGCTCATAGGGTCGGTTGGTGTATTTATTTCAGTGGGCTTGGCAGACTGATATGTAATAGCAACTCTGGCTCGGTGAGGAAAGCAACGGGAAACTACCTCACTCCTCATTTCCCTAGTACGCCTCTTCAGTGATGCCTAGGCCATCTATGACAGCTGATGGCGGAGCTGTTGAGGATTCAACCAGCCTTAGGGCTGACGACTGAACATGCATACATACTTATATTTCAAAAATTTAAGTATGTTGGAGACGTGAAAATTGGTATTTGGGATCTTCTTTAAAAATAATGATGTATTCTTTCGTTTTCGGAAAAAGCACTTGGGGGAGGGGTGAAAGAGTTGAAATATTATTAGAATTATTTGTATAAGGATTCTTATATCTAAAAAACTAAAGATGTTACAGACGTGAAAATTGGTATTTGGAATCTCCTTTAGAAACGAAGAAACACGCATTTATGGGAGAAATTTAACTTGGGAGGGAGGTGAGCTGAGAAAGGATGTGAATTATTTTTATGAAGATACATATATCTCAAAAGCTGAAGACGTTTTAGACACGGACATTTGTATTTGGAAACTTTTAAAAAGTAAATAAACAGGTATCATTTTGTTTTCGGAAAATCCACTAAGATGGGTGAATGAAATTTAAAATTAGCTGTTTTCTTTATAGGTATGAGGGTACTTATATCTAAAAAACTGAAGATGTTACAGACATGAAAATTGTTATTAGGAATCTCCCTTAAGAATAAAGAAACGCATATTCTTTTGTTTTCGGAGAATCATTTAGAGGGTGAAAGAATTGAAATATTAGTTGAATTATTTGTATGAGGATACTCATATCTTTAAAAAACTAAATATATTGCAGACTTGAAAATTGGTATTTCGAATTTCCTTTAAAAAATAAAGAAACACGTATTTCTTTGTTTTCGGAAAATCGACTTAAGGGGGGGGGGGGGAGGGTGAAAACAAGTAAATGAGTTGAATTCTCTTTATGAGGATACTTATATGTCGGAAACTGAAGAAGTTATAGAGGTAAAATTTGGTATTTTGAATCTCCTTTAAAAATAGAGAAACGCGTATTTATTGTTTCCGTAAATTTCACTTCAGCCTGAGAGGGGTGGAAAGAAGTGAAGAAGAAGTTGAATTACTTTTATGAGGATACTTATATCTCGAAAACTGAAGATGTTACAGACGTGAAAACTGGTTTTTCTGCATCTCCTTTAAAATAAAGAAAGAGGTACTTTTTGTTTTCGGAAAATCCACTTAAGGTGTGAAATGAATTGAAAAAGCGGGTGAATTTTTAAAATGAGTATCCTAATATCTACAGTATATGTCAAAAACGTAACATGTTACACACGTGAAAACTGGTATTTTGAATATCTTTAATAACGGAACTTGTATTTGTTTTTTGTTTTCGGAAATCAACTTAAGTGGGGTGGGGCTGGGTGGGGGAAACACAGATAAAGAGTTAGAATTATTTTTATGGGGGTACTTATAACTCAAAAGCTGAAGATGTGGAAATTGGTATTTAGCACCTCTTTCAAAAATAAAGAAACATGTTTTTGTTTGTTTTCGACTTGAGAGAAGAATGTTTCTCACATGTACAGTTCTATGTCGCACGGTCATCTTAGCCCCGAAAGGCAATATCACAAACGTGTTTTACAAAGATTGTCTTGGGTAAATGAATCTCAATTCTTCGGTGAGCGTTTATCCTTTAGGTATATTCAGATAATGTCTTAGTACAGTACCGAGGAACGATTACTTTTAACAAATTACGAAATCCACGCAAGCGAAGCCGCGGGTAACTGCTAGTGTTTTATAAATGTTTTATATATTTCATTTCACATTTTTATAATTAAAATACCTTCTATATACACCATTACTGAAATAAAGCGGAAAACCAAACTAGATTTTATCTGTGATATATGCATATAAACAAAAAAATGAGTGAATGAATGGCCACATTTTGCAGCTGTGGATAATCCGTAATCTTCATGACGGAACGTTCTCTTAACTGATATCTGGATGTTAGACTCTTGAATTTGTCTCTGTCTTCATCGTTTCCTCATTTCTGTCATCGTGATATTCCTCGACACCATATGCTCTTCCCTCTTGTACTTTCTCACAATCAAAATTGACTACACAGCCTATGATACTCTTGATCAAATCGCTCAGTCATAATAGAGTTCCTCCCCGAGTTCGACATTCAAGAGCATGGCGGATGATTATTTGCAGGCAATGTAATCGCATTTCACTCAGCAGATCCGACTCTTCTTGGTTTGAAATTCCCGTAAAACAGACTCATCATTTCTCTGTTCTGATCACAAAATTTGCAGCATTTGTCTGCAACACTACAATAATTTGACTTTGTATATTTCAGTTTTGTTATGTGTAGCGACAGTTAACGTTTACACTTTCTAAGGTGTGGTGGTCGATATGAGTGTTGGAGTTAATCATGTCTCCTATGAGAAGGAAAATGGACAATGCTTTGAGATGAAAGATAGCATTGCCTTCCTTAACGATGTAATTCTTCGCCCGATTCCATTCATATAATTTCCATTACTCGAGACCGTTAAGCCAATGATTTATATTCAGACACGGTCTATGATCCTCGAAAGAATGTTCTTCCATCAAGGTGATTATTCCTCTGCACTGTCATATTTGTTTTATTTGCTGGTGGTTGATCACCATTCCGAGTACATCTGCAACTCTGTTGATTCACCGTTAGTTCTTCATCATTCCCAACAATGACGGTAGATTACCTACCCTTTTTAAATGCTACTCTTTCACTGAATTCTAGGATATCTCTTGAACCAATAACTTAATGAGCTATCTCGTATAGTGCATAGAAATATCGGACACGGGATTTATATATCAGTTAGGAACGTGCAGACGAGAAACGATATATTGAAGTAGAGAAATGATGGCTAGGCTATGAGAAGAATGCGCGACACGGACATAATATCAGAAGGAGTAAAGAGTAGGCCCTATAAAAGAGAGCGGATCCAAAGTACCGTCTCGTAAGACGAGACGTGACTCTTTGTTGCAATTTGACATTCCTTGATGAAAGTATCACAGAGAAATCGAAAGCTATGCTATATATTTGGATGATGAATGAGGGGATATTTAAAAGGAGGAATCAACGACTGGCGACGCATCGTTACAAAATGGTACATATTTGATGAATCATCACAAATTTTGCAATGAATTTCAAGACGGATTCATTTATGAGGGATATATTGTGAGATTGAGTTCAATATTTTAATGAGAAACAGCGACATATTTATAAGATCTTTCCTACTATGAAATAGAGTTGTTTATTTATTTTTCACCCAACGATGTAGAATAAATTTTAAATTGTAAATATTTGATAACTTGAAGATAATGAAATGAGTGATGTATGATTTCCGTACGTTAACAAGCCTCATATAAAGGTGAGAAAGGTCTAATACGATAAAGAACTTGTAGAACACTTAAAACATTCCTCACTTCTTAAATTTACGGTGTTTATTTGCTCGTTTCTAATCTAATTACCTGAGCTGAATTAAAATGTAACATGAAAATAATCCATACTCACAGAAACAAATTTCTAAAAATGACATATCCATAATTTTAATGCATATTTTAATGTGTCGTAATGAATCTTATGACTATATTCATATATTCATATATTCAGTTTTACTATAAATATGATAATTGAATTTGTGTCTTAACTTGCGATAGTGAGTCTCTCTCCAAAACATACTATATATATCGCTCCACCACTGATGACGATTAAAATGAAGCAGAACGTTGATTTCACAGTTTAAACACGGAAAATAAACATTTATTGAACATCAACATATGTGACAGGAAGGGAGATTCAGGTGTTGAACATATTCCGTAAGATAATAGTGCGCATACATTTCTGGGGAAAATAAAATAATAATTAGGAAGGTAGAAATAAAATGTTCAAGTTTCCTTAATGTAAAAAATAAAGCAAAGCAAAGTAAAGTAAAACAGATTAATCTCCGTGCAGGCTTTGAACGCCCTTGGAAGGGTGGATTGTTAAGACTTCCACTATCCGTAACCTCGGCACTTGGTGGGGTAGAGTGGTTAGCTCTACATCCGGCCATCTTTGCTCCCAGGAATTAACCTAAAACTAATTTTTGTTGAAGGATGAGTGAACCTCAGGGAATGTGCATCTCCGGATGTGTAAAACTCTTTTCTTAACTGTTTCGACTTTCTGACGGAGAAACAAACCTACCTCCTTTAGGCTAAACCAAGGACGTCTTTATCACCTCGGCCGGGCAGGAAATTAAAGTACTAATAAGGAAATAACTTTATATCTCCCCCCCCCCCAAAATTTAAAGGAACACAAAACAAATTCTTCACTTCTCGTACGTCTTCAAATTGCACACTTCTTTTGGTGTGAATTTACTCGCACTAACATATCGAAGGCTTCCGGAGAAACAAGGATGGGTAAAGTGCTAGGATTGGGAAGGTTGTGGTCGTCGCCTTCATTAAGTTAAAGTTCTATCATTTGCGTAATGTGAAAATGTGTAACCATGGAAAACCATCATCAGGGCTGCTGACAATCGGATTCGAACCCAAAATCTTCAGCATGCAAGCTCACAGCTGTGTGACCCTAACCGTACAACCAACCCGCTCGATTGCAAACTGGTAGAATATTAATTACAGTGACGGTTACCATGTATTAGTTGTGGGTGCCTTCCCTCTCCAACGAATGGGTTCCTGTACCCTGTCCGAAGTTGGATTATATTCAAGGCTGGGAATATTGAATGCCTTTTCGGCTGGTGTTGTGTCTGTTGAATATTCTGACTTTCCACGTAAAAATGACGAGGTTGTGTGATCATGAACTATAAGGAGGTGGCCTCAACATGAAGTCTCTAGGACCTGTGAACGAAGTCTATGCTGCCTTCAACGTATCGCGCCAAGAACCATACATGACCATAAGAGTAGTCTGCCGTACGATTAACATTCCAGCCCTGAACATGACACGTTCGCCAATAAGTGGATGGACGTTCTCAATGTGGCTTGATTAGTCTTCATTCGGAGGTTTTCCATACTTCTTTTCGTTTGATGTCAGGTTTCCAAACAATATTGGCCTCATCCATGAACATAACTTTCTATCACCTTTGAATTGTCCAAAGTCAATAAGCAAGACCAAACTTCTTTTGTAAGGTCGTTTCTGTTGGGACTGCTTAAAGCGTCTAATATTCTTAGTGGAATATAAAATATTTACATGAAGTCTTTTTAATGCAGTTTAGTGTAAGGATATAAGCACCCGTAAGTCAGATATCGCGGTAGATGTTAACGGTGTGGCAGTTGCAGGTTCAAGGTGTCAATCCTGATATTGTGCGACAAGGGGACGACAACTACAAGGTCCATCTGTCTGTAATTGTTTCACACCTTAGACACATCGCACATGAGTTACATTTAGTTACTCACTAGTAATCTCACTATATGTATCCTGCCAAAGATAAAGTAATTATTAGGATTCCGTGGAACTCCTGTATTCGTCTATGTAGCAACGTCTATGAATATAACTGATGTATGTGCAGATTAACACATATCTGCTTGTGTGCCATGACGGACGAGGTAGGATGAAAATACTAGTACATGAACACAAAAGACGTCATTTTTAAAATTGTCTATTGTGTGATATTCGATAATACTGTCTATCGGGTGTCTTGTTAAATGGGAAATGAATTCCTCGGAATATATATTTAGGTGTATATTTATAAATGATTAGAAATGGAATACGAAGGTAGTAGAAGTCGGAAACCCACCATTACGACGCGTTGAACAAGTTCCATTCGAAAAAAGTTGCTTCTTGTCCTTTATGTCATAGAAGTGTGGGCAGGGTGATTCACGAGGAGTTAGGGCCACTTATTGAGCTAATTCCTCAAGACATTTTGAGGAAACGATTTTGTACTACCCTCTGTCCTATACTCAATACTGTACTTACAGAGTTACAATATTTTGACATTATTTGTAAAACGCTTTTGTCTTTAGTTCATGTCATGGTAAGGGTAAAAGAAAATTAAGTACATATTTGTTTACATAAACAATTATTAAGTAGTGCGCTGATGTTCGAAATGTGTTTTAAATTCTTTACTAGCTTCGTACAGAAATGCATTCACTTCTAATGATAAACTAACTTTTTCTGTATAATAATACGGGAACAAAACCCATCAAAATCAATGGCGTTGTGCTTCAAGGCTCCCCTTTGTCACCGGCATTATTTAATATCGGTATCAATCATATTGTTGAAGAACTATCTGAAAATTATTTAGCAGGGAATTACGGTTACTTGATTGCAAACAAGCAGCCTAACCGCACCATAATGTGTTTCGCCTACGATACGGTAATATTTGTAAAAAACACCTAATCTGCTGCCGAACTAGCCAGGATCGCCATAGAAAGATTTTAGAATCTCGGCCTGGACATCTGTGCTTCAAAATCAGCTTTTCTCTCTATCAAGAAAGGTCAGCTAACGGAGGAGAATATCATCATAAATTACCACTATGAAATTAAATCACAGTGCAACGGAAGTGCGATTCGTTACTTAGATGTGAACTTCATTAATGAACTTAAACTGGATCCACAAGCCGTACTTGACAAGACGCGAAACAAGATTGCCACCCTTGTTAGCTCACCATTGCTGCAATCCGACCACACATTTTCAATTTGAAATAGTTCAATATCACCTGCACTTATTTACCCACTCCAAGTTACTCCACTAAACAAGATCCCTCAAACTTTTCTATCAGATGCGGATATATTAAAGAGTGGAACTAATGAATTATTACAACTACCAGCAGACGTTCCGGATTACATGGTGTACACCTAAAGGAAGTATGAAGGCCTCGGTTTGTTTCGCGCCACTTGGGAAGCCAAACCACAACATATTAACATCTGTAATAAATTAACGCTTGCAAATAACAGCTACATTAATGCAACTAGGAACTTGGGGTAAGGAAGTACAATTTGTTTGCAAGTTCTAGGCACATAAAAGAATTATCAAGTTATGTCCAAAACAGCCATCTTCCCAATGTAAGGAAGGTCCGACAGATTCTACGAAACAGAAAAGATTTGGTCATGGGCGAAGTTGCCGCACAAAGGAAAGGGCGTTGGACTCTTCCAGGAATACACGCCAGGGAACAAATGGATAAGAGATCACTGAGGCTTATCCTGTGTGGAAATGAGAGAGGTCATCAAAATGACAGCGAATGTGTGCGCCGTTCGCTCCGTGCCAGGAAGGTCCCAGGACCACACCCTCTGTCGTCGTTGCCACAGAAAGCACGAAACTCTTGCCCATGTCCTGGGTGCCTGTCCTCACGGGGAGGTATTGAGAAATTCCCGCCATCATACAATTCGGCAAATGAATTCGACCTCACTGAGGGATCACGGTTTTACGATGCACGAAGAGGTTTCTGGCCTAGCTACCGGCGGGAGTAATAGGGGTATTGACATGATAGCCTTTCAACCAGAGAGCAAGTAAGGACTAATCTTAGATCCCACAATACGCTTCGAGTCGCACGTTGGCCAGGCCGAAGAGGTGGACGCCGAGAAGAAGTCGATTACCAGCCTACCGTGAACTACCATAAGGACTTATATCACCTAGACAATATTTCCGTCCATGGACTCATGATCGGAGCTCGAGGCACAATCCCTAAATTTCTCGTACAAGTATGGGATTCTCTCGGTTTCAACCGGATACGACTTCATGACATCGCTTCGCCGCAATACAAGTTTCAGTAACCATACTCCGCAATCATCTATATAACACTTGAAGAACCATACATCATGCCACATTCCAAATTCGTTCCAAACTTATTCCTGAGCCCTGTGATAAGTATTTCTATCTGGCATATTAGCAAATTTAGAAGAAAAAATACTGTGTAGTTGATATACTTTGTCCTTGTGGCAGCCTCCTCATGGGGTAAGTTGTAATAATAATAATAATAATATTAATAATAATAATAATAATAATAATAATAATAATAATAATAATAATAATAATAGTCACAAATTCTCTGATTGCACGCACTTGATACATTTCCCATCATTAGTGTAGAACCATAGTTTAAATAACAAAAATACTACCGTCCACTTCGATGCAGTTGTCCGCTCTCGTGTGAACGTACTTGCCGCTATACGTACCTTTAAATATCAAATAAAGAATTTAACACTTATTTTGAGCTTATGAACACGAGTTAATATTAATAAAAGATTATTTCTGAAATGTTAATGTTATTCCATTTGTATCCTTCGAAATGATGGAAATGTTTTATAAATATCATTCGAGTTATTGTAAATGTGTAGACATTAAGAATGAAACACAGGTTCATGTAACATTATTTACCCGATATTTATTCAATGTTCAGCTCCCTATATAGTGGTAAATAGCCATTTATCACCTTTCAGGTATGCGAATGATTCCTTTCAGCTCTGAAACCTAAAAAGTCAAGCTGATAAACATTCATGAATGACTGTTATCATATGTTACACAATCATTCCTGCCTGACTTAAAATTGAATCCGCATTTGAGGAACTCATAACGGAATTCGAATAACCTATTCGTAGTTTACTTTATCAGGTAACGTACGTTAATTTCTACATTCTAAAATAAGAAACCTGTTCTACACTATTCCTTGATCTACTGTTCCTTGGTGAAAAGGATGTTACAGGCTTTGCTGAAATGAGGGTTGATAGGGAGCTTGAAATATAATCTATATGAACCTTGGGTGTATCAAATGTTGAGTTGTCTGTCATTGTGTTTCATGTTGAAGAAATAGAGTAATGACCTAGAGCCACTGAACTGGAGTATCAACGCAGTACTTCACTTGCTCCATATCAATGAGAAGTTTATAATCAACATCAAACTTTTCTGAACTGGGTCTATTTTAAATGAAATAATGCTTATTTTGTGGTACTACCATGCCCAAATTGAAATCATAACTATTGAAACGTGTAAATACGGTGATAGAAGACGGTGTTAGAAAATGTCGATGCTAAAATGACAAGAATGTTAAGGAAATTGTGTATGCTAGTAGTAGATATCCACATGCTGAACAAGAGAACGAAATAATTCGTAAAATTCTTGGCCAATCAGACTCTAGAATCTGCAAATAGACAGAGATAATTGTAATAAACATAATAAGAATTTGCTTGGGACTTGCATAACCCCCCCAAAAGACATTAAATTTACAATCACGGGATCCGCCCGGAACAAATTGGAGAGGGAACAGAACCTCACAACCTCAACATAAGCACGTGCTGTAAATCCATTGATCAACGATGCGTACAATAACAATGGACAAACACACATGTGGTCAAAGTAAACGCATCCTGAAAGATAAAAGAGATGTGTACTTTGGACGTCATCGTCTGGAGTCCTTGGTCTAGAACGCAAGACGTCTAGGTCTCTGGATGTCAACTGCCATGTAATACGCATGGCGGGTTATTGCAGGTTAACTTAGCAATCCCTGGTCAGCTGTAGAGGGAGAAAGTGAACGACGCAATATTTTTGCACACAATCAGAACTAACCTGCCTCAGTCTGGAAAACGGTTTTCCATGTACACTCCATTCATTCATTTGCGGCTCAATCGGCCAACGTCGACAGTCCTTACCTTGGTTTAGAGACACAACAGACCTTTTTCATCTCGGCTTTCGAAAGCATTCTCGTCTTTCAGCACGTTGTCAAAGAGGCGGGTCTGAGAGCTAAAACATCTCATTACGGCACATCAAACTGTTTCCCAATGTTATGCCGCCTTTAGGCCTCACATCAGCCTGCACTCAAATACATAACTCGCATCTCTCATGAGGATAGCCTGTTCTCTTTACGATTTCTCTCGGCTTGCATCTAGAATACACAGGTCCAAATCTAGGCTCTCTCTTGGCCTATTCTCTCATCTAAGCCTCCTCGGGCTACTTTCACACATATCTCACTGCGGTGTCACACACATATCTGGCCACGCATCTAACCTCTCTAGGTTCTCATCCCACACATAGGAACGGATTAGTCTGTTGCAGTGTCATATAAAATACCCTCTCTGAATCACAACGGTGTAAATATCTCTCTGGTCTCGCTGCAAGCTGGAAAACATATCACATGCGTAATCATGCACATCCCAAAGCTGTTAACTATGTCGTCTCAGGTATCGGGTTCCCCGTTCGAATCTCTAGAGGTAAGTTGACCTCCAACTCATTTTGACGACTTTGACATCAATATAACCCTCGCTTTCATACAATGCGCATAAGAAATCTACATACAGAATCACATAATAACCGTTAAACTATAATTACCCTCATACCATCTAAAGAAAAGGTATGGCTGGCGCCTGCCGTCAGCCCAAAGCTATTATTTAACCTACACTGGAAATAAACATGCATAAGGCATTTATAAGTTAAATTTTAAATAATTACAATACTGAAAAGGCTCCGAGACTAAAATGCAATTCAACACATCTGAAATCCTCCGTCATTGCCTCAGCGCGCCGTCCAGGCCTGCGTTGTGGAATTATCACTTTCTAGCGCTATGTGGACTGAATCCTGAAGCCTGGCACTCGAATCCTGGGAACGCCATTACAGATGCCGTCTTCTTCTTCTTCGATCCTCGGCAACTCCAGGAAACTGAATGATGAAGTATGACACTCCTCTTCACTGCTTTGTATGTATTCGCGTACAATGCTGCGAACTTGATGTTAGTAACTTGATGTGCTACTTATGATATTAGTCCGACCTTGAGTAAATCCAATTATGGGTATGATACCTAGTCACAACAGGTCCATATGGCAGTCAACTTACGCGTATCGCACCAAATTGAAGAACTTGATCCAATTACGATAATTATTTACACACAGTAAATGCTCGGGTGAGCTATAACTTCCTACTCACTTTGTTAGAGGCACTTTGTTTCGAGGTTTTATACGAGCGACACGCACTATACACCGGTCTTTCAGCAACTAGCCTCCAGCTATCGCGGTTCTCTACCTTGTATAGTATATTCCAGTTTCCGATGAGCTGGGTACTTTCTCCCTGTCACTAGAGATAGTCTTTGTGCACCGGCCGTCTCTTTTAAACGGAAACCTTTAACATGCCTACTTGTCACCGCTATGGTGCAAATAGTGCTCCATAATTCCAATCAATATTTTCCAGTGTTTTAAATACCCCGAAACTTGCACTCGTGTGGAAATAATACTTTAGATTAGCACGCTACTAGGCCTGGAGTGCTCAGATTTGGCTACGTTTTGTTGGCACTACTGCATTCACGTGACAAATTCAAACATCCCTGTCTCTGTCTCGCGATCTTCTTTCTCATATTCTAACTCGCTTGGAAACGCTCTCTACGGGGTCTTCACGAGTAAGTTAAAAATAAATCTTGCTTCCCGTTGGGGTTTCCATGAGTAACCGCAAGGACTGTAGCTTGCGCTAAGGGGTTCTTCTTCCCCTAAAGCACGGAGTTCGAGCTCTGCATGGTGCTATATTGGATATTTTATTAACTTAAAATATATTTGGACCTCAATATGGTGATACGGTACAGTACACTTATATTATTTTAACAGCAACTGACAACCTTCCTCTCTGTATCGATGGTAGAATGTCGGCCTCCGGATCTCAATATAGTAGAATTCAAACCCGAAGGAAATAGCTGAGTGTATGAAGGACAGACAACAACCATCCTTTCAGTCCTTGTTTTCCGATGTCAGAACGTAAATTTTATCTTGGATTTTAATCGACATACATGATTGAAATTTTGGCTTTAGCCTTCCAAACCATGTTTAGGAACCTGTGCTAATGAAAATGAAACGTTGAAATTGACATGCAGGCAACCTAAATGGCTTCAAATCAAAATACCTGCCGACGACGGCTGACGCCATACGGTTATTACGATTATTATTATTATTATTATTATTATTATTATTATTATTATTATTATTATTATTATTAAAAACATGGTTATTAAGTACACGGAGAGCACAATATTACTGTAATGGAACTAAAAATATTAATTTAACTGTGATATAACATGCGGTGGAATTCGGTGTTAATAAATTGGACTACACCTTCAGGATACCGTCACTATTACCCTCGAGCTCTCCATATTGGCGCCAGTATTTGTTTTAATTACTGTAATTGACTTCATATTAATTAATTGGACCAAGAGCAATTTCATTACCTCGATTTTGATTTACTCGTTCTATCATCAATGAAATATGTGCCATCGCACCGGAATGATCAGGACAAGCTTTGATCAGAATGTGCAAATATTAATCTTCATTATAAACTGGTTTTCCCTTCGTTCTTCGTCTACAAGCTTCTGGGAATGAAACATCTTTTTACATCTATCACTCTCACTATTTTTAATTCTGCATTTTGTTTTACATTGAAATGTCCAGTTCCGTGGTTGAGTTTTCGCCGTCTTAGTCTTTCGTCCACGGAGAAATGGGTTCAATTACCTGCATGTCGAGGGATTTTATTTCTAAACGGTTAATTCCTTCGACTCAGGGCCTTGAAGTTTGTGCTGTTGTAGTCACTCCACGAAACAAGACTGACTGACGTAAACAAAATGGACTTCGAGAATTACGATCTTCAAATGTACAACAGACAAACGAATACCCAAAAACATGCCACTTTTAGGAGTCGCTTTTGCAGTCAAGGAAAACATACTCAGTAACAAATGTGAATACTGTAAAAGATAGATTAATGACAGTCACATCAACATCCTACTAGGCGACTTCATGCACAATTACGCAAATAAAGAAAAGAGAAAAACAACCGGAAAATAGCGTCGATATAAATGAACCGACCAAATTGTTCAAACATAAGTTGAACTCCACAGGATATTCAAATTAAAAACATGTCAACACACTTCAAAAAGAAACCAACAAAACAAATTGCATGCACATCACTGAGCACACTCATCGGCGAATTAAAATTGACCTAGTAGCAATCTCTTACCCAAACCACAGATAAATTATTAATGTTCAAGTCAGAAGGGGTGCAAACATAGACACATATCATCACCTTACAAGAGCCAAACTACAGTTAGAACTTCAGAGATTCCGAAAATAATCCACCAATCCCAAAATTTGACGCCACTAGCGTCCAAGCATCTCTAAAAAAAAGAATTAGAGAAAAGAGAGACAAGAAACGACAACGAATCAAAAGCAAAGTAATTACAAAGCACCAGAACTAATTCCTCTTCAGGAAAGGAAAATGGACCCTTGATGGAATGAGGAATACGAACAAGACATCCATTCTCGACAGAATGAATACAACAATTGGAACAGCAAGGAGACAGAACATAACAAAAACACACTCCTGGCAGTGAGGACAGCTCAATTGACCAGACAAAAAAGGAAATTCGGAGAGGATCAAATACCTGAAATCGACAAAGTTTTCGAAGGAAATAACACACAAAATTTCTATAACAACTTCACAATTAAACTTATAGAATATCAACGACAAAGTTTCTGCTTCCATAAATAAAATAGACAATTGGAACTAAACAACAGAAGGAAACTGCGAGGACCTCGTCAGATATTCCAAAGAACTGAACTGCCCAGAATCAACACAAATATTCTCACCACGGGAACCTGAAAATACTGATCTATATCCATTACAACTAGATGAAGAAGAAATCGCAAGACAGATCAAAAGACTTTAGAACGATAAAGCATTGGGTGAATATGGAATCATAGTGCATGTCCCCAATACACTAAAAATACCACAAGTCTGTAAAAATGCATAAATTCACCCCTTACACAAGAAGAGAGACAGAACAGATGTAAACAACTACAGAGGAATCCCACTAGTATCAATTGCACACTAGTGTCTTTTCAATAGAGCGCATCAAAAACTAGAAACACAAATTGGATAATATTAGACATGTTTCATACCAGGCCGATCTTTTCCAAAGTAAATCTTGAACCTAAAGATAATCCTAAGACGTGAGAGAATTTGAAGCAAAAATTTAGTCTTGCACATTTGTTGGCTGGAAGAAAAAAGAAGCCTATGATTCAATTGTTCGCGATTACTTTTCGAAATATTGAAAGAACAAGGTTAAGACATGAAAACACTCGCAATCATTGACATAAATATGAAGGGGTATAATCCATAATGGGGAATCTCAGATCCCAATTGAAATGATAACAGGAAATCATACAGGGAGATGGGCTATCACCTTTACTCTTCAACTGCGTCCTTGAAAAATTGATACAAGAATGAAGGAAGCAGCGGAAAATGTCGGACTACAGATATTTTAGAAAAACAGAATAGATGACTAGCAAAAAATAAGAACCAGTATTCAAGAAAACAAAATTCGGAAAAATGGAATCGAAACAAATGTCAATGAAATTAGATGCCAAAACATGGAAACTGCATATCAATTAAACCAAAATATCTGCAAACACGCAAAACTAAGACATTACAATGCAATCATTAGGCCCGAATTTCTTTATGGATCGGAAACGCTACAGTAGGCCCAATGTTGAGCAGGAAAGTAGATGTTGAAAGTGCTAAAAAAGGAACGCAAAATAATAAGAAAAATTCTAGGCCTAAAACTGGCCGACAATACAAAAATATCCACTGTGGCAACACGAAACACGGGTTAAGAAACAACCGAATCTAATAATGCCGCTAATGGCATTCTTTAATTACATACCTACCATACCGTAGAGCACATAACGCGCATGAGACCTGGCGGGAGGAACAGGGCCGCGTGTAAGCTGGTGGTCTAAGACGGAAGTGGATAAAGTTTGAATGTGCCAGAGGACGTACAGCACGACGGTGTCATCAAGGTCTTCAAGAGGCTTGTGAGGAATCTGCATTCCTTTACAGAACACTGGCACAGTGGATAAAAGCCCTAAACGAGCGCCGTCAAAATGTGGCAGACAGGCGTCGGCCTGATCGTCCGAGTGCCAATGATCGACGCCGTACGGTTCCTGAGCTGGCCCGAGCCGCCTGATTAGTGAATACAACTGTACTTCGCATTCTGAAGGAACGCCAGGCCATGAATAAAGTTGCGTCACGATGGGTTCCACATGATTTGACGGGAATGCAGAAAGGGTTACGATACGACGCTACTCGTCATTGCGGCTCACTATGAAGACTGAAAGTTCGTCAGAACCCCAACAATGTGAAGGTTATGGTTATTCTCGTGTACGACAGTTAGGGTATTTTCCTAACGCATTACGTTTCTCCACAGCAGACTGTCAATACGCTGTACTACTGTTCATTTTAGGAGCACAGACTGCAAAAATCTGAAGACAGAAAGGAAAATTTCAGTAAAAGAACGACAGAAATACTGGCGCAAAGGGAGGATTATGCACGCCTCTAATTACGTTGCGTACCCCTAATTTTCTTATCTGCATATATAATAATAATAATAATAATAATAATAATAATAATAATAATAATAATAATAATAATAATAATAATAATAACTAGCAAATGTACCCGTGCTTCGCTACGGTATTCCACATTGTATACGGATATCGACGTAAAGACTGAGCGTGCAGTAAATGAGATTGTTTTAAAATTGCATGTCTCTTAGCCTTATCCGAGAAATAGCATGGGGAGGTCCCCATACGTTGTTTCCAATGTAAAGTGAGGGTTGCGGAGTTGTGATGATAACGGCAGGCTCACTTGCCTACTGTCATTCACAATCGAGTTGGCAAGTTTACATTATAATTGCAGGCTCCATTGCCTACTGCGTGGTCACAATCGATTTGGGGAGTTTTAGTTACAATGGCAGACCCATTTCCTACTTTCAGACATATTACAGTTGAGTAGTTTTTATTATAATAGCAGGCAACTGCCCTACTACCAGTCAAAATTGAGTTGTGCAGTTATCATTATAATGACAGGCCCTTTTTACTGCTGCCAGCCAGTTTACTGCCAGTCACACAGAATTAGTGAGTTTCCATGAAAATAACAGGCCACTATGCCTAATGCTAGCCAAAGTTTAGATTGAACATTTGTTTATAATGGCGGGCATCCTGGCCTAGAGCCAAACACAATATGTTAGGGGACTTTCGAACAAAACTGCATGATCCCTTGCTTTCTGCAAGACAAATTGAGAAGTAAATTATGCATTAAAATGGTAGGCCCTCCTTACTAATGCCAGTTACACAGGAGTTGGAGAAGGACCCCATTCCTACTGCCAGCAGTCAAAATCGGTGTAGGGAGTACTGATTACAATAGCAGACATACCCTTTCTCGATCGCTACAAATCGACATCAATGAATATATATAAATGGACATACGAAAGTATATGCATGTTCACAATATTGCAGACCTTCATTTACAGATTAACTGCTGCTAAACGGTACTTCATATTGACAAAGGATTGTACCGTAAGGCGCAGCATTTAGCGATATAAATGGCTGGTCCTATGATACTTTCTCGCATCTCATCTATTCATGGGTCAGATTGAGTCAGAAACGTTGAATAGGTTGACATTTGTGTAAGATTATCTTACATTGCATTACTTTTCGGATAATTATGTGACATAGCATTTGGCTCACATATGGGTACTGGGTGGGCGAATGTTCATGTAGAGTTTGATCATACTATATTTCCTGTAAGTGACTGAAAGTATGAATTATATAGGTAAAGAGGCCTAATTTATTTAAAATCGAGAAATAGAGACGAATCTAACGTATAAGCGATACAGACGCGACAAAAACTCATAAGACTAAGGTTGAAGATCACTCCTAATTCAACGAAGATTATGCCATCCGTTATGTGATAGGACTTCCCGTTTATCCCACGAAATACCTCGAAACGTAGGTATGCACCAAAATTAAAATTGCTTCCATTTTTCGATATTCTTAGGGGATAAAAATGAAATATTAAAGATCTGTGAAGTTTTTCGTTCATTACAGGCTGAAACGTATAATTTTGCCAAATTTCAATGTTCTTGCTTGTCTGGCAGATTATGCTAGAAATCTGGATTTTTGGCGAGGGGGTAAAAATTATGACTTTCAGGAAATTAAACTAAAAAAATGCAGGAATCTGCTCCACGTACAACACATTTTGGCTACGTCCGCTGGACTTAACCTGCAAAACCAACCGTTCACGATATCTCACTTATTAATCCTCCTGTCGAAAAATTCACATGAGAACAAAAGTTTTAGAAATGGATTTCCATTAAGGATTGTAGATTTCGATTAATTTCGGATGTGCATATTTTGAGCAAGTGCAAAATCATGGTTCCGGTTTCGGATAAACCCCCAGTAAATTTAGGTATTCAGAAATAATACTGGCCCTGAAACCTACACAAAGACAGGTGGATTCTATATATCAAGTTTGGTAGAAATATATTCAGTAGTTTTCAAGTTATAAAAACTCATACAATCAAACCGACAAACAGACACCAAAGTTAAGAAATATGCAGATGGTCATTATTACAACTGAAACGGATAACTGTACGGAAATTCCGCCAAAATAGCCAATGTAGAGACAGGCGGTCGTTGCGATTATATTTATATACATGACAGATTAGCATGGGCACGTTTGAAAGTGCAAACCTTCATTTCGAGATTTACTGCTCCTAAGCGGTACATCATACCAACAAACGGTTTGCACCCTCAGACGTCTCTTTTATCGCTCTACATGTTTGGTGTTAAAACATTTTCTCGTATCTCACATATTTATGGGTTCGATTGAGTTACGATATTTGAATGGGGTGAAATTTGGGTACATTTTCATCATTTTACATTATTTTTCACATACTTGTGTGGAAGCTAGAATCATAAAATTTGGTTTGCATATCGCCATTGGTCGTGTCAATGTGCGTGCCAAATTCGATGACTCTACCTTTCCTATAAGTCTGTCAAATTAAGTAATACACGCGTGAAAAGCACAAAATTTACGAACCATTGAAATTTACAGCCAAATCTACCCTATAAGGGAGAGAGAGAGAGGGAGACGACAAAATATCACAGGACCAAAGTTGTAGATCACTCGAAATTGAACGGAGATCGTGCCATCCGTTTTGTGATAGGACTTACCGTTTAGCCGCGAAATACCTTGAAACGAAGGTCTGCACCGTCATTAAATTGCAAATATTTCGATATTATTCGGCATAAAAAGTGAAATATTTAAAGATCTTGGAAGTTTTCCGTAGGTTACCGGCCAAAACGTATAAATTTGCTTAATTTCAATTATTCAGCTCGTGTGGCAGATTGTGAGGCAATCTTGATTTCGGTGAGGGGGAGGAGGTAAAATTTAGGACTTCTAGGAAACTATAGATAAAACATATGCAGGTGGTCATTATTACCCCTTAAACGGAAAGCTGTACGAAAATTTCGCCAAAATAGCCAATACACAGACACACGGTTGTTACGATATGATTTATCTAGATAGATAAGGAATCTGCTCCACGTATAACACCTTTTGGGCTATGTCCGCTAGACTTAGCCTGAAAACCGACCTTTCCCTTATTAATCCTCCCGTTGAACAATGCACATGAGAAAAAGAAATTAGAATTGGATTTCCGAACAGTTTGATCGACTTCCAGTCAAGTTGGTCTTGTACTTTAAATCTTGTGGGAGAGTAAAAATCACCATTTCGGTCCCCTATAAAATCCCAGTCCATTCCGGGAATTTGAGATGGTATAAACCTTAAAACGTACCCTTGGAGGGGTGGATGCTAAATATAAAGTTTGGTTCAAATATCTCAGTAGTTTTCAAGTTGTAAGAAATACGCTTTACGCGCTCCCGCTCTTGCGTTAAGTCCGGTGGGACTTGTACCGAAGAACGGTCCGTTAATGATATCTCCGTTATTAATCCTGGTATCGAAATGATGCACATGAGAAAAAAAGGTTTAGAAATTAATTTCCATTAAGGCAGGTAGATTTCCATTAAGTTTGGTTGTGTATATTTTGAGGGAGTGCAAAATCACGGTTTCGGTTTCGTAAAAATCCCCACTCAGTTCAGGGATTTAGAAACGATATTTGCCCTAAAACCTACCGAAGGACAAGTTGATTCTAAATATGAAGTTTGTTGGAAATATACCCAGTAGTTTTCAAGTTATAGAAGGACAGACAAACAGACAAACAAACAGACAAACAGACGAACAAACAGACAAACAGACACCAAAGCTAAAAATTATGCAGATGGTCATTATTACACCTGAAACGGATAACTGTACAGAAATTTTTCCAAAATAATCAATGTACAGACACACGGTCGTTACGATTTTATTTATATAGATAATAAGAGTGCAAAAAGGAACTTATATGACTAACTGAGGATCTAATCGTCGATAACTTATAAGAAATTATCATGGATGCCTGTACACGATGCCTATATCTGAAGTTGCAATGAAGGAGAAGATCCTAACTCGCTACGTTAACAGGCTGAACAAAAGTTCTCTCTGTACTCTATGAATAAACACTAGATCTTCAAGTCTTTTGCCGTTACAGTACTGAAGTATTCTTTGGGGGTATTTAACTAAACAGTGCTCCAACAAAGGAGATGGGAGTTCAACACAAACATGCAAAGATAATTTTTTCGGGCTACACACCTTGCTTAGGAACTGTGTGAATGCCTATCTTCAGTAACCTACAGCTTACGGAGACCAGAATCTCCCTTAAATACATGGAATAAAAGTTTGAAACAACATCATTGCATCACGATCAAAACTCACAACGAAGGAAAAGTATCGATGTGTATAACAACCTACTTAGCACAGATAATTTAGCTTCCGCTAAACATGAAAAGGTAAGTGGAAGCAGTCGATAATTTTTAATACAAACTTGGTCGCGTACCCTTGTATGTGAGTACAGGTACACGGTTGTGATTATTCTCGCGCTAATGGAGGTCCATAAATGTTATCCGAACACGTCTATTCAGTAATGAATATCTCCTATTCAAAGAGTACTGTATTATAGTTCCTAGACGTTTAGATATTCAATATTTGTTTTTCCAATTTAAATAAACCTTACACACTCGGGAGATGAATAATAATTATTCAGTTTTCGTAGTTTTATGTTTTATTTTATTTTCCAACTGCAGACCATAAAGCCTCCAATTTTTACACAACACCTTTCCTACGGGATGTTAAAACTTGGTAACATGTTAACTGCACACTTATAGTCAGTTCGTACATATTTTCTTCTGTAAAATAGTTTTTTACCGTTATGTTTCGATCCTTGAAATTGTGAGTCGTCTGCGTCGGTAACAAATGAACCGTAGAGAAATTTCGGCCAAGTCAGTACATCATTAACAAATATAACTGGAAGAGATCATGTGTAGTGGAGCTCCGGGATCTTAACATCTTTTCTCGCGTTCTGTGTAGTGTTAGTGGGTATCAGGGAGTATTTGAGCATTTAATTGGTGTGGTGGTTGTGTGATCGTGTTATCTTAAGAGTCTAGTGCTTGTTTTAATTGATTTGAGGGCATAATTTTATTTCATTTTCTTGCCCTAAGTGCCTCCATGCTGGATTTTGCTACAATTGCTCCATAGATAAATTACTAAGATTGTATTTTGGTTGCTAACCTTGCCCTAACAACCACCCACTCACTAAATTTTCTTGGTCTCCATAGATACTACCAACTAGATATATAACTCCACTCTTCCATTGAGGCGTTTCTAAGGCAACAGATCTTTGCCTACTGCTGGGAGCCATCTTTGTGTTCTGCGATAATACAATAATAAACACCAGCTACCCGTACAGATTAACAACCCTTACGATGAGAGTGAATCATACATCAGTGATTCGCTCACCCCGGGCATGTAGCATGATGGAAACAACAGCAACAAAGCAACTACCTCAGTCCCGAGCTGAGAACAGCAAAGGTAAACATGGTCATTCGGATTCTGGGGGACCAGGACATCATGCTGGGAAGAGTCGGAGCCTCCCAAAACTCCTCAAACCTAAGGAAACCAAATTGCATTGGTACACTAAACGCACAAACGCTGACCACAATAGGGAAACTCAAGACAGTCACGGATACTTGTGACAGATTTAGGATCCTGATACTTGCAATACAAGAAACACGATTTCGCGACTCCGATCATTTTGACTCCTGTGGTTACCGCTTCTAGAAGGGGAAGCCAGCAACAAAAGTTCCAAATAGCAACCTATATGTGTTGGGAACTGGATTCCTAGTACACAACAGTAGCCAGAACTCTGTGATAAATTTCACATCACCTTCAGAACGTCTCTCCTTGCTCACAGTTAAATGCGCCAATAAAGCCTATACACTAATTAATGCACACGCTATATTCAACAGTGAACCTGACAAAAACAAGGTTGAAAAATTTTGGTCATAACTCGAACGGGCACTTACCAAGATCCCTCAGTATCATGTAAAAGTCCTCCTTGGAGATTTTAATGCGCAAATCGGCAGAGAAAGGGAACACAGGCATATTACTAGATGTTTCTCAGCACACAAGAAGACTAACGCAAATGGACACCGTTTAATCAACGTATGTGGAATGGCAAACCTCCAGCTGATGTCCACACACTTTAAGAAACCTCCACAAAAAATAACCACATGGAAATCGCCAATCAGTCACCTAGGCGAATACCAGATCGACCATATAGCAATTACCAGAAAATTTTCCCCTGAAATTATGAACATCAGGGTACGCAAAGGTTATGTAGAATCAGACCACCACCTCTCACAAATCAAAATCCGTTTCAGACCCACCCGAAGGAAATACCAAAAACCTACAATCCCACACATTGGCCCAGGTTATCTGCAAGAACATGCACATGAGTTTTCACAGTCATTGCGTGGAAATGTAAAAACATGGGATGCACCCCTTGAGACTATCCAAGAATCATCTAGGAAACTTGGCCAACCACCCCGTAAACGGAAACATAGATGGTGGACTTCGGATTGTGACAGAGCACTGGAAACACGTATGCGGGCCTGGAAGAATTGGCACAGTCATCAAACACCAGAGAATTGGCATATCTTTTCAGAAACTCAGAAGCAAACGTCCAAAAGACTCAGACGAATTAAACGTCCATACCATAACAAGAGATTATAGGAGATCGATAATGACTTCAAACGGAATAACACGAGAAATTTCTACAAAACCTTCCGCGAAGAACTGACCAGCTACATGCCACCCACTCTTTCTTATCGACGCCCTGACGGAACTCTCGAGACAAATACAAAGGCTAACTGTGACATCCTGAAACAACACTTCAAAAAGTTACACAACTGCGAACCACCAACTGAGAAACTTCAATTCCACATACCCACTCCAAACCCAGATTCACTTCCACCGACTCATGAGGAGATAAGGAGCATCATATTACATCTCAAAAACAATAAAAAACCAGGAGAAGATGGTGTAATCGCCGAGATGCTGAAGATTGGAGGGGATCAAAAGATCGACCAATTACAGGTCATCATTGCGAACATATGGAAAAGTGAAGTCATACCTGTAGATTGGAAAACTACCCTGATCCATCCACTGCATAAGAAAGGTGACAGGATGGATCCAAACAACTACCGAGGTATTTCTCTTCTGCCAATAGCATACAAAATTCTTTCACGTGCTCTGCTTACCAGATTGGAACAACAGACAGAAGATAAGATCGGCGAATACCAGGCGGGCTTCCGTCCACATCGATCGTGCGTGGAACAGATCTGAAACCTGAAGATGATACTCCAACACCGCCAGTCAAACCGCACAGTGGTCACTTTCGTAGATTTAAAAAAAGCATACGACTCAATAGACCGTGGCACCCTGTTCAATGTCCTTCGAGAATACGGTGTTGATAACAAAACAGTCACGTTAATCCAACAAACCTTAACAGATACAACCTCTAAGGTGAAGTTCATGGGTGAAATCTCTGCAGCCTTTGAAATAAAAACAGGCGTTAGACAAGGTGATGGATTGTCCCCACTTCTGTTCAACCTAGTACTGGATAAGGTCATTAAAACATGGGAGAAAAATGTACCCGGAATAAACATGGGAACGAAAAGTAAACGGATTAACATTAAATGCCTTGCCTTTGCTGACGATATAGCAATAATTAATTCCCGAAGAAGCCAGGCACGCCATCGAGAAGCTTCACGAGATTGCAATCAAAGCTGGTCTCCAAATCTCTTATGAAAAAACGCAATACATGGACTCCAAGTGCACACACCTAACATCACTAGCGACCAAATATGGCAACATTTTGCAAGTCAAACTATTCCAGTACTTGGGTGAAATTATTGATGATTCAGGCAATGAAAAAACAGCCAACAAAATGCGCGCAGAAAAACTACGTAAAGCATACCTAATCACCTGGAACTTCTACAATAAGAAATCAATATCCACAAAAGCCAAACTCCGACACTACCAAACTGTTGTCCTACCTGAGGCACTCTACGTAACTGAGACATCAGCACTTACCATTAACATCAAGGACATTGAGAAAATTGAACGACAGGTACTGAGGAAGATATTCGGGCCCAAGTTTCAAGAGGGTAAATGGATGCGAAAAAGCGCGGAAGAACTCTACGCATTAACTGAGCGATTCACTTCAGTCGCACGCAAAAGGCGTATGAAATTTTATGGACATTTAGCACGAATGGATGACTAACGACTGACTAAGAAAAGATTTCTTATTATCAATGGAAACCGACAATCCAAAGCTCGCTGGCTAGTGGATGCACAAAAGGACCTCGCAGAAGTCGACGTTGATCCAATGGCAACCACAAGGAATACATACAGACAAAAGATCAACAGCCATAAATTTGCACCCAAGAATCCATCTCAGAAAAGCTTGAAACTCAAAAACTCATGGACACAAGAAAGACGGCAGGTCCATAGTGAAAGGATGAGGAAGTTTTGGGAAGATAAGAAGAACAAGAAGATGAAGAATACCAGTGCTATTTAATGGTTCCACGTGCTCCTTAAGGGGCTAAACGAATGTATATAATAATAATAATAATAATAATAATAATAATAATAATAATAATAATAATAATAATAATAATAATAATAATAATAATAATAATAATATCGCAACCACAATAAGTTCATCATGGTTTGGAAAACCTTTTGGTTTTCCATTACTGTAGCAACCTTTCATGAATAAGCTAACAGCCTTCTCGAAACCCTCAATTTCACTCTAGCTTAGTGGTTCATTTTTTCTATACAGCTGATTGAAGTTATTGAAGATAGAGATAATTCAGTACCAATGCCGACTGGTGACGAATCTCCTCATCGGAAACATTTACAGCTGATTCTGGACGGTGATGTTAGCTTTGATGTGATGTATGGTCCGTAAGAGTTTTTAATACTTTATGCATTCACGTGAGGTATTCTCACATGAATTACTCTACGCTTAATGCTCATGAAATGTAAGTATGAATTATTAGTCACTGAAATGATTCCATATGGTCAATCATAAAACTTGTTCTGCACATATGGGGTTACGGGATCATGCGAGTACGTAGAGATGGCTTAAATACAACGATACTTGCGTTCCATCTTTTGTCTACGAAAGCATCGTCATAACTACATTTCTTTTGATCAAGCGTGTTATTTATATACATGATCACAGCTGCTCGGCAAATTACCACTCTGCCACTGTTTTCTTGAAAGATCAGTCGCAAATTAGTCATCTGCAGCCGAGCATGTTTTAAGGCGTTCAAATTAATTTTAATTTCAATTGCAATTACCTTACGGGATACCGTTCCAATCTGTTTGTACCCGAGATCATTATCGCTAATTTGATGTCTGTTACTTCTAAATTATGAATAAGGTATCCTGACACAACCCAGTTTTCACTCCCATGGAGCAAAGTTGTTCTTAAAAGAATGTAACGATACATTCATCCGAAAGCTAATTTCATTCTTACAGAATACTGTTCATTACACCTGTGAGCTCACTGAACTACCACTGCTGCAGCTTGGTTCAAATTTACTTACTATACTGCATTACCTTAAAAATACACATTTTGAACACTCGAAATGATCTTCCTGTTCGCGATTCTATATTCTATATTCTATATTATATATATTATACTATATTTCTCAGGGATTCGTACTATATTGTGTAACAAATACCACTAACTGTTTACATTCTATATTGCCATTGCTCTGAAGAAGATCTTGGTTGCAAGATTGAAAAGCGTGAACATTTAATAATTATTATTATAGTACGACCTAATAACCCCCCAAAAATATTATGTAATTTAGTGATCATGAAAGTCTATGTTTAAATACCACGATAGTTGTTGTGATTTCAGGTTACCTTACTTACGTGTAGGTGCAATTACTGCTTTCGTCCACCCAGAAGGTACCTTACTAAAATTCCATGCTAACCTTATTAATCTATGAAGCAATTTCATCCCCGCCCTTCCACTATATTTCACCATTTCTGGTATAATTTCATCTATTTCTGGTGCTTTTAGATAATGGGATTTATTTACCACCCTTTCTTTTTCCTCAATCGTAATTTATTCTGACGTTGCCCTCATCCCCATGAGCTCAGTTGTTCGCTCCATTGCAAGACTGATAAGGGTGTTAGACACAGCATGATTTTGACACATACTAATAGATACTTTCACGGTTACTCTCACCACCAGAGATGCGTATATTTCTTTGTTCGTTTTACTTTTAAAAGATTTTAAATATATTCCCTCCACCTGTCCAGCGATTTTCTAGGTTCTACTATGACTTCAACTTACCTATTTGAAACACTATTTTTGTCCTTTTTACATTCCTTTAAAATATTATTTATTGCTGTCCAATAAGGCTTTCCTGCAGCTCGACGCAAACTTCAAAGAATTCCTTTCGAATTCAACAATTATTTGTTTCTCTCTGTTTCTTTCGTCTACGTACCACTCCCTATCTTCACCAGTCCTTGTTTTCAGCTACTTCATCATTATTATTATCATTCTACCGAGATGTTCGCTTTCCCCCATCTTTACACACAGTTCTTCCCAGTCTATCCCCTGGCGTTTCTACAACAACAACTCTTCATTCCGTCCATTCTCTTTCTATCTCCTAAACCTGCTTACTGTCCTTTGTTTAGAATTTTTCACTGATCGTGTCCATATAATTTTGGCTAATTTCTTGTCCTGGAGATTTTGAGACTTTATTCGACTACAGACAGATTTGAAATTTTCTATCCTAGGCCTAGGGATAGTTTAGTACAGACCAGATACTCGCACATTCCTATCAGACTTCCTGAATTAAATGCCGGTTATGATATAGGCTATTATTGATCTGGAGCTCTTACCCTCCCATGTGTAGCGATGGCCGCATGCTTGAAGAAGTTATTCGAATGCTAATACCATTAAACGCTTTCCATTCCTACTAGCTTCCGTATCTTCTTCACATTTACACATCACCTTCTTATACCCTTCAATTATATTTCCACTGAGTGAGTTGGCCATGCGTTAAGACGAGCGCAGCTCAGAGCTTGCATTCGGGAGAATGGGGGTTCGAATCCCACTGTCAGCAGCCCTGATGATGACTTTTTCAGGGCTTCCCATTTTGACACCAGAAAAATGCTGAGAATGTGTCTTAATTAAGGCCACGGCCGTTTCCTTCCCAATCCTAGACCTTTCCTATCACATCGTTGCCGCAAGACTTATCTGCGTGGGAGCTACGTAAAACAACTTGTTAACAAAATGTTACATTTCCAATTCTCTCATTGAAATCGCCCATTATCAGTATCCTATCCTCGCCGTGGACTCTCATTATAATGTAAATCAGGGCTTCATTAAACTTGTAAACCGCATCCTCACCTTCACCCTGACATGGTGAATAGATTGAGACAATTCTGATCCTAATTTCTCCAACTGCCACATCATTCTCTCACAATAGAAACTACGCCGCGTGAATTAGTATTCCGGATGATCACACCTACACCACACTCTGCCCCTGAAACGAAATTCTACCATCATTGATTGCATTGGTCAGTCAAGTATGTATATTATAATCTCTAATAACGAAACATACCGATCTATCCTCTATCCACATTCTTTCAGTAATTGTTGTTTTTGGTCTCTTGGAGAAGAATGGCATGCACTTACTTCCATGACTAACATGAAAGAGTAATTCTTCAAAGGCCTTGCACTCACAATGGTAAACTACGAAAAGCTATCTTCATGGCTGTCGACGGTGGTATGCGAACCCAACCATCTCCCGAGTGCAATATTACAGCTACATATATAAATACTTAACCTTTCAGTGATGGGTTCAACAACTAGTTGAAGACATATATGTCGAGAGGAAGAAGTTTATTTTAAGTTTCACGCCTACAACAAACATAAATTATTTTATGTGCTTTTAAGTGTAATGACACGGGACAGGCGTAAAATACCACTGGGCTGAGTTAAGATGGAATCCACCAACTTGGTTTCAGGAAATTAGTGCCCTACCAAATGCGTGACTCTTTACAGCAATAGAAGAAGTTTGCGACGTTAAATGGAAGTTTTTTGAGGTAGGCCCTACAAGTCTGCAGGATTATTACTTTCATATTATCAACGTCCGTGAAATTCTACTAATTATTAAAGATAATTTCGTTAATTCTTTAAAATAGCTTTACTTCTGTTTCTCAAATGTTAATATTTCGTTATTCTAACATATCTGGAGATCAGCCTAATACTCATTTCCATCGTTGGTTGAGAAAAATCCAAGGACACGTGTTATTTCTACGAGTGAAATCCTCGTTTCTCGTTTTTAGACTACTTGGAGTTTAATCGAACCACAATCTCTCTGGATAAGCTGAACATTACTTTACACATCCCTCAATATGTGCTAAGTATGTCCACTGTGTATAATTCCCATTCCGTGTGACTTTCACAGCGACATTGATAAGATGATAACGTTTCAATGGTTGAAATTTGTTAGAGTTAAAGGTCGTTATCTCTTCTCTGCAACGAAAATACATTGAAACTCTCACTACCATGACGTTTGTACTTTTAAAGGTAAAACACGTTTATTTTGGGGGAAGTTACTATATCATATTCCCGATATCTATCGCTATACCTGTCGGAATGAGTTCTTACTACGTATATTCTGATTTATGTTGCCTCCCATAGATGTAATGAGCGCTCGGGAATGTTAGAGAGGCTGAAAGTGTCACCATATATGGAGTACAAGAATAGTCCAATTATGATCATAATCCTTGAAATTTAATAGATAAATGCTTTCAGTGAAATTATGAACTATTTTCACTATTATGGTGTATGCAACCACCTTATCTCCATTATAACAACGAGATATATGAGCTTCCGCTGAGTTTGAGGGGTGACATCTATCACATTTTGATCGTGGATGCTTCGTTGCACGGTTGAGGTTTCCATGATAGAGATATGATTCGGATGAGATGAAATTTTGCATGTTTGGTTCTCGATAAAATGCCATTAATTCAGAGAGGTGAGATTGTCACTTTGTTTCACATTTACGACGTCTGTTGTACCGAGTTTGTTTTGAAAGCGATACTTACAAAATTTGATAGTTAATGCGTCTCATTCAGTGCAGTGAGATTTTCATTTTGGAGCAAGTTGCAATATTGACACCATCTACTGGCATCAGACTGGACCGAGTCCTGTTGCTTGCTTTGAAGTGTTCGCATTACAGACAGCAATATTAGCCCGTGTCAATTACAAACCCCGCCGAACGCCATTCTCCGCCAGGGTCATTGGTCTACCAAGCTACCGCTCTTCAGCCAGAAGGCCTATAGATTACGAGGTTTCATGTGGTCAGCACCACGAATCATTTTGGCCGTTATTCTTGGCATTCGAGAATGGGTCCCCTAACTCACTGTAAGGTATTTTCCCAGTTGTAAACACGTGGGTTGAGTTGACCTGGAATCAGCCCTCAGATACAGATAAAATTACCTGACCTGATCGGGAATCACACTCGGAGACCCCGGATAAGAGGCAGCTATCTCCTAAGCACAGGGCTGCCTACAGCATATGATAATCATCCAATGCATTTGTGTTCTGTTCGTTAAAGTGACTACATAGTAGACATCATCTTCATTTGATCGCATTATAATGACTACTTTAATAAGTGAATTACAATCTGGTGTTTACTTATCGGGAGATCAAGAGAGTTATTTGTATCACGATACTGTGCCCAGGAAATTCATTTTTGCCTACTAAAATCTTCCTCTCTCTTTCAATGGACCTCTGGATTTCGCAAAGGCGGTTATACGTCCAAAAACCCGTAATTAGTGGAAATGTCGACATCACCAATTATATAACGCTTTGAACATGTATTTATTATGATGGCTTCAATACAAACATTTACAATACTTAAATCACTAACACTTTGTGTACAGAACAGCAGGATTTTGTAATAGGTTGTACTCGGCTCTTCTTGCAGTGCTTATATCCGTGTAGATCGTTAGCCGAAAGTTATTGTGAAGTAAATGCCATAGATTTTGTCACATATGTCATCCTCCGCAGAAATCCATCGAAAGAATATTACATTCATGAAAACATGATTACTCACTTGGAAAGGATCTTCGATCTTCACAGCTCGTTTGAATTTCCAGTATTAAATCAACACAATTTAAATGAATCGACCACTCACTAACTAAAACTACATGGCGAAGAGCAGAAAAAGCAAATAAGATAAAATGACAAACTTAAAAGAATATTCAGTTACAGGGAGAAACCACTGAATCTAAAATGATACGTTCGGAGAGAGATGAACTGTGTAAAGAGGAAAGATAGAGAAATATTCTAATTTTGCGTTCTTCAAAGTTTCATATGAGAATGATAACAGAAGATGCAGAGGAAATCAGACAGGCTAAGTTAATCGTATGAGACGAGGGAATCACGGCTTCCCATTACAAAGCAGCAGATCAGCTACTGCCTAAAATATTGAAACTTTATCTTGCTTGGTGGAGACTCCCTACAATTCCTGCTAGTAATTCCTCACGTCACGGGACAGCCAGTCAAGTTTATAATATTCCACTCCACGGCCTAAACTAATAAAAGAAAACGAAGAGCGTATAAGAGTTTTAGATCCTAACTTCATTGAACGGCTCCTAAAAAGCGCCAATGGAGAACTAGACAGACGTAATCAATTTTAACTGAAGTCATAACGGGGCACGATAATTTTTCCCTTATAGTATGAATCATCAGTTGGTTTGATCCGAAGTATCTCCGCCATCAGTTGCATTCCAATGCAGGCATAGGCGTAGTTTACTAACCATAATGAATAGAAAGTGGAGTGAGAGTTTTTCATTGTTTCTGTCTGTAAGAGATAATACGAAGCATCGAATCAGCCAAGCACACTACACTATTAAGGTCATTACATAATACATCTGCCGTCTGCATGTCACAGGAAATACACAACCTTGATAGAAATAATTACGATTTTACTTGTTATGTGTTGGAAATTCAAATGAAACACAAATTTTCAGTACTATTATATGGAATTCCGAACTTTATAATTGAAGCAAGTGGTTTAATTATATTTGCGTGTACAATGCTCTAGAGTACCCAGTAAATTTAGTAACAGTTGAACACAATCTTGAAAATGGGGTATATGCTCGACGTCCACATATGAAATCCAATTAAAAAGGAACGTTAAGGTAAACATCGCCAAATAAATCTATGTGATTAAGTTCGCACCCGTGAACCCAGAATGGTGTGGGTAAAAAGCGTAATTATAGCTTGATAGTTAACTACTGGCAGGTGTAGTAGTCTAGGGATATAAATATCACCTGGAGAGGCTGATTAGCCTGAAATTTATAACTAAAGTGTAAGTGCTTTGTTTTGGAATTTCGTTCAATATCGGGCAAGGAATGTTAATGTTCATGTAATGAGGCAGAAGTACAATTTCATTGTGAGTTTATCAACCGGTATTATTAATATTCTGCATTGCATAATAGTAAAATATTACGTTTAAATGGATTTTGTAATAATTATCAGTTTAAATAACTCAATATCAAAATAATTATTCGGCCTGTAATTGATATATATCCCACAATTAAACAGAGTTTACCAAATCCTATATTATATTGCTGTAATTGCATTTGATATATATTTAGTTTTTAATTCACTACCTAATATTTACGAGCGACGCTGCATTTGATATTCTGGTGAGCGAATGTGCTTGACAGAACTTTACCAATGTAGAACTCTACAAAAGTCATCTATTGTTAAAGCTGAAGGTTTATAAACTCTACGTAATTGTACTACTGGTAAACTGATTTCAGCGCTTGCAACAAAATTATTCCGCCAGTTATTCCTTTGTTCTCTCAGTCGGAAATTACATTTTGCTACATTCAGTGGTTCAACCAGATTTCACCCCAGCCTGCTCTCGTATTAACGTCGGATAAACCAACTGAAATTGATAAACGCCGTGAAATTCACTGTGTACGCAACTATTCTTGTACATTTACTTGGCAGGCTGCATACACAGCTGTCATCAACTAGTCGTTCAGAAGAGTGTTATCGGTACAGACTCCTCAGAGCTACTACAAACAAGAGGACGTAAATATAAAGTACCTACATTTCTAATAACACGGTTGTGAAAAATTTCATATTACTCAAGTTCACATTTAGTCACCTTGTGAGTGCACTCGGGAAATTTGTATGAAGCAAGTTGCTAGATGGGTTGCATCGCGTCACTGTGAAAGTTTCCTTCTGGGAATTTACTTTTGAAATTATTTAATGCTACAAAAACAATCCGTTTAAAGTTTAAAGTTCAAAGCATTGGACATCATCCTACTTTTCTTTCTCCCTCAATGGTAGCCGAATATCTGAATGGTGAAGAATGTCCATTCGAAAATACATGTTGAACGATGTCTGCATATGAATGACCTCTGGTGACGTTTTGTTATTATCCACAAAAACTGGAGCTCAGCCATAGATCACTAAACGGAAATCCAGTATTACTCCCCTATAGGGAAGTGCAAAATGGAACGTCAAATCTGAGGCCAAGGCAGACAAGATGGTGTTAAATAATAATAATAATAATAATAATAATAATAGTAATAATAATAATAATAATAATAATAATAATAATAATAATAATAAGTATAATAATAATAATAATAATAATAATAATAATAATAATAATAATAATAATACCGAGCGAAGTGGCCACGTATGTTATCACGCTGTGACAACGGAGCACAACTTTGCAATCGGCTACGCGTGGTATCGAACCCAACTGTAGGCTGTCCTGGGCATGTTTCTTCGTGTTTTCCCACATTCACTTCCAAGAAAATGCTGAGGTGGTTCCTATTCAAAGACCGCAGCCGTTTCCTTTGACCTACTTACGCGATCTCACTCACCATCAATTATCTTCGTTAGCACCTCAACTGAGATTGGTATCAGGAAGAGCATACGACCGTAAAACATTTAGCATATAAATGTATCTCACCTCATCCCTAACACCGTACCAAGAAATGGAAGTAAGTGGTAGATATAAATTATTATTATTATTATTATTATTATTATTATTATTATTATTATTATTATTATTATTATTAGGTGAAAGAAGGTGCCGGGATGAATGGGTCTAACTACAAAGTCAAAGTTAATTTAAAATTTTAACAAAAGGTTATATTTTTCGAAAAAATAACAAAACCTTAACAAATTTTCACTTAGTGAAATAACTGACATAGAAAATTAGAAACAAGACTTAGAAAGAAGATTTCTCTGTGTAATAAGAGGTATACAGTACCCAACCTACGGGCCTTAGTGAAAAGAACAGGTTCAATAAACGGCATGAGGACAACTGGAACGGAGTCAAAGATTGAGCTCCCCCAACAAAAAAAAATTAAAAACCTATAGGGCACTTGGCCAACGAAACAGGGGCTAATCCCAAACTACTAAGGTAGCGCGAATGGAGGTAACTTCAATACAGTGCAGAAACAAATGCGGTACCTCAAACCAAGATGAAGGGGAACTCGAGAGGATATATCACTCTCTATCCCCGGTTTACAGTTAAAGATTTATGAAATTTTACATGAGCCTACAGGAGAATTACATTTTAAGGAAGTTGGTTACATAGTTACATAGGTAAAGTTTCGAAACTTTCCCTCGGGTTAAACTGCGGAGCAAGCAAATGTGAATATGTTAAGTAGCCACACCTTGTCGGAGAACTGCAACCTGATGAAAGAGGCGCCTTCTGCCCCTTGCTCGACACACACACTTAGTTAGATGACGATCAAATGGCCAAGAGACGGGAAAATCTGCAGTTTATAAACACTCGGGGAAAGTTCGAGACCTTTCACGAATAAAAGAGCCACACCCTCACAATTTTATTGGTGGATGAAAAGTTTACACTCAATAACGAAGAAGAAATACGGGATTGGTTGAAAATAAATTACAGAAATTCTTGATTGGCTAAATTCAAAACTGGCGGAAAGAAAAGATAAATATTGCCAACCCAAAGATGAATGAACAAAATTTAGTAAGAAAAACTTATGAATACAAAATTTCTTCAAAAAGGTTCTTTCACTTCGCACCAGGGTGCATGATCATAGTTTTCTAGCAGTGACATCTATAAGAGAATGTCCCAACTTCTTGATGAATGGAAAACAAAAACGAGTTGAAATTCACACAGTACTGGAAACTTCACAATAATAAAATTTTAGTGGTGCCATCTTCAAAGAAAATGTATAAGTTGGTCCAGTTTCAAGTTCACTGTTTCTCCTGTAGAGGCGTTCTTTAAGGCGCAAGGTTTAAATGCGCGCCTTCTCTGAGGACATCTATGCCAAGTGACTTGATCTTGTAAACTTCAATTTTGTCGTCTACCGTTAGATGGCTAGACCATCGATTTGTAATTAATTGATTAACGTTTATTTTGAGGTTTGTTAACCTGATTCTGAGGATTTTTTATGTACCGAACTTGTCAACACTTCAGCTGATTCCTCCATGATTGTAATCAACCTATCAGATACTTGGAAATATGTTCACTAGCCAATTAAAACGGGAGGGGGAACAGGAATGTATCCTAACTGTAAAGAGTTCTGGAAGCTTCATTCAAAGTAGAGCACTTTAGGGCCATATTATACGAATTGCCCCAGTTATTGTGACTGCTACTTGAACGAAGGGAAGCAGGGGCGAGGCCTACGTGAGGAAGATCCAAGGTAACGGCAGAATTTACCTACACATGTGATAGCTCCTGCGGATAGTTTGAGGGGAAGGTCTCAACCTCTTTCCTTTTAATGTTATTTTGTAAACTGGTGGTTTTAAAGGTAGTATTTTCGCCAAGTCTGAGGACTCGGCTTCTATTCCATAATAGAAAATATGTAATGTAAGGGACCAAAGAGTGATGATACCCTGTCGTTCCCCATTCAATCCTCCCTTGGGTGACTAAAGGTTTCAACCTGTAAATTTCGTAAACCATGCCTTGGCATTAATGTTTCTACTTTAGTAACCCCGTTGTAGTATAGGATTAGCCTTTGTATCATCGGACCTTAAGCCCACTTAAGATTTTAATATTTATATGAGGAGTGCAGGTGTTTCGCCTCCTGGCCTTTTGTTTATGGCCGCTTATGTGCAACCTTTTCTTTTTACCATTATAGCCACACAGTGTGGACAGTTATGCCCCTGTTTACTTATTTAATAGTGTAAATATTCTCTTGTGTTAGTTCCCTTTGGGAACAGTGACTAATGTATCTGTTGAACAAGATGTCAGCCCACATCGGGGCAATGGTGTATGATTACTTTAATGTGAGCAATGGATTGTCTGGTGGAATTTCAGTGCGCCATAAGAAACCGATGCCCCTGCGAGGATAGTCTACGGTGTATTTGGATCTCCAAATCCTCAGTAGTTTAACTTATTGGAGCAAATCCTGCTCTTATAAAATATTTGTAACTGTCAAGAGCAATAATGCTCTTTTCTATGTAAATCAACAAATTTACTATTATCTCAAGTTTTGTGCCTGATTTTCTGACTTCTAAGTCAGACTAGCCTATATCACTTTTATAATAGATTGGGAGATCTATTATCTCTCAAGCTAAGCGAAGAACATTCTAGTATAGCTATTGTTAGAGCTGACGATCTCATTAATAATCCCTTCTTTTGCTCGTTATTCACTCAGATTCTTTACCAATCAATTCTAGACTAGAAAAAAAAGGAAAGAAATAACATTTCCAAATTTGTTGTGTTAAGTTCTGCTCTAGTTAATTCATTGTCCGGCCATTCAACTCAGACGCTTCTGATTCCTCTGTGAATTACAGAAACCCCGGAACAAGTGGTAGCAGAGCGTGGTTTCATGGGCTTGGACAAAGTCCTTTTTCTCTAAATGTTGGATTTCATCACTAGACATATTGCGGTTTTCCGATTTTTCATTTTTTTCAAATTTTATTAATTACGTCTGCCCTCAGATAGGTTCTTGCTGTTTGGTATTTTCGTAAGGAAGGGATTATTTATGAATTAGCAATTATAAAGGTTCAGTCTGGTAGCACGGTCGAAACTGATGCACCTAGATTAAAGGATTATTTAGATTTACATATTTGTATTTCCGCTTATTGAAAGAAGGAAATTGGTTAGGCTTTATCCACCATCAAAACCAATATTGCTGGCCTTTCATCTGTTGCTAGTTTTGGAAGAATTTGTGTTTTTCGGTTATCAAACGTGTTCAGGCTAGTCTGTTTCACTTTCATAATGGAGTGGGGGGATCTATTATCTCTTAAGCTAAGTGAAGTACATTCTAGAATGGCTAACTCCTTGTGTCAACATTTTCCTGAGTTCTTCAGTAAAGTGAACCAATTGTTGTCTGGGTTTGTTACTGGGAAGAGTGACTATGTTGCCCAATTAACTATGAATACGGAAGAGAACCCGAATAAGTCTTCAGATAATGGGGAACCGGTCGAGCAACCACAAGTTTCTGCCCCATCTAAACAAGTTGCAAATACTGACGGCAATCCACAACACCTTCCATCATTTATCATTAGTAATGCCGCTTTCGAGCCTCCTCACACACCTGCTGCCTCTCCAATGATATCTTGAGGCTTTAGATTATTACCCCATGCTTTAGCCATGTTGCAAAAAGGGATCGACAAATTTCCGCTATACTCTACAAATGACGTAATTTCTTTGTTAAGATTTATCGTGGAAATCCAAGGCAATGGTTTGGTGTTTGCTCTCTCACACTATCAAATCTTACAAATAACCTATCCCTACACAGTTGGTGTCCTATCAGTTAAGGGTATATCGGAACTGAATTACATTGAAACATTCCATGCTGACTTGTTGGCTAACTTTATACCTGTGAGTGCCCTGTAATCATTAATCCATAAATATTATTTCGGAGTGCAAAGGCTGGATGAAAAACTATCTGATTTCATTCAGGATATCACGTTCTACACTAGGTATTTGACTTGCACTATTCTGAAAATCAAATAGTACACACCATTATTGAAGGCATTTCCCCATCTCACCGATCATATTTGTGATATGCTTCTCGTCGTCAAACGTTTAAGGAACTGGAGTCCATGTCAGTATCTGCGGAAGGAGTGAAATATACCAACACGCTGAGAGTTGCGCGTGACCCGCCACCTCTTCTAATATTTCTCGGTCTCAAACTCGTGAGAATTTCACTCCCCAAAAATCTTATGTTTTTGGGTCTGTGTACCATTTGATATTTAATCAACTCCTCAAATCATTCATCCTCAACAATGCTGAATGATTGGTTATCTTTGCATTGCATTGTAGCTATTTTTCTGGTAATTGCCTTCGACCGATAATCACCCGGTTTAAATGCAGATTTCTTGTCCATAAATGATTTAAGTGTAGGTTGAGACTGTTTAGAGAATGATGGTGATGATGATGCCGATGTCGTCGTCGATAACCGTGAAAGAGGAGTCACAGATTCATCTACTATTACTTTTTCTGAAGCAAAATTTCCACTTCCGAAGAAATTTTTAACGTGTTCTGTAAATGAAATGTTTTGCACATATGTGACCTGTTTCTTTAGATTACTAGTGTTGTGAGATTATCCAACTCGCGAAAATTTTTGGAGATCGTTCAATTTCACGCATCCTTTCCAATCCACGGATCTTGTTGAAAGGATCAGATTTGCTCGGCCAAGTGACCCACCTGTAAATGACCCCGAATTACGAGGGAAGTCACATTATACTGATTGACACATTAGATATTTTCGATCAAGTAATACTCGCCGTAAGTTCATCTTCAGTGTCATTGTCCGAGGTGATACCCATTGAGAACAGTGTTATTTCTGAATTGGAAAATCTGCCAGACAGTAGATATGGAATTGCGACTGTTCGACAGTCATCGCTGGATGAAATGAAAGTTAGGTATAAATAGATTGAAGAAAAATATGTTCTATTGCAACGCTGTTGGATCCCCGTTTGAAAGGACGGGTTCTTTCGGAGCCCCAGTGCTCTCAGTTGTGTTGAAGACCGACTGGTGTACCTTCCTAACCAAGTGGAATGTCCTGCATCCAAACATGATCAGGTAATTTTTTCTTCAGATTTTAAATGTCACCTACTGCAGAGGCCGAGAAATAGTCAGGAATGTTGTATCCCGGAAGAGTGAGAATGCTAGTATTTTTGAACAAGAACTTATAAACGTGGACTGTTTGAAAAATGCATTTTGCTTTTAAATGTCTAATGTAGAGTTTAAAATAAGTACATTGATGGTTTTAAATTCTGTCGCATGAAATATGTGCACCTAATGAATTTCATGGGCATTACGCAGTCCTCACAACATTCTGCTCTGTACTGCAACTAGAAGTAGAAATTATGGTATCGAGCATCGAAATATCGGGTATCGTGGAAAATATCGTGTAGCGGTATCGAGTATCGACTATTGAGAAAAACTGGTATCGGCCCATCCCTAATAAATACCCAACAACAACTACAAAAACACGCCGGGCTGAGTGGCTCAGACGGTTAAGGCGCTGGCCTTCTGACCCCAACTTGGCAGGTTCGTTCCTGGCTCAGTCCGGTGGTATTTGAAGGTGCTCAAATACGTCAGCCTCGTGTCGGTAGATTTACTGGCACGTAAAAGAACTACTGCGGGACTAAATTCCGGCACCCCGGCGTCTCCGAAAACCGTAAAAGAGTAGTTAGTGGGACGTAAAACAAATAACATTATTAATTAACTACAAAAACAGAAGCGCAACAAGCAATTCCGTGGAAAGAAAATATTACAAGAAGTACTACTTGTTTAACATACTAAATCCAGCATCAACATATACAAATTCCAGTGTTTAACACTACAGCTTATAAAATAGGTTGAGCTTACTGCTAGCTTAACAATTACAAGTGATAACAAAGTTAAAAATATAGGTAATTACCCAACAGCAACAGCTACGGCAACATAAGTACAACAAGCAATTCCCTGGAAGGAGATTACTACAAGAAATACTACTAGTCAAACATTCTATATCGAGTAGAATATCACCAATTCAGTGTCCGCAATTTACAATTTTTACTTTACACTAGCACTAATGCTCTTCTTAAAGGATTTATTACCGGAAGGGAATCTATCAAAGACTGCTGCAGGTAATTTATTCGAATCCCTTATGGCCCTTGTTTACGAAGAAAAATGTGCCCACATCCGTATGCTGGTTTCGGGCCCTAATTTTATGCTTGTGAGCATTTCTCGATAAGTACGAGGGAGGTTCCAACTTATTCTTTATACTACTCCAAGCAGACCTTCCCGTATAGCTCTTATGAGGACCAAACAGGCGATGCCTTCTAGATTCTTCTAGATTCAAGTCTTTCCCAATTAACGTCATTCCTATTCCCGGTCATGAAACGCATCGCTCTTCTTGGAATTTTTCTAGGGAATTTATTAAACCTACCCTGTAAGGATCCCAGCATGCAGATCCATATTCGAGAATAGGTCTTACCAAACATTTACAAGCTTAGCTTTCTTGAGATTCCGTATAATAAAATGTAACGATAGCCAGGATTTCTCAACTAGATTTTCCACTTGCCCTGACCAGTTTGTGTCATTTATAATAGTTACACCTAAGTATTTACAACTTTCAACTTCAACGACACATGCACCTCCAAGTTGGCAATCCCTCTCTCCTGTCATTTGATTTTTACTGAAACACAATTTCTCGCTTTCTCCGCTGTGGATTTTCAATCGTTTTTCACGCGCCCATTTTTCAATTGTATATATATCGTACAAAAGCAATAGTTCGTCCTTCTCTGACTTTACCTCCCGGTATCTGAAGTAATCATCAGCAAATGGGCGAATCATGCATATCATTCACGAAAAGTATGAAAAGAATTGGCCCAATAACGCTACCCTAAGCCACGCCAGACGTAACGTTTCTTTTTAGAAATATAGTTTCTCCCACGGAAGCCCTCTGAGTTCTTCCATTGAGAAGTTCTCGTGTACATTTCACAACTCCGATGTCAATGTTCGTACGCGCTAACTTGTTAAAGAGGATGTCATGCAGCACAAGATCGAACGCCTTAGCAAAATCAATTCCTACTGCATCAATCTTTAGTAATCGGGAGATAGTGGGTTCGAGCCCCACTGTCGGCAGCCCTGAAGATGGTTTTCCGTGGTTTCCTCTTTTCACACCAGGAAAATGCCGGGGCTGTACCTTAAATAAGGCCACGGCCGCTTCCTTCCATTTATTAGGCCTTCCCTATCCCATCGTCGCCATAAGACCTATCTGTGTCGGTGCGACGTAAAGCAAATAGCTAGCATCAATCCTTGACCCATTGTCGAGCTTACCGATATATCTTGACACACAGAACAGAGCTGGCTTTCGCAGGAAAAGCATTCGATAAAACCATGCTGCCCCTTAAATATTATTCTAGAAGAATCACATTTTAACCTCAAATAATCTACTATTAATTTCTCTGTTTGTTTGTATACGACTGACGTCAAAATTACCGGTCTGTGGTTATTCAAGTCGCTCTTGTCACCCCCCTTTGTGAATAGGAACTACAACAACCGATTTCTGGTACCTCTGGGCCAAAGAAGACTGCACAGGAAACATGAAAGTGATAAACCGGACAAAAGTAAGAGAAAACAATGCCGGACTCAGTGAGGGACCTCCTGGTCACCAAATCATGCTCGCAAGATAGGATAGCCTGGAAGTTCTCCCATTTTTGTGACGTCATAAAACAGGTAGGAGATACCGCGGATGTGATGATGAAAGTTGTTTAAAAATAAATCCCTGGAACTATTTACCCCGATCGGCCATTGGTCTAATGAACGACCGCTGCTCAGAATAAAGGCCTACAGATTACGAGGTGTCTCATGGTGAGCACAACGAATCATCTCGGCCGTTATTCTTGGCCATTTCACTGCCAGATATCTCATCAACTGCAATCACGTAGGCTGAGTGGACCTCGTACCAATCCTCAGATGCATGTAAAATATTCGAACGTAGCCGGGAATCGAACCTGGGACCTCCGGATGGGGGCAGGTACGTCACATGTACACCAGACTGTCGTTTAAAGGAAATAAGTATCAAAGTCATCGACTCAGTATCTTGGATGTAGTCAATGTTCCCACCCACCTCAGCTGCGACGATACACAATATCATTGGCTAAATGTAAGAACGAGATAGAAAATTACATAGATATATCAATTCCTATGTATTATTGAAAAAATCGTTTAACAATGTCTTCTTCACAGCTTCTTCAAGCGTACGCACAGATCTGGGGCACGTAATACCAACACTAATGTTATCCTGCACAGCGGAAGAGCATGGGGTCGCATTAGAACTACAACCCTGCTACACGCTACCTAACACAATTAGCATTAATCAAACCCCTCAGTACGAGAGAGCTGACCTCATCGACACAAGTACTGGCAGTGCGGGACCGTCCCTTCCCGTTAATCATCGCAGCTGTAGAGGATCCATGCCTTGTTTAATAATGTAACATTTCCTAGCATGAATAGCTTGATATACACACAATTATTTCTATGACACTGGTAATAAATAGTAAATATTATACCAAGTATTATTTCTAAAAGAAATGGTTGAAATATTACTGTTGGACTACGATGCATAGTCGTTTACAGATTCTTTCTTCAACCAATAATAATAATATTGTTTGCTTTAAGCAGGCTCAATTTGTGTTTTATGTTTATATCTACGCACATCCAGAGTAATCCCATGGGATAAATCTCTAAACGATATACTGAATGACTACTTGTAAGGCCGAAGACCTACAAATTACAAGGTGACGCGTTGTGCGCATAATGAATCATTTCCTTCGTTATTCTTGGCTTTCTAGACTGGGGTGGCTTTCTTAACGCCGTAAAGCACCTCAGTTGGTGTCATGTAGCCCAAGTATACCTTTAAGTAGCCCTCACGTCGAGGTAAAAGTCTCTAACGTGGCCGAGAATCAGACCAAGGACCTCCGGTAAGTGGCACGCTCACTACCTCCACACAGTGACGTGGAATATCCATTCAGTAATCGTTCACAAATGTAGTACGTCAGGTGGTAACTTTCAGTAGTTTTGTATTTCACAGAGAAATAATAATAATAATAATAATAATAATAATAATAATAATAATAATAATAATAATAATAATAATAATAATAATTATAATAATAATAATAATAATAATAATAATAATAATTATAATAATAATAATAATAATAATAATAATAATTTATATATATATATATTATAAGCAGAATAGTTGTTTGTCTGTCTGTCTGTCTGTCTGTCTGTCTGTCCGTCTGTCCGTATCTCATGCCAATCCATACGGTACCGTTCCATCAATCTGAACCAAATTTGGTATACTTACCTTTTAGGACCCTGCGGGTAACCCCATCTATAAGAAATTTTAACTTCCTTCTCCATTCCCTAGATTTAGACACTTTGGCACATTAACATAAGCTAATATAGGCGAAATACACAATTTGTCGTACAAGGACAGGACAAAGTTCATTTTAAGCCTCACGACGCGTAGAACAAATCTCGGTTAGGCCCTACGGGTCCAGAAAACCATGTTTCAAGGGCCTAAAACCAGCCGTTTTGGAGATATTGGCATCACACTAGCCCACTGTAGAAACTGCATGAAGAAATGACCAGCAGTAACCAAGTATTCTGCAGTAGAATACAGGCCTGGTGTTCGAAGTAGGCAAGTACGTAAACGTAGGCTAGGCCAAGGAGAGATTCTGCTACACATGTGCCTGTCTCGAAAAACGCACTATGGGGGTAAGCCATCCCTACGGATTTTGGTCGGGAGGGTGTGGCATATATAAAAGTAATCGAAAATAGTGTCGAAACCATAGGTTTCGGGGTCGCTGAGATGAACAGTGACCCTCCACATGTCGTTCAAGTCCAAGTTCAGTTCCCATCGGCAAGGGCGTGAGAAGGGATGAAAAATTGTCCAAAATTGCCCAGTTTGTGTATTTATGTGTGTGCACCCCTCTGAGCGGGAGTGGAAAGTGGATGAAGTATAAAAGTAATAGGAAACGGCCAATATTAAGGCAGAATCCATAGTTTTTGGCATCGCTGTGATGAATATTGACGCTCCAGATGTCGTTTAAGACCAAGATCACATGCATCGACACGTGAGTGAGAAGGGGTGAAAAAGAAAATATCCAAAATAACACGCTATGGGTGAATGTATGTTCCAGCATAGCTATCAAACAACAAACAGACAAACAAACAAACAAACAAACCACTAAAAATGACTGTGGGGGCAGGACTCACCTAACTCCGTGACTCTCTGGATGTCGTTTAACTCACTTTAGGCCCGGTCGGAATGGAGGTTGAGAAGGGTTGAAAAAACGACCAAAATCACCGAGATTATGGATGTATGTGTTGTATTCCAGCATAACTAAAACTGGTGCACACATGACTTTTGACATTTGAACAGAACTTACGTGGGGTAAGACACCCTTAACACGCCTGGCGGAGTGGATGATACTGAAAAATTATCGAGAACGACGAATATTACTGTCGAATCCATAGTTTTTAAGGTCGCTTAGATGAATACTGACACTTCGGATGCCCTTATTTTGAAGATCATACCACATCACAAAACTCAACCAAACTCGGTACGGATATGAGTTACTATCTCGAAAGGATGCTGTAGGGATAAGCTACCCCTGGGGGAGGGGGGTGACATGTAGAATAATCAAAAAAAGCCGATATTGGTGTCGAATCTATAGTTTTCGGGGTCACTGAGAAGAATAGTGACACTCCGAATGTCGTTTTAGTCCAAGTTCAGCACCCATCGGCTTTGTTATTCAGAAGGGGTGATAAAGAAAATATCCAAATTCTCCAGGATTAATGATGTTTACACAGTTTTTGGTGTCGCTTAGCGGATTGGTCCCAGTGACAGCTGAAATCGTGTACATCATAACTATAATGCGACGCGTAAATACATTAATTTATAACTTATTTTTATAATGGTTTGAAAGAATCAACTACTTCCCAGACAGTCTGGGCTGCCACAAAGAAGTACTTTAAGGCAAAGCAAAATCATTTCAAGCTAAAACTTAAAATTATATACATAACAATATTTCAATTTAAAAATTTACAAAAGAATTCATAAACAATCAATCACAGTCATAATTAAGAAAACTTTAAAAAAACACTTGAATTAAGTAATACAAATCCTAAAAGTGAAAGGTGTGAAAGAGAAAATTACTTAAATTGTAGATGTACGTGTGTACAATATCTTCCAGAATAGCTCTCAACCAAACTTCGTATAAATATGAATTACTACCTCGGAAAGGTACTGGAGGAGTAAAACACATTCTAACAAACCTAAGGGAGGGAATGACGTACAAGAATAATCAAAAACGACCAACATTAGCGTCGAATCCATAGTTTCCGTGGTCGCTGAGTTATATTAGGGCACTCTGGGTGCCGTTTAAGTACCAGTTCAGCTGAGTGCATGGCGAAAAGTGATGATGAAGAAAATGTTCAAACTTACCGATATTATTTTGATTAACGAGAAGGAAAATAATCTATAAGACTTGAAATTTAACACAACAATAACTTCTAAACTACAAAATAGTTATTAATCAGTCAACGTCATAATAACTAAATGTACAAAAATTTTCTTCACACATAATTAACAAGTAAAACAATACCTAAAGGAAACAATAAAATGCCCGGGCAGCGCCGGGCAACCTAACTAGTAATAAATAAAACAGTAACGACCGTGTGACTGTACATTGATTACTTTAGTGTTCTTTTAGTTGTCCCTTTCAAGTGTAACAATGACCACCTACATATATCTTAGCTTTGTTGTCTGTTTATTTGTTGTTTGGGTTCTGTGCCATTTTCTCCGTTTCACCCAGAGCCTTTCAAACCCACATCAATGTAAAGTATTCCAGTGTGAAATACATCAATTATACCTGCAAGTAACTAAATTAAGGCAGTGTTTTAAATACCAGACCGGCAGGTATATCAGCACGTCAGAAGATGTTTGGAGGATTATCGCATTCCATATTCATGAGTTAGGCCTATCTGCCTATATTTAATTTGGATGTTCGCCTGGATAACTTCCAGTGCGTATTTTGCACTGTTTTAAACGCAAGGAATATAATCCACTGAAAAGCACTTGCATGGCATTTTCCATATATCCCCAAACTAATATTTTTTTCAAGGGACTATTACTTGAAGAATTTCCATACTTCTACTCCTTAAACTGACAGTTGGGCACATTTCAGAAGAGGAAGCGGTAAAGAACTCAGAAGACTCCCAGGGGTTTAAGAAAGAGCATTGTGTTGAAGGAGTGCATAAATTGCACCCACAGAACGCATAATGCTTCTATTTTCTAAATGTAACTCCTTTGTTTTCGGAAAAGAAATTTTGTTTTACCCCAGTCACCCAGTGGTATGGCTTATCCTCTGCGTTATCGGACCTTATGCCCTGTCAAGTGTTCCCTCAGTCTTTAGCTTTAGAGTGCTTGAGTGTTTTAAATAGTCTGTTTTTCATATTTTTCTTGGCCTTTCTTGTTAACCGATTTATTTTCTTCCTGTTCATGGCCATTTAGTATGGACTACGTCTCCAGTATCCTTCGAACCAATTTTCTATATGTAGCTTCCCCATTGATCCGAGGGTGAAGGGCGTCATATTTGTTTTGAAGGCTGAAGGTGTATTCTGCTCTATGTAATGAGTGATGTTAATTCTGGGCCTATAAATGGCAGTTGTGAATTGCAAAATGCAGATTGTTTACAGGGTTGGAAAACCTTCTAATATGTTGGAAACTGTAATCTGAGGGTTCTGTTTCCCTTCTGGAACATTGTTCTGGAAGCCATGGCTCCTTCTGGGTAATACACTGACTGACAGAGCAAATGCAACACCAAGAAGGAGTGGTCAGAACTTTATGCCAATTGCAGGGTAGACTGACGTCACTGAAGTATGCTCATGATGTGAAATGCGCCGCTGTGCTGCGCACGTAGCGAACGATAAATGGGACACGGCGTTGGCGAATGGCCCACTTCGTACCGTGATTTCTCAGCCGACAGTCATTGTAGAACGTGTTGTCGTGTGCCACAGGACACGTGTATAGCTAAGAATGCCAGGCCGCCGTCAACGGAGGCATTTCCAGCAGACAGACGACTTTACGAGGGGTATGGTGATCGGGCTGAGAAGGGCAGGTTGGTCGCTTCGTCAAATCGCAGCCGATACCCATAGGGATGTGTCCACGGTGCAGCGCCTGTGGCGAAGATGGTTGGCGCAGGGACATGTGGCACGTGCGAGGGGTCCAGGCGCAGCCCGAGTGACGTCAGCACGCGAGGATCGGCGCATCCGCCGCCAAGCGGTGGCAGCCCCGCACGCCACGTCAACCGCCATTCTTCAGCATGTGCAAGACACCCTGGCTGTTCCAATATCGACCAGAACAATTTCCCGTCGATTGGTTGAAGGAGGCCTACACTCCCGGCGTCCGCTCAGAAGACTACCATTGACTCCACAGCATAGACGTGCACGCCTGGCATGGTGCTGGGCTAGAGCGACTTGGATGAGGGAATGGCGGAACGTCGTGTTCTCCGATGAGTCACGCTTCTGTTCTGTCAGTGATAGTCACCGCAGACGAGTGTGGCGTCGGCGTGGAGAAAGGTCAAATCCGGCAGTAACTGTGGAGCGCCCTACCGCTAGACAACGCGGCATCATGGTTTGGGGCGCTATTGCGTATTGCGTATGATTCCACGTCACCTCTAGTGCGTATTCAAGGCACGTTAAATGCCCACCGCTACGTGCAGCATGTGCTGCGGCCGGTGGCACTCCCGTACCTTCAGGGGCTGCCCAATGCTCTGTTTCAGCAGGATAATGCCCGCCCGCCCACACACTGCTCGCATCTCCCAACAGGCTCTACGAGGTGTACAGATGCTTCCGTGGCCAGCGTACTCTCCGGATCTCTCACCAATCGAACACGTGTGGGATCTCATTGGACGCCGTTTGCAAACTCTGCCCCAGCCTCGTACGGACGACGAACTGTGGCAAATGGTTGACGGAGAATGGAGAACCATCCCTCAGGACACCATCCGCACTCTTATTGACTCTGTACCTAGACGTGTTTCTGCGTGCATCGCCGCTCGCGGTGGTCCTACATCCTACTGAATCGATGCCGTGCGCATTGTGCAACCTGCATATCGGTTTGAAATAAACATCAATTATTCGTCCGTGCCGTCTCTGTTTTTTCCCCAACTTTCATCCCTTTCGAACCACCCCTCCTTGGTATTGCATTGTCACTGTCAGTCAGTGTATTATTCCTGTTCCCTTTACTATGGAACTTAAATTGTTATGGCTTATCTATATATATATAAAATAAGAGTTTTGTCTGTACATTGCTCAGAATTTGAAAAGGACTGTATTTCTCTATCGGTCATGTCCACAGTAACAAGAAAATGCATTTTTTACTTTTCCGTAATTTCTGTCTGTCTGTCTGTCTGTCTGTCTGTCTGTCTGTCTGTCTGTCTGTCTGTCTGTCTGTCTGTCTATCTGTCTGTATGTATGTACACGCATCACGAGAAAACGGCTCAAGAGTATTTTATGAAAATGGGAATGTAAAGTCGGGTGATGATCCGCTACAATCTAGGCTATAAATTATTTTATTCACTCTGAGTGAAATGGTATTTTAGGGGAAGGCCTGAAATGTAATTCTCAAATAAGTTATTTATGTTATTAGTGGTCGTATCTATAAATACTACATAACTAACCCAACTTTAGTTATGTCGTAAGTTAGTAGTAGGTGTGTAAGAAGTTATTAAATTTCCGATGTTTTATACATAGTTACCGTACCGCATATAATCGGAGATATTCAGCGCCGAGTCACGAGAAAATGGGTAAACAGAATTTAGTGAAAATCGGTATGTAAAATCTGAGAATAAGGAACTACAGTCAACGATATAAATAATTTTGTAAGACACCCTAATATCACAGAGTCGAAAGAAAATTAATGTGAAGGCCTGCAATATAGAAAGCTCATAAACTTTATCAACAATAACACTACATTGACCATTGTTTGTTGTGATGTGCTTTTTGTCTTCTCTTTCCTCTCATCCCCGATAGGATTACTGCAGCGTACCGATGTTTGTTTTAATTTGCTTGATGTCGCACCGACACGGGTAGGTCTTATGGCGTCGATGGGATAGGAAATGAATAGTGGTGTGAAGGAAGCGGCCTTGGCTTTAAGGTACAGCCTGGTGTGACTGGTGTGAAAATGGGAAACCACGGAATACCATATTTTTTTTGCTTAACGTCGCACCGACACAGATATATCTTATGCGACGATGGGATAGGAAAGGTCTAGGAAGTGCAAGGAAGCGGCCGTGGCTTTAATTAAGGTACAGTCTCGGCATTTGCCTGGTGTGAAAATGGGAAACCACGGAGAACCATCGTCAGGGCTGCCGACAGTGGGGCTCGAACCCACCATCTCCCGAATACCATCTTCAGGGTTGCCGGCAGTGGGGTTCGAAACCACTATCTCTCGGATGCAATCTCACAGCTGCGCGCCCCTAACCACACGGCCAACTCGCTTGGTCGTACCGACTGTAACAGCCTGCCTGTATATTGGTGGGAAGTAGCTGGGGTGTAAGATAACTTTCTTCATTAGCATGCCATTCCTCTGGATCATACATTTCCTGATATACACTGACTGACAGAGCAAATGCAACACCAAGAAGGAGTGGTCAGAACTTTATGCCAATTGCAGGGTAGACTGACGTCACTGAGGTATGCTCATGATGTGAAATGCGCCGCTGTGCTGCGCACGTAGCGAACGATAAATGGGACACGGCGTTGGCGAATGGCCCACTTCGTACCGTGATTTCTCAGCCGACAGTCATTGTAGAACGTGTTGTCGTGTGCCACAGGACACGTGTATAGCTAAGAATGCCAGGCCGCCGTCAACGGAGGCATTTCCAGCAGACAGACGACTTTACGAGGGGTATGGTGATCGGGCTGAGAAGGGCAGGTTGGTCGCTTCGTCAAATCGCAGCCGATACCCATAGGGATGTGTCCACGGTGCAGCGCCTGTGGCGAAGATGGTTGGCGCAGGGACATGTGGCACGTGCGAGGGGTCCAGGCGCAGCCCGAGTGACGTCAGCACGCGAGGATCGGCGCATTCGCCGCCAAGCGGTGGCAGCCCCGCACGCCACGTCAACCGCCATTCTTCAGCATGTGCAAGACACCCTGGCTGTTCCAATATCGACCAGAACAATTTCCCGTCGATTGGTTGAAGGAGGCCTGCACTCCCGGCGTCCGCTCAGAAGACTACCATTGACTCCACAGCATAGACGTGCACGCCTGGCATGGTGCCGGGCTAGAGCGACTTGGATGAGGGAATGGCGGAACGTCGTGTTCTCCGATGAGTCACGCTTCTGCTCTGTCAGTGATAGTCACCGCAGACGAGTGTGGCGTCGGCGTGGAGAAAGGTCAAATCCGGCAGTAACTGTGGAGTGCCCTACCGCTAGACAACGCGGCATCATGGTTTGGGGCGCTATTGCGTATGATTCCACGTCACCTCTAGTGCGTATTCAAGGCACATTAAATGTCCACCGCTACGTGCAGCATGTGCTGCGGCCGGTGGCACTCCCGTACCTTCAGGGGCTGCCCAATGCTCTGTTTCAGCGGGATAATGCCCGCCCACACACTGCTCTCATCTCCGAACAGGCTCTACGAGGTGTACAGATGCTTCCGTGGCCAGCGTACTCTCCGGATCTCTCACCAATCGAACACGTGTGGGATCTCATTGGACGCCGTTTGCAAACTCTGCCCCAGCCTCGTACGGACGACCAACTGTGACAAATGCTTGACAGAGAATGGAGAACCAACCCTCACGACACCATCCGCACTCTTATTGACTCTGTACCTCGACGTGTTTCTGCGTGCATCGCCGCTCGTGGTGGTCCTACATCCTACTGAGTCGATGCCGTGCGCATTGTGTAACCTGCATATCGGTTTGAAATAAACATCAATTATTCGTCCGTGCCGTCTCTGTTTTTTCCCCAACTTTCATCCCTTTCGAACCACTCCTCCTTGGTGTTACATTTGCTCCGTCAGTCAGTGTATCTGGTACGTAACACACTGGTTCATCATAGTATTCTAGCTACACAATCCCTACTCTGAGCCACTGATTGGATTGAGTAGTGTGCATATTTAACGGAATAATGACAGAGGAGTGTTCACGGCAGTCTGCGACCTGGTTATTCCAGCTCTGGAACTTTGGACTGTTAGATCGGCACCGTAGTACTGTTCGTTGAAAGTGAGAAAGTGTGCGGTTTTTCATTTGATCGAGTATTTTATATCATAACATTGCTTTCAATCGCTACATTCCTACTGACTTTTTTGTAATGACCTATGTTGAATTAAGTTAGGAAAACCACCAAGTCAGTCTTTCTGAGAATCCCGTAGCGAAGCACGGGTACATCAGCTAGTCTTTCTCTAAAACTTCGTAATTTCGTGGGTATCTTGGTCTAATTCCCTCTGTAATAATTTATCGAGCTTCTATGCTCCCTTGCGATGTAAACTTTTAAATCCTTTTTGTTGTTGTTTTCAAATAACGCAAGTAATAAGAAATGAAAGAAAAGAAATGTTTAAACTAAATATTGTTGGCAAAATTTAAACTTTGGATCATGCTTTATCCAACCATTCACCGATCACGCTTCTTTCCCTCTCTGCTCCTCGTAAACAATCGTAATAATAATAATAATAATAATAATAATAATAATAATAATAATAATAATAATAATGGGCTCATGAAAGGGTTGATCATGTACAAGATCGACAGTGAATAAGTGGAACGCAAGTCTCAACTTGTACACGAGAGACAAACATATAGAGACTAGACATTCACCAATTAAAACAGGAGACTACCTGAGCTTCTCCTTGGCATTCAGTTCACTCTCATAGCTTCTTAAAACGGCCAGTTATGTGTTCGCACTCAGAGGTAACAATAGTGCCAAGAACAAGATTCCACATCTCCGGTATACATAAGCCATAAAACTTGACTCTGCCGCCAGACACAAACACAAAATATTATATAAACGGATGAACGTTTTTCCAGGTAACGTCCGGTTACCGAAGAGATGCCAGGGATGGATGTACCGGTATAATGGGCTCCAGTGCGTCCCACAAAATATCAACGAGACCTCCGGAAACTACCCCTTGACATGTCTCCGTCAAATATGCAACTTAATAGCAATGCATCCGATGTAAAAGGGCGTACATGCACTCAGCCATCCATGTGCCTAACCAGGAATGCGTATTCATCGCACCAGGTGACCTTTTTCCAATCACACTCTAGTGTTGATAATTTTGTGCTCACCTCATGCTCTGCTATCTTTGGAGTGCAGTCATAATTAGGGTACAACAGGTTCTTCGACTTCGGAGTCTCATAAGCTACAGAGTTCGTTAAACTATGTGCTGTGAAACATTGCTCTGGTCACCAGCGTTGTACCGCGAGGCAATTTATCGAACTGTGGCCCTGCGGTCGCTCCGAACGAAGCGTGATATTCTTCGACCTCCTCCGATATCAATGAGTCACTGTCGGCGCATGGCTGAACGACGATTCGTTGTTTGCCCTTCGTCACTTTTGATGAACACTCACAACATCAACAAGCCGCAACCTTTCAGTGAACCTGATGCCAGGGTACCTTGCCATCACACTGACCTCTATCATACTTGGAAATATCGCTCACTTTTCACATTCTGACGCTTTATACGCAGCGAGCCATTCGGCGTGCCGTTCATATATCATGCTGACAAAGTGTCAAGTGAAAATAGCCACGTTCTAGACACGACAAATTTTCCCACAATTTCAGAGTTGAAAACCTTTTGAAATAGTGCAATCTAGGAAATGTTGACATTCTGATTGTGTTGTCTATAAAATGAAAGCGGAATTGTACTAGACGGTTCTCATGGTTGTGTTAATATAATTTTGTCGGCCGATGCTGAGTGTGAAAAGACAGCTATAACGTGGATTGTCCAGAATATTCACAGTCATCCTTGAAAAACTAATACTTCAGCCGGGATCGATCCCATAAACTTGAGATTACCTCGACTAATTATTCACTGAGACAGATTTCACCGGAGAAATTTTACCCAGAAGTGGTTCTATTGTTATTGTAAGGTATTTTACATATGTATTTTGAAAATAACCTAAGAGGAAGGTCATGTTATACATGTGCTCAGAGCAAACGATCTGTCAAAGTACAAAATCAAAAAGTATTCAGGTACAACCTTATAAGAGGAATAAAGATGCTTTCATACGAATTTGCAGTCGACATTTTGAAACATTACAATAATTGCGTGTAAATTAATACATCTTCTATTACTAACTGTTGTTATATAAGTTTACACGGTATCTTGTTGAGTACTTTCGTCGTGCGTTCGTAAAGGAAATATATCTTGCAGGCTGAACGCTGAAAGTCATACCAGTTTTTAACGAAGATGCATGATGTGTGTACTAATTGACTGAGGCATGGCAAAGTTACTGGTTTCTTCCATATTTTTAATGAGCTCTCATTAAAATAACAAAAGTAGTAGCGAAATCCTTTGTAACGTAACAACGTGCATAGCTTATTTTAACACGTGGAGCTATCAAGTAAAATTCACATTCAACAAAGTTGGTGCGAACGAAGTGAAGCGTGTAATTTACTCCCTCAAGTCAGATGCTCCGGGTAATGACGACATACCATTATCTTTCATAAAAAATATTATTAGTGCCATACTACCTATTCTGACTCATTTATTTAATCATTGCCTCGTACAGAGAGTATTCCCAACTGTGTGGAAGCACGGTATCGTCATTTCCATTCCTAAGAAGAATTCCCCTAGTTTACCATCAGATTATCGCCCTATATCCATTCTCCCACCCCTTTCCAAAGTAATAGAACGCTTGGTACACGAACAAGTCCTCACTTACTTGACTAACTACTCACTGCTTGACCCTTACCAATCTGGTTTCAAGAAAGGACACAGCACAACAACTGCTCTACTGAAAGTAGCTGATGCTATCCGACACGCAATGGACACTCGACAAGTGACTGTACTGGTTCTACTTGATTTTTCTAGTGCTTTTGATACTGTTGTTCCTCAACTGCTACTTTCAAAACTGGATTAATTAAATTTCAGCAAGACGGCAATAAACTTTTTCAGTTCGTACTTCAAAAATCGCCGTCAGTGTGTCAAAGTAAATAATAGCAGATCTGAGTGGCTTAACAAACCCCTCGGTGTCCCCCAAGGGTCTGTACTTGGACCATTGCTGTTTGCAATTTACTTACACGATGTTGCCAAATCGATTACACATTGCAAGTATCATCTTTACGCCGATGATCTGCAGATCTACTACCACTCAAGAACTGATAAAATTAAGAGTGCTGTAGAAAAAGTTAATGCAGATTTAAGTCTCATAAGTAATTTTGCATTGAATAACAATCTCAAAATTAATCTTCTTAAAACGCAAGCAATAATCATTGGTACTTCGAAAAACTTACACGTCTTAAAGCAATACGAAATTCCTCCTGTAGCACTAAACAATACCATTATTCCATATTGTGAAACAGTTATGAATCTTGGTGTGGCTATAAGCGAAACATTGAACTGGTCGCAACATGTGACGAAAGTGTGCCAAAAGATATATCAAAGCCTGCATCCTCTGAAGTGGTTTAAAAATATATTTCCTTGGTCCCTGAAAATAAAGCTCATTCAATCATTTTTGTTTCCAATTCTCGAATACTGTGATACGGTTTTTATTGATATCAATAACGAGCAAGACATGAGACTGCAACGTGCCCAAAATGCATGCATCAGGTATGCATTCGACATACGACCATATGCCCACGTATCCCCATACTATAGACAATTATCTTGGTTACAACTGAATGACAGGCGTAGACTCCACGCAACTACTTTGGTGTATCAAGTGCTTTCTGAAAACACTCCTCCTTACCTATCCACCAGATTTCGCTACCTTAGTTCCCTACACCTGTTCAATACCCGGTCAGGCTGTACGCTAGAAATTCCTGTGCATCGAACCGCAACCTACAACAGATCGTTCACGATCACCGCCACGAGCTGGTGGAATGAACTCCCCATTGACATCAGAGAAGCTAAATCTAAGACAAAATTTAAAATCCTTTGCCAGCGTCATCTTATAAGCACTTTCAGTCTTCCTTGAGTGTGAATGGGATGCATGAATGAGAGTGAATATGGTTGTTTATTGTAATGTGTTCATGTTTATACTTTAGTTATACTTTACTCACTTTAGTTAGTTTAGTTAATGATTCTTTAGTTGCTATAGTTATACTTCAGGTTGTAAAGATTTCATATGTTTAAATTTTATGTAAAAATTATATTGTATATACATGAAGTGGTTAAGTGTAAGAAAGGACCGGGAGCCCTAACTTCGCCACAATAAAGACGTTTTGATTATAATTTTTTTGTCTTTTTTCTGTTGACATTCTCCTGTACTGTTCTTACGGAATTAGTTTTCCCTTTTAAGAGTTGTATATATTTGCTATGTAGATTATGTGCGCTGAATTCATGTATTTACCTTACTTTAGGAAAATAGATTGTTAAGTGAAGGACATACGACAACTGGACTCTACTTTACTGCTAGATATCATGTTCAAATTCAATTATTCTAATGTTCATTGCCAATGAGTGTGTTTTACAAATAATTAATTGTAGTGATTTATTGTATCTAGTGAAATAGCTTATTTTGCCTTCAATAATTTGTTTTATAAATAGCAGAGTGGATATTATGTACAGCATATATTTATTAGATAACGTGTCAGTGTATCTCATTATTAACTACTGTCCGACTCATTGGCTGAATGGTCAGCGTACTGGCCTTCGGTTCAGAGGGTCCTGGGTTCGATTCCCGGCAGGGTCGGGAATTTTAACCAGCATTGGTTAATTTCTCTGGCACGGGGGCTGGGTGTTTGTGCAGTCTTCATCATCATTTCATCCTCATCATGACGCGCAGGTCGCCTAAGGGAGTCAAATCGAAAGACCTGTACCTGGCGAGCCGAACATGTCCTCGGACACTCCCGGCACTAAAAGCCATACGCCATTTCATTTCATTATTAACTGCTCATTTTCCATTGCGTCTTCCTATTAAAATTGGATTCCCGAATCGTCGAGTATGAGCTGAAATTCTTACTGTTTTTATTGCAACGTCATTAAATGGGCGTTCAGTCCTGAATTGTTATTTTGTTTATTTGGCCGTTTGTCTTTCTGTTTCTCAGTATTTATTAAGCAATAGCAATATTTACTCTCGAAACAACTCAATTCAAACGTTACCTCCGCACAGAACACAGCGTCAAACAATAAAATTGGATGAGCAAGTAGGAACTACCTATCCCGGTGTTCGCATGATTCCTATGTATTTGGGGATTTTAGATTTGAATATATATTATATATCTCGGAGAAAACATTAGGAATTTTGTCGTTTACATCTGTGGTTCCATTCTTTGACGGAGTTGAGAGTTTATTATATGAAATTATTCGTTTTCGTAATAAAATCCAATATAATATTAAAGTTCCACAAACAATGTTCACGGATTTCCAAATATTTGACTGCTTCATATATCGAGGAAGCTAAAATACGAAACTACGTACATGTCACAAATTTGAATCCAAATTTGAATCCGGATTACTTATTCTATAACAAATGAATAGGAACATAACAAATGAGTAATGAAATAATAATGAGAACAACATAGAATGGAAGAAACCAGTACCACATTAGAGAAGATACAAGGTGAAAACGAACTAGTTAAAGACAATAACAATAATCTGATATGTGGATTAACACAAGTTTAATTATCCCTCCTGTTGTAATACGTTTGATCTGTACCATGAAGGACGTTTTAAAACGACAAAATGCATAGGTCATCATGTTATACGCGGTGAATGGAATTATAATTATCTTGTACATATTAATAAATCCTATCAATCGCAGAATGCTATCCCGTACGCGCAGATTTCTCTGTCTCACTGCTAGGAGTGCTGGCTATAGATCAACCTTCCTGGTGATATCTATTAGGAAGAATGGGATGTTAAATTAACGCTAATGTCCACCAGATGGTTTCAAATGGAAATACTTTCTATCTAAATCTTTTCGAAATAAAACGTACATTTTCCTTGACTGATGAGATCATGATCACAGCCATAGACCGTCCAGTTTTGCGTGGAATTCGAACAACAAGAGGATGATATATAATTTTCAGTTTTCCACTTTCATTGGCTGGGATTCAAGCCACTACTACCTATGTGGGTGAGACTACATATTATTATTATTATTAGTATTATTTTTATTGGTGATAAGAGCTCATATTTTGTGTGTTTTCTCCACGTCATTGTTTACTAATACTAGGGAGATTGTCTAATGCAAATCTACAGAAACTTATTTTGAATACATTAACTGCACCTACTGTAAGTGAGTTTTAAATCTTAGGCGGTACGGATAAACGATTCACAACTACACTCAAAGTAATGGGGACATATTATACACACATTGAGATTCATCAACTTTTAGTATATCAAAGAAGGAAATTTATTTCATAGTACTGCTCAAGATAGTATTCGTTTTTACGATGATATTGAAAATGGAATGTAAAATGTTCGAATGAAAAAACTAACACAAGGATAGCATCATATATTGCAATGTGACTGTGAGTACCGAGACTGGTGAGTGGCAACAATATTTCATTGGGGTTGGCTGAGTTCTTTGATCTTGGAACCTGGTCAAATACGGAAAAAGAGTGCGGAATTATCTGGAAGCGGAAACTACGAAATACTTTGACGATAATCTGCCCAAAGCTTACATGTAGTGCGAAGCTAGAACCACGAGGTTGAGTTGAGTTAGCCTAGTCACCAGACAGACAGCAAGTCCTGAGCGAGTCATTCGGAAAAGTGTCAGGGAAAAGTGCATTTCTCGGATGAAATTGTGGAGTTAACTGCAAAGGGAACAACACTGCCCAAGGACTTTAGTTAATGGCAGTATATTTCATTAACCATGAACATCTGTTGCTGTAATTTAAAAAGTTAATAAATATCATGTGTTTTGAGCGGCGAGTTCTCTCAAGGGGGGGGGGGGGGGCAAAATGTTGCACGTAACATGTGTTGGCAGCACGGTGAATCTGTTATTTAAAAACTGTTCAGTTGGCAATGACCTCCTGCTGCATTATAGTATAGATACAAGATTGCTAAGGGAAGAAGAAGAAGACGACATGTTTCTGCACTATTAAAGTGTGTTTGTTATAATATTATATGTATCCAATACTTTCGGCGTAAGGATAAATGAAATAGTTCAATGTCAGTGATTCAGTATTGGTAACAGTCCATACAGGACAGTCTGATTCGCCTTATCATATACTGTAACTGTTTCCACCTATGGAAACATTGGTTGTATGTACGTCCGTATGGATTGTTTTTATCGGTCTCAGCATAACACTGCCATCATTGAGCACCTACCCCTCCTTAGTTATGGTGTGTAATTTAATTAGAGCATTTTTGTAGTCAATAATTCTATCGCTGGTAAATCTTCACGTTTTAATTTCTATCCAGTAGAATGACGTATAACATTAGATCGTCAGGAACGAATGTCTTAGAAGCATTCAGTGTATGCTTGCGAGTGATATAATTCCAGTTATTTTCATACATGAGTCTTACCTTTAAACCTGAATATTCTACTCGTCAAGTAAGATCAATGGGTGTTATAAATAGATCTGTAGAATAATCATTACTCCTTAAATTAACTCACAGGGTTAAAGCAAGTCAGTAGTTCTACGTGATTGTTGATATTGCACTCTCTGCTACGGGACCTCCGCTTTTACGTAGAATCTGAACAGTAAGGAATAGACGCTTCTTCTCAAAACTTCCACAAGCACTGGCTCGGATAAAAACCACGCCCGCCTTGGTGAGGAGACAGTGACATTTCCACTTGGCTATCATGCCCCTATGTTCACACATATCCTGAACTATAGTAAAAATAATAATGAGGCAGTGAAATGTCAATTCCGGTGTGTTGCATCCTATCACTTTATCATTGGATAAATTGATTTTGAAGACACGGTGAGAGTCTATTTATAGGTATAAACTACAAAGGAGTTTGTGATCAAGCTGGATAATCGGAAACTAGAGCTAGTTGATTAAAAACTGTCGTCAAAAATATATTGTCTCTCAAGCACCAACACCCTTGATGTCCGACCGAATTACAAGACTTGCCTTTTCAAAATCTTGATTCATTTAGAAATTGCTGATATCTAACGTTAAACTGCTTCAATGGATGTCGTTCCGACACGTCGAACATTCGATTAAAATAATTAAGATGAATATGCTTTCAACGCTGGTATACGTAAGTTCCAGGATATTGAAGAAAGACAACCATTTTTTGCAGACTAAAGTGTGTTTCACATTCATGTTGCCCTAATATAACTTTGTCATCAATAATTAATTAAAGAGGTAAATTTTAAAGGCTATATGATTCATAAGAATTTACTCATTACAGACAGGATATGGGATAAATAACGGATTAGTGTAACAGGTATTAATATACTGTGGTTGTCCGGGAAAGAAAACACATATTACGATTCATTTTTCCTATAGAATTGCTGACATGTGTAGATTGAATGTGTGTGTGTTCGTGTACTTGTAGTGTATTTGTATGTGGGAGAAAGACACAAAGAAGCTATTCACTTACTGCAAATTGCCTGAAATGATTAAATGCAAGCAGCATCCACTTACAGCTCCAGGCATCCACTGTCGTGTTAGATGATGAAGGCTGTAATTTGTACTGTATTATACAATATCTCTTATGTTCTGATGACTTCAGAATGTTAATTGATACTAAATGTAACTCGCCAATACAGGAACACAAAGAATTAAAGTCTGTTGTGCAGTTGAATATCACTCACTGTTGACGTTTTTAACAATATTTTATTTTATTTAAGGAAATATTTTTGAGATTAAATTTTACTTACAACGTTTTAGTGTGGTTTAATTTGTCCATTATCTATTTCTGGTATGTTTTATCACTAGGGTCTTAGAGTCGGTTATATACTATAAACCATATACTGGTATTCGGGAAAGGAATACTTATTTGAGGTCGTACCCTTTTGACATTCGTAAACATTGTCCGACTCCTCGGCTGAATGGTCAGCGTACTGGCCTGCGGTTCAGAGGGTCCCGGGTTCGATTCGCGGCCGGGTCGGGGATTTCAACCTTCATTAGTTAATTCCAGTGGCCCGGGGACTGGGTGTTTGTGCTGTCCCCAACATCCCTGCAAGTCACACACCACACATAACACTGTCCTCCACCACAATAACACGCAGTTACCTACACATGGCAGATGCCGCCCATCCTCATCGGAGGGTCTGCCTTCCAAGGGCTGCAATCGGCTAGAAATAGCCACACGAAATTATTATTCGTATACATTCAGTGAGATAAAATGTCATAGTATGGATTTTTAAAATGTGAATCTGAAGAACCTACATATCAACACAGAAAACATGTGATGAATATATATATTTATAAACAAAAGTATCATCTGCCTATCCTTTTCATTATTCGGTAATTAATGTTTTTTGCATGCTTCAGATGTTTTGAAACTGAATGGCGGAAAGGATTGTTCCATGTCTATATAGATGTATGACTGTCTGTTCCATAATCAATTAAGAACCCATTCATCCATTTTGTTTAAACTTGATATTGAGACTAAGAAAAGCCACGCTTAGAGCTCTTTGTTTCGAAATTCGAACTTGAACAGGACCTTATTAAAAATACAAACTTCAAAATACACTATGTGATCAAAGGTATCCGGACACCCCCCAAAACATACGTTTTTCATCTTAGGTGCATTGTGCTGCCATCTACTGCGAGGTACTCCATAGCAGCGACCTCAGCAGTCATTCGACATTTTGAGAGAGCAGAATGAGGCGCTCCGCGGAACTCACGGAGTTCGAACGTGGTCAGGTGATTGGGTGTCACGTGTCAGAAGTCTGTACGTGAGATTTCCACACTCCTAAACATCCCTAGGTCCACTGTTTGTGATGTGATAGTGAAGTGGAAACGTGATGGGATACGTAAAGCACGAAAGCGTACAGGCCGACCTCGTCTGTTGACTGACAGAGACCGCCGACAGTTGAATAGGGTCGTCAAGGGTAATAGACAGGCATCTATCCAGATCATGATACAGGAATTCCAAACTGCATTAGGATCCACTCCAAGTACTATGACAGTTCGGCGGAAGGTGAGAAAACTTGGATTTCATGGTCGAGTGCCTGCCAGTAAGCCAAACATCACGCAGGTCAGTGCCAAACGACGCCTCGCTTGGTGTAAGGAGCGTAAACATTGGGCGATTCAACAGCGGAAAAACGTTGTGTAGAGTGACGAATCACGGTACACAATGTGGCGATCCGATGGCAGAGTGTGGGTATGGCGAATGCCCGGTCAACGTCATCTGCCAGCGTGTGTAGTGCCAACAGTAAAATGCGGAGACGGCTGTGTTATGGTGTGGTCGTGCTTTCTATGGAGGGGGCTTGCACCCCTTTTTGTTTTGCGTGGCACTGTCACACCACAGGCCTACAATGATGTTTTAAGCACCATCTTGCTTCCCACTGTTGAAGAGCACTTCGGCGATGGCGATTTTGTCTTTCAACACGATCGAGCACCTGCTCATAATGCACGGCCTGTGGCGTAGTGATTATACGACAATAACATCCCTGTAATGGACTGGCCTGCACACAGTCCCGACCTGAATCCTATAGAACACGTTTGCGATGTTTTGGAACGCCGACTTCATACCAGGCCTCACCGACCGACATGCTCTCCTCAGTGTAGCGCTCCGTGAATAATGAACGGCCATTCCCCAAGCAACCTTCCAGCACCTGATTGAACGTATGACTGAGAGAATGGAAGCTGGCATCGAGCCTAAGGCTGGGCCAACACCATATTGAATTCCAGCATTACCGATGGAGGGCGCCCCGAACTTGTACGTCATGTTCAGGCACGTGTCGGATACTTTTGATCACATGGTGTGTCTCCCTTAATACTGGGTTTAGGAATAACAGTTAAAGGACAAAAGTAACTTACAATTAATTTACAGTAAAGTTTGTCATACGAAAAATGTCGATAAGATGAAAATCTTTTAAATGAAATTCACTCCTCTTCAACTGTGCAGCGGCGACAAAAGCCCGGATGCATTAGCGCGACAGCGACCAATCACGTGATCATTATGATCATTGCTCTCCCCAATCTCTCGACTAAACACATACACGTCATAGTTTACGAAGCATTATTCAGAGCGTCTGAGGTCAAGGGTGTCCATTGTTAAGTCCAGAGTCGTGTGGACATTAAAGCAGAACTGCCTTGAACTCTTATATCACTTCTCCGGAGATTTTGTGGAACGAAGAGGTGTAAGAAGGTGCGGGAATGAATGGGTGGAAAGAGAAATAATCAAAGTATAATTTAAAACTCTAAAATTTGAAATGTTATTTCTTACCTTGTTTTCTGTCTGTCTCTCTCTCTCTCTCTCTCTCTCTCTCTCTCTCTCTCTCTCTCTCTCTCTCTCTCTCTTCTCAGATTCTAAACTTTGTTAAACAAGTAACACTTGGATAGACAGAAGACGAGCTCTTCATCTCTTATACCGATAGTTATTCAAATCAGATACACTAGACATAGTGATTTTAAGTGATAGGCAGCTCAAACGTTACACTGTTATCAAGAGCACTACTGCTCCAATCAATTACAAGTTAGGAGACTGGGCTCCAAAATTTACGAAGCTTCAGAAGGGAGTCGTTGCTCCACACGAGTAATTAGGATACTGCTTTCCAAAATTTACAAGATTCAAGCCTCTCCAAGGCACAAACCAACTTTTGCCAAAAACAAACAGCAATGTCTTATCCGCCCAACAGTCTAAGTTACATTTAAATAGAAAAGTAAATAAGAATAGTCAACAGGGGCAATAAGTGCCCATTCTACATGGCCTTAGTGAAAAAGAAAAGTTAAAGTTATTGGCCGGAAATCACAATGTTAGGAGGTGAACACTTGCACTCGTTTGGATTCTGACTGGCATGAGGACAAGGGGCCTGCCTTTATAATGAAAACTCCTCATCTCCAATTTGAATGGCAGTAGGCAAGTCAGCCTGCCGTAATAGTAGAAACTCCCGAACTCGAGTTTGAATTGCCGTAGAAACATCGGGTACATTTGCTAGTGACTAAATCTATATATATAAAATAAAAGTTTTGTCTGTACATTGCTCAAAATTTTAAAAGGATGACTGTATCAGTCATGCCCATAGTAACAAGGAAATGCATTTTCTAATTTTCCGTAATGTCTGTCTGTCTGTCTGTCTGTCTGTCTGTCTGTCTGTCTGTCTGTCTGTCTGTCTGTCTGTCTGTCTGTCTGTCTGTCTGTCTGTCTGTCTGTACACGCATCACGAGAAAACGGCTGAAGAGAATTTAATGAAAATCGGTATGTAAAGTCCGGGAATAAGTCGCTACAAGCTAGGCCATAAATAGTCTTTTTCACGCTGAGAGAAATTGTAGTTTAGGGGAAGGCCTAAAATATAATTCTCAAATATTTATGTTATTAGTGGTCCTATCTTAATGAAAACCGGTACGTAAAGTTCTAAAATAAGTCACTACAATATAAACTATAAATAATCTTATTCTCTGAAAGAAATGGTAAGTTTAGGGGAAAGCCTAAAATTTTATTTGCAAATATTTATGTTATTATTGGTCCTCTTAAAATAGGTATGCAAAGTCGAGGATTAAGTCGCTACATTCTACGCCATAAATAATCTTATTCGCGCTGAGAGAAATGGTAGTTTAGGGGAAAGCCTAAAATTTAATTCTCAAATATTTATTAGTTGTCCCATCGAAAATAAAATCGGTATGCAAAGTCGGGGAAGGCCATAAATAACTTTATTCACGCTGAGCGAAATGGTAGTTTAGGGGAAGGCCCAAAATTTAATTCTCGAATATTTGTGTTATTAGTGGCCTTATTGACAATTACTATATAAATAAACTTACATTTCCGATCATTTATGTCTTATACATTTTGACCGTCCCGGCTATGATAACGGAGATATACATGAATATGAATTTTTGTTGCTAAGATCATATCTGCGCCGTCACGAGAAAATGGATAAACAGAATTTAATGAAAATCGGTATGTAAAGTCGGGGAATAAGGAACTACAGTCTATGCTACAATTAAATTTACAAGACGGCCTTATATTACAGAGTCGAAAGAAAACTGAATGTGAAGGCCTACAATACAGAAAGCTCATAACATTGATCAACAATAACATTACATTCACCATTGTTTGTTGTGATTTGCTTTGTGTCTCTGTTGCCATTCATCCCCGATAGATGGGATTACTGCTGTATAGCGAGGTTTCTTTAAATTTGCTCTACGTAGCGCCGACACAGATAGGACTCATGGCGACGATGGGATACGAAAGGGTTAGGAGTGGGAAGGAAGCAGCCTCTACGTTAATTACGTTACAGCTCCAGCATTTTCTTGGTGTGAAAACTGGAGACCACGGAAAACCATCTTCAGGACTGTCGACAGTGGAGTTCGAACCCACTACCTCCCGGATCCAAGTTCACAGCAATGCGCCCCTAACCGCACAGCCAACTCACCCGGTCGTACCGAGTATAGCAGCCTGCCTGAAAATTGGCTGGAAGTAGCTGGGGAGTTAGATAAATTTCTGATACTAATGATACGTACCAAACTGGTTCATCATAGCCTTCGAGCTATTCACTTCCTACTCTGAGGCACTGATTGGAATAAGCACTGTTTATATTTAACGGAATAATGGCAGAGAAGTGTTCACGGCTGTCTGCGGTCTGGTCATTGCAGCACTGGAACATTGGACTGTTATATCGGCACCGTAGTACTGTTCGTTAAAAGTGAGAAAATGTGCGGTTTATTCATTTGATCGGGTATTTTATATAACATTGTTTTTAATCACTACATTCCTTCTAACGACTTCAGGTAGGAAAACCAAAAAGACAATATTTCTGAGAATCCCGTAGCGAAGCACAGGTACATCAGCTAGTATAAATATAAGCCGAGAGTCCCACAAATGTTCGTGTCACGATTTTGCTGATACTTTGTGTATTATTAGTAGATGTTAGCTAAAACGAAACACTGAAGTAACAAGGTGTACCAATATAGAACTCACAAGAATGTAAAAATCGAAGAATTGAATGTGTGTTTTTTTTTTTGCTAGGGGCTTTACGTCGCACCGACACAGATAGGTCTTATGGCGACGATGGGATAGGAAAGGCTTAGGAGTGGGAAGGAAGCGGCCGTGGCCTTAATAAAGTACAGCCCCAGCATTTGCCTGGTGTGAAAATGGGAAACCACGGAAAACCATTTTCAGGGCTGCCGATAGTGGGATTCGAACCTACTATCTCTCGGATGCAAGCTCATAGCCACGCGCCTCTACGCGCTTATACTCCCATGACTAAGCTGTAGTGAAGTGGTAACATTCTTGCTTCCATATCATTCCTATAGACTGCAATAGACACAGTACCCCTAGGAAACACGTGCAGTGGGTTACGTGCTACTAACTCGATGCTGCCGCAGATGAGAATGGCATCGCAATTTGGTTTATTTTTCATTACATTGGCAGGTTTTCAACGTGTCCCAGGGGGGTGCCAGATGAACAGACGATGAGAGCTACTCTCCAAGTTAATCCACGACTCACCCCATTACCGCACTGTTCCTAGATACCATCACGATGAGCAAGAAACCAGATTGGACGGGCGTCGTGGTGCATTTGAGTGAGGTAAATGCATCTGGCGGGTCGCGATCATAAAAACAACCTCTCCAAGCGGACAATACTCAGTCTGATGGGAAATGTGTACCTAGAGATTGCTGCGGGGTCTCTAGCCAGTGTAGTAGCAGTGCTGGTTGGAAGTCTTTGGGCATTTAAGGCAAGATAACAATCCTGTCGGTGGGTAGTAGTTCGTGGTCAACCTTACCCGTAATGCCGTTGAATGATTCCTCTCTCCTGGAATTTCCTCCACAGCCGTGAAATGACGCCAACCCGGCGCTCACTATATCTGGTCTTTGATCTGCCGATGATCTGACCATGCGCAATGTCATCCACATGTGTACCCTGTGCCATCCTGCTTACCTACGACTGAAAAACGGTGTGCCAAAAGCGTACAACGCGCAGTAACCATCGCTCAACCCAAGACCTCTGCCAAAACTAACAGATTCAGGTCCGCTAATCGGTCTCGGTGTGAGCTGCCAGGTTTGTCACGTGTTTTCGTGTTGTACAGCCACAGATTAGTCCGCACATAATCACCATGAAGTCATGAAAGGAATTAAGCAGAAGAACAATATGGACATCAATGCATTTGCATTTGCAGATGATGTAGTAATTTTGGGATATACAGAGAAGGAAGTCCAAGAGAGGCTGAACACCTGGAATGAACATTTGAAAGCACACGGATTAACAATAAATAAATCGAAAACTGTTACCATGTCTGTCAACAGGCAGAAGAAGAAAGGAAAAATAATACTGGAAGGTACACAGCTGGAAACAGTAGGCCAATAAAATATCTTGGGTGCATCATTTCAAGTGATAACAGAATACAGCACGAGATTAACAACCGCATTCAAAAATCAGCTCAGTTTTACCATCAAGTTCGGCACCTCCCCTGGAACGAACAAGTTCCCTTAAGATCAAAGCAGATTCTATTCCAATCATACTTCACCCCCATAATAACATATGGCTTAGAAACCTGCACAACAACCCAACAAGTGGATAGCAAACTACAAGCCGCAGAAATGAAGTTCCTACGAACTATGGTACAGAAGGCAAAAAGGGACAGGGTAAGGAATGAAAGGGAGGAAGCTAGTGTGTACCCATCCCTGAATGAAAAAGTGACAAGGGCCAGTTTGAAATGGTTTGGCCATGTCAAACGAATGGACGATAGAAGGAGAGAAAAACAATGGCTACACACAGTCGTGGCCGGAAAACGACCGGTAGGAAGACCTAGGAAGAGATGGCTGGACCAAGTGAAAGAGGACATAGGAACAAGAGGAGTCAGCTGGAATGTCGTCTTGAGAGAAGAGTGGTACATGGACAGAGAGAAGTGGAGAGTGCTCGTAAACCACACCCGGGCAGCTGGAGTGGAAAACTGATGATGATGATGATGATGATGATGATGATGATGATGATGATGATGATGATGATAATCACCTTGACAGTGATCTCTCGTGGATCTCCAAGAGCCCTTAACTTATGGACATGAGTGTATGCGTTACACCAAATGCAGTGTAGAATACTCTGTCTGACACGTACACGCCATCACCGGGTATGTAAATGATTATAGTTGCAATTCACTCTAACAGGTAGAACGAACACCGGAGTGCATTAGTGTTGTTACCAGGCCTGATAGAGTATACAGGGGGCGTAAACCGCATCAGATATTGCGTAATCATTGTAAAGGACACGGAGATGCCGCGTACTCGTGTGACAAAGTGTTATCAGCACCTGGCATAGTTTAAAAGCGGCCTCATTTTCTGTCTGCATTTGGCCGGCTAGTTGAATCGTGCAATCGAGCATTCGGATGTGACAGTGGCCCGATGTTGGACTGCATGGGAACATTAGGGCAGGCATACTCGTCCTCAAGGTTCCGGTCGACAGCGTATGACCATCACAAGGGAGGATCGCAGATTTGTGCACCAAGCACATTATAACCTGCGTCTGCCATCCTAGAACAAGTAACGGACTCCTCTGCAAGTTTCTATGCCATCGGACTACGGAATTACCCTCCCATGCATAGGCTATCGTAACACCACAGCATAAACGGCTGCTTTTGGAGTGATACCATCACCGAATAGCACGGATTGCTAATGAATGTTTTCGCATTGCTTTCGGCGATGAATCATGGTTCAGCACTACCCCTGATAACCATCGTCTGCGAGTATGGCGACGACCTGGTGAGAGGTCGCATTCTTCCATTGTTTTGTGGAGGCACGGAGGTGTTACTCCTGTCGTCATGGTGTGAGTGATCGGGTATGATTTCAGATAACGCCTGGTAGTGATTGAGGGAACTCTGACGGCACAACGGTACGTCGTGGACAACCATCTCTCATGCAACAGTATCGTGGTGCCATTTTTCAACATAACAATGCTCGTCCACACATGGCACGTGTCTCCATGAACTTTCTGCGTGATGTTGAGGTTCTCCCGCGGCCAGCTAGATCCCCAATTCTGTCCCCGATAGAAAATGCGTGAGACCAGCTCGGACGTCAACTCCGCCTCATTGCTAGTATCCAGGATATTAAGGACCAGTTACAACAGCTGTGGACCAGCTTGCCTCAGGAGAGGATACAACGGCTTTATGACATCCATCAGAAGCGAATTAATGCATGTATCCAGGTTAGAAGGGGTGCAACGCCATACTGTTAAGAGGGCTTGTACTGCCAAGTGCAAGTTCTTCGTAAAATTGACTCGATTTTGTAACCACTGAAATAGCATCGCGTACGCTGTCAACACATGACTTCGTTTCCTTCTTCCCTTCTGAGAGCTTCGAGCTTTTTGTCAGGCAGTTTTATTGCCGGCCAAGACCTCATTTCTGTCATAATTTCAACCCTACTTGAGGGATGGTCCATTTCAACACATTCCTCAAGCATAGGACATATCCAGTATGTTTACGACAAATGATTGTTTGCTTTACTTATTAGCTCATTTTTGAAGCCCTAAACGACTGTGAGTAATTTGACTACTTATTTATCAGTATTATATATTAGATGATATCAGTTCCAATATTTCTCAGATCTTATGGCTAAGAGTAAGATTAAGCGAGATGTTTCTCACGTTCTGTTTTTCTCACTTATAATGAAGTAATCCGTGTCATCATCATTATAATCATCAACTGTTTATCTGCAAGAATAGGCAATTTTATGTATGTAAAAAGAATGTGGTTAAGTGTAAAAGGAGCCAAAAGACTTAACTTCAGCACTTGTGAAGGAATTAAAAAATACGTATAGAAATACACAATAATATTGTGTATTTGTTGTTATATAATGTATACATTTATTTAATTTCGTACTGGTATTATTGCAAGTAAGTATTACATATTAGTACCATAATGATAATGATGATAGTAAGAATAATAACAATAGTAATAATCAAAGGTATTCAACCATCACGCTCGAACTACACTGAATTTCCCAAAGTCATACGATGTTTAGAATTCACTCTACCAAACTGAGCACTAAATAAGGCAAAATTCATACACTGATATCCAGCCCCGTGGCTGTAGTATTTGTACACACGTTGTTAGATCCACTGCGTTTGAATTTTATATTAACTGTAAGCAACATCAGTCTGTTTTTTCCCTTAGACTTCTTTTACAAAGGATCTTAAAGTTGAAAAATGCTTGTGCTGTCCCCGGAGAAAACGAAAGAAAGGAGTACGGATGACTGCTTTGAGTTAAAGCCAGAGAACTTCTCTATTTACTATGCGCTCTCTCAAAGGAGGTTGTACAACGTTCATCCTTCTCTCCTATTTCAAGATAAATCTTCTACGACTAATGTGGCTTCGACCTAACCTAGAACCCAGGTCACTACGCGCATCAACCTCTTGAATCGTTATCAGAAATCAAACAGAACATTTCTTTACTTCTGTCTGCGTTGGAAAGGAGATGGCCATTTGGTTCAGTGCTGAGGGCAGGCAATTCTTCCCAAGCGGCGATAAAACACGGTTAAGTACCTCTGTGCACGAACGCCTTTATCGCTAAGTCTCGCCCCGCAGTCATAATCCCATGTGCTCCGGTTGAACACTCCTTACATAACACCAGTTCGAGAGCGGCAATTAAAGTGTTAACTGCGAATAACAACAAATACTTACTGTGCAACACATTAATTGCTTTTCGTCCAAATCAAATAATGGAATTGTTATAGCATATTGAGGGTGGTATTGAATCCGACTCCGTGGCTGAATGGTCAGCTTTAAGAACTTCAGTTGAGGGAAGCCGGGTTCGATTCCAGGCTGTGTCGGGAAATTTAATGTCTAGTTAATTCCTTTGGCTTGCAGCCTGCGTGTTTGTTTTTATTCCAATAAACTTCTCTTCATATTTACGAAACACACGACACTGCCGACCACCACAGGAACACACAGTAGTGAGTACATCCCTCCGAATATGGTCGGCATAAGGAGGTGCATCCGATAGCAAATCGGAGCCAATTATACATGTGCGATACAGTTCGTACTCCCGAACCCACCATGTGTGTGAAAAGCGGTAAGAGGAGAAGAGTTATTTCCATACATTTTATCAAGCGCCAGCCATCTAGCATTGCGGGCGTTATAGGTCCTTTTTAATTTCCACGTGCTGGCCTGATTAGCTCATATAGCTGGATTTTTGAGCCCAAGTTGAGAGGTCTGATCCTGGCTCAGTCCCGTGGTATTTGAATGTGCTCAAATACATCAGCCGTGTGTTGATAGATTTGCTGACACCTGAAAGAATTGATGAGGGACAGGATTCCGGCAGCTTGGCTCCCCGAAAACCGTGAACGTAGTTAGTGGGAAGAGATATTATAACAACAATCATAACAAAAATCACATTATATTATTATTACTATTAGTATTATTATCCCCGCGAACCACGTGACCTTGCCTCCCAATGAAGCAGATATCCGCAGGTGCAACCATATCAGATGGGCATCTGGCGAGAGACATGGATGTGGGGGAGGCGGGGGTAGCAGCCTTTGGGAAATTGCAAGGGCAGCAGTCTGGATGATGCCTGACTGATATTGGCCTTGTGATAATATTCACCATAGCTTAGTTGTGTTTATATTGTTACACGACCGAAACCAACGAGAAACTACAGCCGTAACTAACTCCCGAGGACATACAGCTCTCTCTGTACGAGTATGAGGGATATACTGATGATGGCTTCCTCCTGGGTAAAGTATTCCGGAGGTAAAATAGTCCCCCATTCGGATCTCCATGTGGGGATTACACGAGAGGGGGTAATCGTCAGGAAGACGTAAAGACGTAAAACGGATGTATATATAACGAAACCCTCTGTACAAAACATAATTTATCTACTGTGAGAATGTTCAGTATGAGTGGGAGGATGGATGAAAGTTATGGGGTCCCGAGTGATTGAGACGGTAAATGTGTATGAGTGAGCCGGCCTAGCTAAAATATATGTGGGGTTTCTAGAGAGAGAGAGAGAGAGAGAGAGAGACTCTCTCTCTCTCTGTGTGTGTGTGTGTGTGTGTGTGTGTCGTCATGACTTGAATGTTGAACAGGTCTTGTGAGTATTACTGTATGTAAATATGCCTATGTAATTATTTTAACTGTATATAAGAACATCATGTAGAATGTAATTGTATATTTGTATATTATAATTTTAAGTGGTGATGGAGGCACTTTTGTGTATATGGGGCTATGCCCTTTCTCCATTCACCATCCCTAAATTGTAACTACAATTAGTGGAAAAATAAATAATAATAATAATATCTGGAAAGGGAGATGGATAGACTGAAGTTAGATGTGGTTCGTATAAGTGAAGTACGTTGGCAGGAAGAACAGGATTTTTGGTCGGGACACTACAGCAATATGAACACAAAATCAGACAGGGGAAATACAGGAGATGGTTTAATAATTAATAAGAAACAAGCGCAGCGAGTAAGCTATTATGACCAGGGTAGTGAAAGGATTGTTGTTGTCAAGATACACAGAAAACACGCATGATAGTGCAGGTCTATATATATACTAGTTCAGGGAATGAAGAAGAAATATAAATAATATATAAAGAGATAGAATATTTAAATCAATATGTAAAATGTGACGAGAATCTAAATGTGGTGGGGGATTGGAGCGCAGTAATAGGTCAAGGAAGAGAAGGTAATACAGTAGGAGAATTTGGATTGGGGCAGAGCAATGAAAGAGGAAGTCAGATGGTTAAATTCTGCGCCAATCATAAATTAATCCTTGCTAATACTTGGTTCAAACACCACAAACGACGGCTGTATACGTGGACGAGACCTGGAAAGAATGGAAAGTATTAAATACAATTCAGAAATTCAGAAACTAGGTATTGTATTGCGAAACTTCCCCGGAAGGAGACGTTGACTCCGACCACGACTCGTTGGTCATAAAATGCCATCTGAAGTCGAAGAGATTGAATAAAGGAATGCAAGGAGATGGGATCTAGACAAGTTGAAAGAAAATAGTGTGAGTGATTGTTTCAAGGAACATGTATCACAAGGACTAAATTAAAAAGCTGAAGGAAAAACCATAGAGGAATAATGGACAGTCGTGAAGAATGAGGTCAGTAGGGCTGATGAAAAAATATTAAGAAAGGAAAGATCAACTAAGAATCAATGAATAACTCTTGAGATACGCGACCTGATTGATGAAAGTATGCAAAAAATGAAGAGGGTAGAAAAGAATACAGTAATTAAAGAATGAAGTGGTTAGAAACTGCAGGACAACTAAGGAAGAGTGACTGAAGGATAAATGCAAGAATGTTGAAGGCTGTATGGTTCTAGGAAAGGTCGATGCTGCATGCAGGAAAATCAAGAAAATATTTGGGAAAGGGAAGACTAGGTGTGTGAAAGAAAGAGCTCAGATTGAAAACCACTTCAAGGGAAAGAAGGCAGGGCAGAAAGATGGCAGGAACGTATCAGAGAGTTCTATCAAGGTAAATAGCTAGATGATTTGGCTCTGCAACAGGAAGAGGCTGTTGATGCTGATAAAATAGGAGGCCCAGTTTTGAGGTCGGATTTCGATAGAGCTTTGAGAGGCCTACATAGCAACAAGGCACCTGGGATTGACGACATTTCCTCTGAATTACTGACTGTATTAGGTGAAACCAGCATGGTGACGTTGTTCCATTTGATGTGGAAGATGTATGAAACTGGAAAAGTGCCATCCGATTTTACACAAAATGTTGTTATACATATTCCCAAGAAATCCGATGCTGACAAGTGTGAAAACTATCGCACCATTAGTTTAGTATCTCAAGCCTGCAAAAATTTTAACAGTTATTATTTAGAGAAGAATGTAAGGCAAGTTGAAACTGAGTTTGGGGAAGATCAATTTGACTTCAAAAGAAATATAGCAACACGTGAAGCAATCCTATATCAATGTTAGAAGTGAATAAATTTCTTTTCTTCCTTGTTTGTGCTAGTCTGCATTTTATGTCCTCCTTAGTTAGTTATTTTAGTACCCAAGTAACAATATTGATCAACTTCCGTGAAGAAATTTCCTAATTATTTATTTCCCGCATAGCCTGCCTTCGTTCGTCTGCACTCCATTACTTTTGTTTTGGACTTATTTATTTTCATCTTATACTCTTTACCGAAGACCCCGTCCACACAATTCAGCATTATATACAGATATTCTGCAGTCTAATAAAAGATAACAATATCATCAGAAAATTTTGATTCCCTTTCTAAATTCCTCTTTGATTTCCTTTCCTGCCTGTTTCATGTAACCATTGGAAAGGAAGGGGGACAACCTGTAGCTTTGCCTCATTCATTTCTGGATTGCTGCTTCTTTTTTCAAAGCCCTCGATTCTTATCACTGCAGACTGATTTTTTACAGAATGCAGATAATTCTTCCCTCTCGGTATCTAAGTCCGATCACCTTCAGAATCTCAAATAGCTTTGTCCATTCAATATTATCAAATGCGTTTCTAGATTACAAAAGCCATGTACGTGGAACGAAGAGGTGTAAGAAGGTGCGGGACTGAATGGGTGGAAAGAGAAATAATCAAAGTATAATTTAAAACTCTAAAATTTGAAATTGTATTTGTTTTCTTTCTTTCTCTCTCTCTCTCTCTCTCTTCTCAGATTCTAAACTTTGTTAAACAAGTAACACTTGGATAGACAGAAGACGAGCTCTTCATCTCTTATACCAATATTCAAATCAGACACACTAGACATAGTGATTTTAAGAGATAGACAGCTCAAACGTTACACTATTATCAAGAGCACTACTGCTCCAATCAATTACAAGTTGGGAGACTGGGCTCCAAAATTTACGAAGCTTCAGAAGGGAGTCGTTGCTCCACATGGGTAATTAGGATACTACTTTCCAAAATTTACGAGATTCAAGCCTCTCCAAGGCACAATCCAACTTTTAACAAAAACAAACAGTAGTCACTGCCTTATCCGCTCAATAGTCTGTTACATTTAAATAGAAAAGTAAATAAGAATAGTCAACAGTTGAAATAAGTGCCCATTCTACATGGCCTTAGTGTAAAAGAAAAGTTTAAAGTTATTGGCCGGAAATCACAATGCTTCAATTGGCCAGAAAAGAGTAATTGAAGAGTGACACTCAGTTTAGGGATAGACAAATGATCGAGTGTCGCTATATGTAATGAACGGGGCGCGAGTGGCGATCTTCGGGGACATAATCGCTACTTGTGGTAGTACATCGCGAGCCTATGAGTGGTCACTAATATTATCGCATTTATCTCGAAGTCAGATAGACAGTACTTCGAATAACTTGACTCATATGTGTGTTCACATGTATGTGAGTGCGCCGTGAACCCAGTACCTACAACTACCAGATCGCGCCCATGTGCCAGGGGTATTCCTGAGTGGAAGGACAGCGTGGGATTTCAACGGCTTGGAGGTAGCAGTTTCCAGTACATCATGGAGTGAACGCGGAGCCAGATGAACCCAGGACCTTCTACCAGCGAGATGATGGACATGGATAACTAAATCCGTATGGGTATCGCCATATGACAACAGGTTACACACCGAAATTATAAGTGCATTCCAATGATGTCTTAGCTTGAATATCTGTCAAAGGTCGCATTAATATGATGATTTAACTTTGTAGATAAATTTAGCAGCATGCATTTTGATTTCATGTATAATGTGTAGATAGCGAGATGTGCGTGTCTTAAAAGCGGTATAGTTTCCGTAGCTGTATTTTTCTTGCCTTCTGGGTGATTAGTGGTTAATCACCAAAGTTATCCCCGGTAATATACTAGAATTAGTGTTTACTGCCCTGTAAGTTGCTATGTGTGTTTTGTGAAGCACTCGTAGATGGGTGGATTTAATAAATTCGGCTGATTTCTACGTATTTCTATTTTAAATCAGGTGGTAGGATCTCCTTAAGTTCCTATTATTCATTGTCCAGGCGCTTTACAAATTAAAATCTTGCATGGTTATAGACTTTCTCCCTTAGTTTAAGGATGCTGATAAGTGAAGTAGGAAAACGACGACTCCAGGTGCAAAAAAAGACCTAGAAGATACGCGAGTGTGTGAAATGTTATACTGTAATTCCCTGTAAGTAAAGGTTATCTTAATAGATTCTAGAAGGTACCTGAATAGTGTTGATATTAAGTACACGTGTTTTATTTTGAAGGCGACAGAGAAAATAAGTGAAGATATGCAGGGCATGAGAAATAATGATAATAATGTAAGCCAGCAGTGTAATTCACTGAGGCACTGGGAGAAAGTAAATAATGTGTGAATAATGCCTATGGAGGGTAGTATGCCCGGAAAACATGTGGTAAATGAATTAATACCTAATCGTTTATTCCGGATTGAACTGTGAATATTCGCTCATCTGTTCCTGACCAGGTCGTGTTATCCTTAGGCGAGTGATTTATGGCCTTGGAGTAGAGGAAGGGGGTGGGGGTTGGGATGTGTGGCTCCAGACCAGGGCTTCGTCCCCGAGCAGGTGGTGTTTCTGATTTGCGGAGGTAGTTTCGCCCATTTCAGAACACAGTACTTAAATATTCGCTTGCGTAAACTTAGTGATTAGTCTTTATCATGGGTAGGCTTTGTATTCAATAAGCCGCTAGTAGACGCACTCCTCCAATTAGGGTTTTAAAATAAAGTCTTCGAAACCAAGAAGACATGGTTCGATACCCGACCGGTTTCGAAGTCATTGAATCGATACCAGAATACCTCTGTGGGATCACAGATTCTTAAGAACAGTGGAGTGTATTTGTCTTGTTTACAAGCAGAATGCTCCACCATAATATGAATCTTATTGTTTGTGTTTTGTGTAATTGTATGATGATTCATTTTGGCGTCACAGGCTTGCCAGCGTTGTAATGTCCGCATTGCAAATATTAGTAATAAGTTGTTACCTCGGAGAGTATTCAGTAGCGTGGTTATGTGTAACGTGATATTAATAAAAACCATTAATTATAGGCGACGGCGCGATTTTCATGACTAGAAAATTTGTTGACGTATTAAAGAATATATTCATCCGATACCCTCAAATCCATGACATAAGAAGGGATTCTACCGTCTTCATGTAATGTGTATGTTTTTTCACCATACAGTGGATATCGAAATGATATCATTATTAAATTGAGAGGAAAAAGTCCCCAATATGTAAGAGTGAATTTGTAATATATGCAGTTTTGAGTGATTTCGGCTTGGGAACGTCAGAATGCAATTCAAAAGTGTGTAACGAACTCGTAAAGACATTAAATGACATTACCCATGCTATAGGTTAAGTGAAACAGGTCTTAAAAATTGCCACGCAGACAATTACTGTATTTGGCATCTCATGTGTGTATACAATTTGTCACCAATGATCTCTCAGTGAATAAAATTGTGTTTTGAATTTGGTAAAAATCCATTCTTATCATTCCTTATATTTATTTCCTCTTACTATAGTGCCCTACTTTCAAGATACAGTATTTATGTTACATGCCCACTTTATTTTCACCGGACAGAACCATGACCCCTATGCTCTCGAGCGTAGCCCTTGTCCTGAATGAAAGCAGGGAAGATGGGACCGTGATGCCCGGGTTTGATTCTCCGAAGTTCATCATCCATGAGATCTCCATCTGTGATGTATTTGTTAAGCAGGATTTAAACTTAGTATTCTGTTCATGCCCGAGACAGATATAGTACGTTGTTATGGAATCAAAGAGATCATTATTCAATCTGTCTATATCCTCCATACTAGCTGATGTACCCGTGCTTCGCAACCGGATTCTCAGAAAGACTGTCTTTGTGGTTTTCCTAACTACAGTTAACTTAGGCCATTACGAAAACTTCAGTAGGAATGTAGGGATTAAAAGCAATGTTATCATATAAAATACTCGCTCGAATGAAAAACCGCACAATTTCTCACTTTTATCGAACAGTAGTACGAAGCCAATCTCACAGTCCAAAGTTCCAGTGCTGGAATGACCAGGCCGCAGAGAGCCGTGAACACTCCTCTGCCATTGTTCCGTTAAATATACAGACTGCGTATTCCAATCAGTGCCTCAGGATAGGGATTGAATAGCTCGAATGCTATGATGAACTGTTACCTACCAGTAGTATCAGAAAATTTATGAACCAGAGGAATGGCATGCTTAAGAAGAAAGTTATCTAACTCTCCAGCTACTTCCCGCCAATATTCAGGCAGGCTGTTTTACTCCGTACGACCGGGCGAGTTGGCCGTGCGGTTAGGGGCGCGCAGCTGTGAGTTTGCATCCGGGAGGTAGTGGGTTCGAAAACCACTGTCGATAGCCCTGAAGATGGTTTGTGGACTCCCATTTACACACCAAGCAAATGCTGGGGCTGTACCGTAATTAAAGCGAGGGCCGCTTCCTTTCCACTCCTAGCCCTTTCTATCCCATTGTCGCCATAATACCTATCTGTGTCGGTGCGACGTAAAGCAAATTTAAAAAAATACTCGGTATACAGCAATAATCCCATCTATCGGACATGACTGGCAACAAAAGACACAAAGCACTTCACAACAAAGAAGGGTCAATGTAATGTTATTGTTGTTCAGTGTTATGAGCTTTCTGTATTGTAGGCCTTCTCATTTAATTTTCCTTCGACTCTGTAATATTAGGGCATCTTACGAAATTATTTGTAGTGTAGACTATAGTTCCTTATTCCCCGACTTTACATAACGATTTTCATTAAATTCTGTTCACCCATTTTCTCGTGACTTGGCGCTGGTATGGACTTACGAACAAAAATCCAAATTCATGAATATCTCTGTTATCATAGCAGGTACGGTAAAATGTATAAGACAAAAATGATCGGAAATGTCATAGTATAGAAATTTAGTAACGTAGTACTTGTCGATAGGACCACTAATAACACAAATATTTGAGAATTAAATTTTAGGCCTTCCCCTAAACTACCATTGCACTGAACGTGAATAAAATTATTTATGGCATAGATTGTAGCAACTATTTCCCAACCTTACATACCGATTTTCACTAAGATAGGACCACTAATAACATACAAATTTGAGAATTTAAGTTTAGGCCATCCCCTAAACAACGTTTCCTTTCAGCATGAATAAGATTGTTTATAGCCTAGATTATAGCGGCTTATTCCCGGACACTACATACTGATTTTCATTAAATTCTCTTCAGCCGTTTCCTCGTGATGTGTGTACAGACAGACAGACAGACAGACAGACAGACAGACAGACAGACAGACAGACAGACAGACAGACAGACAGACAGACAGACAGACAGACAGACAGACAGACAGACAGACAGACAGACAGACAGACAGACAGACAGACAGACAGACAGACAGACAGACAGACAGACAGACAGACAGACAGACAGACAGACAGACAGATATTACAGAAATATCATCCTTTTTAAATTATGAGCAATGTACAGACAAAACTCTTATTTTATATCTATAGATAATGAGTGCTCAGTGATAGAGCAATGCTGTTTGTTATAGAGGTACGTCGGTATGAACTGTATCACACATTTGAGCGCATAACATCGAAGTTGGCCTCCTGAAGGCATTGGTGTCCCTATATAAACTATTGTTGAGATATGAAAGGTCATATGCTCTTTGTGTATAGTAGAAAAGTGTGTGCAGAGACAGTAGGTCACTGAGTACAAAGTATGTAAACGAGATACTTTGGGCAATTCTATGAACAATAAGGAGTATCCTGGCGATTTAAAATGCTTTTCATGTTTTGACTAAGGTACAGGACATGTGGAACAAACAAGTCCGACAGTGGTGAAATTCACCAAAACCAGGAGGCTTTTACATGAGCTCTAGGCTCTAGTTTTACACAAATATCCAAACCTATGTGGTAAACTGTTTTGATATGAAAGAATCAAGTTATGATCCCAGCATATATGAGACAGGTATTTGGATTCGTGTAGTAACACCTATCCAATGTTCTGTGTAGTCGACTGGTAGATATTGAGGTTTACTTCATCGTGTGAACATCGGTTATTGCAAATGCATCGCCAATTTTTCGGAATGGTCCGTTCGTGTTTCTTTGGTCTCAGTCACCTATAAATTCATCTAGGTCAACATTCTAACATCAGCCATAACAAGGTGTACATCTAAGAATATCATTGATTGTCGTCTAAAATTATCATAAAATATTACGAAACATTGCAGGATGTTCTGCTACATTGAATATGGTATGCAACAGTTAATCTTAAATAAATAAAAATTCGTTGCAAAACTTTTACGATGTTATTTGAGTTATTGTGTGTTCATGTGCACATTATAAAAATGAGCAGTGAATACACAGAATTTCCTATAATGCCCATCTGAAATACCATAAGGTGTTTTAATCTTAATTGGAAGTCGAGTATCATTTGGTACTTTAAAATTTAGATGAGTTGTTTAATTTCTAGTGGAAGGGGAGGAGTTTGACACTAATGCATCAGAGAGCGAGAGTTATGCATGCCATTTTTCTCGCAGAAGTAGTATAAGAGTAAATGTAGCCAAACAGGGACATGCTTGATCTTATTGCAGAATTAGATATTAATTTTACTACACAGTGGGTTCAATGACAGAAATTTCACTTACATTAACTGTTCTACCTATATGATCTGAAGGCAAATACGGCAATTCCTCAATTAGGATGTATAGACACATGTAAAAAGCAATTTTTAAGGAATTTGGTACATTTGACTTGTGCGTGTATGTTCCGATCGTATATGAAAAACGAATCCAGGACCTTCTTGATTTGAATCTCTTCACAGTCTTTGTTAATAACGCTTGAAGATCCGAGGGTCGAATTAAAAGAGGTTGCATTGGTTATGAACAATAGTAAAACTATAGACATGATAAAATAGCTTTTGGACTTTTCCGTGTCAAGAAAACAAGGTGATAATCTTTATGTTTCGCAGAGAAATTTGTTTCATGTTTTCAGAAGAAAATCCCATCTGTTTAGGAGGAATTCTTCTCTAAAAGGTAATAATGAAAATAACAATAATAGTAAGAATAAATAGTTCATTAAGGTCAATTCTAACATCATAAGTCGGGATAAGGTGCATACTTATAAATGTCGTTCATGGTCACGTAAAATTTCCATACAATGTTACGAACAATTGCGAGATGCTTTGTTACACTCAAAATGGTATGAAGCAATTGACATCAATTTAAAAAATATATATATTTCCCAAAAATCTTACGATAATAAATAAATAAATAAATAAATAAATAAATAAATAAATAAATAAATAAATAAATAAGTAAATAAATAAATAAATAAATAAATAAATAAATAAATAATAATAGTAATAATAATGTCTTACTCGTGAACAGACGAGATTTTCTTCTGAAGACGCGGACCAAAGTTCTCTGCGAAACATAAAGAATTCCACCTTGTGTTCTTGACATGGCAAAACCCCAAAAGCTTATTATCATGTCTATAATAACGACCGTGAACGCATCATGTGAATAACTATAAAACTGAATTCACACTAGCAGCTAAAAACCGTGGCCAAACAAACAGTTAAGAACGATGACTACTGTGTAGGGGAGTATAGGAGTTGAAATACTTGAGCTTCCACATTACGTTCCAAAGCCGAATTAAACGAGAATTAGGAGCAAGGCTAATTTCATGAAAGAGATGACCGAGAGAGTGGCTGAGTGGTTTGGGCATATCCTGTCAGCTTTTCATCCGGGAACTCCAATATCGGCAGCACAGAAGATGGTTTTTCAAGGTTTCCCATTTTCACATCAGGCAAATTCTGAGGATGTACCGCAGCACATTCTTCTCATTCCTGACCCTTCCCTACCCCATCGTCACTATAAGAGCTATTTGTGTCGGTGCGACGTAAAGCAACAAAGGGATTAGATGTCATGTTGCCTTACTGTAGTGTCCACGTTCTTTCAGGTGTGACCAAATCTTCCAAAAGGCCAAATTGAATATTTTTAAACAGTCTCGATCGCTGGTTTCTTAGAAAGCTGAGACGTGAGCATTCAGACCTCTTGGTTGTTAAGTCACATTGTGCACTGTATTTTACTGATAGTCCCAGTAATAATAATATAAGTAATAGTTGGTTGATATTCCTCAGGATAGACTAATGTCTTGGAGTTAGAAAGTCTAGCGAAAACTTTGGGACCAATTAAAATAGAGCATCAAAAGTGTATTAGAACAAATCTAGAACTCAGAGACCCGAACTGAGAATAAGATATGATGTCCGTAGTGGTGACAGTACGAGCTCATAGCTTTTGGTTTATTTTTTACAATTTCTTTTACGTCGACCAACACAGATAGGTCCTACGGCGACGATGGGATATGAAAGGCCTGGGAGTTCGAAGAAAGTGGCCATGGCCTTAATTAAGGCCTGGTGTGAAAATGGGGATCACGGAAAACCATCTTCGGGGCTGCCGACCGTGGAGTTCGAACGCACTATCTCCCGTATGCAAGCTCATCGCTGCGTGCTCCTAACCGCACGGCCAACTTACCCGGTAGCTCATTGTTTTGGACTTGCATTATTATTATTATTATTATTATTATTATTATTATTGTTATTATTATTATTATCGCCACGCTAAGGAGCCGTGAAAAGTTTCGGTGAGTCATCGTGGTAGACCGAACACACCTATACCGGCCAAGATCAGAAAGGCGAGACGGCGCTAGTGTAGACATGCAGCCAGAGCTGATAGTCAATCAATAGCGAAACCAACGCTTGAACTTAGTCCTGCTGGACGCCAATCCCTAGAACAATTGAAACGGTGGTGGATGGATCGCCTGCTAGAGGATATGCAACTTCAGCGCGTCCTCCCATCCGACGCTACTGACCGGGTGAAGTGGTGGGCAAGGCGTAGAACGGCGGGCCCACAGCCTGATGGAAATAACGACAATGAAGAAGAAGAAATCGTGTTGGAAGGAAGTGTAGGGGCAGACTAAGCTTATGATGTGGTGCAGTTTAAGTGATGCCAGGCCAAAGCTCGAGATAGAGTACAATGGAAGGTTGTTAACTCATTTGAGCCCGTCGTTCTATTATTAGAACCTGAGCTCAGTAACGTGTTTCCTTGTGCTTATAGTTTTTGGGGACATGTATCCTCTTACAGTGTTACATTTGTTACTCTGATGGTATACCATTCAAATGTTTAACAGTTCCAACAATGAAGATCTGAATTCTCCTTTATTAGTTGTCCCATCTTGAGAACACCATGTGTTCGTCGAAAGGTAAGTCATAATCTCTTAACTTTTGTCTTTGAAATTCTGATTCCCTTGGAATATAATCTTTAATGGTTATGCGTTTCTTTAATCACGAGGATAATTCTGATAAGTTGAAAAATAGAGTTGAAAATTACCTTTAAACATAAATGTTCAAATATCGAACAACGGGCGCGAGAGGGCACCGTGGGAAGTTGTTTCCTTTTCAAATATTTTACGGGTGACTAACCTTTATTTTAAGGGGAAATATCACAATTGGTGTAGAAACTGGCTGAAATACAGTCAGTACTGTATTTTTAAATGTGTTCAAACGTGTATTACCGAATAGCGTCACGGAACTTTGTTTATAGAAATTGCTTGTATGGTACATATATTACTGACTATCTTTCTTTCCACAGAATGGCTGTAGATTAAATTGCTGACATTCTGGGAGTAGACGATGACATATTGTGAGCTGACATAATCATCTCACCACCAGATACCTGGGAGGTATCAGATGAAGATAGCGGAGAAAAAGATGAAGCAGATATTGGTCGGATTTCCAGAAACCAGCTTTTTGCTAATGCTGAGGCCATCGTGACTGCTGCAACGGATAGTGAGTTAAGAGAAGAAAACCTGCTTCTACGTCTGGTGACACAGCTGTGCCTCACAAAAAGAATAAATGTGTTAATCCTGAAGAAGCCGACTGGTCAAAAGTTGATATGCTCATATGCAACGAAAGAGAATGAAAGAGCTCAGGCCAGTCGAACTGTTTAAACTATTCTTTGATGACGTGGATTTGGAAATCCGTATGCTTTCCAGAAGGGCTTAACAAATCTGAATGTTACTTAAGCTATTTTTTGCAATACTGTTAGTTTGTGGTTACTCTCAGGTCTCCAGGCTTAGAATGTACTGGAAACAGAGTCCAGAGTACTTCCTACACTGCCATAACAAAGCCGTTACTGATTCTATGTCCAGAAACAGATTTATAAATATTATGACACATGTGCACGTTTGTTAAAATAACCACTTAGGAGCAGGTGATAAGTTTACCAAGGTCACACCTATGTGGAAAGAACTGAACAAAAGGTGGCTTCGGTTTATCCACGGGGAAATATATAATGCAGTAGACAAAGCGATGATACCGTACTACGGCAGGCATGGCACCAACCAACATTAACACGGTAAACCCATAAGATTTCGGTATAAATTATGGTGTATGTGTAGTCTCTTAGGATATCTCATCCAAGGTACACCGTACCAAGGAGCAAGTACAGTGAACACCAATCAAAAGCTTGGAGTTGGTGGGTTCGTTGTCATGGATTTGGCTAAAGTACTTCGAAGTGATCGGAACTATAATATATTTTAGATAATTTCTTCACTTCACTTCCCCTCTTGAGAGAACTCAGAAGTTTGGGACACAATGGAACTGGAAAGGTTAGGAGGAACAGAGTTGAGAAGGCACCTTTGTCAGACCCAAAACAGTTTTCAAAAGACCGCGTGGGACCTTTGAACAAGTAACTGATAGCCATTCTGTCATCACTCCCGTTCTGTACAACGATAAGCGTGTTGTAACTGTTGGGTCCACACAAACTGGAATGTCTCCTCTAGGAAAAGCAAAGTGATGGAGCAATGTTGATAAAAGGACCATTGAAATAGAACAGCCTAAAAATGTGTCGTTCTACAGTCAGTATATGGAAAGACGGAGACCGTATGGATGAATATGTGTCTAAGCTGAAAGTGAATATAGGGGGAAAGAAGTGGTACTGGCAGCTCATTGCATTTCCTCTCATTGCTTCAGTAAATAATGCCTGGCTTTTATATCGTTTGACACCACCTTACAAATCAAAGCGTTTAGATTTTCTTGCATTTATCCGCAGCAAAACAATGACTTACCTGCAGAAGTACAAGCAATGATCAATTGCTAGCAGGCCACTTTCGAATCACCAGGTACGGGTTTTAGACAAAAGGGTCATTAGCGAAGTGCGTTATAACAACCAGAGACACCTCATCATAAAATCCGAGAAGCAATCTCGATGCGACCAGTGCAAGAACTCCACTATAAATTGTGCAAAATGCGCAACGTCTCCTTACATGCAAACAGCTTTGTTCTATTCCATCAGAAATAGACTCTCGTATATAATATGATATTTAACTTTTTAAAGCTGATTAGCGTTTGCGTGTTTGTATTAATGACCAATGTAGAATGTAACTTTTATCTGTCTATTTATATTTTTTCTTGAATTGTACTAAATATTGTTTCTTAACTTGCTTTCCTTTAAAAGAAATAAGAAAACCCGTCAGTATTTTCCACAAGAAGTCCAGATAAGTAATACAGTCAACAGGAGAGATCACGTCACCCACCTAGGCCCGCTGTTCTCATAATGAAATATGCTCAAATACAAGGTCAGTGGACTAATATCACAAATACCCGTTTTTTATAGTCAGATTATTTCAAAATTAAATGTGTTGAGGATTCTCAAATTAAATCGGTTGGGTACAAAGAAGATCGAGGTTATACAATGATTTTAGCGTCGATAAGTAAGTAAATAAATAAGTAAGTAAGTAAGTAAGTAAGTAAGTAAGTAAGTAAGTAAGTAAGTAAGTAAGTAACCATTTCATCCTCATGTTTTGCTTGCACTATAATGTATGCCTATATATGAAAAGGTTAGTCCGTCATATTCTAATATTCGATTAGATCTTCCGTCTTTAGTTCGATTCAGTTTAAATCGTCCTTCAATACTTATCTCTTTCCAACTTTCCTTCCTTCCTACACTATTTAAATAGCTCTCAGTCTCTTTCGATGTGTCCTGTAGCTAACTGCTCAGAATACATTCCCTGTGAAATAACACTGCTTTATAAATTATCTGATCAGGAGGAATCTGGGTTACATCTTTATACCTTGAAAGTATACTCGAGTAAGCGTGCATTCTATTGCTGCAAGAAATTGTTTTCTTTAACCTTTGTAAGAAGTCAAACAGTAAAGTCAGGATAAAGATGAACGAAGTAAGAATTTACTAGCGAAGGCATAAGCGAAAGAGGGAAGGAAGGAGAAAGAGAATGGAGCTAACAAAGAGAAGTTGGCGGTGACAGCGCTTGTCTTCAATAATAGGGATGTCTCCGAGGAACCATTTGAGAATACAAGAGAATATGCAAAGTATTCAAGTTCTTAAAGAGAACTTGGATAACAGGCATCTCTATGTCCACTTTAAGATTCTGCATTTTTGAACGATATTCCACTGTGAATAATAGCGTCCTTAGGAAGCCAGAATAAATGCCATTACAGTCCAGAGCACAAGCTTAAGGAAGATATACTCCTACGCTACGGCCTCAGAAGCGAAAGTTTCAGGAAATTTGGGTCCTTTTTCTTCATTATCATTCCATTAAAAGAAAATTAGATTTTTCATGGGTATGGCTTTGGTTCAATGTACGGGAATGTATAAAAACAACAATGAGTATGTATTTTGTCATGTGAATGATTATAACGAAATTGTATTAATATATTTATTCATGTTTCAGTAAATGCCAAAGTAGAGCAATGGTTGGTGTCTCACGGAGAAAGACTCGAAGTGTAGTGCCAACTGTGAATGATCTTGGAAGTTAGTTTTACTGCTAGTGGTGGTGCTCATTTGTGTGTTAACGGCATATCCCACTAGGCAACCATACTCTCGGTGTTAATACTGTAGCGTAACTATAGAAAAGACTGTGATGTCTTGGTGATATGCAATGACACCTTCTTAAGGTAGTATTTACAGTATATAAATAACACAAGAGTTTTGTTAGCATCTTTAAAAATCGTATTTGTCCATTGATCATGTCCAGAATAAGAAGGAAATACAATTTTGAAATTTCCCATATGTCTGTCCATCTGCACGCTAATCACGAGGAAATGACTGAACATAATTTAATGCTAATAGGAATTTTAGGTCAAGGAAGAATACAACAAATTTAGGCAATAATTCATTTTATTCAAGCTGGATAAATTATTAGTTTAGTGGAAGGTCTAAAACTTTATTCTCGAAATATCTGCTATAGTAGTGGCCCTATCGATAAATGAATCGTTTATTTCAGAAACCACCTAAGTGACACTTTTAACAAAATTGAGTTTTTGACGGGATTGTACTATTTCGAGATAAATACATTGTATTTAGCAGAAATAACCCATATTCCATGCAAGCAATGCTGTTAGGCAGCTGTGTAAATAATGTAAATAGCTGTGTAAATAGCGCGGTCGCTTAGGTTCTTTCCGCGGTAAAGTCATTCCTCCACTCATGACTTTTGGTGGCCCTGTTAGGATAACCTGTTTTGTGACTTACACAATATCACACAGTTGTGTATTTCTTATTGAATCTCTGTGACAGAGGTCAGTTTGAGACGATTACGCATTACTTCCCCGTCCGTGGACACTCTTTTTTTTTGCCTTGTGACAGGGATTTTGGAAGTATTAAACGGCTCTTGAGTAAGTTGGACATAATTTATACCCTAGATGAGTATGCTGAGCTCATGTTAAAGTCAAGTGTGTCTGAACGTTTCTCCGTTTATCACCTAACCTCGGACGATGTCTTAAGTTTTAAACATTGGTAACCTATTTAGTACAGGAAAATAACGAACTCAAATAAAACATCAGGCAGGGAAGTACCAAGAGAACGTAAGAAGCCATTCAAGGTTTCTAGTTACAAAGAGTTTCTGTACTATAAAGATACTTCAGGACAAGTTGTGACAAAGGCATTTATTGGATGATTTTCATCTACTTTCGCACAACTGAAAACTGACAGCCCACCTGAGCTACCTTCCGAGAAGGCTTATCCTTTGGGAAAGGTAAGTTGATTACAAAAATATTATTAAAGGGATATAAAATTATTGAGCAAGTAAAAACATTTTGTAGTCTATAATAACTTTATAAACTTTTAATGGGTTCTGCACAACGCTATTTTTGATTTTAGGTTCCGATCAACAACGAAGAAGAAGAAGATTTGAAAAAATTAATGGACTACACCGTTGGTTATGAAGACTTTTATGACAGCATCATTCAGTGGCCAACAACCGAGAGAGAACCTGCTGAGGATATGCCAGAGGCTGAATAAAGCCAGAAAGGGTTTTACTGTTCTAATTTGTATTTTGTGGTTCATTAACTGATGTCTGTAAAACTTTGTATGAATAGAACGGTGTTATTTACGTAACCTTTCATCTTAAAACATGCATAGATTAATCATTTAGCTTGTTTTTTTAATAATTGCTACAAAAAATTAACAGGAAAAGTTGTTTATTTCAGAAACAACTAAGTGCAATGTTTATAAAAATTGTTTATGGCACTTAAAATTTTTAAAAACTTATTTCCTGTTTACTACACTTTTCTAGCACATTAAAGTTTAATTTAAAATATTTAGAAGGAGATCAAACTTCAACTTATACTCCCACACAGTTTTTTCATTTTCCCAACAGTTTGAAAAAGTGCACTTAGGTGGTTTCTGCAATTAGCGATTCAAATAGTACATTAGCAGAAGTGTACAAAATAAAATATTGGACCGTGTATATATCAACCTTTATTATCCTGCGAGGAATAACAGCAGATATATTTTCATTTATTTTATTTTCACAAACTTACAAATAAATAGTGAAATATGTTTTATATCTAAATATTTCATATAATATTAATTACAGAATATCCAATTTTCAAACTTTCATATATGATGTTTCTAAACGTAGGAGTTATAATAATGCAGGCATTCACTAGTTATAATTTAATTCCCGAGTCCAAAAACAGAGTACGCTGACGTGAGAATATTGCTTAGACTTGATGGAAACTAAACTAACCGGCGGTTTCTTATTTTAGTGATTTTATTTTCAAGTCGCGTGGATACTAGCCCCTAATTGTTACGAAGATAATCAAGAAGAATATGAAAATGAGTAAATAAATGTGAAAGAAAAAACACACGAGGAATTAGGGCACAAATGATCATAATAAGTGTAAGTAGTTAAAGCCTAGATCTCGAATTCCATAATATCACCGAACCGGAATTAAACAAAATGTGATGGCCTGCAGTGTCTCTGTTTTCCAAAACTTATGATCAATAACATTCCACTGACCAGTTAATTGAGCTGAATTATACGCTTTCTCTTCCGCTCGCACAAATCTACACTAGATGGCATTATTGCTGCAATTTTAGGAGGTGATCAGTGAACGATCGATTTTGATGATGATGACGATTATTATTATTACTAGCAAGATACCCGTGCTTCGCTACGGTATTATACTGAAATTTACAATTGAATGCTTATTGTTTTAGATATATAATCCGCCGAAATTCGCGATCTAACTCGCTTTCTGCGAGAATCCGACAAAATTCGTGATCTGACTCGTTTTCTAATAGATTACGGTATGTTTCCTCCCATTTTTCAATCTTTCTTTCCAGCAATCGATTTCGTACTTCCCGGGCTAGGTCCAGATATTCCACCCGGTCAGTTGGGTCCCTAAATCTTTGCCATCTTTTCCTATAAGCGTTTTTAATGTGGATTAAATCCTTCAGGAGATCCGGCGTGGTGACGTCCTGGGTGCCTTGGCGGTACTGAACCCGCGGCCGGACTGCATTCTTAGTCATTACCCGTCCAGGACCCGTTTTCAGGGTGGTCCGCACATTTGACAACGGTCCAGATTATTATTATTATTATTATTATTATTATTATTATTATTATTATTATTATTATTATTATTATTAAAAGATGTTCTGGAACCCACAGCAAGATGCAAGACCGCTACTTGGTGGTAAATTACATCTACTGCCAGTGTCATTGTTACAATGTGATCAGCACCATCGTCGCGCGTAGGCAAGTGTGCGGGATTTCTGGCGATACCAATGACATACTTCCGTGCATTATTGACCTTATTGTAGAGGTGAACAATTTGACGGTCAATCTCATTCCTATAGTTTATTTCAAATGTGTTTAAATTTTTATTTATATGCCAGGAGAATCTCCTGTAATCTAAGAACGTTCTCCGGATGAAAAGATGGCTGTTGAAAACAAACCCAGGAAGGATTAAAAATGATCGGTTTATGATCAGAATAAGTACATCGAAGATCTACAGCCTGTTTCCAGTCATTCGACAGCGTCAGGAATGGAATGAATAAAGCCCCATCTAGCGGCGAAAATAGGAATTGTGCCGGCTGCCGAAACCTGTCGCACTCCTCTGGGGCAATGATTAATGAATGACAAATGAAATGAAATTTGGACAGTGTTGCTGGAATGAATGATGACAGGGAAAATCGGAGTATCCGGAAAAAATCCTGTCCCGCCTCCGTTTTGTCCAGCACGAATATCACGTGGAGTGACCGGGATTTGAACCACGGAACCCAGCTGTGAGTGGCCGGCGCGCTGCCACCTAAGCAACGGAGGCTCCTTATAAGTACATTATGAACAGTAAAATCAATTGGTCTCACCTCCTTTTACACCCCACAGCCGTTAAGTTTATTTACCTCCCCCACCAAAAAAAAACTAAAAGAACGGCGTGTTTCTTTATGTTTAAAGGAGATTCCAAACACCGTTGTCTATTACCTTCAGGTTTGATATTAAAATAATTCATTTTTTTCACTTTCACACTCCCTCTCCCCCCCCCCCCCCCCAAGTGAATTTTCCGGCAAAAATACTTGTTTCTTTAATAGTAAAGGATCTTCTAAGTACCAGTTATCACGACTGTAACTTCTTCAGTTTTTGATTTATGTGTCCTAATGAAAGGAATTCAACTCCATTTTACTCCCGCCCCCCAAGATGATTCCCCCCCCCCAAACGGGCTTTTCTTTGTTTTTAAAGGAGATCCAAATACCAATTTTCACGTCTGTAGGCCCTAACAACTTTAGTTTTTATTAGATGAAAGTATAGTAATACAATTAAGTCAAGTAATTTTTCAATTCTTTCACCCCCCCCCCCCCCCATTCATGGGATTTTCCGAGAATTCGTGTTTCTTTACTTTTAAAGCAGATTCCAAGTATCAAATTTCATGTCTGTAACATCTTCATTTTTGAGATAACAGTCGCCTAATTAAAAGAATTCAACACCATTTTCAGTCACTTTTACCCCACCCCCCCACCACCCAAGTGGTATTTCCGAAAACTAAACATACACATTTACTTATTTTTAATAGAGATATAAATAACATTTTTCACTTCTGTAACATGTTAAGTTTTTGAGATTATTCGTATGGCCTCAGGTACCGTGTGCAGATATTTCGATTTGACGCCATCTGGCTGTCTGCTCGTCAATTTCGACGTTCGGTTTTACTCTAGGCCCACTAGATGGCAGACAGAGTAAACCGGATCTCTCTTGGGCGTCTATGGCTGAGATTTAATGAATTTTGTCGGGTAAACACCAAATGTATCACCAGAGATCTTTTACATGCCGACATCGTACGACATGTAGTATCGAATGGACTTCTTTCCGCACTTCAAAAATCCGACTACCTCTGCCGGGTTTGAACCCGCTATCTTGGGATCCGGAAGCCAACACTCTACCACGGATCCACATTACATCAATTAAGGAGGGCTCGGCTTGTGCCGGTAACATAATGGGCTGACTCGGCTTAAGCAAGGAGTCACCCTCTTGATTATGAAACTATAGGTACATATATAGGTACAAATATTTACAACAGAAATAATGACAACATATACATTTATATAATAAATATGCCCAGATGATGTCACTAAACAACTTCCTATGTCCCCGTTTTGGGAATCTGTTCTTCTGTGTTACTGGAACTGCGGCCTGGAACTTCATGGTGTTTGGCATAAGTCAGAGGAAATGTCGTTACTAGAAACTTTCTCACAATGTAGCAGGTGCTCAGGAGGGTGGCTTTCTGTAGTTCAACGTACTGTATGTGTGATGATGCAGGTTTAATGTGGCCAGAGAGATGTGCAAGCTTTCTGGAATAACACCGGTACATGATATCACTATTGTACTGCAACTGTGGTGATTAATTCTAGTTTCCACAGGCGCTGTATTTATATTGCCAGTTCTGTGTATTTTGATATCTTTGTGGTAATTGTTGTTTGCAGGTTGGAGGTGTTTGGGCAAGCAATTTCTATAAGGGATGCGGATCTTTTTGATTTATCGATTAGAATAAAATCTGGCCTATTGTTGCTGAGCGTGACATCGGTTATGATACACTGACTGACAGAGCAAATGCAACACCAAGAAGGAGTGGTTCGAAAGGGATGAAAGTTGGGGAAAAAACAGAGACGGCAAGGACGAATAATTGATGTTTATTTCAAACCGATATGCAGGTTACACAATGTGCACGGCATCGACTCAGTAGGATGTAGGACCACCGCGAGCGGCGATGCACGCAGAAACACGTCGAGGTACAGAGTCAATAAGAGTGCGGATGGTGTCCTGAGGGATGGTTCTCCATTCTCTGTCAACCATTTGCCACAGTTTGTCGTCCGTACGAGGCTGGGGCAGAGATTGCAAATGGCGTCCAATGAGATCCCACACGTGTTCGATTGGTGAGAGATCCGGAGAGTACGCTGGCCACGGAAGCATCTGTACACCTCGTAGAGCCTGTTGGGAGATGCGAGCAGTGTGTGGGCGGGCATTATCCTGCTGAAACAGAGGATTGGGCAGCCCCTGAAGGTACGGGAGTGCCACCGGCCGCAGCACATGCTGCACGTAGCGGTGGGCATTTAACGTGCCTTGAATACGCACTAGAGGTGACGTGGTATCATACGCAATAGCGCCCCAAACCATGATGCCGCGTTGTCTAGCGGTAGGGCGCTCCACAGTTACGGCCGGATTTGACCTTTCTCCACGCCGACGCCACACTCGTCTGCGGTGACTATCACTGACAGAACAGAAGCGTGACTCATCGGAGAACACGACGTTCCGCCATTCCCTCATCAAAGTCGCTCTAGCCCGGCACCATGCCAGGCGTGCACGTCTTTGCTGTGGAGTCAATGGTAGTCTTCTGAGCGGACGCCGGGAGTGCAGGCCTCCTTCAACCAATCGACGGGAAATTGTTCTGGTCGATATTGGAACAGCCAGGGTGTCTTGCACATGCTGAAGAATGGCGGTTGACGTGGCGTGCGGGGCTGCCACCGCTTGGCGGCGGATGCGCCGTGCGCCGATCCTCGCGTGCTGACGTCACTCGGGCTGCGCCTGGACCCCTCGCACGTGCCACATGTCCCTGCGCCAACCATCTTCGCCACAGGCGCTGCACCGTGGACACATCCCTATGGGTACCTGGGTATCGGCTGCGATTTGACGAAGCGACCAACCTGCCCTTCTCAGCCCGATCACCATACCCCTCGTAAAGTCGTCTGTCTGCTGGAAATGCCTCCGTTGACGGCGGCCTGGCATTCTTAGCTATACACGTGTCCTGTGGCACACGACAACACGTTCTACAATGACTGTCGGCTGAGAAATCACGGTACGAAGTGGGCCATTCGCCAACGCCGTGTCCCATTTATCGTTCGCTACGTGCGCAGCACAGCGGCGCATTTCACATCATGAGCATACCTCAGTGACGTCAGTCTACCCTGCAATTGGCATCAAGTTCTGACCACTCCTTCTTGGTGTTGCATTTGCTCTGTCAGTCAGTGTATCTCGGTCCCATAGTAATTTGTATGAAGAGTTTTCGAGAACGGGTGGAGGTGTATATTTCCAATATGCAGTTGATGCCTGAAGAAATCCACATTTTACAGAAAGTTTCAGGTGAATGATTTTAGCTACCTGATCATGTTATAATCGGTGTTCACCAAGTGTGGGCAGTTCTAGAACAGCGGCGGCAATTGTCTGCGACAAGTGCTGAATCATTCATGATGAATCTACGGTAGTTCCGTGTAGGAATTATTGGATGGCCAGAACAAATCCTTCTGTTCCTGGGAATAGACATGAGTAGGTTAGCCAAGCGTGCGACGCAAGTTTCGTTTGGCTGACCTACTCTAGTCTTCTTCTTCTTCTTCTTCTTCTTCTTCTTCTTCTTCTTATTATTATTATTATTATTATTATTATTATTATTATTATTATTATTATTTCTTTCTTCGTTTCAGCCTGCTGTGGACCACGTTATTTCAACCGTTTGCATCCTTGAGCTTTAATTCTTCCCCAGTACTCACGCATTCTCGTTCTGTGAGCCTCCTTTCAGTCCACTTCTTGCCTGTTTTCAATTTTGGCCTTTCTTGGAACCTCTTGTATCCCTGGAGCTTTTTCTGGAGAGGAGCACGTTTCTGGATGTCTTCGAGTGTGATTCCTATTTCTTAAAGCTCTTTTTCAACTTCGATAAACCAGGGTCCCTTGGTTTTCTTGTTAAGAAAGTAGGAAAAGATCCTGTTGGTCTGTGTTTGTGTGCTCATGCGTGCTATATGGCCATAAAAATTAATCCTCCTTTTCCGAATCGTGTCCGTTATCCTCTCCATATGCTGGTACAGATCGCTGTTGTGTCGTCTCCTGTACTCACCATTTTCTTTGATTGGTCCAAGATTCAGCCAAGTTCTATAATTCGTGAGCTCTCAGCTCACAACCACAAATTATGAAAGGGCAGAAAACCCCGAATTACATGGAGCACTTGCTCCCACCTAGTAATGTCAAGCCTCCTAGAGGCACCTTTCAAAACACCAGAAAGAGCTGACCCGCTTTCAATCCTTCAAGCCTATTCAAGGCAATACCATACGTTACAATCACTTGCCATCAAGGCACAACTTACAAGAATTAAACAGGGGCATCTCGTACCCAGCCTACAGGGCTTTAAAAGAAAAATAATAGGTTAATTCAAATGGCCCTAAATCCAAAAAACGAAAGGAGGCGTGAATTAGCAGTCCTAAACAAACATTTTAAAACCTAAGAGGCACGAGGCCGATGACACAGGGGCTATTCCCAAGCTAGGGAGGTGACTCGTATAAGAAAACATTTCAACACATTAAGGAAGAGAAGAAAATCGGTTATGAAAACGTAGTCGCCTCAAATCAAAAATGAAGGGGAGCTCGAGAGGGTAAAGCACTCTCTCTCCCCGGATTACAGTTAAAGATATATGAAGTTTTACAAGGACGGAAGAATTTTACATATTTCCAGAGATAGGTTACATATTAAAGGTTTCGGACCTGCCCCGCGGGTTAAACTGCTGAGCTAGCAAGAAATAAAGATGTTAAACGGCCAGTACCTTGTTGAAGAGCGGCTGCCCGAAGGAAGAGGCGCTACCCGCCCCCTGCTACACGTCTATACACAAAGCTAGATGTTGTTGAAATGGCGAAGAGCCGTGAAAATCAGCAGTTTTTAAACGCTCGGGGAAAGTTTGAGACCTTTCATGAATAAAACAGCCACACCCACTCCATTTTATTGGTCGGTTAAGGTTACACATCAAAATCGAAGAAGACAGACACGATTGGTCAAAAATTAAAGAAATTCGGGATTGGCTAAGTTCAAAACTGGCGGAAAGAAAGATTATTATTGCCAACCTACAAATGAATGAACAAAATTTAGTAAAGACGAAAACTTCTGAATACGGAATTTCTTCAAGAAAGTTCATTCACTTCGCACCAGGGTGCATGATCATAGTTTTTTTTGTAGACACATCTATAAGAGAATGTACACTCTTCTTGATCAATACAAAACAAAACACTTTGAAATCCACTTTGTAATCACAAAATTTTACTGTAGTGACATCTTCTGAGAAACTTATAAGTTAATCCAGTTTTTAAAGTTCGGAGTTTCTCCTGTAGAGGAGGATTTATTGGCGCAAGATTTAAAACTGCGGCGTACGGGTGTACCTCGCTGTATAATTATAATAATTATAATAATAATAATAATTATTATTATTAATATTAAAATCAACCTTTTAGTCTTACGTAACTGCAAAATCGTGAAATACGATTCAAGAAAATTGATTTTTCATTATGAACATTCAACTTGCAATATCCGCATTCGAGTCACGGTTTCAAATACATAAACTTCAAACTCATAAGCAATAACCTATCACCACAATATCAAATATATTAACTCAAAAGTCAAGGTACATTTACCGTCGCTACCTCCTGGAGGAGTGACCAATATATTGTGACTGTCTGGAAGAGAGGCAAGAACCCCTTAACCAGGAATATTAGTGAAAATTCGTTTTGCGGCACAGACTCTAAAATGATCGACAGCAGAGAATTAAATTCCAGAATACTCATTTTTGTAACGAAGAGATGCGTATTGAACACCGTTTCTTGAAAACTCCCTTGTTCTTCCTACTCCTTCAGAAAGATTATGGGGGGTAGGAAAGGAATACTAAGGAGAGATAATCACTGCCACCTCGGTGAGAAGTCGCTGTATCGACAAGTAGTATTATGCTCTGATTTGGTGTGGTAGTTATAGAAGTAATGCATCATACCTGGAAGTTCATAAACGTGCTGTTTGTTAGATTAATACGGGCGGAAATAGAATGTAGAAATGCATTAATTTAAAGTAAGAAGTTGTAGTCACCGGCTCACGTGCTGAAATTAATGAAGTTCCGTCTTATTTTAAATGTTTCTCTGCAATTTCAAGACAGACATTTCTTGATAGATAAAGTACATGGCATTAGATCGTGTCATGATTGGTAACATTTCAAGAATAGAAACCCTGCATTCTTTCAATTCCTTGATAGAACAACAGCAAGAGTTACACTAAACTTGAGGTACATCGAATGGTGTTATTTTTAACAGTTATGGGTATACAGTGTCTCACCAAAGGAGTTCTTAAATCTCTTCTAAATATGAGGAGTGTCTATTCAAAATGTGCTATTTTCACTTACAAAAAGTAATGGGTACGTTCCATGTGCATATTATTTTACGTTTATTTCTCTTTTTCCACAATATTCTTAAGGTAGAAATAGCACGTTTTGAATAGACACGCCCGAATTGTGCACTTTTACCTCAGACGTGATTGTAAAATAACAACTTGCTGTGACATATTGAACCCATAATTCTACGATGAGAAAATTATTTTTTTATTCCAAGTATTTATTTTATCTACAAAGTACTTTTTTGAGAGCAGCCATGTTTTTATTTCAAGAGTCTGGCTCTGTCTCGTGGGAACGAACTCCCCGTGACGAGCAAGCCGCGAGCTCGTGAAGTACCGGGACACTTCGATGGACTTCGAATATTGAACAATTGATCAAATTCAAGAAATTCTTCATAACGAGAGATTTTGGCGACATGGTAAATCGAGGAATAAAGGATCTAAATTATTCTTAAACCGTATGTGAAGATAGAACCCCCAGGGTAAATATAAAAGCAGTTAAGACTAGAGAAGAATTTGCGTCCGGTCCGCGGATCAGAGACACGTGCCAAGGCCGATGGATGATGAAAAATGCCGCGAAACGCCCGGGCAGAAATAATTCATTTCGCCCGTTGCGAGTATGGGAAAAATGTGAAATTAACACCATAATGAATCGTCTGTCCGAAGTTATGGAACAAATTTCAAGAAAATTGGTCTATTGTATGCGGAATTAGCAGATTGTGCAATCAAGCCTCGTGGAAAGGGTAGCGTCCTCCCAGAGGGTATAAAAGGAATCCCCCTCCGTCTATTTGAGACTCTCTATCTGGTTGTTGGAACGCCGAAGCTCGTCAGCAAGAAAGTGCGAAGATTTGTTCTCCAAGTAACTTGTTATATATTCGTGTCTATGGTTCAAATATAATATTAAAGTAGATGACAGAAATTTTTCTGAGCTGCCGCTGATGGAAACTTTGAAGGTTTAGAGATTTGGGTAAATAAGTAGTTTTTCTTTCTGTATACAGTGTGTGCGTCTAATATTTGTCAAAGAGAAGCCTGAGGGTTGGCTGCGAGGTCTGGTTTCTTATATGTTTGGAACATCTGGCACTTAGTATGGTGAACGAAAGCAGAATCTTGGGAAAACAGTGGCCGTTGCCAGTTGAGAAGAGTGCTCGTTGCCTGTTAAACGTGTTGAAAGTGCGTTGTTTGCGGTGTCAATCGACCCCAAGTGTAAATTGTTGTTTAATATAAGTTATATATATATAAGAACATGATGACAAAAATAACCATGGAAGGTTAGGCGCAAAGTCTGCTGGCTAGATGCAGCCAGAATCCAGGATGATGTCTAAGATTACAGGTCTGTAACTTCTTTTATCAATGTTGTAGTAAGAATATTGTTTGTCTCAACCAATTTTCAAGGCATGTGTCGAATTGATTTTTAATGATGATCAGGCGAATGTATTACATTTCTGGTCGTCGTGTGAAACTCTTCAGTGCTGTAAAATTCACGTCGGGAAACTATAAAATACGAAGTTTAAATGTTGTGTTAATACTCTTTGCGATATTGTCCAAATTGAGTAAAATTAGTGAGGTGATAACCATCATGTAGTCGTGATGAATGTCTTAATTTCGAATATCGTATGAATTCAGAAATTTTTTGTCGAAATAATAATAATAATAATACTAATAATAATAATAATAATAATAATAATAATAATAATAATAATGTTTACCGCGGGATAAAATATTTTCTATGTTAAAAGATTTAACAGTTATGTTCAATAAGGTTTGCGTGTGTCTCGAAATCCAGGAAAATCTGATAAAGTTATGTTTTATTCATGGGAAGTTAAATTTTGTGACATCATGTATGTCAGTGATATGGGAAATCACGGTGTTTTGTTGTATTCCTGAGGTCCGAAAGTTGTAGTAAAAATAAAAATGAAAAAGTAATTTTATAAAAGTTGTTTGTCACGAGAGGATTGAGGTTTGAAAAGTCTTGGAACATAAGAAACGGGATTGCTGGCGAAGAATTTATATATGTTGAGATAAGAGTTGTATAGATGTTGAAGGCAGAAGAAGCCTGAATTTTATGTAATACCGCCGTGAGAAGGCGATGAGGATTAAATTTTGAGACAGGCTAGATTTGTTGATGGCGAAGAATTTTTGAGACAGGCTGTATGTGGCAGGCTGTAGTATATTCCGCTAACAATCCATAACAGCTGACCAGGAGAAGGTTGGTTCGAGATGAGTATTGTGTGAGGCATAGTAAGATTTCAAGTTAAGATCTCGAGTGAAGAACAATTTATGTTGAAGATTGTAGTTCTTGATAGTAAAATCCAAGTGACTAGTTTACGTAAAGTCAGTTTAATGAATATTATAGTAATATGACATCAAGGATAGAAGAACATTCTGAATACACGGTTGGTATTATTTGACTGTAATGATAAGTTTCCAATCAGTAAACTTCATAAATTACGAGACGATAATTTATTATTAAATCTCAAACATTGTGGGATGAGATATTGGACGTTTTTAAAGCTGTGTAGATTCGTTGGGTTTCGCTTCACTGGATAGTCATGGATATGTATTTGGAATAGTAAGATGGTAGGCGATTTGAGGCCCTCACCCTAGAATTATTGTGTGGATTTTTGCGATGGTGATGATTACTGTTTTGGCGATATACACGTAATGTTAGACGTGTGTTGGAAGTCACTATTTTTTTTCCAAACCTCATTGCGCATGCCGATATCGTGTTTGAGTTGTGGACTGCTTGCCACGCGTTATTTATTTTCAATTTCACGTTTTAGTAACAACATAGGGACGTAGTTGCTTCCGTTCATTCTATGGCAAGATTCGTTTCATTGTGTGCTATTATTTTCGACAAGGTTTACAGCTGAAATATCTAAGAGTGTGTTTGAAGTTACGATTTCGCCTGACATACTAGAGGAAGCGTATACGACCCGATTTCCGCTCGACAATAGATTAAGGACGTCACATGTTATCCTGGGAGTATAGTGATGATGAGACGTCCTAGTTCACGCTCAACGATAGGTTTAGGAAGGTGTGTGTGTACATAGATGTTAATGTTAGGGTGTGCCGACATTAGGTAGGCCCGACGATAGGACGAGTATGTCAGCTGTATATACCCAAGTCTTAGATTAGATGTTCTTGCGAAGTGACTTGAGCGATGGTAGTGTCTGCAGTAGTTTATGCAATGCGAAGAGTGTTTGCTAAGTAATATTGATGCCATGTTTGCGCGCAGCCCTTTACACGCTGAAAGGTGTTTACGTAAAATTATTGAACCACTAACTTGAGGGTTGTCCAATATTGGGTACTGAGCTAACGGTGTTTGGAATCTTACTGCAGTGCGCCACGCGTGTTTGAGTTCATTGAACTTCAGTATTTTATTTTACTTACGGACTTAACTGTGTTGTCGTTCTAGCATCCACGTGCTTTGCTAGTGTGCGTGTTGACACTTAGTAATAGATGAGACTTAAGTTACGAATGAGGGTTCGATTCGTCAGCCGGTAATATATTTTATTTTCAATTTTTGTCGTTCTTTCATTTTTATACGTAGTTGAGTGTGGTCAATTGATAACTTTGTAGATAGTGTGTTGGGACAAACAATAAGTAGATGGATCTGTGATGATAGTCATTATTATAAAGGAAAGAATTCTGTATTTTATTTTATTTTACCATGTGGACTTGTAATTTTATTAAGCGTAACGTAACCATTTATAATCTGAAAGTTTTATAATAATATTTTTCAAGTGATTTACCACTTTTTTATTTAACTCCAGTGTTTGGCTTTTCTTCTAAATACCTGACGAATAAGCGTTTCCTGCATTTCGCAGTTTTGTCCCTTCAGAACGACGTAACGTAAGATCCTTTCGGATCGTGTTGTTGTTGGTTCCTTCTGAACAGCTGTTTGGGTGATGGACGTTTCAGCATCGGGAATATTTTATAACTTAAGGGTGCCATGAAATGACAATACAGGGTGGAATTTTGTTCTCAATTGTGAATGCTGCTGTTAACTTGTAGTGAACACCATGCTTTCCAGTAATATCTCGCAACCTATCCAAAGCAACTGATAGTCAATTCGGTTCGATTAAGGGTCCATTCGGCGGGTGTTTCCGTATCCGACAGCGTATTCGACTGGTGGATAACCTTAATTAAGAGTAAATCTGGAACTCTATTTGTTGAAGGTCAGATTTTCCACGGATCGTGTGGATTAATTCTCAGTTATCGTTTGGATCATTAGGTGCCCGATTTTCAGATTTTCTTTTCACTTTTTCGTTTCTTTGTCCACTAATCTGTGAGATTTCGACTTTTCTCCGAAGAAAATTCTTTGATATTGTAATCAATAAAAATAACGCCATGCAATGTGACTGCGTTTCAAACATTTAATAATTTTTTGATCAAGGATTGATATAAATAACAATTTTGGGCAGTTAAATGATTCAATAAAATATTTGCTCCTCATTTAGTTAGACTCCCTTCAGAACCCCATCGTTTGGTTAAGATCGTGACCGAATTATTCCCGCAACGACCCCAAGATTTAAGAGTTCAATATTGCTCTACTGCAGCAGCTGTAGCCAACCGACGATGGTATGGTGAGTCAAGGGTTCCATATATCTATATATTTCGTCTGTTTACCCTGGAACACCACACTGGGGTCTGAGCGACCCTATGGGAAACATATTATGGAGTAAATCTTTTATATGAAACTGTAGACTACTGAGTTATATTTGTAAAATGAGTGAGTACCTTGTCACAATCTGATAGCATCATTCAGATCTGTCAGAGAAAGCAGATATCCGTGAGAGATAAGTAAATAGAGTGCAGGGTCATGGATACCCCAGTATGGTATTTACGGTTGCATTACCCTGCTGGGTCCCTTACTGCTACAGTTCTTTCTATGTGATAAACTGACACGCGCTTCCTTAATGTTACAGACAGTGTTTAAAATGGATGATTGAAAGGAAGAGTATCAGATCGTAACATTAGGGAATTATTAGTAGATAGTGCCAGTGAGCAGGATATCGGTAGTGATTCAGAATTTGAATCTGACAATGTGTACGAGGACAGTGAACACGAAAGTGAATTCAATGCTGAGTATGAAAGTGACCGATTTCAAGTCGCAATGTATCCAGCCTGAAGGGGAAAGATGGGCACCATTGGACTTCGGACACTCCGGAAAAAGGAAGCCGACCTGTAAGTAAAAACATTCTCAGAATATATCTTCCTGGTGCGAAAGATGCTGCCAGAAATAACAAGTCCTCTTGAAGCGTGGTCGTTGTTTGATAGACGATAATATCCACCATCTGCAGTACTTGTGACTCACACTAAAGAAGAAATTACTTGTGAGTTGTCAACAACGAATCAACAAAGCAAGGTTATTAGTCACTACGGATATGCATTTAGAGCAGTCGCCCAGGTGGCAGATTACCTATCTGTTGTTATCCTAGCCTTTTCTTAAATGATTCCAAAGAAAGTGAAAACCTACTGAACATCTCCCTTGGTAAGTTATTCCAATCCCTAACTCCACATCCAATGAACGAATAAGTGCCCCAATTTGTCCTCTTGAATTCCAACTTTATCTTCATATTATGAACACCACCCAAACGTATTCATCTACTGATGTCATTCCACGCCATCTTTCCACTGACAGCTCGGAACATGCCACTTAGTCGAACAGCTCGTCTCCTTTCTTCCAAGTCTTCCCAGCCCAAACTTTGCAATATTTTTGTAAAGCTACTTTTTGACAGAAATAATCCAGAACAAATCGATGAGCTTTTTTACATTTGATCTTCTCCAGTTCTTGAATCAAGTAATCCTGGTGAGGGTCTCATACACTGTAACCATGCTCTAGTTGGGGTCTTACTAAGTACCTATATGCCCTCTCCTCTACACGTAAATACCCTCATAACCATGTGCAGAAATCTGTACCCTTTATTCACAATCATATTTATGTGATTACCCCAATGAAGATCTTTCCTTATGTTAAGAACTAAGTACTTACAATGATCCTCAAAGGGAACTTTCACCCCATCAACGCAGTAATTAAAACTGAGAGTACTTTTCCTAGTTTTGAAACTCAAAACCTGACTTTTAACCCCGTTTATCATCATATCATTGCCTACTGCCCATCACACAACATTATCGAAGTCAATCTTGTAATTTATTATTCTGTACAGACTAACATAATCTGCAGAGGGCCTTATATTTAATTCCACTTCTTTACACATACCGGTACCATATATATATATATATATATATATATATATTAAAAGAGTTTTGCTTGTACATTGCTCAGAATTTAAAAAGGATGATATTTATGTATCAGTCGTGTCCACAGTAACAAGGAAAAGCACTTTTTTCTATTTTAAGTTTTTTCTGTAGGTATTAGTGATCACGAAGCTATTTTTATGGTAGTTAAAAATAAATGTGAAGAAAAGGAAGATATTAAAATTAAGACTAATAGGCAGTACCATATGGCTGATAAAACAGGCATGAGGGAGTTTTTAAAAAGTAACTATGATCGGTAGAAAATGATAAATAACAATGTAAACAGACTCTGTGATGAGTTTAAAGCTGTAATTGTTTAGGAATGTAAAATAGGTTTGTACCTTTAAACGTGGCAGGGAATGGTAAAGATGCAATATATTATAAAAGAGAAGTAAAGAGACTAAGAAGGAGGTGCAGGTTGGAAAGAAATAGAGTTATAAATAGCTGTGGAAGTAAGGAGAAATTGAAGGAATTTACTAGGAAATTGAATTTAGCAAAGAAGTCAGCTAAGGATAACATGATGTTAAACATAATTGGCGGCCATACAAATTTTAGTGAAAAATGGAAGAGTATGTATAGATATTTTAAGGCAGGCTCACTTGCCTACTGCCATTCACAATCGAGTTGGGAAGTATATATTATAATTGCAGGCCCCATTGCCTACTGCACGGACACAATAGATTTGGGGAGTTTTCGTTACAATGGCAGCCCCTCTTTCCTACTTCCAGATAGATAACAGTTGAAGAGTTTTTATTATAATGGCAGTCGAAATTGAGTTGTGCAGTTATTATAATGTCAGGCCCCCTTTTCCTACTGCCAGCCAGCTTACTGCCAGTCACAACAAGTTGGTGAGTTTCCATTAAAATAGCAGACCACTACGCCTAATGCCAGTCACATTTTAGATGAGTACATTTGTTTATAATGGCGGGCACCCTTGCCTACTGCAAAAAAAATTGGGTAGGAGAGTTTTAAACAAAACTGCATGCTCCCTTGCCTTCTGCAAGTCAAATCGAGAAGTGAACTATTCATTACAATGGTAGGCCTTCCTTACTAATGCCAGTTACACAGGAGTTGGAGAAGGACCCCGTTCCTACTGCCAGTCAAAGTCGGTGTGGGGAGTACTGATTACAATAGCAGCCACACCCTTTCTCGATCACTACAAATCGACATCAGTGAATATATATAGATCGACACACGAAAGTATATGCGTGTTTACAATATTGCAGACTTTCATTTGCAGATGAACTGCTGCTAAACGTACGTCATATCGACAAAGGATTGTACCATAAGACGCCGGAATTAGTGGCCTAAATAGTAGGTCCTATGATATATCATCTATTCTTGGGTCAGATTGAGTTAGAAACGTTGAACGGGGTAAAGTTTTGGTAAGATTATCTCACATTGCATTACTTTTCGGATAATTATGTGACAGCTACATACATATCATTCGGCTCACATATGGCTACTGGGTGGGCCCATTTTCGTGAAGAGTTTGATGATTCTATATTTCCTATAAGTGATTGAAAGTATGAATTATGCATCTGAAAAATCCAAATTTACTTAACATTGATTAATAGAGAAAAATCAAGCGTAAAAGGGATACAGACGACAAAAAGTCATAAGACCAAGGTTGTAGATCATTACTAATTGAACGGAGATTGTGCAATCCGTTATGTGATAGGACTTCCCGAAGGTCTGCACATCATTAAAATTGCCTCCATGTTTCGAAATTCTTCGGGGATAAAAAGTGAAAAATTTAAAGATCTTGGAAGTTTTCCGACCGATACAGGCTAAAACGTTTAATTTTGTCAAATTTCAATTTTCTTGTTCATCTGGCAGATAATGCCGCAATCTGGATTTTGTGCGAGGAGTGTAAAAATTAGGACTTTCAGGAAACTAAACCAAAAAAAATATGCAGATGATCATTATTACCCCTTAAACGGGTAGCTGTGCGAAAATTTCGCCAAAATAGTCGATGTACAGGCACACAGTCGTTACGACTTTGTTTATATAGATAGATAAAGAATTTGCTCCACGCACAACACCTTCTGGGCTATGTCCGCTGGACTTACCTTGGAAAACTGACCATTCATGATATCTATCTTCTTGACGAAAAAATGCACATAAAAATAACACTTTAGAAATTGAAATCCATCATGTTTGGTCGATTTCCAGTCACGTTGGTCTTGTACTCTATATATTATGGAAGAGTATAATCACCATTTCGGTTTCCTATAAACCGCCAGTCCATTCCGGGAACATGAAATGTTATTGACCTTTAAAACCTACCTTTGGACAGGTGGATGCTAAATATAAAGTTTGGTTCGAATATCTTCAGTAGTTTTCAAGTTGTAAAAAATACGCTTTACACGCACCCGCTCTTGAGTCCGATGGGATTTGTACCGAAAAACGGTCCGTTAATGATATCTCCCTTATTAATCCTCGTATTGAAATGATGTACATGAGAAAAAAGGTTTAGAAATTAATTTCCATTAACGCAGGTAGATTTCCATGAAGTTTGGTTGCGTATATTTTGTGGGAGTGCGAAATCACGGTTTCGGTTTCGTATAAACCCGCAGTCAGTTCAGGGATTTAGAAACAAAATTTGCACTAAAACCTAGCCAAGGACAGGTGGATTCTAAATATGAAGTTTGGTGGAAATATATCCAGTAGATTCTAGCACTCGCGTACATACGGGGTAATTAAGGAAGAAAATAATACAATTAAGAAAGTTGAAATTAATAGAAAATGGATTATAACTGAGGGCTGTCGGATAACGATAAATACATAAATGGCAAGTGAATGTATTGGAAAATCAAATGCCCCTCAATAAATTATGTTGGTGTGAGTTATGGATATAAGAATGCGGTAACAGAGGAGAAATTTAGGCGCAGTGATTCTTAGGTAAACAGATAAGAAGATGTCTAATTGTGTTATTATTTAATCTATTCGAGGACGGTTATAACCTCAAACGATATTTCGCCAATATCCCGCAGATAGGCCGATTGACGCCTCTCTTGCCTGCTACCCAAGGAACAACCACGAATTTAAAAGCATGATGAAGAAAATGGCAATACGTTACTTCCCTGCTGACAAGCAGTCAGAGACGTTGCCATGGTAACCTGTAGGTTCGTTGTAGGTCTAACGGTCACTCAATGCGGAGCATGATACCCGCAGAAAGTAGTAAATTTCTCCGTCATGTGAAGAGTAAGGTAAAGTATGAACATAAATAAAGTTTATAATGAAGAGACGTTTCGCGTACGGTCCACGGAGTTTACAGAAAATGAATAGTATAAGAGAAAATGGAGAAAACCGTTCTGGTTTTCCTATAAACCCCCTTCTATTCAAAGATTTTAGAATGGCATGCATATCGAGACCTTCCCCGAGATGAGTATACTCTAAATATGAAGTTTGTTTGAGATCTATCCAGCCGTTTCGACGTGATGTTGGAACAGACAAACAAACAGAAAACAGACAAACAAACAGATGCGAAAAATAAAAACCACGGATTCGGTCTTGAGTTGACATAAAATGGATAAATATCTGAAACATTGGCGAAACAAAAGAAATTACAGACAGCGGACCCCCTACAACTTTATTTCTATGGATAAGCATGGACACGTCTAACAGTGCAGACCTATATTTCGAGAGTTTCTGCTTTGAAATTTTACGACATATCTACAAACGGACTTCACAGTCAGACGCCTCGTTCAGTGTTTTACATGGCTGGTCCCATGACGTCTTCTCGTATCTCCTATATGAACGGTTTGATAGAGTTAGAGTCATTGAATGGGGTGAAATTTTGTACAGTTTTCACATACTACTTTATATTTTTGATACTCATGTGACAGATAGAATCAAAAAATTTGGCTATCACATGGCCACCGGTCATGTTAATGTGCAAAGTGTGCCAAATGATAATATATACCTACGTGTAAAAGTACAAAATTAACATGAAATCGAGAAATACAGTTCTGTTTGACGTATAAGGGATAGAAATAAGACAAAAAGTCATAGGACCAAAGTTGTAGATCTCTCCAAAATGAAACGTGATTGTGCTTTCTGATTTGTGATACGTCTTACCGATTAGCCACCAATTATCCCGAAACGAAAGTCTGCACCGCGTTAAACTTGCATTCATATTTCAATATTTTCCGGGCACAAAATTATACATTTGCATACCTTGGAATATTTCTTTAAAGAAAAGAGTGTCCAGCTTACGAGATTAGCACTCGCACACATACGGAGTAATTAAGGAAGCAAAATAATACTTCTCAGAAAGCTGACATTAATAGAAAATGGTTTATAACTGAGGATAGCCGGATGACGACAAATATGTAAATACCAAGTGAATGTAATGGAAAATCAAATGCCCCTCAATAAATTATGCTGGTGTGAGTTATGGATATAAGAAAGCGGTAACAGAGGAGAAATTTAGGCGTAGGGATTCTTAAGTAAACAGATGAGAAGATGAGTAATGGTGTTATTACTTATGTATGCTTCTGACGCGATATAAATAAACTTGAGCTATTGGAGGACGGTTATAACCTCCAACGATATTCCGCCAATATCCCGCAGAATGGCCGATTGACGCCTCTCTTGCCTTCTACCCAAGGAACAACTACGAATTTAAAGGCATGATGAGGAAAATGGCAATACGTTACTTCCCAGCTGGTAACCTGTAGGTTCGTTGTTGGTCTGTCGGTCAATGCAGGGCATGATACCCGCAGAAAATAGTAAATTTCTCCGTCATTTGAAGAGTAAGGTAAATAATGAACATAACGAAAGTTGTTTAAAATGAAGATGTATTTCACATATGGTCCACGGAGTTTACAGAAAATCAATAGTATAAGAGAAAATGGAGGAAAACCATTCTGGTTTTCCTATAAAACCCCCATCTATTCAAAGATTTTAATATGATATGCATATGGAAACCTTCCCCGGGATGAATATAATCTAAATATGAAGTTTGGTTGAGATCTATCCAGCCGTGATGGTGGAACAAACAGACAAACAGAAAACAGACAGGCAAAGAGAAAAAACAGACACGAAAAATAAAAACCACGGATTCGGTCTTGAGTTGACATAAAACGGATAAATATCTGAAAACTTGGCAATACAAACGAAATTACGGGCAGCGGACCCCCTACAACTTTATTTATATTGATGAGCCTTACACCTAGAATTTCATGTTTGTGATCTTCAACATTTTCGTAGCGTAGACATTCTTCTTTTACCAGAATGAATACTAACCCCTCCTACCATTGCTATCCTATCTCTACGATACACACTCCAGTTCCGTGAGAATTTTTTTTTATCCATTATATCATTTCTCATCCATGATTCAACTCCTATTACAATATCTGTTGAGTATATATCTGTTAAATTATTTAATTCTATTTCTTTCTTTAAAATACTTTTACTGTATATGGAAGAGACCACTGTTAGCGGAATATATGTTCCCCTGGAACTATTAGACATATCTGGGGTTCTATGAGTGTCTCGTTGTAACACCAAAGATATTTGGTCTGTCACGTATGGGAACGGCATATTTCGTGCGACAATGTCAAAACAAAGATTTCTCTTTCTTTATTGTTTACACATTGATAGCAAAGAAGACCGGGATCTGTTCATAATTACTATGTTTGTAAACTGATTGAACCTATTCATTTTTCTAACAGAAATCTAACGGTCGACAACTGGTTCGCATCGTTTCCGCTTGCTGAGTTGCTTCAGAATCAGTACAGTCTTACAATGTTGGGAAAGGTAAGGGAAAATAAGAAAGAAATCCCACTAAGTTTTCTCACCAAAAATCTTACAGGACATCTAGATTTGGGTTCGATTGTGAGAAAAACACCTGTGTCGTATTCACCTAAGTAAAACAAGTTGGTAATTTTATTATCAGCTATGCATAATAATAACTCCGTGAACGAAACCTCAACCAAACCAATCATGAACCACATATACAATGAAACTAAAGGTGGCACTACAGCTTTGGTCAATTGTGTAAGACATAATCTACCTGTAGAAGAAGATAGCGATGGCCACGTTTTGTAATGTTCGGAATATTGGGCTCTAGTGGAGTCAATTCTTTAATTTTGCCGATTTGGGTTTGCAACAAGGGGAGAGGAATTGTAGACTGTTATCGAAAGTCTTGGCGTGTCACTTATTGAGCCTCACCTTCACAATCGGCTCAGTAAACCTACAGCACAGAGCTACATAAAGAAAACAGTTTCCAAATTTAAAAATTGATGTGATTAACCAATTGTCTATCCAACGTGATGTTCAGAGGAAGCATCGGTGTGCCATCTGTCCAAGGCACAATGACAAAAAATCCAACGCAGTGCGGTCGCAGTGTGCGAAACCATTCTGCCAGAATCCCCGTGCCTTGGTATGTGTCGATTGCGAACATCTCCTTTTAAGCATTTTGAAACCTCTCACTAAGTTGAAATATCAGTGCTATCTGCAGTGACTGTTTTATAACCGTTTAAATACCTTTACTGCAGAAATGCTCCAAAAATTGATGAAAATTATCCATTGTGCCAGCAAAAAATATGTATTTATATCTCTCTGCAATTTTTAGGCCGTAACTGTTTCTATCCGCCTCTGTGGTGTAGTGGTTAGTGTGATTCGCTGCCACCCCCAGAGGCCCGGGTTCGATTCCCGGTTCTGCCACGAAATTTGAAAAGTTGTTCGAGGGCTGGAACGGGGTCCACTCAGCCTCGGGAGGTCAACTGAGTAGAGGGTAGTTCGATTCCCTCCTCAGCCATCCTGGAAGTGGTTTTCCGCGGTTTCCCACTTCTCCTCCAGGCAAATGCCGGGATGGTACCTAACTTAAGGCCACGACCGCTTCATTCCCACTTCCTTGTCTATCCCTTCGAAACTTCCCATCCCCCCAGAAGGCCCCTGTTCAGCATAGCAGGTGAGGCCGCCTGGGCGAGGTATTGGTCATCCTCCTCAGCTTTATCCCCAACCCAGAGTCTGAAGCTTCAGGACACTGCCCTTGAGGTGGGATCCCTCGCTGAGTCCGATGGAAAAACCGACCCTGGAGGGTAAACAGATTACGAACGAACGAACGAACTGCTTAATTGATTGGAATTATAAAGTAATTAATTGAAATATGTAAGCGCTAGAGATCATAATAGTCATTTACCGGTGCCCTTTAACAATACAGTAGACAGCTAGAATGGGAACAAGTGGTGAAATTCAAAGATTATGGTATGAATGACTACAATATGACTGGGTCAAGCAGACCCCACTGTGGTATTTAGGTATGTCTTTTGTGAGTGTGGCGTTCCACCTTAAAGTGGAAATAGCACCTTTTCAACAGACAGCGCTCATATTTAGAGGTATCGGTGTTTCGTTTTCACTTTTGTGAATGGTACTAAAAGGCTCATACGGTAATTGTTCTGTCCTTCAGTGTTCAAGGATATGTCGATTAGCTGCCTCTCCAATAATGCCCTCTCAACTGTCTCTGTGGCCTTGTTTAACTTTAAGTCTTTTATAAATCCTTAAAAAGATAAGCATAGTCGTCTACGTATTCAGATTTTTCTCTTACCTTCCATGGCCGACTCCATTATCGTCCTAGGTAATCTACTCTCTTCTGTTCACCTTACACGACTCCACTACCAAAGCCCTTTCATTGGCACAGCTTCACCCATTGAGTTCATTACTAAGTGGTTATCTCCTCATTCCTAGTGGTCCCCACAATACTATTTCCATCTGTTTGAATCAGCAGTCGTTCTCGCTACATTTATATCTACTACTTTCAACCTTTGAATCAGATATTCCAAGTCCACCCTGACTTCAGTTCTCTAAAGCAGAATCAATCTGAAACCATATCTATACACAAAAATTATTCTACGTTTCTCACGTTTTTACATCCTTCCAACTCCCCCCGCCCCCCAAACTCCCCCTACTCAAGAACGTTTTCACGTATTGTTGAATTCTTTCTTCAAAGTTCATTTCAACTTTCGCTCACGGTACTTTTTCAGTGTCGGTCTCATGCTTACATGGAGTTTACCACCCACTAAGGGCTGCATTCTCACAATACTTTTCAGAAATATCCCGAACACGTTCAGAAATTTTAAAGTGTTTTCTGCAGTGAGGATACTATTTAAACGTTAAATTCTATTATTCACAGCATGTAACCTATAGCGAATTATGCTTCTAAAAGATACTGTAAACTCGAATGTACTCTTGAATTTAACATGTGAAAATGCAGAATTTACTTTTCCATAGCTCTTATGCAAATAATTTCAGTGAAAATTTTAGTAACGAGTTAGAATTCGCAGTTGGTTATGCCTAAACGGAGGGTACAGTTTATTGTGACTCACAATCAATGGAAATTAGGGCCAAAATAAGTGTTTCATTAGGCTATCCCCGACAAACCTCTCGATATTTTTCAGAGCCTTCAAAAAAGGATATAAAAGCATGATTGATTTGAAATCCTGTCCCTGAATTATCGGAATACGCAACGTGGGTGGGGGTGACACAGAATACACCCAATGTATCCTGTCTGCTGTAACAGGCTATTGAATAGAGTTCCCCCACATTTATCGCCTCGACAGCGAGGGTTAGTGAAGACGGGGTCCGCAGCTGAGTCTGGAATTGCTTTAACTTACTTTTCAGTCTACTCAATTTAATCTTTCCTATCCAACCTCACTTTAGCAATTTACTTGAGTCCCCAGTTTCAAAACTGCTCATCTAACAATTTTACTGATTTTACAGGAGAGGAACGAAATACTGTTGCAGGGTGCACCTAAGATACAGTGGTTGTACATTAGTGTGGCTTAATTCCTTGTTGTCACAAATAACCACATCTACTACATCACTGTCAACTTAATTGAAGCTGTAGAAATAGGTCAATTTTGCAAACGAAATATGTAGATGATTAGTTTTGCAATGGTATATGTTTGTTGATCAGTTTTGAAACAGAATTATGATCATTTTGACCCATGCATACCGGAATAATATTTATTATAATTGTTAACATTGCTAATTGTTATTAGGAAATAAATAACGCAATTTCCTTGAAGACTGTGAAAGCACAGTCACGATACCATTGAGCAAGTCAAACATTGGAAGATATTTACCCTCGTCATTGTTGTAAGGGGTAGTCTTGCTCTACCCTCCACCACCCCCCACCAACCAAAATGTATCCCTGTAGAATTAGTGAATCTTCAGGTCCCACTAGTTGTTGCAAATAATATTTTACCAACAGCTTTTCCACATCCTTCATTTTGTTGACTTCTGGTTGACATCCTAACGAAACTTGATTTATTTTGATGTCAGCAATGCTCTCGGATGGTTTACAAGTTCTCCTTGCTTCATTAAAGTCCATACTGCATACCTCTCCTCCTCTTATGAGCACTTGCACCTTACCTTTGGATTTTGTTTAGCAGAAACGCTTACCTTCTGCAAATCTAAAGTGCCAAAGAAGAATCGACTGCTTCATTAAGTCTCTTACTTTCCAGTCTTATATTACAACAGCGTTTGCTTTTGTAAATTACCCATAATATAAAAAATGCTGATATATTCCATGGGGTCAGCAATGGGGTCTGGTGCCATGTAAAAATGTCCTGCGTCAGGAAAAGTAAACTCTACATTTTTAATTTTGTCTCATCTAAAGATATTTACTATACACTTATTCCCATAACGCCAAGTTTTTGTTCCGTATATTGAACATTTAATGGTACAACATTGCATATGACCACTTTTGAAAGTAAATAGTAATGTAAATGATGAGTTTTGAAACCGAACGAGTGGTGCAGATGAACAGTCTTGTAACCGAATAAATATTTCAGCACACCACTAAAGGTGTCGAATGAAAGGTTATGTTTCCAACTTTTTCGCAGAGTGAGGATATTGATCCAATATGTCCGATTCCACAGCTAACCCACTTTCGCAGTAAAATGCGGAGGATCAGTTTTGAAACTGGACTACTCAAATAGGAAAATTCCTCTCAGTTTTAATTACTGCGTTGATGGGGTGGAAGTTCCTTTTGGGGATCATTTTAAGTACTTAGGTCTTAATATAAGGAAAGATCTTCATTGGGGTAATCACATAAATATGATTGTAAATAAAGGGTACAGATCTCTGCACATGGTTATGAGGGTATTTAGGGGTTGTAGTAAGGGTGTAAAGGAGATGGCATATAAGTCTCTGGTAAGACCCTAACTAGAGTATGGTTCCAGTGTATGGGACCCTCACCAGGATTACTTGATTCAAGAACAGAAAAAAATCCAAAGAAAAGCAGCTCGATTTGTTCGGGGTGATTTCCGACGAAAGAGTAGCGTTACAAAAATGTTGCAAAGTTTGGGCTGGGAAGACTTGGGAGAAAGGAGACGAGCTGTTCGACTAAGTGGTATGCTCCGAGCTGTCAGTGGAGAGGTGGCGTGGAATGACATCAGTAGACGAATAAGTTTGAGTGGTGTCTTTAAAAGTGGGAAAGATAACAATATGAAGATAAAGGTGGAATTCAAGAGGACGAATTGGGACAAATATTCGTTCATAGGAAGAAAAGGCTAGGAAGACAACAGATAGGGGATCTGCCACCTTGGCGACAGCCCTAAATGCAGATCAGTAGTGACTGATGATGATGATGATGATGATGATGATGATGATGATGATGATGATGATGATGATGATGATGATGATGATGATGAGACTCACCTGTTCAAGAATGCTGGTCGTCCGGGTAGAAATCTATAATCAATGATTCTGCGCCAACACGCATCTGTCTGTTTACCGGGCGAGTTGGCCGTGCGTGTAGAGGCGCGCGGCTGTGAGCTTGCATCCGGGAGATAGTAGGTTCGAATCCCACTATCGGCAGCCCTGAAAATGGTTTTCCGTGGTTTCCCATTTTCACACCAGGCAAATGCTGGGGCTGTACCTTAATTAAGGCCACGGCCGCTTCCTTCCAACTCCTAGGCCTTTCCTGTCCCATCGTCGCCATAAGACCTATCTGTGTCGGTGCGACGTAAAGCCCCTAGCAAAAAAAAAAAAAAAAAAAACACGCATCTGTTTATTAACATGATGGTAAAACAATTTTAATACATGATGTTGTGTCATTAATCTGAAGGTTTCATTTTCTAATGTGCTCTCTAAACAGAAACCTAACACATATGACCGGTTGGACATGGGAGACAAGGTGAGTATGACAACACTTGTGTTCGAACGGAGACCGACCTATTTCTTTAACAGCTTTTCCTTTGATTGATATATGTGTGTTATTTATGACTGGAGATTCGATCCTATCATTCTGCGTCATGCGTTGATGCAACCATGCCTCCAACAACCACTTGCAGTGAATTTGCAGGCATTACTTCCAGCTGTTGGTGCTAGTGCGGCCGCTGTTTTTCCCCCCGCCTCCTAGTAGCTATATTACCATTCTATCTTGCGGTCTCGTTTCGTCTCCTGCTCACCAGTCCGTCCGGATCGTAATGGCTTCTCATATCCCACACTACTTTTTCCGTCACCTCCCTTCCACTTATAAGGATCAGCTCACATTTCTCTTATCTAATGAACACAATCAATCATTTCAGTCACGCAAAACGAAATGATTAGTTAACCCATAGTAACTAAGCGTGGATTAAGAAACATTTTCTGCCTTTGATTTCGTGTGAAAATACGTAAATCATAACATTCTGATGTGAAAGTTAAGGGGAGATAGCTGAGAGGTATAGTCAATGATTTATCACCAGGATGGCTGCGGTACGAATTACGATCAATCCCAGTGGAATTTTCGCAACGTTACTCATTTTCCAAGTAAAACTGGAGATTTCGTTATTCAGATCACGATATCAAAAGTCTCTTAAAACAATAAGCTTGCTCTTATATGCATTCATATTGAGTACGTACGTCATTTATGTTATACACTATATATGTAATCCGCTTCTATACATTCTCGGTGTACTTAGACAGTAAGGTTAAGAAACTGAATAGCTGGTCATTCCAGATCACCGAAGTTCTTCCCAAAGTGTTACAGTACACTTTCAAATCTATGATAATATTGTATACATTACTATCATCATCATAATCATCATCATCATCATCACCATCATCATCATCATCATCATCATCATCGTCATCTGCCTTGTCACTGCAACCAATTTTCTCTGTCCGTTACCAACACTTTAATCTCCTCACAGGAGCCGCAGTTCCTTTGCATCCTGAGGTTCTTAGTGTATGAAAGTCTTGCGTTATGGTAGTTAGCGATACAGAAGTTAGCCTCACAATGTATGTGACGGAAGTGTAATCCTTGCAACAGTGCAGACTGTGATGTACGATATGGATGGATGGCCAGACAATGTTACCTAACAAACTGTGCAGGCTACATTATCTGAAATTAGCTGTCATTGATGGATAGCCACGAACGAGAGATATTTTTATAATCATTAATACTTCGAGTTTCGTAGAGGAAAAAGTAGTTTCCTTTATTAAGAGGTGCTTTACAAATGTTATAACCATGACTGATGCTAATGGAGAAATTAAACGAAACTTAACAGACGAAAGACGTGGATCTATCAGGGCATGTGAGTGGATCTCAGAATTCAAATTATGATAGAAGACCTAAAATTTTTATATGTTGAAAGATCGGTGGCTATTCACGTTGCTGAATATAAATGAAGACTCCACTTTCAAAACTGCCTACATCCTTAATAAACGATTTTGTAAAATTCGCCGAAAGGTAATAAATTATTTCCTTTTGCCGGCAGTGGCCAACGTATTTCAGTTTTGTAGCTGGGTGAACACACATTTATTGTAGTCATAATTATGAAAATCAAGGCTCAATATTTTTAATTAATAAAGAATTTCGGTTGAGGATCCCGAATTCGATTCCTGGCCGGGTCGGGGAATTTCATCGCGTCTGATTACTTCTTCTGGGTCGAGAATTTCGGTTGAGGATCCCGAATTCGATTCCTGGCCGGGTCGGGGAATTGCATCGCGTCTGATTAATTCTTCTGGCTCGGGGCTGGGTGTTTGTGTTTGTCCCAACACTTTTCTCTTCATAGTAAGACAACACACTACACTACCAACCACCACAGAAACACGCAATAGTAATTACATCCCTCCATATAGGGTGGCTCCAGTAAGGGCATCCGGTCGTAAAATATGTCCAAATCAACATGTGTGACACAGTTCGCAGCCGCCAACCCACAGATGTGGGAAAATGAGGAAGAAGAAGAAGACTAAATAATTTTGGTTGGATGTAGAAAGATTTTGAATTGTACTCTGGAATGAGAGAGTTTTGAAAATAACTTTATCATTTAGATGAAAGTAATATTATAATTATATGCATCCCTTTGAGCAGAAGTCATAAACTTGAAATACTGTTATCAATACTATGATACTACAAAATATTGCAATAACTTTCTGAAACTAAAACTGTGTTTCTTAGTGACATCCTGTTGATGTTTTCCTTTGCTATCGAAAATGTTTGAATATTAAATCAAAATTAACAAGACAGTTCATATCCTCAGGTCATCGCCTTCCTCAGTGGAATGATGTAATTTCTCGTGCTATTCATTCGAGTCCGAATTACCCTACATAGCATCTTTATAGAATGTCAAATCATTCATTTTTCTCCACTCGGACCCGAATTTTTCATGGTCAGTTTTTGAATAGTTGGCATGAAAGTCTGCATGAAATTTTCGTATATCCTGCATTATAAACTTACCACGACCATTACATACTGTTTTATATTACATCCTGGAAGCTTAGTGGGAGAAGTAGGCTTTTATCTTAAAAGAAATAAATTAAAATGAACCAGTACTGATATTATTTTGCATTGTTCAATTCAATTTACACGAAATTTTTTAAAGCATTAGTTTCTGTCTGGCCGAGGCTGTAAAGGCGTGCTCGGTTCGCCCGGAAGAACATGGGTTCGAATCCCCATCAGGAAGTCGTAAAATTTAAGAAACGAGATTTCCACTTCCGGAGGTGCATATGGCCCTGAGGTTCACTCATCCCACATCAAAAATGAGTACCAGGTTCATTTCTGGGGGCAGAGGCGGCCGGGCGTAGAGCTAACCGCTCTACCCCATCACGTGCCGAGGTTAACAATGGTGGAAGCCTTTACCTTCCACTCCTCCAAGGGCCTTCATTGCCTGTACGGAGGTGACTTTGCATTGCTTTTTTGCTTAAAGCATTAGGACTCGCGAGCTCGGAATTAAATATTATAGGTAACTTACCCTAACCTCGAATATTCCTTTCGATTTTTCCTTCCATTATAACGGATCATTCAGTTTATTTCGTCCTGTACCAGGAGGTGATAGCAATCTAGCTTATACAGTGTTAGTAATAGCTGCCTCTGTGGGTCAGCGGTAGAATGTCGGCCTCCGGATCTCAAGATAGCGGGTTCAAACCCGGCAGAGGTAGTCGGATTTTTGAAGGGCGGAAAAAAATCCATTCGACACTCCATGTCGTACGATGTCGGCATGTAAAAGATCTCTGGTGACACATTTGGTGTTTACCTGACTAAATTCATTAAATCTCAGCCATAGATGCCCAAGTTTCGGTGTACTCGGTCTGCCATCTAGTGGGGGCCTAGAGTAAAATGGAACGTCGAAATTGACGAGCAGACAGCCAGATGGCGTCAAATTGAAATATCTGCACACGGTAGCTGAGGCCATACGATTATTATTATTATAGTGTTAGTAATTGTTGAAAACATGAACTCAAATTGACCTTGTAAGAAAAATTAAAAGAAGGTTGGAGAGAGTTTTGGAACTCAAATACAAATATCAGTAATATTCATTATGGATTGAAAAAGTTCTGAAAATAATTCATATAGGGAAAGAGGTTTTGATCAGTATATATGGTGGAAGGAGAGAGTTTTGAAATATTACATCATTTTTGAAGCTAAGTTACGCAGAGAAAGAGCAATTTTAGCCTAAAATGGGTAACAGATTCTTTATAAGTACTTATTGAGGGACTAAAGTCGCCATTAATTCATTTCTGTAAGTGGAAGGAAGCAGTTTCGGAAGGGGAGTCTTCAAATAATGAGTTTTAACAGGGAGTCTGGGCTACCGGAACAGACGATTGAGGAGACTAGTACTGTTGCAACGGAGAATGACGTGGTATTTACCAATACTATTTCGTCACACGTGAAGCCTGAACGCATTGCTGAGTTTGAAAACAAATTTGAAAACCTTATAATTAACGATAATATTGATTATCTTGAAGATGTAGCAAGTGAATTGTTAGAATATATTTCTCATACCTCCATGGGCCAAAGTAGTGGGCAGTACGACATTGTAATCTTAGGAAAGAACGCCAGGTGGATATTATAGTTTATGTTTCATCCTGGAATCCTAAAAGGCTATACAAAAGAAACCCAGAAAAGAGTAGGCAGCAATATGGTTATCAAGTAGTGCAGTGTAACTATTGTAATCAAAGACGGAAATTTGTAAAGAATATTATGATTTTTTTTTAATTTTTTTTTTTTTGCTAGGGGCTTTACGTCGCACCGACACAGAAAGGTCTTATGGCGACGATTATTATGAAATAATTATTGCGATGACACATGTAAAATTCTTATTTTCCAAGAACTTCCCTTTTCACGATTTTGAAAATTAAGCAGTTGGTTAGGTGTCGTAACAATTGCAATTAGCTTTATTCTATTTCTATAATGAGACTTCTCGTTTCAATTACTTCTCTCCTTATTTTCTCTTAATCCTGCTTGTTCGGTCTTCAAAACTACATCTCAGCTGCTGCTGTCTTTTTTTCTTGTTTTCGCTCCAATAGGTTAGCACGCTCCACATATAAAATTTACAGTCAGCAGTACTATTTTAATTGTACCCGTTGTGGTACCATGCTGACTCCTGCACCAGGTCTAATAGTCACACTACATCAGATAATCAGCCATACCGGTGCAACGAGCTGATGACGAAGTATGTCATTGACCCTTACGACTACTCTGTTATAAGATGAAACTCCGACTTCGAAAACTTTCTCAAGTTATTAAATTGCTGGTGAGTATAAGAAATGTCCTTCCGTATTCATCGATGTTATCAGTTATGAATTCTTAGATGTTTGAAGAGACCAATCCTTGAACCATAATCTTTGGCATCTTTGGTCAATAAAAACTTCCCGCTGTTGTTTAGCTAATCGGTCATGTCTCAAATTGTCTTGTTCTTGTCTGAGATCTCTTCTATCAGACTCACAGTTCAACCATCGTGGTTCAAAAAATGTATGGGCATTCGAGAAGTTTAAATACCCTTTCCTAGTATATCCGAGACACAGTAAATGCTTTCAACCTGTAGTTGAGGAGCACATTTCCCCAATTGAAGTCCAAAAGCAAGTGACGTTTAGTACAGTAAGAGAATATCTAAAATTATACCACTATGATACCGGCCACGAAATGAAAATTTTATGACAGAACGGATGGAAGGGAGGAGAGCACAATTCGCGCTTTATGATCTCAAGACTGTAGGTTTGATAGCTTCCATGAAAGTCGATGTTCGAGGACGTTAAGGAAACAATATTGCTCTTATGGACCTACAAGGCGTGAATACGCCCCCCTCTGAGACCCCCATAATTCCTCGTGATTAAGGGATATTATACTGCACTTTGTATTGTATCATTAAAGATAGATAAAGAAAGGATGAGACATCTCTTCCCGTGAGTTATTAAAATAACCACATAAAATTTTCTTTTTCACAATTGTATTTGTAGGGAGGAAGCACAATTAAAGGAACGGCCATCGTTTCGTTGTCTTCCTTCATTTTCCTTCTACTGTGTTGCTCTGGTACAAGCATCGTGTAGTCCCTCACTGTGAGAACCGCCCGCAGCTCACTTCTGTAGTGAAGTCATCTACAGTATTTATTTATTGCGTGTGTGTTTTTAGGCTTTCAATCAGTGCGTACTTGTCTTGTGTTGAGTGGGAGTTGGTTGTATATTGCATAGTATTTATGTGTGTTCTATTATTTTCGTACTGTACAAAAGTTGTTACTGACAATTTCGGTGTTATGGTGTGCAGCGATACGTCATGGCATAACTTGTACTGTTAAAAAATGTCCGTGTCTTTTATTTATGCTTGATTTTGTTCTTTAGATGTTCTTTCTTAAGTGCATTTAAATTTTACCACTTTTTCACGACCACATTTAAGTTTTACTACTTTCTTGTGAGCAATACGACAGCACAGTAGTACCCCGCGTTACCTGGGGAAATTTATTAAATGCAATTACATGCATTCCTCTCCCCTCGAGCCCATAAAAATATTATTTTTATATTTTCTCCACCAATTTCCCTTACACTTCAATGCTGAATTTTTAATGTGCCGTAGTTTACCTTTGACTCTGTACAAACCAAAAATAGCCCCTGTAAATATCCCATACCATTTAGCTCATAAAATAATTAACAGTTTAGTTCTTTCCAATTTGTATCTTGAACTTAAATACTGAATTTCACATATTTATTTTGCGCCATATGCCCGTGATGGTGTTGAGCAGAGCCGTTCGATATGGCAACCCTATTGTCATAACAGCAATACTGTTTCCTTAACATGAAAGAACTATAGGCCAAATATTAGCGTTCCATCTTATTGACAATCCAATAACAGAGAACATCCTTCGTCTTTTTTCTTATTATTCTTCTTCTTCTTCACCTTATTACTATCCCAATCCTTCCAAACCACACGTTAGCGCTTTGCCTCAGCATAATGCGGGAGCTAGTTGGAGTTTAAGTGGCATGCCGTAAGATGAAAAATTCTGTATTTCTTTGCTCTTACCTAAATATCTTGATGTAACACTAGACCGAACTCAGTAAATCCGAAAGCAACGTATCTTCATGTGACAACGTGTTAAGGCATCTAACTGAAAGGACAAGGGTTGCTCACTCCAGAACACTCAGAATTTCAGCAACTGAACTGTGATTCTCAGCTGCTGAATGCGCAGTAGACATAGCACTGATTCAAAAAGGAATTGTGTTTGTATGTATTCAACCAACAATGTCTGCGATCTGATTTTCGAATTGCTGCATAATTATAGCATTTAAAATGATACGGCAAGAAACTCTTCCATGTCACCCATAGTTCGACAGCTGTACAGTAAAAATATCACCGAACCGATTAGATCAGCGTGTTGTGGCACGGCCAATTATGGCTGAAAACTCTGTACTCGGGAGAGAGAAATACTGTAGTGGAATAAATAGCCATAAATAGTCGTTGTGCTAACGTCTTCCCAAAATGTTCATATTCTAGAAGGCACTCTGAAGATTGTCTTCATACCCACCGACGTGTGAATGCTAATGATAATGATGGTGAATATTCTGAGGGACTCCATTTGTCCTTAGGCAAAAGCAGGTATCATCTGAGTTAATATTGAAAATTAGTATCTACACTGCTTGTTAAAGCAATTGTTTCGCAATTAGTATAATTCCTCACATAACTTTTGTTTATCCCTAAACACCTAGAATAGCTAAGTTAGAACAGTCAAACTAGATATGTAATTCTCAACATTATGAAAGAGAGTTAACATCTTAAATTACTTCCTTGTAACTACAACTACTTGCGCTCGTTTCAAATCCTACAGAGATTTACACTGTATATTCTTGAACATTCAATTTCTTCCGAATGGATTAAATCTTCCTGCAACAGTTAGCAAGCTAGCAGTTTTTAGCTAAGTCTACCACAAAGTCTCCTAAGCCACAGCGAACTCTGTAAAGAACAGTTTTAAAGAGCATTTAAGACGAGGCAACTAACTTCAATAAGTTTCTTCCAAGTTCAGGTTGATTTTATACATTATCTTGAAAACTAAGTTACTACCTAATCTACTTAGCGCAAGGTGCCCGGTGAGTACGTATTTTATATGCAGTCCTTCGTTTGTACCGACGCTTGTGGATCTCATCGAGTGAGATGGGCGAGATGGGGGAGGGAATGAATACATCACGAGCGACGTCATCGGACAAGTTTATCAGCCGGCAGTCAATAAAGTGTGGGGAAGTGGCTAGCAGCTACGCTCGGTAGTTGCCAACCACATTCTTTTAGTCCTTGTTTACATTGTTGTGTTCATGACCCACTATGGAACGTTCCGGCGTGCTGTAAAATTAACTCGTGAGACCGGAGGGGAATATTAAGAGGAGTGCCATATGTCTACATCGTATCTCTTTGTTTCTTACTGCCGATCTGTATAGCTCAGATGGCAAATCGCTTGCCTTCTGAGCTAAAGTTAGCGGGGTGGTTTCGATCTTGGCAAGTCCGATAGTACACTGACTGACAGAGCAAATGCAACACCAAGAAGGAGTGGTTCGAAAGGGATGAAAGTTGGGGAAAAAACAGAGACGGCACGGACGAATAATTGATGTTTATTTCAAACCGATATGCAGGTTACACAATGCGCACGGCATCGACTCAGTAGGATGTAGGACCACCGCGAGCGGCGATGCACGCAGAAACACGTCGAGGTACAGAGTCAATAAGAGTGCGGATGGTGTCCTGAGGGATGGTTCTCCATTCTCTGTCAACCATTTGCCACAGTTGGTCGTCCGTACGAGGCTGGGGCAGAGTTTGCAAACGGCGTCCAATGAGATCCAACACGTGTTCGATTGGTGAGAGATCCGGAGAGTACGCTGGCCACGGAAGCATCTGTACACCTCGTAGAGCCTGTTGGGAGATGCGAGCAGTGTGTGGGCGGGCATTATCCTGCTGAAACAGAGCATTGGGCAGCCCCTGAAGGTACAGGAGTGCCACCGGCCGCAGCACATGCTGCACGTAGCGGTGGGCATTTAACGTGCCTTGAATACGCACTAGAGGTGACGTGGAATCATACGCAATAGCACCCCAAACCATGATGCCGCGTTGTCTAGCGGTAGGGCGCTCCACAGTTACTGCCGGATTTGACCTTTCTCCACGCCGACGCCACACTCGTCTGCGGTGACTATCACTGACAGAACAGAAGCGTGACTCATTGGAGAACACGACGTTCCGCCATTCCCTCATCCAAGTCGTTCTAGCCCGGCACCATGCCAGGCGTGCACGTCTATGCTGTGGAGTCAATGGTAGTCTTCTGAGCGGACGCCGGGAGTGCAGGCCTCCTTCAACCAATCGACGGGAAATTGTTCTGGTCGATATTGGAACAGCCAGGGTGTCTTGCACATGCCGAAGAATGGCGGTTGACGTTGCGTGCGGGGCTGCCACCGCTTGGCGGCGGATGCGCCGATCCTCGCGTGCTGACGTCACTCGGGCTGCGCCTGGACCCCTCGCACGTGCCACATGTCCCTGCGCCACCATCTTCGCCACAGGCGCTGCACCGTGGACACATCCCTATGGGTATCGGCTGCGATTTGACGAAGCGACCAACCTGCCTTTCTCAGCCCGATCACCATACCCCTCGTAAAGTCGTCTGGCTGCTGGAAATGCCTCCGTTGACGGCGGCCTGGCATTCTTAGCTATACACGTGTCCTGTGGCACACGACAACACGTTCTACAATGACTGTCGGCTGAGAAATCACGGTACGAAGTGGGCCATTCGCCAACGCCGTGTCCCATTTATCGTTCGCTACGTGCGCAGCATAGCGGCGCATTTCACATCATGAGCATACCTCAATGACGTCAGTCTACCCTGCAATTGGCATAAAGTTCTGACCACTCCTTCTTGGTGTTGCATTTGCTCTGTCAGTCAGTGTATTTGAAGGTTGTGGGTTCGGATCCCACTGGTGTCTGGTTTCCCATTTTTGTTCTGTACTTAACATCTCTTCAATACGTACTAAATGTACGTAACACGACCTGATAGGTGGAAAGTCCGTTTCGAGTATTTGAAGGTGTTCATATACGCCAGTTGTGTGTTGGTAGTTTTATCGGCACCCAAACGAATTCCTACGAGACAAAATTAGGGTACCATGAAGGTACAAAGTGGAACAGAAAACCAATATAATTATTAATTTATATAACAATTTATTCCGTTAGGAATAAACACTTTATCCATGAGGAGGTTGCTCATGGGGATATGTCCTTGGGGTCAGAGACGGTGTCTCATAATTGAAATAGCGCCTTTCAAGGCTGACAAGGTGACATTTCCAATCAGTGGGGGCATGTGGGGTGGAGAATGAATATTTCACAGAATGTCCCGAACGTCTTTTTGATTGTTCCTCTTGTTCCAGTCAGCAGGCATAACACTGTAATATTCGGAAGTATATATTCTCGTCAGTAGAAGGGGATATTTAATTCGTATTTTCTGTACATTTCCTCGTCCAGCTCGACTGGTTAGCTCCTAATTAAAAGCGCGCAGTAGAATCCATCATACGGTACATCCTTCGACTTTGTCTCTGAAGACTATATTATCCATCCTACGCGTACTTTCGTTCTCTGACAAGCCGCGAACAGTATAGCCATTTTCTCGTAATCCCTGAGCGATGACGGACCATATTGTGTGGTGTCGAACTAACTGCAAGTTTTCACTTAGGTAGAAATATCCCATGTCATTACTTTCAACTTCAGTGGCGTAGTCTTGTTAGTCGTTGACTTTCTGTTCCCAAGATGGTGTGTAGCATTTGGGGATGTTTGAATTTGGCAACTCCGTGTTGATGGATTGTTGGGGAATGCAGTGAGACCTAATTCAGACACTCTTACAACTACTGCAGAGAGTTAGAATGGACTTGATAAAAATTATTAATAGTCGAAGTAATAATAATAATAATAATAATAATAATAATAATAATAATAATAATAATAATAATAATAATAATAATAATAATTTTACCGGGCGGTACACCTCCACGCCGCTAATTTAAAATTTGCGCCAGGTGAAACTCCTCTGCTGGAGGAAGTCTGAACTTTATATACGCTATTAATTCGCTACCTTCTCAGAAGATGTCACCACGTGGAAATTTTGAGTTTTTGAACTGTGTCATTTTTGATGTGTTTTTGTTTCGCTTGAAGTAAGAAGTGTGAACTTTCTCTTCTAGAGGACACTACTGAAGATCAACAATAGTGCACCCTTGTGCGGAGTCAAAGAACTATTTTGTTGGAGAAATTTTTATTTCAAATGTTTGTCTTTGCTAAATTTTTTTCAGTCATTGGTTAAGTTGGCAATATTAACACCTCCTTTCCCCTTGTTTTAAATCTAGCCTATCCCGAATTTCTTAAATTAATTTTCCACCAATTATGTGTTTCTTCTTAGTATTGTGTAGGGGGTTTATTGATGAACCAATAAAATCCTCGTGGGAGGGTGTTCTCATTCCCCTAACGCCTAGAACCTTCCGCGAGAGTATTTAAACTGCTGATTTTAGGGTCTCCGGGCCACTTCTGTTCCATCTTTCAGTGTATTAAGTACATAGCAGGAGGCGGGAAGCGCCTCTTTCCTCGGCAGCGGTCAACAACAAGGTAATGGCCAATTAATAACTTTTTTCTGGGCTAGCTCAGCAGTTTAACTCTCGGGGCGGGTTCTAAGCGTTCCACCATGTAACCTTTTCCTAAATGTAACTACTCTTTCATATATTCTCTTTTAAAGCTACATACTGGGATAGAGAGTGCTAACCCTCTCGAGCTCCCACTCATATTGTTTTGAGGTGAACTTATTTTTCTCAACCTATTCTTCGTTAACGTAAAACAAATTGTTCTCTTCTTAAGTCACCTCTTTAGTATGGGATTAGCCCTTGTATCAACGGCCTAGTGCCAAGTAGGTCTTAATCAAAGTGTATTAGGAGTGCAAGTTCGCCTCCTCTCAAATTGTTACCTTAGAGGTCATTTAATTAACCTTCTTTTCATTTTATAGACCTCAGTAGATTGGGTATTCTACCCCTGTGTTTAGGTCCGTTGAGGACAACTTGAAGGTGGAGTTTGGTGTGGCCTGGGAGAGGCTTAAATTTGAGAGCGAGTGGCTCTTTTGAAAATTGAGTGTTGTACGCCTCGTGGAGGCTTTTCTGTGTAATTTGGAGCAAGGGCTCCTAGGCATGAATGGGGTTTTCTGCCCCTCTGTTGAAACTTGTGTTTGGGGTAAAACTGGGCTGATTGCCCTAGCATTGTGGAGTCAGGGCGCGAAGCCCAAATCTTGTAAATATTGTAACTACCCTTTGGACTTGCTACTTTGTACCTGCCATGCTTGTTATTTCTTTGTTTTAAAAAAGAAAATATAACCTTGTTAAATTTTAAATTAATTTTACTTTAGTAGCTTGAGACCTGTTCACCACCCCGCACCTTCTTTCACGCATAACTACCACAAAAAAACGGTAACAAGTGGTAGCAGAGCGTGGTTGAATGGGTCTCAATTTAGCCCCTTTTGACGGCTAAACATTGTTTTCTTCCGAACTCTAACAATTTTCTCAGTTGCTGGAATTTTTTTTGAATTTTTCAAAATTGTTCTGTCATCATGCCCGGACCTCGCGATGTTCTCCATCTCAACTATTTGCGCAAGGAGGAGTTGATCTATGAATTGACTATTAGAAATGTACAATCTGGAGGCACGGTTGCAGTAGACACAAACAAGCTTAGAGAGTCCCTAGATTTGCCCATTTCCATCCCCAATTTGGGAGAGAAAGAAATTGACGACTCTCTTTCCACGATCACGGAGAATATTACTGGGCTAGCTTCTGTAGTTAGTTTTTTTGATGAAAATGATCCTTCTCCTAATCAAATTAAGCGTGTGCAAGCTAGGCTATATCACTTTTCAAATAGAGTTAATGATCTGTTGTCTCTGAAGTTGAATGACGTTCAGAAGAAGGAAGCTAGTACGCTGCTTGAAAATATGTCTGAATTATCTAGCAAGGTCACTCAATTGTTAACTGGGGAGGTTCCTCCCAAAACTGATCAACCCGTCACGGTGAATGTAGGTAGCGAGGAAGAGCCTCATAAGGGAGAAGTCAATAGGATAACAGTTGCTGCTCAAACTATCCCTGCCCCATTGGACAACGAATCTGAACGCCGTGCATCGTTGAGTAACATCCGTTCGGAATTAACTTCCTTGCCATTGAAACCTTTGCCTACTATGTCACCCGGGTTCAGTAGCTTGCCTCATCCATTGGCAATGTTGCTCAGAGGTATCTCTAAATTTTCCGTTAACACCACCAGTGACGTAATTTCATTTTTAAGATTTCTAGTTGAATTTCAGAATCATGCCCTTGTGTTTTCTCTTTCTCCATGTCAAATTGTGCAAATTATCTATCCTTATGCAATTGGTATTCTCTCTGACAAAATAGTAAGAGCCATAGCCGAACAGTCATCTATTGAAGATTTTCATGCACATCTGCTTGCAAATTTTATTCCCGCCCGCGCGAGGTCATCTCTGATTCAGAAGTACTATTATCGTGTACAGCGTTTGGATGAAAACCTGGCTGACTTCATCCAAGATATTAAATTCTATACTAGGGTGTTTGCTCTTCACTTTCCGGAGGATCAGATTGTACAGGCTATTGTAGAGGGAATTTCACCTCCCTATAGGTCATATTTGTGTTTCGCGGCGTGCCCGCAAACTTTCTCTGAACTTGAAGCATTGGCCGTCTCAGCAGAAGGAGTTAGATACGCCGATTCTTTGCGTGTAGCGAAAGAACCCCCGCCTTCGTTTAGTAATACTCGGCCTCCACCTCGCCGACCAGTCACACCCCGTAAATGTTATGCTTGCGGGTCGCCTGACCATCTTCGCAATAAATGTCCATTGGTCAAAACTAGTAGGGCAAATAATGGAGCTGGTTCAGCACAAGGCTGTTTTAAATGTGGGGCTTTCTCACATATCGCCAAGAATTGCCCAAACTCAAATAGCACCCCCTCCTGCTCAACTTCTGGTGCAAATTCCACCTATGCCAATAATAAAAAGTGACTAGTGGCTTCGGCTGAGTCGACTAATCCATCTTCCCGGGACTCAGCCCCTGGTAAACAGGTTGTAAATTCAGGGAACGAGCAATTTTCAAATTTATCTTTTGAAGGTCCCAAAGAGTGTCTTAGGATTGCGGCGGATTCCCCCGCACCGGTTCCTTTTCTTAAGATTGAGTTAAATAACGAGCCTATAACAGCTCTCTTAGATTCAGGCAGTGTTTGTTCGATTATTTCGGCTGAATGGTATTCTAAATTGAAAGCTGTTTGTAAACTCCCTGACTATGTCTCATCTCCTGTTCAATATGTTTCGGCTAATTCATCCCCATTAGAAATTCTAGGTTCCTTATTGGTCAAAATTCGTATTTTTAAATTCACATGGAAAGTTAAATTGTTTGTGGCCAAGCTCTTGTCTTGCCCCATTATATTGGGAGCGGACTTTATTTTTCACACTGGTCTTGTGCTCGACCTTCAGAGTAGGTCTTGCACTTTCAAATTTGCCTCTAATTGTAACATCCCTTTATTAAAGTGTAATTCTGCATCATGTTCTTCTATTTCGCCTACCCAGGATGAGATGTTGTTAGATCTTAGACATCTACATGAGGAGCAGGCTGATAGTATTCGTAAGCTGTGTCAGTCGTTTCCAGAGGTGTTTTCTGATACTCTTGGTGTTACTGACCTGATCGAATACAAAATTGAGGTCACGGATTCGATTCCTGTCCGTTTTCCACCATATAGGCTATCTCCACCTAAAATGAAGGCATTGAAAGAAATCATCGATCAAATGTTGAAGGATGGTATTATTAGGCCCTCTAAGTCGGCGTATTCTTCGCCTCTTTTTCTAGTCCCGAAACCCCAAGGAGGCTTCAGGCCTGTCATTGATTATAGGGCTCTCAATCGGAAGGTGGTGTTGCAATCTGTGCCCCTTCCTGACCTTCATTCTTGCTTTTCATGGTTTCGTAAGGCCAAGTTCTTTACTATCTTGGACTTGAATCAGGCCTATAATCAAATTCCCCTTGCCGAAGAGTCTAAACATCTTACAGCGTTTGCCACGGACTGGAACTTATACGAATACAACCGCGTGCCTTTCGGGCTCCCCACGGGAGCAGCTGTACTCACTAGGCTACTAGATAGGGTCTTCTCCGACATCAAATTTGAGTACTTATATCACTACTTGGAGGATGTCGTCGTATTTTCAGAGACTTTTGAAGAACATCTAGATCATCTGCGAGAAGTTCTCAATCGCCTTCGTAAGGCTGGGTTAACCGTTAAGTTGTCCAAGGTCGCCTTTGCTAAGCCCTCTATGTCATTCCTAGGGCATATTGTGTCACCTGAGGGTGTAGCAGTCGATCATTCTAGAACACAGGCCATCCGTGATTTTAAACCTCCCAAGGACATTAAAGGTATCGCCAGGTTCATTGGTATGGTGAATTTCTTCAGGAAGTTTATTCCTAACTTCGCTAATAGAGCGGCGCCCTTAAACCTTCTTCGTAGGAAAGGCATCAAATTCGAGTGGGGACCTTCTCAACAAGCCGCTTTTGAAGATCTTAAATTAGCTCTTTGTAATGCCCCTGTACTTGCTATGCCTGATTTCTCGAAGAAATTCATCGTCCAAACCGACGCGTCGTCGTCAGCAGTAGCGGCAGTCCTTCTTCAAGAGACTGAACTAGGGAGGCGACCCATCGCCTATGCATCTAGGACTTTGTCGGCTCAAGAAGCCAAGTATTCCATCTATGAGCTCGAAGGTTTGGCAGTCTTATTCGCCTTAGAAAAGTTTCGTCTCTATCTGGAACACGTCAAATTCGACCTGGAGACAGATAATCAAGCTTTAAGCTGGGTCTTAGGTAGGCCGCGTCGTACTGGTCGTATAGCCCGTTGGGCCATCCGTATTTCTGCCTTCCAATTCGATGTTAGACATATCAGAGGTACCGAAAATGTTGTTGCTGATGGACTCAGCCGTATGTTTTCTAACGACGTCGAGACCCAGGAACCGGTCGACAGTTCGTCACCTCCCGAGTCCATACTATCCGGTGTTAATGCCATCTTAACAGATGCTCCCATGCTTTTTAGGGACATTGAGAAATACCAACATGAAGATCCGACGCTGGCTCCGATAATGGAAACCCTTTCTTCTGGGGAACATGTTGTCCCTTATGTTCTGAGGAATGGTGTTTTATGTTGCCCATCGAGGCATGACAAGATGATGAAGGTTGTCGTTCCAGCTGTTCTCGTGCCTATGATCGTCAAATATTATCATGAGACCCCATTAGGAGGGCATCTTGGAATCTTTAAAACCCGTGAAAAGATTCGTGAAATGTTCATCTGGAAAGGTATGGACGGTGAAATCCGTGAACTAGTAAAGGCTTGTAAATCCTGTTTGATTAGTAAACCAACCATGTCCACCAAGGTAGGCCTTTTGTCTTCCCATCAAGCGTCACACCCCATGGAACGCCTGTACATTGATTATGTAGGACCCTTCCCCCAGTCAAAGGGTAATGCTAACAAGTTCATCCTTGTATGCGTAGATGGTTTTACCAGATTTTCTTGGTTATTTCCGACTAAGCTGGCTACCGCTCAGTCTACCATTACTTGCTTAAATTCTATTTTTTCTTCTTTTGGTCCGTGCCAATATATTGTATCTGATAATGCTAAGGCTTTTACATCTAATTTATTTCGTAAATTCTGTTTTGACTTATCCATCTCTCATGTAACTACTTCTGCTTATTACCCTCAACCATCTCTGGCTGAACGGGTTAATCGTAATCTCAGGTCCGCACTTATTGCCTATCATCATGAAGATCATTCCAGGTGGGACACGTCCCTGCATTGGTTAGCTTTTGCTTTGAATTCGGCGGTTCATGAATCACATAAATGTACTCCAGCTTCTTTGATGTTCAAATTTGTTCCCAACACGCCGCTCTCTAACCTCTGGTCTCTGAGTGACATTCTACCCGAGACAATAGATCCGGATAATATTAAAGATCTTTGGAAGAAGGCTAAAGCCAATCTTAAGGTATCTCATGAAAAGGTTAGGGAAAGGTATGATCGTGGACGGAGACCCACCACTTTGAAGGTAGGTGACCAGGTGATGGTCAAGAACTTTGTTCCCGCGGGCAAGCTTGCCCCCAGATTCTATGGGCCATGCATTATTCTGGATTTCCTTACGCCGGTTACCTTATTGTTAAGTAATCCAGCCACCGAGAGGATATTTAGGGTTCACCTGTCACAGGTGAAACCAGTGTAATTTCTGTGTTAACTTGCTTCATATCATTGTGAAAGGGGATATGAAGGTTATATTTTTTTGAGTTTTCAATTTCTAGGCATTCTGCCCCTTCTATAATATTTTGTTTTATATGTAAACATTTGTGTGAAACCTCCCCCGATTTGTTAAATTGCCATCCTGTCCTTGCCTCGGCCATTACCACGCTCCCGTCTCCTGCTATACACACTGTGGCTGGATTATATTAAATGCCATGGACATCTGCACGCCGCTGACCCCTCAACCTCTTCACCAAGCCTGTGCCCTCAAAAAGATGATGGTCCAACACAATTCTGCCGCCTAGCTTTAATGTTTCAGTGCCCCCGCAGCCGCGCGGCGCCGTGCAGCAACTGGGGCAGAGGACGGGCCCCCTCTTCTCCAGCGAGGACGTCAGGTGCACGGCGAGCCGGAGCTCTCCTCCCGGCCAAGGCTGATGCGCGGCGCACGACCTGCTACTTGCCCGCAGCCTGTATATGTTCACCGCGGGCGCGGCGTGTTTCAACACCTCTGCTCCCCTCATAGTGCGGGCGAGCGGTATCTCAGGGTACTTGAGGGGTCCGAGCGGCCTCCTTTTGGACGCAAGCTGCAACGGCCGGTCTGGCCATTCAACTTAATCAACATCAACTACCTGGACAGTTACGATAAGCAATGACTACACTTGGGAATTCAACAGCAATATTTGGCGGCAATTGCAAAATTGTTCTTCACCTCTAAGTATTAAAAGTTTATCTTCAGAAATTCAACTTCTACCAATATAAAGACTTTACTTCACCTGCAACAACAAAATTTTGAAACTGAATCTAACCAAATTAGGAAAATCTTATAAATTTTTTGGCAATTAATCTCCATATCTACATCAAAACTTGGACCTTGTTTTCAAACAATTTCATGTGTCACCCCTGGAGGAACTTTTGGGGGGGGGGGAGGTCTGTACCGGGCGGTACACCTCCACGCCGCTAATTTAAAATTTGCGCCAGGTGAAACTCCTCTGCTGGAGGAAGTCTGAACTTTATATACGCTATTAATTCGCTACCTTCTCAGAAGATGTCACCACGTGGAAAATTTTGAGTTTTTGAACTGTGTCATTTTTGATGTGTTTTTGTTTCGCTTGAAGTAAGAAGTGTGAACTTTCTCTTCTATAGGACACTACTGAAGATCAACAATAGTGCACCCTTGTGCGGAGTCAAAGAACTATTTTGTTGGAGAAATTTTTATTTCAAATGTTTGTCTTTGCTAAAAAATTTTCAGTCATTGGTTAAGTTGGCAATATTAACCCCTCCTTTCCCCTTGTTTTAAATCTAGCCTATCCCGAATTTCTTAAATTAATTTTCCACCAATTATGTGTTTCTTCTTAGTATTGTGTAGGGGGTTTATTGATGAACCAATAAAATCCTCGTGGGAGGGTGTTCTCATTCCCCTAACGCCTAGAACCTTCCGCGAGAGTATTTAAACTGCTGATTTTAGGGTCTCCGGGCCACTTCTGTTCCATCTTTCAGTGTATTAAGTACATAGCAGGAGGCGGGAAGCGCCTCTTTCCTCGGCAGCGGTCAACAACAAGGTAATGGCCAATTAATAACTTTTTTCTGGGCTAGCTCAGCAGTTTAACTCTCGGGGCGGGTTCTAAGCGTTCCACCATGTAACCTTTTCCTAAATGTAACTACTCTTTCATATATTCTCTTTTAAAGCTACATACTGGGATAGAGAGTGCTAACCCTCTCGAGCTCCCACTCATATTGTTTTGAGGTGAACTTATTTTTCTCAACCTATTCTTCGTTAACGTAAAACAAATTGTTCTCTTCTTAAGTCACCTCTTTAGTATGGGATTAGCCCTTGTATCAACGGCCTAGTGCCAAGTAGGTCTTAATCAAAGTGCATTAGGAGTGCAAGTTCGCCTCCTCTCAAATTGTTACCTTAGAGGTCATTTAATTAACCTTCTTTTCATTTCATAGACCTCAGTAGATTGGGTATTCTACCCCTGTGTTTAGGTCCGTTGAGGACAACTTGAAGGTGGAGTTTGGTGTGGCCTGGGAGAGGCTTAAATTTGGGAGCGAGTGGCTCTTTTGAAAATTGAGTGTTGTACGCCTCGTGGAGGCTTTTCTGTGTAATTTGGAGCAAGGGCTCCTAGGCATGAATGGGGTTTTCTGCCCCTCTGTTGAAACTTGTGTTTGGGGTAAAACTGGGCTGATTGCCCTAGCATTGTGGAGTCAGGGCGCGAAGCCCAAATCTTGTAAATATTGTAACTACCCTTTGGACTTGCTACTTTGTACCTGCCATGCTTGTTATTTCTTTGTTTTAAAAAAGAAAATATAACCTTGTTAAATTTTAAATTAATTTTACTTTAGTAGCTTGAGACCTGTTCACCACCCCGCACCTTCTTTCACGCATAACTACCACAAAAAACGGTAACAATAATAAAGAAATATTCATCTTTGATTACATACGGACACTCACAATAGGGTCCAAAATCTACTGTGAGTTAGGTTGATGCTGCCTTGCAGTTGGCAACGTTGTTATAAATCTACTCACAGATAACGACTAATTTATTACGACGGTCACTGTGGTCCGGAGAGTGGCGAACAGAGACTGGATTTATGCCAGTTTTCACTCTATTTTAGTAAATATTTATGTTTACATAAATAATGTTAGTGGTCTGCAAATCATTATGGGAAGAAACTTTCTGGCCTTCCTTGCACTTAATAAGAAAACAAATTAGTTAAAATGTTTTGGAGCCATGTTGTTTCAATAGAAGTGAAGAATATTCTGCAGTGCAGTAAGTGAGTATACCTTGAGAATAATTATTTTGTTTCACGACCTGTTGACTGAAATACCTTATTAAACTTCTGCTTTAGTGAATATGGTCAGTCAATTGAAAGTATGTACTCTAACGTCGACTTTTTCGAATGAGTAGCGAACGTTTTCAATGGATTTGTGCAAAGCATTCCTAGAGGCAAGGATCCATACATGGAAAGTGAGAAACAAAACTTTCTAGACAATAGTGGAGAATTATACTAAATAGTTCATTCCAAGTGATAGTTACTGAAAGGTGATTAAAATCATTCGAGATGGGTTGAGAGGAGAGCAAATATGGATTTCCATCGGAGAGAACGGGTGTAGTTGGTAGAAGTATAGACAACATGGCCGACACTATCCTAAGGAAGATGTGGAAGTTATGGTGAACGAATCAACTAATGGGCTTGAGAAGAATTGATATATTAGTTTTATCCTAACATTCTTCTAACATTATTACATGCAATAATGTTATAAAAAATTGAAGTCGTGTACATCCCCTATAAAAACAAACCTCTCAAACAAGGTAAACATTCCAGCTACCTTAGGAATGGAATTACTGCCTGCATTCCGCATTTCTTCCACCTAACATTAGAACAGGGTGATTGGGTAGGACTTATATAAATAAATACATACAAAATAGGTTTGATAATAAGATATTCAATATTAATTAATATTACATATCTTGAAAAATATGTGACGAATATATATCCTTGTGTAGGCGTACCGATAAAATTATTACCCTTCCTCACTTGCCCTAGTCAGCCTTACTCATGATTTCACTCTCAATTGATGCAAGCCACACCACGCCGTCTTCAGTCCTGTCCATCACAGTGGAAATAGATGTGACTTTCAATGTTTTGGAGACCATTTATTCTGATGAGAGGTTCCATACGTTCACAATCCACTCACACATTTGCGACATCGAAGGCTTCTTCAATCGTCCAGGAAATATCATTTCCCTAGACCGGAATCTTCAGTCGCTGAACAATCGCAACAGATGAACCTTGAAAGGGTAACTGATCAGGACGAATGGTTGTAACATATCAGGCACTCCACCTGGTACCACGCCTATGACTCACTTCTCCCGCCTCATCTTCACGTTTACAATTCCCGTAAAATGTGCTCGAAAATTGTCTATCACCAGCATAGACTGCTAACGTAGGGCTCTACTGGACGCCGGAACCACGTTCCACCGATTTCAGACAATCCATGTACATATCTTCCGTCATCCAGCATTTAACTTGCACAATAAACAAAATTCCTGGAGGCAGATATTTCTTTGGCATTCTTTTTCGTTTGGAAATGGCACTGTTTGTAGCGGTAGTTTATGACCATCAGCAGTCATGCCTAGTACTACAGAACAAAGCTGATTTTCAGCTTCCGCAGCATCATATCGCCTGAGTTATGCACTGTAACTTTTCCTGACGTTTCGAAGGAAAACAGGCTTTTCATCAGCAATTAGAAAGGCTCCCATACTGTAGTCGTGTGTCCACGGTAACTTTAGGACACTTATCTGAAATGCAAGCAGTTTCTCCTTGTTTCTAGCGGAAAGCCCCTGAACTATTGATGTTCGTCTCCGAAATACGAAATCATGTGGCTTCATAAATCTTCTTGCGAAGCCATATCTTCCCTAAAATTCGCAACGAGAAATCTGCATGGTATCTGCCACCTTGAAGCCTTCAGACTGTAACATTTGCACAGATACCGAAACTACATCTCTTCGTAATTTACGTACATAGTCTAGGACATGGATATTTAACTTTCTTCAACCGAAAATACTGTGTATGTTTAGGCGTTTGAATCCATTTCATACTTTCTCTTCACTGAGGTCGAATTTCATCCCTTTTGTTCTATTTCCATTGCCGTGCGCATAATTCACCATTTGTAAATATTTGAAGAATAATTAAGTGATCTAAGTAAGTAAGTAAGTAGGTAAGTAAGTAAGTAAGTAAGTAAGAAAGTAAGTAAGTAAATAAGTAAGTAAGTAAGATGTAATAATAATAATAATAATAAGAGAACAAGAGATCAAGAGGATCTGAAAGATGAAACTGGTACAGATATTTCCTGTGATTCTGTCAGTCAACGGCCTCATTCCACACACACTTCACAAGAGTCTGTAAGAACTGGGTCTTCCACCGAACATCTACAAAAATATGCAACATTCTGTCCTCCTGTCAACATGCAACATTGTGCGATCCATCGTCTCGCAAGAATGAAGATCCCGTGATCTACATTTTTGTATATACATGTACATCAATGTTTGCATTATAATGTGTAAATACTTCAATTATTGTAAGGCACTTGGTGCATCCCGTGCCCCACTACTACCCATATCTCATGTGGAGAAGTGTCCGGCTCCATGGCTAAATGGTCAGCGTGCTTGCCTTTGGTCACAGGAGTCCCGGGTTCGATTCCCGGCAGGGTCGGGAATTTTAACCTTAATTGGTTAATTTCGCTGGCACGGGGGCAGGGTGTATGTGTCGTGTCGTCTTCATCATTTCATCCTCATCACGACGCGCAGGTCGCCTACTGGTGTCAAATCAAAAGACCTGCATCTGGCAAGCCGAACATGTCCTCGGATACTCCCGGCACTAAAAGCCATACGCCATTTCATTTCATGTGGAGAAGTGTATGAATAATAATAATTTTACGATTTCCACACAGATCGGTCTTACAGCGACGATGGGATAGGAAAGAGCTATGGGTGGTGTACCGGGCGGTACACCTCCGCTCCGCTAATTCAAACATTGCGCCAGTTGAAACTCCTCTACTGGAGGAAGCCTGAACTTTAACTACCGTGTTAATTCTCAAGTTTCTCAGAAGATGTCCCTACTTGTAAATTTTGAAGTGTTCTAAACTGTGTCGTTTTCGATGTATTTTTGTTTTCTCTGTAGCAAAAGGTGTGAACATTCTCTTCTAGATGGCACCTCTTAAGAACTACAATTGTGCACTCTAGTGCGAAGGGTAGGAACTTTTTTCTGAAGAAATTTAGTATTTATAAGTTTTTCCTTATTAAATTTCTTTCTGCCATTGTTTAAGTTGGCAATGTTAACCCTGTCTTTCCGCCAGTTTTGATATAGACCAATCGCAAATTTCTGTAATTAATTTCCCACCAATCCTGGTTTTCTTCTTCAGTTTTGACATGTAATCTTTTGGCCGTCCAATAAAATGCTTGTGGGTGGGTGTTCTTATTCTTGAAAGGTCTCGAATGTTCCACGAGGGTATATAAACTGCTGATTTTCGGGTCTCCGGGCCACTTCAGTAACATCTATCATAGTGTAAATTATGTAGCAGGGGGCGGGAAGCGCCTCTTTCGTCGGGCAGCAGTTCTTCAATAAGGTAATGGCCTTTTAATAACTTCTTTTCTTGCTAGCTCAGCAGTCTAACTCTCGGGGCAGGTTCGAAGCCTTTTACCATGTAACTTTCCTCTAACATGTAAACGACGCATGGTAATAATTCTATCTCTTTAAAATACATATTGGGATAGAGAGTGCTTAACCCTCTCGAGCTTCCACTCCTATTGCTTTGAGGTGAATTTATTTTCACAACCGTTTCTTCCCTTCCTAATGTAATATAAATTTTTTTAAAATGTAAGTCACCTCTGTAGTATGGGATTAGCCCTTGCATAAGCGGCCTAGAGCCAAATAGTTTTTAATAAAGTATATTCGGAGGGCAAGTTACGCCTCCACTCAAGTTTATATTTTGGGGCCATGTAATTGTCCTGTTTCTTTGGTGAATAGGCCTCAGTAGGTTGGGTATTTTTACCCCTGTGTCTATGTCCTTGGAGGACAGCTTGAAGGTGGAATTTGGTGTGGCCTTTGATAGGCTGGAACTTTAAGAGCGGGTTGCTCTTCCCAAAATAACTGTGTAATTGGGAGCAAAAGCTCCTGGGCATGATTGGGGTCTTCTGCCCCTTTGTTGAATCTTGTACATGGGTCAAGTTGGGCTTATAGCTCAAGAATTGTGTGTCTGGCTCTCCGAGCCCAAATCCTGTAACAACTGTCATTGTACATTCTCGATTTGTTGCTAGGCTACTAAGTACCTGTTATATTTGTTATTTCTTGATCTTGAAAAGAAAATATAACCTTGTTAAATTTTAAATTAACCTTAATTTCGTAGATTGAGACCTATTCATCCCAGCACCTTCTTTCACATCTGCTGATCCACCAAACCACGGTAACAAGTGGTAGCAGAGCATGGTTGAATGGGTCTCAATTTAGCTCAATTTAGCCTCTTTTGACGGCTAAACATTGCTTTGTTTTCGAACTCTAACAATTTTCTCAGTTGCTTTAATTTTATGATTTTCCTTTTATTCAAAATTGGTTTGTCATCATGCCCGGCTCTCGCGATGTCCTCCATCTCAACTATTTGCGCAAGGAGGAGTTGATCTATGAATTAACAATTAGAAATGTGCAATCTGGAGGCACGGTTGCGGTAGACACAAATAAGCTTAGAGAGTCCCTTGATTTGCCCATTTCCATCCCCACTTTGGGAGAGAAAGAAATTGACGACTCTCTTTCCACGATCACTGACAATACTACTGAGCTAGCATCTGTAGTTAGTTTTTTTGAAGAGAATGACCTTTCTCCTAATCAAATTAAACGTGTGCAAGCCAGGTTATTTCTTTTTTCTAATAGAGTTAACGATCTGTTGTCTCTGAAGTTGAATGACATTCAGAGGAAGGAAGCTAGTGTGGTTCTTGAAAACCTTTCTGAATTGTCCAGTAAGGTTACCCAATTGTTAAGTGGGGAAGTTTCTCCCAAAACCGACCAACCCGCTACGCTAAACGTAGCCAGCGAGGACCGTTCTCCCACCGGGGAAGAAAGTACTAAATCGATAGGAGTTCAACAAACCTCTGCCCCATTAGACCATGAATCTGAACGACGTACCTCATTGAATAATGTACGTTCTGAATTAGCTTCTTTGCCACTTAAACCTTTACCTACTATGTCACCCGGGTTCAGCAGCTTGCCTCATCTATTTGCAATGTTGCTCAGAGGTATCTCGAAGTTTTCGCTTAACTGTACCAGTGAAGTTATTTCATTCTTAAGGTTTTTATTTGAATTTCAGTATCATGCCCTTCTTTTTTCTCTTTCTCCGTGTAAGATTTTGCAGATCATTTATCCCTATGCAACTGGTGTTCTCTCAGACAAAATAGTCAGGGCAATTGCTGAACAGTCATCTATTGAAGACTTTCATGCACACCTTCTCGCAAACTTCATTCCGGCTCGAGCTAGGTCATCGCTTATTCAAAAACACTACTACCGGGTACAGCGTCTGGACGAAAGTTTTGCCGACTTCATCCAGGACATCAAATTTTATACCAGGGTGTTTGCTCTTCATTTTCCTGAAGATCAAATTGTTCAGGCTATTGTAGAAGGTATTTCACCACCTTACAGATCATACTTGTGTTTTGCGTCGCGTCCGCAAACCTTCGCCGAGCTTGAGGCTATGGCCGTCTCAGCGGAAGGAGTTAGATACGCCGATACATTGCGTGTCGCGAAAGAACCTCCTCCATCCTCTAGTAATTTTCGGCCTCCACCTCGCCGACCCATCACACTCCGTAAATGTTACGCTTGCGGGTCGCCTCACCATCTTCGCAACAAATGTCCATTGATCAGATCAAGTAGGACAAATAATGGAGCCAGTTCATCTCGAGGTTGTTTTAAATGCGCCAAGAATTGCCAAAATTCGAATAGCACCCCCTCCTGCTCAACTTCTGGTGCAACTTCCACCAATGCCAATAATAATAAGTGACTAGTGGCTTCGGCTGAGTCGGCGAACCCACCTTCCCGAGGCTCAGCCCTAAGTAAACACACCAAAATTGCAGGGAAAACTCCCGCTTCAAATTTATATTTTGAAGGCCCTAAGGAATGTCTTAGGATTGCGGCGGATTCCCCCGCACCTGTACCTTTTCTTAAAATTGAGGTGAATAATGAACCTGTAACAGCTCTATTAGACTCTGGCAGTGTTTGTTCTATTATATCGGCTGAATGGTATTCGAAATTGAAATCTATTTGTAAACTTCCTGACTATTGCTCATCTTCTGTTCAATATGTTTCGGCTAATTCTTCTCCATTAGAAATTTTAGGTTCCTTAAAAGCCAAAATTCGTATTTCTAAATTTACTTGGAAAGTTAAATTGTTTGTGGCTAAGCATTTGTCTTGCCCCATTATATTGGGAGCCGACTTCATGTCCCATACTGGTCTTGTGCTCGATCTCCAGAGTAGGTCGTGCACTTTCAAATTTGCTTCTAATTGTAAAATCCCCTTATTAAAATCTAATTCTGCACCATGTTCATCTATTTCGCCTACCAGGATGAGATGTTGTTAGACCTTGGACATCTACCTGAGGAGCAGGCTGACAGTATTCGTAAGTTGTGTCAGTCGTTTCCAGAGGTGTTCTCTGATACTCTTGGTGTTACTGACCTTATTGAATACAAAATTGAGGTCACGGATTCGATTCCTCTCCGTTTTCAACCTTATAGGCTATCTCCACCTAAAATGAAGGCATTGAAAGAAATCATCGATCAAATGTTAAAGGATGGTATTATTAGGCCCTCTAAGTCGGCGTATTCTTCGCCTATTTTTCTAGTCCCGAAACCCCAAGGTGGCTTCAGGCCTGTCATTGATTATAGGGCTGTCAATCGGAAGGTGGTGTTACAATCTGTGTCCCTTCCTGACCTTCATTCTTGTTTTTCATGGTTTCGTAAAGCTAAGTTCTTTACCATCTTGGATCTAAATCAGGCCTATAATCAAATTCCTCTGGCTGAAGAGTCCAAACATCTTACAGGGTTTGCCACGGATTGGAATTTGTATGAATACAACCGCGTGCCTTTCGGGCTCCCCACCGGAGCAGCTGTGCTTACGAGGCTACTAGATAGGGTCTTCTCCGACATCAAATTTGAGTACTTGTACCACTATCTTGATGATGTCGTCGTATTTTCGGAGACTTTTGAAGAACATCTAGATCATCTAAGGAAGTTCTCAATCGCCTTCGTAAGGCGGGGCTAACTGTGAAGTTGTCCAAGGTAGCTTTCGTTAAGCCTTCCATGTCATTCCTAGAGCATATTGTGTCGCCCGATGGTATTGCTGTCGATCACTCCAGAACGCAGGCCATCCGTTATTTTAAACCTCCCAAGGACATCAAAGGTATTGCCAGGTTCATTGGTATGGTGGATTTCTTCAGGAAATTTATTCCTAACTTCGCTAATAGAGCGGCGCCCTTGAACCTTCTTCGTAGGAAAGACATCAAATTCGAGTGGGGGCCTTCTCAACAAGCCGCTTTTGAAGACCTGGAATTCGCTCTTTGTAATGCCCCTGTCCTTGCTATGCCAGATTTCTCGAAGAAATTCATCGTCCAAACCGACGCGTCGTCGTCGGCGGTAGCTGCAGTCCTTCTTCAAGAGACTGAATTAGGGAGGCGACCCATCCCCTATGCCTCTAAGACTCTATCGGCTCAAGAAGCCAAGTATTCCATCTATGAGCTTGAAGGTTTGGCAGTTTTATTTGCCTTAGAAAAGTTCCGTCTCTATTTGGAACATGTCAAATTCGACTTGGAGACTGATAATCAAGCCCTAAGCTGGGTCTTAGGTAGGCCGCGTCGTACTGGTCGTATTGCCCGGTGGTCCAACCGAATTTCTGCCTTCCAATTTGACGTTAGGCATATCAGAGGTACTGAAAATGTTGTCGCAGGCGGACTCAGCCGTATGTTTTCCAATGACGTCGCGACCCATGAATCGGTCGATAGTTCATCACCTCCCGAGTCCATGCTATCTGAGGTTAATGCCATCTTAACAGATGCTCCCATGCTCTTTAGGGATATTGAGAAATATCAAGATGAAGATCCAACGCTGGCTCCGATCATGGAAACCCTTTCTTCTGGGGAACATGTTGTCCCTTATGTACTGAGGAATGGTGTTTTATGTTGCCCTTCGAGGCATGATCAGATGATGAAAGTTCTAGTTCCAGCTGTTCTTGTACCAATGATCTTCAAGTACTATCATGAGACCCCATTACGGGGTCATTTAGGCATCTTTAAAACCCGTGAAAAGATCCGTGAAATGTTTATCTGGAAGGGTATGGACGGTGAAATTCGTGAACTAGTTAAAGCTTGTAAATCTTGTTTGCTTAGTAAACCAACCATGTCCACCAAGGTAGGCCTTTTGTCTTCTCATCAAGCGTCGCGCCCCATGGAACGTCTCTACATCGATTACGTAGGACCCTTCCCCCAGTCAAAGGGGAATGCCAACAAGTTCATCCTTGTATGTGTAGATGGTATTACAAGATTTTCTTGGTTATTCCCGACTAAGCTGGCTACCGCTCAGTCCACCATTACTTGTTTAAATTCTATCTTTGCATCTTTTGGTCCTTGTCAATATATCGTGTCCGACACTGCTAAAGCATTCACGTCCAATCTCTTTCGTAAATTTTGTTTTGATCTGTCCATCTCTCATGTGACAACTTCTGCTTATTATCCTCAACCATCTCTGGCTGAACGGGTTAATCGTAATCTGAGATCGGCGCTGATTGCCTATCATCATGAAGGTCATTCTAGGTGGGACACGTCCCTGCATTGGTTAGCTTTCGCTCTGAATTCGGCGGTTCATGAATCTCATAAGTTTACTCCAGCTTCTTTGATGTTCAAGTTTGTTCCCAACACGCCGCTCTCTAACCTTTGGTCTCTGAGTGACATTTTACCTGAGACAATAGATCCTGATAATATTAAAGATCTTTGGAAGAAGGCTAAAACCAATCTTAAAGTGTCTCATGAAAAGGTCAGGGAAAGATATGATCGTGGACGGAGACCCACCAATTTGAAGGTAGGTGACCAGGTGGTGGTCAAAAATTTTGTTCCCGCGGGCAAGCTTGCCCCCAGATTTCATGGGCCGTGTATTATTCTCGATTTCCTTACACCCGTTACCTTATTGCTAAGCAAACCAGCCGCCGAGAGGATATTTAGGGTTCACCTGTCGCAGGTGAAACCTGTGTAGCTTCCGCGCTAACGTAGCTGATTTTATATTTGCTTTAACATTTTTGAAAGAATTCGGTAGGTTATATTTTCTTTTTGGTTGCATTTTGAGGCCTTCTGCCCTTGGAGTCAGGTTCTTTGTATTTAAGCATTTATTGTACACCTTCCCCGACCAGTTAAACTGCCATCCTGTCCTTGCCACGGCCATTACCATGCTCCCGTCTCCTGCTCACATAAAACTGTGGCTAATTGGAATGAAATAAATATTTCCACGCCGCTGGCCTCTCAGTTCCACCACAAAGCCTGTAACCTAAAATCTTTATGGTCCAACAAATTCTGCCGCCGAGATCTTAATGTTTCAGTGCCCCCGCAGCAGCGCGGCGCCGTACCGCCACTGAGGTGGGGTATGGGCCCGCCCCTCTCCAGTGAGGCCAACCAGTGTACGGCGAGCCGGAGTCCTCCTCCCGGCCAAGGCTGATGTGCGGCGCACAACCTGCAACTTGCCCGCGACCTGTATATTCGCCGCGGGCGCGGCGTGCTTCAACTCCACTACTCCTCTCATAGTGCGGGCGAGCGGTGTTCAGGGTACTTGAGGGGTCCGAGCGGCCTCCTCTGGACACAAGCAGCGGCGGCTGGTCTGGCCGTCAAACTTAATCAACATTTAATGTACTTAATCAGCTACATGGATATTTAATATCAACAATTACTACATTTTTGAATTCAACTGCAATATTTGGTGGACTTAGAAAATTTTTCTTCACTTCCAAGTATTAAAAGTTTTTCCTTCTGAATTCAACTTCTACAAGCATAAAGACATTCCTTCAAAAGTTACTACAAAGAATTTTGAAACTGGATCCAATTATTTTAAGAAAATTTGTTTGTAAATCCTTCTGCAATTAATTTCTATTTCAACAGCATAACTTGGACGTTGTTTTAAAACAAAATTTGGTCTTCTTCTGTGTTACCCCTTGGAGGGACTTTGGGGGGGGGATGTCTGTACCGGGCGGTACACCTCCGCTCCGCTAATTCAAACATTGCGCCAGTTGAAACTCCTCTACTGGAGGAAGCCTGAACTTTAACTACCGTGTTAATTCTCAAGTTTCTCAGAAGATGTCCCTACTTGTAAATTTTGAAGTGTTCTAAACTGTGTCGTTTTCGATGTATTTTTGTTTTCTCTGTAGCAAAAGGTGTGAACATTCTCTTCTAGATGGCACCTCTTAAGAACTACAATTGTGCACTCTAGTGCGAAGGGTAGGAACTTTTTTTTGAAGAAATTTAGTATTTATAAGTTTTTTCCTTATTAAATTTCTTTCTGCCATTGTTTAAGTTGGCAATGTTAACCCTGTCTTTCCGCCAGTTTTGAAATAGGCCAATCGCAAATTTCTGTAATTAATTTCCCACCAATCCTGGTTTTCTTCTTCAGTTTTGACATGTAATCTTTTGGCCGTCCAATAAAATGCTTGTGGGTGGGTGTTCTTATTCTTGAAAGGTCCCGAATGTTCCACGAGGGTATATAAACTGCTGATTTTCGGGTCTCCGGGCCACTTCAGTAACATCTATCATAGTGTAAATTATGTAGCAGGGGGCGGGAAGCGCCTCTTTCGTCGGGCAGCAGTTCTTCAATAAGGTAATGGCCTTTTAATAACTTCTTTTCTTGCTAGCTCAGCAGTCTAACTCTCGGGGCAGGTTCGAAGCCTTTTACCATGTAACTTTCCTCTAATATGTAAACGACACTTGGTAAAAATTCTATCTCTTTAAACTACATATTGTGATAGAGAGTGCTTAACCCTCTCGAGCTTCCACTCCTATTGCTTTGAGGTGAATTTATTTTCACAACCGTTTCTTCCCTTCCTAATGTAATATAATTTTTTTTTAAATGTAAGTCACCTCTGTAGTATGGGATTAGCCCTTGCATAAGCGGCCTAGAGCCAAATAGTTTTTAATAAAGTATATTCGGAAGGCAAGTTACGCCTCCACTCAAGTTTATATTTTGGGGCCATGTAATTGTCCTGTTTCTTTGGTGAATAGGCCTCAGTAGGTTGGGTATTTTTACCCCTGTGTCTATGTCCTTGGAGGACAGCTTGAAGGTGGAATTTGGTGTGGCCTTTGATAGGCTGGAACTTTGAGAGCGGGTTGCTCTTCCCAAAAAATTTGTTTCTACGTGCCTCGAGGAGGCTTTACTGTGTAATTGGGAGCAAAAGCTCCTGGGCATGATTGGGGTCTTCTGCCCCTTTGTTGAATCTTGTACATGGGTCAAGTTGGGCTTATAGCTCAAGAATTGTGTGTCTGGCTCTCGGAGCCCAAATCCTGTAACAACTGTAATTGTACATTCTCGATTTGTTGCTAGGCTACTAAGTACCTGTTATATTTGTTATTTCTTGATCTTGAAAAGAAAATATAACCTTGTTAAATTTTAAATTAACTTTAATTTCGTAGATTGAGACCTATTCATCCCAGCACCTTCTTTCACCTCTGCTGATCCACCAAACCACGGTAACAGGTGGTAAGGAAACGGCCGTGGCCTTAATTAAGGTACAGATTCATCATTTGTCTTGTATGAAAATGGGAAACCACGGAAAACTACATACAGGGTTGGGGACGGGGGTGGTCGAACGCACTGTCTCCCGAATGCAAGTTGATAGTTACGCGACTCAAATCACGCAGCCAATTACTATGTAATAATAATCCTTATCATCATCAACATTATTATTCCCTTATTTCGTAGGGTTGAGGTTCCTAGTGATCCTCCTCTCGTGTCGTCTCAAAAGTCACGAGTCTCAAAACTCACGAATTCCAGGCAGAGGATTAGTAAGAGTAAGTTTTCTACCTGGGCCAGTCCGAAAACTCACGAGCAGGGCCAGTTCTTCTTTGAATGGATGCATGTTGGAATCATTTAATAATCGAATAGCTTCCATCCGATTATTTAAATAATCCAAGGAATTATGAAATCAAATAATCGAATGAGTTCCAAATATCATTGAGTTACATCGCGCAGAATAATCGGATCCGACATGAATTTTTTTTTTCTGTTTAAGTGTGTCCGGTAGATAATCTATTGAAATAAGCGATGAACTCTTACAAAAAATAGAAATAGGCCTTCTTTAAAATTAATCTCCAAGTGTTGAAATTGAATGAGTAAATTAACTGTCTTGACCTTTAATACCTCTAAATAAAATTCCGTATTCAAGTAAATGCGCCTTCTGGCTGCATAATGGAACTAAGCCCCAGTGCTACCAACTGATATTTTCTCTTAACTACCAGCCGGCAATATACCTACCTAAATTTTATATTGTCCGGCTGCATGCATAAATGGTTAGCATGCTGGCCTTTGGTCCAACGGGTCCAAGGGGTCCCGGGTTCAATTTCTGGTTGGGTCTGACATTTAACTTTAATTAGTTTATTCCGCTGTCTAGGGGACTGGGTATTCGTGCCGTCTTGAGCAATATACTTCATCTTATTTAGGGCCTAACCCTCACAGAAGTGCAGGTCGTCCCTAAGGAACTGCACCAGACCTCTCCGGAGGCCACACGTCATTATTATAAATTTATATGAAAGGGAAAATACATTATTTTAGCTTTGATACAACAGCAAAATATTGTAGTAATAATAATAATAATAATAATAATAATAATAATAATAATAATAATAATAATAATAATAATAATAATAATAATAATAATAATAATAATAATAATGCACCTCGGTCTCTTTTATTCACCAATCACAATATTTCCCTGGGTTTTGGGGTGGCAGAATAACATCCACAGTATCTCCTGTCTGTCGTTAGAGACGACTAAAAAGGGGGCCCAGGGACTCTTCAATTATTTTTTAGAAAATACTAGATAAGCAAATAATAGGCTATCCGCTACATGGGTGACTACTCTAAATGCATAACAGTGGTGATTTATTTATTTATTTATTTATTTATTTATTTATTTATTTATTTATTTATTTATTTATTTATTTATTTATTTATTTATTTATTTATTTATTTATTTACACATTTTCTTGGCTGGGAAAGAACCAATATCACAAAACATCATGAACATTATCGATCTGGAGTCTTTTTGAGGTTATTTAGTGACATCATTTCAAATCAACGACTTCGCCGTATTTTAGAAAAAAATCTGACGAATTTTAATTAATGACTTGATAAATCTGGTGAGCAAAGTAGTCAATATTATAGCATTGCACTTCGTGTAACCGCGTGTGCGCGGGATGTAATATATTAATGTTTGCATTTTAAGTAATGGCATCTGAGTGCATGACTCATTCAATCGTATTATTTTTGGAAAGCTTATCAGAGACCGTTCGTCCTACCCGTGCACTTGTTTAAGGGAGTAGAGATAAATGATTGTAAATTCCCTGAGATGAGATTGATGATTTGATGACAACATTAGGATTACTTTTCAGTAGATTATTTCCAAAGCACTCATATCCATTTGCCCCAGTTATTCGAATAGAATTTCAAATGAATAATCGAAAAAATAATCAAATGGAAGAATTCAATAGGCCTAACCGAAAAATAAGGTAAAGGAATAATCGAATAAAATGATGAGATTTCGTACCTTTCCTTTGTAGTTAGTGTCTATATATTTTCACCTCCCTTTTCAAGTATTAAGAAGACCATGATTTATATTCATTGAAAGCTATTACACGCAGTGCGGCTCCTTGGCTAAATGGTTAGCGTGCTGGCCTTTGGCCACAGGGGTCCTGGGTTCTATTCCAGGCAGGGTCGGGAATTTTAACCATCATTGGTTAATTTCGCTGGCACTGGAACTGGGTGTATGTTTCTTCTTCATCATTCATTTCATCCTCATCACGACGCGCAGGCCGCCTACGGGGGTCAAATACAAAGACCTGCACCCGGCGAGCCGAAATTGTCCTCGGACACTCCCGGCACTAACAGCCATTCGCCATTTCATTCCATTTCTACACGCTTCTTTCTAACTGATACGCTATTAATAGAATTTTTGTATGTTCTCTTCCAAAATAGATATTACATCTGAATAAAGAGACTACTGTACGTTATTTAATGTTTTTCTTTCGTTATATATATATAGAAACATTATTTCTCTTAGAATGTTGCGTTGCTTCGTGAAATTTTGAATGAGAATCCTATGTCTGACGTCGGAAGAAGAAAGGCTCGTGATATTTTGCTTTGCTGGAATCGTTGAATTTTTTACACGTAGTGGTCGCAGTCGTTTTCAAGATAAAATAAGATTTTTTCATATAGTCAAAATATTGTTTTCTTAGAGATAATTATATACGGTAGAAGAATAAGAATAAGAATAGGATTAAAGCATGCCATAAAACTGACATGAACGAAGAAATCAGCAAAATAACTGGATAAATTATAAAAATTCAAAACATATTAATAACATTCAGTTATGATAGAATTTTAATTATTAACTAATAACTGTTGCAATATTAAATTCAGTCACGATTCAAGATTATTTACGACATCATCCTGAGAAGTAATTTATTGGGTGTTAATACAAGTAGTCAACTTACTTAAACCGAACTGATCCAGAAGTCATGATACGTTACAATATATATGTTTGCCATCGTAATTGAGATGATTGTGTAACCAATCTCACAATAATCGGGAAATGCGTACACATCATTATATGTTACAAACTAGCTGATGTACCCGTGCTTCGCTACGGAATTTTACATTGTATTCAGAATTGTAGGTTAGGTAGAGTACACGTTGTGAGCAAGATTGTATTACATTGCATAACTCTTAACGTCACCCTAGAAACGCGACGGAGAAATCACTAAACATTTTTTCTCATTGACGACCGCGTTAAGGAATTGCATTGCAATGGCGTACACTGACTCTTCACCTGCCTGTTTACATCCTCAGAAAGACTGTCTTAGTACTTTTCCCAACTGAAATGAACAAAAGTCATTACAATGACGTCAGTAGGAACGGCGCGAGTAAAAGCAATGATTTCGCATGAAATACTCGATAAAATGAAAAACCACACATTTTCTCACTTTTAATGAACAGTACTACGCTGCCGATCTAACAGTCCAAAGTTCCAGAGCTGGAACGACCAGGCCGCAGAAAGCCGTGGTCCGTGAACACTCTTGGTCTTTCCTCGGGGGGAGGGGGGGTCGAATAGTGGAGAGTCCCAGGGCAAAAGCTATGCCCTCTTACTAATCACTTTCCTAGGAGTACCCGATGAGTCGGAAAATCTCAATTCACTACACTGGCGGCGGAAAAATCTATCTGACTTGGAGGCAATTTTTTCCTCCAAGCCAGAGGAGAAACCCCCTCTTCACTGTTAATTTTGAATAAAATGAATATAGAATTGAATAAAAGTGAAGAGGAAGAAGCTCCTTTTAAGGAGTGGCTCTTTTCAGACATCAGCTAGTTGTGGTGCTATAATTTGGAATATGCCTAAATAGTAATTCTAGACCAGGTCATACGACTACTACTACTACTACTACTACTACTACTACTACTACTACTACTACTACGTGAGCCTCTGCCTTAAGAATGCACACTGCTCATTCAAAACAGCGCGTCAGAGTAGGGATCGAATAGCTGGAATACTATGATGAACCAGTGAGTTACGTACCTGCAGTACGGTATTAGAAAATGTATGAAGCAGGGGAATGACATGCTAAAGAAGAAAGTTTTCTAACTCCCCAGCTATTTCCTGCCAATATTCAGTCAGGCTGTTATACTCGGTACGCAGCAGTAATACCATCTATCGCAGTTGAGCGGCAGCATAAGAGACAACGAACATCACCACAAACAATGGTCAATGTAATGTTATTGTTGATCAATGTTATGTGCTTTCAGTATTGTAAGCCTTCACATTTAGTTTTCTTCCGATTCTGAAATACCACTCTTATCAAAGTCGGTACGGTAGAATTGAATAAAACATAAATGCTCGGAAATTGTATTCTCTATAACTTAAGTTAGGTAGTACTTTCATATAGGAGCAATAACATAAGTATTTCAAATTTAAATTTAGGCGCCTTCCCCTAAACTACAATTTCATGCTGGGCGAATAAAATTGCTTATAACTGAGACTGTAGTTTCTTATTCCTTGACTATATGTACCGACTTTCATTACATTCTGTTAACCCATTTTCTCGTGGCTCGGCGTTGATATGGACTTCGCAACAAAAATAGAAATTCATGAATATCTGTTTTATCAAAGCCGGTATGGTAACAATGTATGACATAATTGATCGGAAATTTAATTCTATATAACTTTAGTTATGTAGTATTTATCGATAGGACCACTAATAATATAGATATTTGAGAATTAAATTTTAGGCCTTCCCCTAAACTACCATTTCACTCGACGTGAGTAAAATGAATTATAGCCTAGATTGTAGTGGTTCATCCCCCGACTTCACATACCAATTTTCATTAAATTCTCTGCAGCCGTTTTCTCGTGATGCGTGTACATACATACAAAAAGACAGACAGACAGACAGACAGACAGACAGACAGACAGACAGACAGACAGACAGACAGACAGACAGACAGACAGACAGACAGACAGACAGACTATGGACATGACCGACACAGAAATACCATTCTTTTCAAATTCTGAGCAATGTACAGACAAAACTCTTATTTTATATATATTGACTGACAGTGGCAATGCAACACCAAGGAGGAGTGGTTCGAAAGGGATGAAAGTTGGGGAAAAACAGAGACGGCACGGACGAATAATTGATGTTTATTTCAAACCGATATGCAGGTTACACAATGCGCACGGCATCGACTCAGTAGGATATAGGACCACCGCGAGCGGCGATGCACGCAGAAACACGTCGAGGTACAGAGTCAATAAGAGTGCGGATGGTGTCCTGAGGGATGGTTCTCCATTCTCTGTGAACCATTTGCCACAGTTGGTCGTCCGTACGAGGCTGGGGCAAAGTTTGCAAACGGCGTCCAATGAGATCTCACACGTGTTTGAATGGTGAGAGATCCGGAGAGTACGCTGGCCACGGAAGCATCTGTACACCTCGTAGAGCCTGTTGGGAGAAGCGAGCAGTGTGTGGGCGGGCATTATCCTGCTGAAACAGAGCATTGGGCAGCCCCTGAAGGTACGGGAGTGCTACCGGCTGCAGCACATGCTGCACATAGCGGTGGGCATTTAACGTGCCTTGAATACGCACTAGAGGTGACGTGGAATCATACGCAATAGCGCCCCAAACCATGATGCCGCGTTGTCTAGCGGTAGGGCGCTCCACAGTTACTGCCGGATTTGACCTTTCTCCACGCCGACGCCACACTCGTCTGCGGCGACTATCACTGACAGAACAGAAGCGTGACTCATCGGAGAACACGACGTTCCGCCATTCCCTCATCCAAGTCGCTCTAGCCCGGCACCATGCCAGGCGTGCACGTCTATGCTGTGGAGTCAATGGTAGTCTTCTGAGCGGACGCCAGGAGTGCAGGCCTCCTTCAACCAATCGACGGGAAATTGTTCTGGTGATATTGGAACAGCCAGGGTGTCTTGCACATGCTGAAGAATGGCGGTTGACGTGGCGTGCGGGGCTGCCACCGCTTGGCGGCGGATGCGCCGATCCTCGCGTGCTGACGTCATTCGGGCTACGCCTGGACCCCTCGCACGTGCCACATGTCCCTGCGCCAACCATCTTCGCCACAGGCGCTGCACCGTGGACACATCCCTATGGGTATCGGCTGCGATTTGACGAAGCGACCAACCTGCCCTTCTCAGCCCGATCACCATACCCCTCGTAAAGTCGTCTGTCTGCTGGAAATGCCTCCGTTGACGGCGGCCTGGCATTCTTAGCTATACACGTGTCCTGTGGCACACGACAACACGTTCTACAATGACTGTCGGCTGAGAAATCACGGTACGAAGTGGGCCATTCGCCAACGCCGTGTCCCATTTATCGTTCGCTACGTGCGCAGCACAGCGGCGCATTTCACATCATGAGCATACCTCAGTGACGTCAGTCTACCCAGCAATTGGCATAAAGTTCTGACCACTCTTTCTTGGTGTTGCATTTGCTCTGTCAGTCAGTGTATATAGATAGCGATTTGTCCATCCAACATTGATGTTCGTCAACATAATATTCGTCGTCTTGATTGAATGAGATATATTTTCTACTTTATTGGAAAAAAAGTTGTAATTTCTTAGATCAGGTTTCAACACAGTCATTTAATATCTTTTCCCTCTCAAATTACGTACCAGCGATTTTGGGAAGACGTTAGTTCGTAACCCTTATTTTACCCGAACTTCCCTGAGATACCGAGTACCAGAAGACTGAGTAATGCAGTAGTAAGTTACGTCAAACTCATCTTTAGAACAATTAAGGTCGTTCAACGGATGACAACTGAACTGGTACAGCATTCTCTCTTCATTTATTTCATTAAGTAATGTGGCCATCCCTGTCTACATTAGATGTTATCTCCTCGCTAATGGTTCTCTCAATGCGAAGCCAATTTCTCATATCACTCTGATCCTGTCAGACTTCTTCTTCTTCCGGAAAATGCTTCTTAAGACGTCAATTTCCGTCACTTGTATTTTCTTCTCCTCGGAATTCGTCAGGCCTATTGTTTCTGGTTCATACATCAGGTAAGACCCAACAACAGGTTTTATACACTTTTCCTTTTAGCTTCATGCTGACTTTAGAGTCACCCAGCAAATATTTGGTCACACTGTATTTTGTAAGACGGTAAATTCGTGGAAAAAGGTATTTTCGTTGAAATTCAGTTCAGGATGAAAACATAAACTGAAATTGCAAGAGATATTTCAGCGCCGCAAGTTATTAAACTAGAACTCTACCCAAGAATATCTTCAACTGTACCGTACTTCACAAAGGGGTTAAATGACGTTTTAACATTCCTTTCTCCATAAGAATTTGACTTAAATATTCACTGTTAATGAAATAAGGTGAAAAGTATACTTTGCCTAACAATTTCAAGCATACACTGCTTATTTTTTATTCTTCCTTCTACACCTGCAGCTAAACAAAATTTGCATGTCTTCCTTCTCTGGATCGCGTAAATAAATGGTCCCCAAACATTGTCTAACACACAAGCTCTGTGTGAGAGACGGCCTGTAGCTATTCTGCTACATATTCGCCAGTATTACAGATCGAACGTGAAGAGAGGCATTTTCTGGGTAGAAGACGTGACTGCACTAGGAAACATCTCCGTACATTATCATACTTCCTGAGTAATACCGCAAGCTTTGCAACCATTAGGAGAAAATAAACACAATTCATTTAGAACCTGCGCTTTTCTAAAAGCACGAAGCTTCTGGGAAGCAAGGGAACGCAGGTCAGTGATGTACTTATTTTAATGAATCTCGTATGAAGACTATCGACCAACTCGATTATGAAGCCCAACATGTCGGGACACGTATTATCTTTTGTACTGAGAGGTTATTTCAGATTGAATCTGTTTGTCAAAAAGCAAAGTAATGAAATGTAATATTAACCTTTTTAAAAAATAAAACGTTATTTTTTCGGGTCGTCGACCAATGTGAATCTTTTGCCCCTACTGGCAACATATTGTATGAACCGGCGTGTAATTGGAATGGCGGTAGTGTGGAATGTTGTGTGTGAGGAAAGGAAGATTGAGGACGTCACAAACACCCAGTCCCCAGGCCAGGGATATAAATCATTACAATAAAAATTCCCGGCCGGGAATCGAAACCGGGGCAGCCGGGTGGCAGGCGGACGCGTTGGCCCCTACACCACAGGGCCGGACTTAATATTAAATTAATAATAGTAACTTCGTTTTTGTAAATTATTTTTAGAATTATAATTTAGGGATTTACAAGTAATGATTCATTAAATCGAAGTTTAATTAGTTGTTTGAAGATGTGGCCTGTAATCCGTATACTGACCTTTGATTGTATTCGAGTGCCGACTCTAAGTACGAACAATATTTTTCAGATTCTAGCGTCCTGCACTCAACGGCTGAAAAAACCCAAAACTGCCAACACCTTTTGGAATGCCGTGTGCTGCAGATACTCTGCAAAACGTTTGTATCACTGGTTAAAAATATTCGCGTCCTTACAGCAAATTTATAATCTCAATCACAATTAGCAATGTATTTCAGTACTCATCGCGTTTAATCTATTTGAAATTCTAAATGCGTTGCTCAGTTTTATAGGGAATAAATCTTCATAGGCCTTCTGATATCCTACGCAACTCGCAAGACATCAAGGTTAACCGCTACAAGTTTGATTGTTCCACTGGATCTTGACCTTACTGGTCGCTCCGTGACCGGCCGAGTGAACATCGGCCATATGGCCTGTTTTGCAGGTCTCCTAACTGCTCACACCATCAAATGGAGAGTAAGCATTTAGTAGCAGAAAGTTCGGGCGTGGTTTATAAACATTTTTCATTGGGATGCAACAGCCGTGCAGGAAACTTTTCTTCCATCTAACAGAATGCTACTGTAATAGCAAGTAGCAAGTTAATAAAGTAGAGGGTTGGACGCAATTTAGCACCAAAAATCTCCTGTTGGGGAACGTCTGAAAAATGATCTCAAGTCACGGCACTCAGTGCATACAAACCCACTTTCGTGACTATATGTAGTTCCTTACGCTTTCCTTTTATTTACTTCGTAACTCGTAAGAGATATTATATCATAAAAAATGTACGCCATTAATAAGAATTCACCCTGTTGAGCTATTCAGGAAGTTCAGATCTATTTCTAACAGTGTACGGTGTTTATAGATCACTGTGTCTTCTAGTACCGGGTATGAGAATTTTGCTACTTTCGTTGACGTGCCTCAGTCCTATCCTTGCCTCTGACTATGACGAAGGGATTCGGGCAAGCTACACTAGTAGTGTTATTCCGTATGCAGCTAATCCCAGTCTTAAATGGTGTAAGAATGTACGGCTGATTGATGTGTGCATTGCAGTGAACCTGGAAGACGTAATGGCACATTGCAGCGCAGTGAGTAAAGCAACGGTAAACTACTTCACTTCTCATTTACCTAGTACTCTTTTCAGTTACGCATTGGCTACCCTAAGGTAGCTGATATTTGAGATGCTGGGAATCCAATCATCCTTCGGGCTTACGATTCAACATGCACATACAAGGTATCTAGATGAATGTTCTCTTTTGTTGACAAGTTGCTTTACATCACACACAGATAAGCATTTGCCTGATTTGAAATTGGGAGAATACGGAAAACGATTTTCAGGGCTGCTGACAGTGGGGTTCGAACCTTCTATCTACCTAATGCAAGCTCACCGATGTTCGTCCCTAACGGTGCGGCCAACTGGCTTGGTATAAATGTAACCATTTTCAATTATGATAATGAAATGTCTAAGCTTCGTCATCATTATCATGATCATGATCATCATCATCATCAACTTCTATTAATTGTGTGACACGAAGTTCCATTTTAACTCACAGCATGATTAAGTTTTGAGCGGCCGTAATGAAATAAAGTTAATTTTAAAAGAGGTTTTGAATATTTTATTTAATTAAATTACATTGTAGCGGCGTTCGACGCTGGATTTAAAAATAGATGTACAGTGAACTCAACCCAATTGAAAAATTTAGTTGACAAGATCGATTTAATCAAATTCTAAATAATTACAAAAGAGCGCATTTACCTGTAACGTATAGGCCTACCGCTAGATAGAATACGAGTACTCTCTTGTACCACTGTGTGCCTGCTAGCAGTTGCTGTAACGTGGAAAGTACTGCAAGGATTTATTTTCTTGGTCAGGAGTGACAACAATTGACAGTGAGTATAATGATAATTGTTGTTAAAAAGCATTGTTCTTACGTCGCTATTGTTTCAAATACTTGTGAACGGATTCAGCAGAAGATATTACTTAAAAATTTCCATGTTAAGTTATGGGAATTATCCATTTTCTCTCTGATTAGTGTTATATAGAGCATGGTTGTCCAGTTGTACTTCCTCTTAAAACAATAAACACCACCACCACCACTACCACCGAGCTCGATAGCTGCAGTCGCTGAAGTGCGGCCAGTATCCAGTATTCGGGAGAAAGAGGGTTCGAATCCCGCTGTCGGCAGCCCTGAAGATGGTTTTCCGTGGTTTCACATTTTCACACCAGGCAAATGCTGGGGCTGTACCTTAAACAAGGCCACGGCCGCTTCCTTCCCAGTCCTAGCCCTTTCCTGTCTCATCGTCGCCATAAGACCTATCTGTGTCGGTGCGACGTAAAGCCAATAACAAAATAAAAAACACCACTACCCATGTTTAGTTAGAAGGGCCGATATATTTCAGAACTGTAGTAAACGCGACGGGTTGCATAAAACTAGATTACACTCGTCGGGTGGACCAGTCAGTTTATGGACTCCTGGCCCGTTGTTGAGGTTTCTCGCTATTCTAACTACCCTCCCCTCCGACTCGTTGGCTGAACGGTAAGCGTACTGGCCTTCGGTTCAGAGGGTCCCGGGTTCGATTCCCAGCCGGGTCCGGGATTTGAACTTTAATTGGTTAATTCCAATGGCACAGGGGCTGGGTGTATGTGTTGTCTTCATCATCATTTCATCCTCATTACGACGCGCAGGTCGCCTACGGGAGTCAAATTGAAAAACCTGCACCTGGCGAGCCAAACCCGTCCTGGGATATCCCGGCACTAAAAGCCATACGACATTTCATTTCATTTACTACCCTCCCGAGTCTATTTATACGGAAAATGTATTCACGACTACTTGACACATTGCAATTTTTAAATTTGGTTTGTATATTTATTTAATGCCGCCTCTGTGGTGTAGTGGTTAGCGTGATTAGCTGCCACCACCGGAGGTCCGGGTTCGATTCCCGGCTCTGCCACGAAATTTGAAAAGTGGTACGAGGGCTGGAACGGGGTCCACTCAGCCTCGGGAGGTCAACTGAGTAGAGGTGGGTTCGATTCCCACCTCAGCCATCCTCGAAGTGGTTTTCCGTGGTTTCTCACTTCACCTCCAGGCGAATGCCGGGATGGTACCTAACTTAAGGCCACGGCCGCTTCCTTCCCTCATCCTTGCCTATCCCTTCCAATCTTCCCACCCCCCTACAAGGCCCCTGTTCACCATAGCAGGTGAGGCCGCCTGGGCGAGGTACTGGTCATACTCCCCAGTTGTATCCCCCGACCAAGAGTCTGAAGCTCCAGGACACTGCCCTTGAGGCGGTAGACGTGGGATCCCTCGCTGAGTCCGAGGGAAAAGCCGAACCTGGAGGGTAAACAGATGATGATAATGATGATGATGATGATATTTATTTAATAATTTCTCCTGTTCATTGTTAATGTAGTCATTTTTGTATTTGCTCACTTGATTTGAAATATAGCAGTTGACTTCTCGAATGGCATTGAGGAATTGGTACCTCACACTATTAATTGTCCCCTTCACAGGAGACGACGGTGCCTGCCTGTTTCAGTCACTGTCTTATCTCGTGTATGGTAACTGGCTTAATACTCAGGAGGTGCTTTTCCAGATAGTGAGCCAGTGGGAGGGTAACTGGGAGGAGTTTTCCACCATGCGTAATGACAGCGTGGAGCACAATTAAAGTAGCTCAACTACATGTTTCATTGACACTTCTCGGCCCTGATTTTATGGTAAATCGTGCGAGCTAATTGTGGCTGGTTAACTCTTCGAATTTGAGTTGGAAGTTTATCACAGTTATGAAATTTATGGACGTCTTGGTACTCAAAGTCATTCTTAAAGAAAGCTACCATTTACGCAGATCTCTCTAGGTGCCAATTTTACGCGTATCTTTTCCATGAATTGTTAATCTACCCCTCCCATTACCCCACTTTGTCACAGACATCTCTTAGGTAACAACTATACTGCGCGTGTCCCTAACAAACCACGTGCCACATACGCCAATGTTACAAACAGGAAACAATTTTTAGACGCACCGCGGAAATATGAACTGGAAAGTCCAGACGTACATAACACATCGGCATCCAAATACAAGAAAAATCAATCCGATATACTTGGGACAGCCCTGAAAAGGTATTAGCAGGAACAACCCGATATGAATAGAGTATTCGTTAATAGTACCGGCATGAACACCCAGAAAAGGGCACAGAACCCGAGATTCGATATCTGGGTATATATAAGTGGAAGTCGATTTGTAGCGATTTATATAATATAAATATACAAAAGAAGAAAATAGACGTCAATTAATGAGGCACTTACAGCCATCTTAAAAACTTAAAACTTGGTAGCAGAGAAACTGATGACCCCGGAATCCCTAGAAAAATTAAAATTCCCAAAATTCTCGACTGCGAGCTTCAGCATAAGTACACATTTCTTTCACTCTGTTGGATTTATTTTTCCAAAGCGATGATATATATATTTCATGGGCTTAAAAGTTTACTGAAACCAAAAGGAAGCCAGTGGAGGTCACTTCACTGCAGCGAATCAGCGAGTTGTATCAGTCTTAAGACTCTCTGAAGTATCCACTCCTGTTCTGCCGTGGTGAGGACAGATGCTCTCCCGATCGGTCAAAGCAAGATATCCGTCCATAGTTACCTTTAAAGAGGATCATCATTTCGGAAGTGACCTTCAATACTTACCGTAAAACGATTAAGTCGAGAAAAGTCGAATTCCTAAAGTACTTTCACTCTCTTTTTAGTCAATATTTGTACGACATGTACGCTAAATAGAAACCGAGAGGCTGATTAGCATTGCAAACAACCAAGTGCAGCTGAGAACTGACAGCTACATCCATCTGCGGGACATCGTAAGACGACAGAATACTGACGCTGATTAGGTGGGTCAGATGGTAATTCGGCTATTATCATTGGCGCGGGGCCTCGCTGCATTCACGAGCGGACTCAAGACGTCATGTTGCAGTTCCGTTACAAGGGTCATCCTGATCTGTTTATCACCTTCTCCTACAATCCGAGGTGGATGGACATAACAGATTCATTGTTACCTGCCCAAGAGTCCCTGTGTCTGCAAAAAAAATATATGAAACTCTTCATCCCAATAGGGGCCGAGGACCTAGCTGTTGGGCTCTTTTAAAAACAAACATCATCATTATCTTCACCTCTCTTCATCCACTAAGAATTAAAAAATCAATTCTATCACAATTGTTTTTATGTGGTACTTACCGACGCAAATGTAGATGAAACTATGGCACTTCATAATGAAGTCGTGTATAAGATTTATATTTTCATTGAACATTAGGACACATATCTTCCCTTATTCTGAGAAGCTATCCTGGCTTAAAATTGATAAATTAAGAAACCTATACACTGCGACACTAATATTCCGACTTCTGAATCCACACCTTTTAGGTACCTATCCTCAAGTTATAAATTTCCCTCCTCTATCCATGACGTAAAACAGATTGACTTCTACCCTTATGGTACCCTTTACTCATTCATAAGTATACAGGTGTCTGGTTCAAGGTAATAGAACTCTTGCTCTGTCAAGAACCGAAATAACACTTCCATAGCCTCATTTAAGCGGTTTTGTGGAGATTTTCCGTTAAATACGTGAACAGCTTGTATGAATGTTAGAGTGAATGAGAGCAAGTATGACGTAGAACTATCGATAGGCTAAAATGTATATAGAGAATATTAATCATTAACAAAATAACTAATATTAAGTTATACAAATTCCATTACTTTAGTTATATTGTAGATACCGGTACTGTATACAGTTTTGTCTCGTGATCCCTAACTTCGGCATATACAAAGGCATAAGGTAAATAAATAAATAAATAAATAAAATAAAAAATAAATAAATATAAATAAATAGATAAATAAATAAATAAATAAATAAATAAATAAATAAATAAATAAATAAAATGATCAAGGAAAATCCGTTTTCGAGTGGTTCATTGTCTCATATACACCGTAGAATGGTTAAAGCACGGTCTACACTCATTCACATCTACGTAAATAAAAACAGTGGCCGAGCGACGTTTGCCCTTTGTTAGAACAGCGTATCGTTCATGGTATGAGTGGCAAAGCCGTCTCTGCAGAAATCCCTCATCCTGATGAAAACTCGCTCCTCTGTGACTAAGTCAAGTCTAATGCGATACACCGAGCGAGTTTGCCGTGCGGTTGGAGGCACACAGCTGTGAGCTTGCATCCGGGAGATAGTGGATTCAAACCCTAATGTCGGCAGCCCTGAAGATGGTTTTACGCGATTTCTCATTTTCACACCAGTCAGATGCTGCGTCTGAACCTTAATTAAGGCCATGGCCCCTTCCTTCTCACTCCTAGCCCTTTCCAGTCCCATCGCCGCCATAAGACCTATCTGTGTCGGTGTGAGGTAAAGCCAATTGTAAAAAGAAAATGTGACATGATACCAATGACATGTTGCAGCCTTAATTTCAACTTGCCATGAATGAATCGAGGAGCTTGTAGTGGAAGGTGGAGATGGTGGTGAATATTGTTTTTCGGCGGAAGTAAACTAGGCAACCATCCTCTATTAATATTAATCCAGGAGGTAAATGGAAGAGAAAGGGAAAGGGTAAGGCCTCGAAAGGCATACAAACGAAAGATACCGTAGGCCCGGCAAATATAATATCGTCTGGATCGGAAGAGAACAAGAACTGACCAAAACAGAACAGAGAAAGCCAAGAGCGGGACAAAAGTATGTGGAAGCAATACCAAACTGAGCTAGGGAAACCATTGTCACCAACCTATGCTCCAAAACTGAGAACCTCTTGTGCCCTTTTAGAGCTTTTTCCGATTAGCAGATGATGCCGAGGGTACCTTCGTCACCCACGGGTGGTTGTAGCAGTAGGTTCTCGGGGACAAACCCACAGGTAATGATGGATACCTGCAGTATGTGAGATCTCTATTTGACGGTGAATTTTAATGGTATGGACTAGATAACCACTTGGTGGTGCCGAAAGGATCCTTTCCTCTCAGGTGCATTTAGTGCACACATCAATGTAGAGTAATGGAACGCTTTTATGTCTATAATATACATTTGTAAGTATATACACAAGAATGCAAGGGCAATGACCAAGTGACATTTGCCCTTGTGAATAATAGGGACGAAGTAAAGGTGTACACAAGTGGTCTGTAGGCTACTTCACCAGCTTCGAAGTACCTTGGAGGTTCTTAAGATTTATCCAACCATGATCGAAACTCCACTGTCTACCACGTTGCTGATCATATCGGGAATGATCTTCTCGTGTCATTTAATCCCAGCAACATGGCTGAGAAGCTCAACAATTCCACTTAGACCGACGCACTTGGCGATCTTTGAACTGTAAAAAAGTGATGATTTTGAAAAAGAAAACCGTCCTGTACTATGAGGTTCCTCCTTGCTTTGTGTTTAACAATAAAACGTTCACGAGAAGGAAGCGGGGAAGATAAAATAATAAGTACGGCCTGAAGCGAAAAGAGACCACGCGCTGGATATAGTGTACACTATCCATCCAGGGCAACTCCGTGGGTTATCATTTTCACCAAGTGCTACATGAATTCCGATGTCCCACGTAATGTCAAGACGTCAAAACCGTGAATGGTGTTCTTCACTTAGTATTTGAGTCTGCAAGCAAAGTATTCTCTTTTCCATGAGATGACGAACAGAGGACATAACTTCAGAAAACTCTCCTGTGTGTGATTCACCCGTGAAACATCGGGAGACCGAGCTCGATAGCTGCAGTCGCTTAAGTGCGGCCAGTATCCAGTATTCGGGAGATCGTGGGTTCGAACCCCACTGTCGGCAGCCCTGGAGATGGTTTTCCGTGGTTTCCCATTTTCACACCAAGCAAATGCTGGGGCTGTACCTTAATTCAGGCCACGGCCGCTTCCTTCCCACTCCTAGCCCCTTCCTGCCTCATCGTCGCCATAAGACCTATCTGTGTCGGTGCGACGTAAAACAAATAACAAAAACAAAATAAAAAAACATCGGGAGTTCTTCACCGTGATTATAGCTTTTTGCTAACTCTGTGACTTTGAGTTCCTCGGGGGATATAACACTTCAGGTAGAGATGAATCTAGAAGACAGGGCAGAAAATAGATGATAACTGAATAATTGATAATACATATATACGATCATTAATGCTGACTGAGGACGCATTGTTGGCTTTGGGAAGTCAAGGCTTGACAATTTATTGCCATTCACAGCCAATGAAAGCACCTTAAGTCTTTGTAATAACTTATTATTTGAGAAGGATGAGGTATGATTCGAATGCCCTGGTGCAATAATTTTCCAAAAAGCAAAAGTCACTAACTGATGAGCAGTTCTTTGTATAACCAAAGGTCATCGACGTCATTGAGACGGGGTATCACCTCAACCGTTGTGTCGTCTGGCATTGCAGCTACTCTACTTGAGGTTAGACAAGGTGGTTCACACCTTTCAAGCTTCCAATTAACCCTTCAGTACGAAAACACCCCTGTGCAAATGTCGATACAAATTAACATGGCCGAATTCCTTCAAGCCGTAAACTCGTTGTCTGGGTCGAGTGCACTATGGCGTACAAAGGATGATTTGGGACGCTGAACAGAACTTTTGAAGATATTAGTGATAGCCATGGATTGACAGTGTACCTAACTGGAGACTTCAACTGTCAGTAGTGCCGAGAGGAACTTGAGCTGATGAGGTGAAGGCGTTCAGTAAAACATGTTACCCGTAAACTAGCTCTAGGGAAGTGCATGATTGTTCACTTAAGATGCGATGTTTCTGCGAGGTAGTTCTCTGAACTGCTACTCAAAATAGGTGACGGAGTGTATCGAAATCTTGAGGGAAAAGTGATTATCTCTACTGGTCAGGGTCCAATAGTGACAATGCATCAAAATCTCAGAGCCCGGCTGTACTCATAGGTAACCAAAATTAAAAACAAGCTGGTGGCTGTGTGAGCGTACCATTCTGACAGAGGAACTATCAGACTGCTATCATTACTGGTAGTCAGATGAAGTCGTTCAAATGGACAGAAAAGGAATACAGGTCAGTGAATTCTCTAGTGTGTATTGATGACAAGGAGCTCCTAAACACTTTCAGCCATCCAGGTCTCCCACATCACAAACTTATTCTCAAAGCAGGGGCTCCAGTGTTGCTATTGCAGGAAATTAACCGTTCCTAACTCTGCAATGGTAACAGGCAACTGAGGCCAAAGTGATTACCGGCTGTGCTTAAGGGGAATCAGATTTCATTCCACGCCTACTACTTTTACAATCTGAGTACTACTTTGATATGACCATCAATAAGACCGAAGGGTAGTCACCGAAGACGGCAAGGATTGCTCTACGGTAAGACTGTTTCTCCTGCGGACAGTTTTACGTGGCTTGTTCCAAAGTGCGCTTAGCCAAGAGCCTGGTCATACTAGGTCCAGTGAGCAGCAAATTAACGTCATCTGAAAGGAGATCTTACAAATGCAACCATTGGACGTACTACATTATTTAAAAAAAAGGACTTACTATGGCATTTTACCTTCAAACCGCACAATGTATGTTACAATATATATATTTTTAATTAGAACAACCATAATCTATTTCATTTTTACTTGCTTGACAGTAAAAAAAAATTACTGTCATTATTTACTTCTTCCTACAAAATTCCCGTTATTTGGCAGGAGGAAAGTGCCTACTAAAAAGAATAATTGCCGAAGCTACTGAGCATCAATTAAAATCCCAATTTACAAAGTAATCACGCGAGTGATATAAGGGGAAACGAGTTCATCGGAAAATCATCGATAAATACCAACACTCGCATCTACCAACTGAATGGAAGATAATACAATTTCAACTGCATCAAAGTTAAAAAATGTTCTTTCATTCTGTAACTCTAGCGTAGTCCTTATTCACTCACTAGCGAATGTGCCCGTGCTTCGCTACGGTATTCTACATTTTATTCGAATATCGAAGTAAATAGTGTGCATGCAGTAAATAAGATTGTTTTAAAATTGCATGTCTCTTAGCGTTATCCGAGAAAGAGCATGGGGAGGTCCCCGTACGTTGTTTCCAATGTAAAGTGTTTGTTATGGATTTGTGATATAACGGCAGGCTCACTTGCCTACACAATCGAGTTGGGAAGTTTACATTATAATTGCAGGCCCCATTGCCTACTATGCGGACAGAATCGATTTGGGGAGTTTTCGTTAAAATGGCAGCCCCCCTTTTCTACTTCCAGACAGATTACAGTTTTTATTATAATGGCAGGCAATTACCCTACCATCACTCGAAATTGAGTTGTGCAGTTATCATTATAATGTGTAACGGACTCTTCACTTCATCAGCAACTACTGTTATGAAACTCGCCACGCACATAACCTTTTTTTTCTATGATTAGTATGGACTTACCCTCATCATGATATAACTGCATTTTTCTCCAACTGGAACTTGCATACTTCATACCTTGCATGAACTCTACTCTATTCATCTTCACCATCTTCGATAAACTAACTTCCTTTTTGCCGGCTGACGTCACGCGACCACCTGGTTTATTCGCGCATGCTTCACTAATCTCTGGAATCTTCCAGATATATTTCTCATTCTACTCCACACTATAAATACCTGGCCTTCCTCTGGAAACATTGAGATGGACTTAGGCCTGTGTGGAGGGAGCACCATTCTACGTCAACTTCGTCCTTAATTATATATGCCCAGAGGACTTCATGTGCGGGCAGTTCAATTTGTTCCAGATGAGGTATGACAAACTGATTTCTTTACTGTAAATACTTTTAATCGCATTGGGATAGACTTTGCCTGCAAAATTAAGCTGGGAGCATGGCATTTCCAGGCCGAAATTTCACTTGCCCTTTTTGGATTTAAAACTTTATATTCACGACCTTTCGTAACAACTTTCTTTTGAAATGTGCGTGTGGTGTATTGGCAACTGTGCGACTTCTATTGTACACGTACTTCTATTCATTCAGTGCTTCAGGATATTGTGAAACTGGTTCTATGAAACTACATGGTGATTACTCGGCTGTAGAACTACGTTACCTAGTGTTAATCTGTGGGATAACTGAAGTAATGGTGACCTGGATATTGTATTTGCATTTTGTTCAGATAATTTTTTTTTCCGCTGGTGTACTCGAATTTGCTAACTGAACATCTTCCCTTTCTTGTCGTTCTCGATTTCTCTCTTTATCGCAGTATTCATTCTTTCCTTGTTTGCCCTTTTCCTTTCCTGCGGCATCTTCTCTTTTTCCTTTCTTTCTCTTGCATATCTTATCTCTTTTTTGTTGTTGTTGTTGTTGATATATGAATTTGTAATCCGTGTAAGTGGTTGGGAAAATTTTATATTTATATAGTTCTCATTTCATGAAAATTGTCAGATGTTCGATTTATTGTTTCAATATATATATATATCTATTTTTAAATCTTATACTGGTTTCTGATCTATTTTCACTTATGTCCCTTATTCCTTCGTATATTTCTCTTTAACTTTCCAGGTTATGTAGCATACTCCCTTTGCCCAATGTCTTGTAACTCTGCAATGCTTGTTGGAGATTTCTAAGTCCACGGCCTCCATTCTTAATTTGATTGTTACTCCACTGCATAATCTTACTACTCGAGGGAAACTATTCTTAGATTTTTCAGTGGCACTATTATACATAATATATGTGTATTACTCCCATGGGCCCAGTTACAAATGTCAGGCCCATTTTCCTACTTCCAGCCAGCTTACTGCCAGTCACACCAAGTTGGTGAGTTACCATCAAAATAGCAGGCCACCATGCCTAATGCCAGTCACATTTTAGATGAGGACATTTCTTTATAATGGCGGGCACCCTTGCCTACTGCCAAACACAATCGGCTAGGGGAGTTTTAAACAAAACTGCATGCTCACTTGCCTTCTGCAAGTCAAATCGAGAAGTGAATTATTCATTACAATTGTAGACCTTCCTTACTAATGACAGTTACACAGGAGTTGGAGACGGAACCCTTTCATACTGCCAGTCAAAGTCGGTGTGGGGAGTACTGATTACAATAGCAGACCCACCCTTTCTCGATCGCTACAAATCGACATCAGTGAATATATATAGATCGACATACGAAAGTATATGCGTGTTTACAATATTGAAGACCTTCATTTACAGATTAACTGCTACTAAACGTACGTCATATCGACAAAGGATTATACCATAAGACACGCCGGATTCAGTGGCCTAAATGGCTGGTCCTATGATATGTCATCTATTCTTGGGTCAGATTGAGTTAGCAACGTGGAACAGGGTAACGTTCTTGTAAGATTATCTCACATTACATTACTTTTCGGATAATTATGTGACAGCTACATACATAGCATTTGGCTCATATATGGCTACTGGGTGGGCCAATTTTCGTGAAGAGTTTGATGATTCTGTATTTCATATAAGTAATCGAAGGTATGAATTATGCATGTGAAAATTCCAAATTGACTTAACATCCATTAATAGAGGAAAATCAAACGTAAAAGGGATACAGATACGGCAAAAAGTCATAAGACCAAGGTTGTAGATCATTCCAAATTGAACGGAGATTGTGCAATCTGTTATGTGAAGGGAATTTCCGAAGGTCTGCACCATCATTAAAATTGCCTGCTTATTTCGATATTCTTCGGGGATAAAAAGTGAAAAATTTAATGATCTTGGATGTTTTCCGTTCGTTACAGGCTAAAACGTATGATTTTGTCAAATTTCAATTATCTTCTTTTTCTTCTGGCAGATTAAGCCGCAATCTGGATTTTGGGCGAGGCGGGTAAAAATTAAGACTTTCAGGAAACTAAACCAAAAATTATGCAGATGGTCATTATTACCCCTTAAACGGAAAGCTGCACGAAAATTTCGCCAAAATAGTCAGTGTAGAGGCACACAGTCGTTACGATTTGATTTATATAGATAAGGAATCTGCTCCATGTAAAACACCTTTTTGGCTATGTCCGCAGGACTTAACCTGCAAAAGTGACCATTCATGATATCTCCCTTATTAATCCTCCTGACGAAAAAATGCACATGAAAAACAGGTTTAGAGGTGGAATTCCATCACGTTTGGTCGATTTCCAGTCAGGTTGGTCTTGTTCTGTATGTATTGTGGAAGAGTAAAATCACCATTTCGGTTCCCTATAAACCGCCAGTCCATTCCGGAACATGAAATGTTATTTACGTTTAAAACCTACCTTTGGACAGGTGGATGCTAAATATGAATTTGGTTTGAATGTCTTCAGTAATTTTCAAGTTGTAAGGAATACGCTTTACACGCACCCGCTCGAGAGTTAAGTCCGATGGGACTTGTACAAAAAAACGCTCCGTTAATGATATCTCCCTTATTAATCCTCGTATCGAAATGATGCACATGAGAAAAAAGGTTTAGAAATTAATTTCTACCAAGGCAGGTAGATTTAAATTAACGTTGGTTATGTATATTTTGTGGAAGTGCAAAATCACTGTTTCGGTTTCGTATAAACCCCCCAGTCAGTTCAGGGATTTAGAAACAATACTTGCCCTAAAACCTATCAAGGACAGGTGTATTCTAAATATGAGTATTGGTGGAAATACATCCAGTAGTTTGTAGCACTCGCGTACATACGGCGTAATTAAGGAAGAAAATAATACAGTTAAGAAAGTTGAAAGTAATAGAAAATGGATTATAACTGAGGACACCCGGATAACGACAAATATGTAAATACAAGTTAATGTATTGGAAAATCAAATGCCCCTCAATAAATTATGCTAGTGTGAGTTATGGATATAATAAAGCGGTAACAGAGGAGAAATTTAGGTCCATTGATTCCTAGGTAAACAAATAATAAGAAGATGACTAATGGTGTTATTACTTAATCTACTCGAAGGCGGTTATAACATCCAACGATATTCCGCCAATATCCCGCAGATAGGCCGACTGACGCCTCTCTTGCCTTCTACCTAAGGAACAACCACGAATTTAAAAGCATGATGAGGAAAATGGCAATACGTTACTTCCCTGCTGGCATGCAGTCAGAGACGTTGCCATGGTAACCTGTAGGTTCGTTGTCGGTCTGTCGGTCACTCAATGCAGAGCATGGTACCAGCAGAAAATTGTAAATTTCTCCGTCATGTAAAGAGTAAGGTAAATTATGAACATAACGAAAGTTGTTTATAATGAAGAGACGTTTCACGTACGGTAAACGAAGTTTACAGAAAATCAATAGTATAAGAGAAAATGGAGGAAAACCATTGTGGTTTTCCTATAAACCCCCCGTGTATTCAAAGATTTTAAAATGATATGCATATTGAAACCTTCCCCGGGATGAGTATACTCTAAATATGAAGTTTAGTTGAGATCTATCGAACCGTTTCGACGTGATGGTGGAAAAACCATTCTGGTTTTCGTATAAACCCCCGTGTATTCAAAGATTTTAAAATGATATGCATATCTAAACCTTCACCGGGAGGAGTATACTCTAAATATGAAGTTTGGTTGAGATCTATCCAGCCGTTTCGACGTGATGGTGGAAAAACCATTCTATTTTTCCTATAAACCCCCGTGTATTCAAAGATTTTAAAATGATATGCATATCGAAATCTTCCCCGGGATGAGTATACTCTAAATATGAAGTTTGGTTGAGATCTATCCAGCCGTTTCGACGTGATGGTGGAAAAACCATTCTGGTTTTCCTATAAACCCCCGTGTATTCAAAGATTTTAAAATTATATGCATATCGAAACCTTCCCCGGGATGAGTATACTCTAAATATGAAATTTGGTTGAGATCTATCCAGCCGTTTCGACGTGATGGTGGAAAAACCATTCTGGTTTTCCTATAAACCCCCCGTGTATTCAAAGATTTTAAAATGATATGCATATCGAAACCTTCCCCGGGATGAGTATACTCTAAATATGAAGTTTGGTTGAGATCTATCCAGCCGTTTCGACGTGATGGTGGAACAAACAGACAGACAAACAGACACGAACAATTTTATTTATATAGATTAATACACAGCTAAAAATCACTAGACCTAGAAACTTGAATTTTAGTGCGGAGGTTGCTTGCAGGCCCTAAGCAGAGAATTTTGAGAAATTCAACCTATAAGATGATGATGCTTGTTGTTTTAAGGGGCCTAACATCGAAGGTCATCGGCCCTAACCTATAAGAGGCAAGAGTAAAGGGATATTGCATCAACAGTGTTTTTTGTAGACATATTTAGAAACACTAAACTGAGAGAATTACTCTTTTTAAAGTAGAAAAGGGATGTATTTGACTAACATTCGATATTTACATTATTAAGAGTGAAAACAGGGGTAGAAGATATCCTGAAACGTATTCCAGAAAATGCATTATCTACGTAACAATTTACACTGAAGGAATGAACCCGAAGAAATGAAATGCAAACACGTGCACGTACGTAAGTTGTAAAGTGGGAGGGACATTTGGAGTGAAACTGTGGAGCGCACCTTCATTTGAACGCAATTCAACTATCATGCAAAATTTTTTTATTTGCTAGTGGCTTTACGTCGCACCGACACAGATAGGTCTTATGGCGACGATGTGATAGGAAATACCTAGGGGTTGGAAGGAAGCGGCCGTGGCCTTAATTAAGGTACAGCCCCAGCATCTGCCTGGTGTGAAAATGGGAAACCACGGAAAACTATCTTCAGGGCTGCGGACAGTGGAGTTCGAACACACTATCTTCCGGATGCAAGCTCACAGCCGTGCGCCCCTAACCGCACGGCCAACTCGGCCGATATCATGCAAAGTAAAATTCAATTTTGACTTATAACATACCCGGTTTAATCCGGGTACGGCAGTTAACATACAAATATAGCCGTACTGCTCCATGCAGTAGTACATGGGCTACTGATCAGTTATAAAGTATAACATTAATATAGTCATTAATTTAATGTAATCCAAAGCAAACATAGCATTTTATGTCATAAAATATCTGAAGTGCCATAGTTGTGGTGATTGCTGTTGATTTTGACAGAATCCGCCAATATACAAGGTGAAGCGAAATTTGCGCACTCGGGCGTCGCAGCGCGACTCCTCACATGCCAGCAATTTAAAAAAAGTTTCTCGCAAAAGGTGGTCTTGCGAGTATATCAGGCAGAAAAAGGACGTTGAAGAGTGGCAATTTGGCAACACTGTAACCACATGTAGGGTAACTATCTCTATCAGCACACGTTGTTTGTCGTGTACAGTTGGTGCAGTGGATAGAGTTTTGGGTTAGCATGCAGGAGGTCGAGGGGTCGATCCTGGGTTGAAAGGTATATTTTTTATTTCGTAAATGTAGTTCCAGGTGGTATGGTATCTAACATCTTAATCGTCAACAGTGATTGCAGCGGGTCCTCTAGAAACAATTTGCACTTACATACTACGATCCTAGAAATGGACAAACAATCGTTTTCATTGGTCAGCTTTGAAAGACGCCCTTTCCACGTCGTGGGCGTGAATTCATTCGCACCACTTCATATACTAGACGCGAAACCTCTTTTCTTTGTACCCTCCTCCAATATTCCCATACATCATCATCATCATCATCATCATCATCTGTTTACCCTCCAGGGTCGGCTTTTCCCTCGGACACAGCGTGGGATCCCACCTCTACCGCCTCAAGGGCAGTGTCCTGGAGCTTCAGACTCTTGGTCGGGGATACAACTGGGGAGAATCGAACCCACCTCTACTCATTTGACCTCCCGAGGCTGAGTGGACCCCGTTCCAGCCCTCATACCACTTTTAAAATTTCGTGGCAGAGCCGGGAATCGAACCCGGGCCTCCGGGGGTGGCAGTTAATCACGCTAACCACTACACCACAGAGGCGGACATTCTCATACATTAGGTACCAAATATTATTCTTGCCGTCCGCCTCTGTGGTGTAGTGGTTAGCGTGATTAGCTGCCACCCGGAGGCCCGGGTTCGATTCCCGGCTCTGCCACGAAATTTGAAAAGTGGTACGAAGGCTGGAACGGGCTCCACTCAGCCTCGGGAGGTCAAATGAGTAGAGGTGGGTTCGATTCCCAGCTCAGCCGTCCTGGAAGTGGTTTTCCGTGGTTTCCCAATTCTCCTCCAGGCGAATGCCGGGATGGTACCTAACTTAAGGCCACGGCCGCTTGCTTCCCTCTTCCTTGCCTATCCCTTCCAATCTTCCCATCCCTCCACAAGGCTCCTGTTCAGCATAGCAGGTGAGGCCGCCTGGGCGAGGTACTGGTCATACTCCCCAGTTGTATCCCCCGACCAACAGTCTGAAGCTCCAGGACACTGCCCTTGAGGCGGCAGAGGTGGGATCCCTCGCTAAGTCCGAGGGAAAAACCGAACCTGGAGGGTAAACAGATGATGATGATGACGATATTATTCTTGCCTCGTTCAGGTCCATTACATTTCGTTAGGGCCTTACGTTACCAGTAGGCGTAGCAAAGTATTTGTTGTGTTCAGCGTTACAAAATGTTGTAAATGTAGGATACATGTGACCTAAGGTACGGTGTTTTACTGTATTACAGTATGTAATGTCCGATGGAAATTAGCAAATAAAAATGCGCCTCAACCCAGGATCGAACCCTTGACCTCCTGCATGCTAACCCAAAACTCTATCCACTGCACCAACTGTACAGCACGGATAATGTGTGCTGACAGAGGTAGTTACCGTACATATGGTTACAGTGTTGCCAAACTGCCACTCTTCAACGTCCTTTTTCTGCCTGATATACTCGCAGGACCAACTTTTGTGAGTGACATTTTTTAATTGTTGACATGTGAGGAGTCGCACTGCGACGCCCAGTGCGCGAATTTCGCTTCATCCTGTATATCAAGCAATGTTTTTCGTTAGAGCTGCACCCTAATCGGCAGAATCCCTATCAGTTCTTTACCTACCATTTTCTTGAATGTTTCCAGAGAACTTGGACATTTAAAGAACATATCCCTTGATAAACATTTCCAGCCCCTTACGCCTCATCGTATAAATTGATATTGGTATCAAATTGTCCCCCTAAATTCAAACTTTATCTTAATATTATGATCTTTCCTACTTTTAAAACCTGCACGCAAACTTAATATTCCACTAATTTCAAACCACGCCATCTCTCCACTGACAGCTCGGATATACACTTATACAGTGACACTACACTTTTATCGGAAACCATCAAGAACAGGACGTGCTGCTTTCCTTTATTCATTTCCCAGTTCTCGTATCAAGTAATCCTGTTATGGAACTCATACAATGGAACAATACTACAATTGTAGTCTTACTAGTAAACGCTCTCTCTTTACATCCTGTTTACAACTCTTAAAAACGTTCATAACGATGGCTTCTTCTGGGACGGCCTTTCCTCCTGGTAAAACATAAAACGTGATTTTTTCGTCCGGTTTACCATCATAGCTCCCACTGTGGGTGGGGGCGGTAGAATACCACCCACGGTATCCCCTGCCTGTCGTAAGAGGCGACTAAAGGGGGTCCCAGGGGCTCTGAACTTTTGAGCGTGGGATGGCGACCACGGGGCCCTTAGCTGAGTTCTGGCATTGCTCTCACTTACTTGTGCCAGGCTCCTCACTTTCATCTATCCTATCCGACCCCCCTTGGTCAACTCTTGTTCTTTTTCGACCTCGTCGGTATTACGTATGGAGGCCTAGGAAGTCCTTAATTTCCATGCCCTTTGCGGTCCTTATCTCCCTTTGACGGATACCTTCATTTTTCGAAGGGTCCGACCCCTTCCATTTTTTCTCTCTGATTAGTGTTATATAGAGGATGGTTGCCTAGTTGTACTTCCTCTTAAACAATATTCACCACCACCACCACTTACCATCATACCATTGTCTGCTCTCCATCTCAAAACATTGTCGAAGTCATTTTGTAGTCGCTCATATTCCTTTAACTTATTTACCACTCAGTACAATATATCATATTCCACATCTTCCTGTAATTTCAGTTCTTTACTCATATAATTTTTTATATGTTAGAAAACAAAGCTCCAATAATACTGCCCTGTATTGATCACTACAGGAACAGATGACTCTTCACCTACTCTAATTCTCTGAATTATATTTTCTAGAAAATTATCAACCCGTTCAACCCTTTTGTATAGGCCGTTTTCCCTCATTTTTGTCGGCATTCTCCCTTGATCTACCCTATCAAGAGCCATGGATGGGTGAAAAGCGATACAGTCCAATTGCTTTTATGAATCAAAAATATTTGCTATATCTTGCTGGATTCCTACAGGTAGAAATAACCTAACTGGTGTTACCTTTCCTAAACTCGAACTGCCTTCTATCAAACCGGTTAGAAATTTCACAAACGTGTCTAATACAATGCTTTCTCATATCTTACAAACAACACATGTCAAGCTAACTGGCCTATAATTATCTGATGTATGTTTAACACCCTTCCCCTTGTACACTGGGCTCTTATTGCAACTCTCCATTCATTTGGTATCGCTCCTTCATGCAAACAGTAGGCCTAGTCAAACAAATACTTCGGATTTGGCACTGCTTTTAGTGTGTCCCCAGAAATATTATCAATCCCAGCTGATTTTCTAGCTTTCAAAATTTGTACCGCTTTTTATTCTTCTTTATGATCACAGGTTAATTTCAGTAATTCAACAGTATAAGTCACCTCCTTTATTTGAACGTTACCCTTATATCCAATTACCTTTATATATTGCTGACTGAATAATTCTGTCTTCATTAAGCCGACACATATACACTTGCCTTGAACATTCATGATCCCAGGAATGTCCTTCCTGAAACATACCTTTGTCTTAAAGTACCTTTACAATACACTTCCATTTTAACTAAAATTCATATGGCTGCCAATTATGGATGTCATCATGTTAACAATAGTTGAATTTTTGCTCAATAATCAGTTTCATAGCAGGTTCCCTCAAACTATCCCTACTCCCGCAACCATTCCTAACTCTATTTCATTCTAACCTGCACCTCCTTCTTAATATCTTCATGCCCTGGTATAATATAATAAGTACTTACCATTCCTTAAAATATTGGACAGTAAATACCAGTTTTCACACGCCTGAACAATTCCTTTAAACCCCACACTTAGGATGTTTACGTTTTTATTTATCATTTTCAGCAGATAATAATTGCTTATTAAAAACCCCTCCCACCGCTCTTATCAACTATATCTGATAGTCCTTTCTACAAATGTTGCATGTTGTCATTCTTCCAGACGAAGTTTGATAAAGAAAACAGCTTACAAAGGGAAGATTAATAAGCATGAAGTAGGTAACTTCAGACCTGACATCTTGTCATGTGTTGCATATAGGCTCTAACATAACATTCTTTCTGAATGTATTAGACAAGTTTGAGAAATTACTAACTGGTTCTGGTTTTGTAAATGTTATTCCAAAGAGGCTAGAGATGAATTATTTCAGCAAGAAATAGGTATTTTAGGTTCATAAAATCAGATCGACTATATCTCTACTGAGGTTTCCAAGGATTTGATAGCGTAAATCATGTGAGAGTACTGACAGAATTGAGGGGTATTGGTCTACACAAAAAACGGGTAGCTACGCATATCATAAAATTCCTTAAAGTAGAACTCAGGGAATTAGGGTAGGTGAAGCATTATCTGTTAATGAAATGATTAGATGGGGCGGGTCTATGCAAGGCTTCATTATTGGGCCTCCATATTTTATTATATATATAATTATATTACCCGTTTGATACATCAATCAATCAGAGTCGTTCGACGGAGATTGTTATTTAAATTAGAAACAACGTGAAATAAAATAGAAACAATCCATTTATTCAAAGAAATTATGTTCTGACTTAAACATGAGTATGTCTATGTGAATGATCACTAATTCTTTAATGGATTAATAAGAGATACATATCAGAATATATATTATAACCTGCCAATGAATGTTAGATTGGAGTTGGTGAAGACATGGAAGTTTATAGTGAAATTAACATCAGTGAAATCGTATGTCCGATTACTATACGTCCAAGTGTGTCAGAAACCCAAATAACTCGCTCAACTATATGAACAACAGGCAACGGATTGAAGGTATCGGCAAAAATGATAAGCTCTGAAACCCGTGGTATCTCGTTAAATTACGGTGGATAATAAGATGTCGTGGCACGCAATACAGAATCAAGTAAATATTGCAGTTTCCTCAAGTAAAGTTTGTTAAATGCGAATAAATGGCGAGAATATCAATGTTAGAAATGTATCGTAGGCCATGGAATGAGTTGAAGTTCACTCTGTATATGATGGCCACACCCTGCTTATCTAGTCCGATACAATTCGATGATCGAGACTGGTGATGAAATTGTCGATTGATAACCAAAATGTTATGTGGCAGATTGTTAAACGAATTCCTTTGCCGACGTAAATGATCATGCACGAGTGCTCCGTATTAAGAAGTCAGGTGTTTGATTGTCAAAAGGATATGGAAGTTAGGAAATATGGAGAAGTCTTTTAAAAGAAAACCGTCTGTTATTATTGAAATCTGGTATCAGGTTTTGTTTTCAAATAAGAGTAGACTACAGTTCTGTTGAAAACTTAGAGAGGATTAGAGTTGTTGCACACGTAGCGAAAGAGATCAGACGAAAGGCTAGATCACAATACAATATTGACGGATTGTAATAAGAATAACCTTTGTACAACAAGATACGTATCTTGTTTTCTCAGAATATTAAAGCAAGTGTTGTATACGAATATTGTAAATAATATTAATGCATGTAACCCTATTTTAACAGATCATTATAAGTTGCAGGTAACATGAAGCCAGAGACCATTGGATACGATTATGAGATATTTATGAATCCCAGCATGTCCAGTTAAATTACAATAGGATCTCGAGAGACCTAACGAGAACTGGGATGGACACCAATGGCTAAAGCATAAATACTAGAGGATGAGAGGTGTCTTCTTCACGAAGCCAACGAAGGATGAGTACTCAAAGTCAATGCCTTATTATCCCACTAAGTAGGCGCTTTTTAAAGTAGAGTAGTATGCTTTTCTTTATGTCAATTTGTGACATGCCAAATTATTCAACTTGAAGGCGACCGTTCTACTCGTTAATCATTGCCTTACGATGGATAAGAGTGTTGTAAAATTGTATCGTAGATGGTCCTGAATTATGATATATCGTACGCTATGTCGTGTGGATCTAAGCGATCGCTAGCAAGGTTATACAGATAGATTTAGGGATGGATAGCATTCGTGTTGAGATAGTCTCATTATGAAGATATTTTAGTCCAATTCGTGTTTCAAATATATATTAGAAGGAATCGATAATCATAATGTGCATAATTTAGAGTCATCAGCGATCATATTCTTATGTTGAACACAGTGTTCGGGAATATAATTGTGATGTTATGATTGCGTTAATATGGTGATGAGATGAGTAGTCTTCGTAACGTGAAGTGCCTGAGTATATTTTCCTAATGAAATGAGAATTATTTGAGCATGACATATGTGTGATGTGATGAAATGTTTATTATGATAGGATCGTCAAAATATGTAAATGGTTGATATTATATGAATTGTCGTGAATGTGTCATTGGGATTATGCATTTTATAGAATGATGCGATGTAGAGGTCCTGATGAGATGTACTGTGGTAGGAATTGAATTAGTCATGAGTGTGGATTCTATATTGCTATAATGAATGGTAATTACTTAGGCATAAGGCGGTATTTACAATCATATTTCAAGGTATTTCGAGAACACTGATAGTGTGATCGTCTAAATTATATTAATTAAATACAGTACAGATAATTGCGCACAATATTGTATTGACATAAGATCTTCACGAATGAATAATACTACATAGTTGAGAACCATGTCACAAAGGGGTGTGTGTGATCTTCATTTATATATGGTGAGTAAATTAATTCCTCTTGCTAGCTGAATTTCATCTATAGACCATTTAGTTGACGCTTAGAGCTGATGTAGTTTTAAAGGTTGATTTCGCAGAGGACACCAGAGCTGCAGAGTCATCGTAGTTTTGAAACCATTGTAGTTGGTGATGATAATGTTTTCAAATGTCCATTATTTAGGTGCAGATGCCGGTGTAACAAGGAAGAGATCAAGTTCATTTCTTATTTGCTCAATGTTATTGATTGATGGATTACGATGTTGTCTTATGTTATATGATCATTTTCTTGACCTGTATGTTAATCATGAACATAGGTCACCGGTGCGTTCAAGTTGTTAGATAGATTGCCAACAAATTAAGTGATGATTTAAGCATAATAACGGGATGTTGAGACATTTATTTGAGTCAGAATAGGCGTGCCAAGCCAAGAAGAATTAACGATTTCTAACCATCAGTTTGAAGATAAATGTGGCGAATGATAGACTTATTTCAATTTTATGCCTTCAGCATTGAGATATTGATTTTCCTTAGATTTTTTCAATTAAATCAATACTATCACTGATGTATAAAAGGAAATATTGACAAAAGTTGAAAGTTGCAAAGCTCTTAACGTTACCCTAGAAACGCGACGGGGAAGTCACCAAACATCTTTTCTCATATGAAGACTGAGTTAGGGAATTGTAACTGTAATGGTAGACCCGCTTGCATACCATCAGTCACAATAAGGTTGGGAAGCTTTCATTTTAATGGTAGACACTCACTCTCCACCTGCCTTTTTAAATCCTCAGAAAGACTGTCTTAATGGTTTTCCCAACTGAAATGAACAAACATTACAGAGACGTCAGTAGGAATGGCGTAATCAAAACCAATGCTTTCATATGAAATACCCGATCAAATCGCAAACCACACATTTTCTCACTTTAACGAACAGGTCTAAGCTCTCGATATTACAGTATAAAGTTTCAGAGCTGGGATGACCAAGCCGCAGACAGCCGTGATCCGTGAAACACTCTTCGTCTTTTTTCGGCGGGAGGAGGTCGAAAAGTGGAGATTCCTAGGGCAAAAATCATGCCCTTTTACTACTCTATTTCCCAGGAGTACACGATGAGTCGGTAAATATCAATTCACAATATTGGCGGCGGAAAAATCTATCTGACTTGGAGGCAAATTTCTCTTCCAAGCCAGACGAGAAACCCCCTCTTCACTGCTAATTTGGAATAAAATGAATGTAGAATTTAATAAAAGTGAGGAGGAAGAAGCTTAAGAAACGGCTCTTTTCAGGGTGGAATTTTGAGTCATTTAGTGAATTGTGGTGCTATAATTTGTAGGTAGGTAAGGGTTATTCTGCCCGAAGGCAGGTCCGAACCTCCGCAGAGGTGTTCCTGAGCCGGAGTTTACGTGCGGTAGGGTGGCCAGTTCCTTTCCGCTCCTCCATTCCCTTACCCCCCACCAACAGCGCGTGGCAACCCATCCAACTCCTGACCACGCCCAATGTTGCTTAACTTCGGAGATCTCACGGGCTCCGGTGTTTCAACACGGCTACGGCCGTTGGCTCTATAATTTGGAATAAGCCTAAATTGTTATTCTAGACCAGGCCATAGGCCTACTACTACTACTACTAAGCGAGCTCGTCAGAGTGGCGATCGAACAGCTGGAATACTACGATGAACCGGCGTGTTACGTAGCAGCTGTATCAGGAAATGTATGAACCAGAGGAACTGCATGCTAAAGAAGAAAGTTTTCTAACTCCCTGGCTATTTTCCGCCAGTGGCTATTATACTCGGTACGCAGCAGTAATCCCATCTATCGGAGTTGAGAGGCAGCATAAGAGCTAAAGAACACCGCCACTAACAATGGTCAATGTAATGTTATTGTTCATCAATGTTATGCGCTTTCGATATTGTAGGCCTTCACATTTAGTTTTCTTCCGACTCTGAAATATCACTCCTATCATAGTCGGTACGGTAAAAATGAATAAAATATACATGGTCGGAAATTTAATTCTATATGGCATTCGTTATGTAGTATTTATCGATACGACCACTAAAAATATAAATATTTGAGAATGAAATTTTAGGCCTTCCCCCAAAGTACCATTTTACTCAGCGTGAATATAATTATTTATAGCCTAGATTTTAGTGGCTCGGTCTTCGACTTTGCATACAAATTTTCAATGAGATAGGACCACTAATAACGTGAATATTTAAGAATAATTTTTTTTGCCTTAACCTAAACTATCATTTCACTCAGCGTGAATAAAATTATTTATAGCCTAGACTGTAGCGACTTATGCCTTGACTTTTCATACCAAATTTTATTTAGATATCACCACTAATAAAATAAATATTTGAGAATTAAATTTTAAGCCGTCCCCTAAACTACCATTTTAATCAGCGTGAAAAAGTTATTTATAGCCTAGATTGTAGCGACTTATTCCCCGACTTTGCACACAGAGTTTTATTAAATTATCTTCAGCCGTTTTCTCGTGATGCGTGTAAATACAGACAGACAGACAGACAGACAGACAGACAGACAGACAGACAGACAGACAGACAGACAGACAGACAGACAGACAGACAGACAGACAGACAGACAGACAGACAGACAGACAGACAGACAGACATTACGGAAAAGTAAAAATAGCATTTCCTTGTTACTGTGGACATGACCGATACAGAAATACCCTTATTTTCAAATTCTGAGCAATGTACAGACAAAACTCTTATTTTATATATATAGATTTGAAAGGACCAACTACTCCCTACACAATAAGGGTGAAACAAAATTTAAAACTGAAGATTTAAAACGAAGACATAACAATAACTCTAAAACTATAAAATAGTTCGCATAATTTCAATCAACTGCACAATAAATAAATTCAAAAACATCATTTCACCCATTATTAACAGGTAATACAAATCCTAAAGGTAAACATTTAAACGTACCCGGACAGCTCGGATACAGTTAATGTATGATAAAATCAGTGTGGAAGTTGTAATGTCAGTATTGTTTGACGTTATTCTTTACAAAGAGTCGCGTTGCATCCCAGCTGATAACTGCAGTTTTCTGTTATTCAACCGCTAGAGCTTTCCTTGTAGTAATGCTATCTCATGGATACTGCAGAAAGTATACTCATATAAGATACTTATTTATATAATGAATGGCTAGAGTCAAATAATTGTTTTATGATAATTTTTTCCCACGAATCACTAGTAGCAGCTGGAACTCCTCTTTCTGCCATTCTAAATATCTCTGGCATTATTTTCTCCCTAATCATGACCGTTTGGGCCTTACGGGCTTGTGATATTGTTGTATGGTCACTTGTAACACAATAGCATCGTAAATACAAAACATTATTCCAAAATCAATAGCCTTCTGAATTAAGATTTTGGATTGTGGTCTAATGAAGATATTAAATAATGTTCTTATATCCACAGCACTCATTTCAACGGAAGCATCTCGAAAAGTTTCTTTCAGTTCTAGCGTTACATGAACTTATGAAAATTATTCGTACGAGAGCTCCATTAAGAACAAAGTGTCTTGCAAGAACTGAGGGCCACACTGTCTTCTTTTTAAAACAAATATTTGTTTACATGACAGACACTGAACAAATCCTGAGGTTTTAAATTGTTACCATCCCTTATCTTACAGAATTCATTCCAAGGGAGTTTCTAACTGCTTTTTCCTTTTTTCTTTTTCTGTTACAGTAAAATATCATGATTTAGCCTTATTTTCAGCACATAAATTTTGACATTGTGTCTTGCAATCAATTACCATCAGCAGAAACAGTGTCGGAGCTTCTACTTGAGGTCGACAGTATTTTACCATCATACGCATTCATCTTGACGTCTTATTAGTATAGGCCTACTGGTGAGAGCTACACTTTATCTAATACTACGACAGGAGCATTCAACTAACACCGATCTCACTCCTATAACTCGAGCGCTCATTATGTACGTTTCTTCGTTGTTCATTGGAAACATTCGGTAGCTCTCCCGCAAATCATGACCCGCCTTCTCAAAGCATTCGCGGAAGGGGTACGTTATGTTGCATTCGGTCATTTTTAGGTCACTGATTCGCACGTTAGTATGCTGTGAGAATTGGCAACGAAGTAAAGTGTGCCCTGAACAATAAATTATTGAGAATCACTACGGAATACACTACAGATACTGGAAATAAAGTGTAATTTGAATATAGTCTATGTCACATGAATCATGATCTCGGTACACGATTGTACTTAAAGTACTAGTTCTTCTGTAATTCTGACCAAAATTAGTTCGTAGTACTATTTCTTCTGTAATTCTGACCAAAATTAGTTCGTCCAAATATATGAATACATACAGACACCACAGGCATATAACTAGCAGCACACCATATACATACACAGAAGTTCCAAACCATTTACAAGCATTGACAGAAAAACTGCTTGAAAAAATTCGGGAAACTACTCCAAGTAGCTGTCATCATGTAATTCCCTAAGAATTCGATAAAATCAAGCCTAGGTCTTAATCTCTGGCAGGGAGGGTATTGATAAGGTAATTTATGACGATCGCTGATATAGGCGATCTATCATCCACACTTTTGTATTAAATAATATGTTACGTTCTTAAATAAACTGCAATAACAAGGAGGCTCTCGGGACCGATAGCTAGGAAATCCCAAGTCTCAAGCGCGCCAACTACAAGATTGCATATTGATTCCCAATTTCCGCCAGCTCGAGCAGAGCAAGTTTCATATCGGTTTCAGAGCGTGGGTCACCAATATCCGGAGATGTCCGCGCACGGCTGACCTCGACTGAGTTCTACACCACTACACAAGATAACTGAACAAACTTCTACAGGACCAGGCTTACGTTGGCTTTCGTGTTATAGCATTTTACAATCATAACCTACAGATAACCTACAGCCTGTTTTCCAGTCTATGACCGGGTCAGGGATGTCATGAATGAAACAGATACAGGCTATTAGTACAATGGGGTCGTCACTCTCAAGGTGATTATTAATGACTGATAAATGCTATGAAATGATAATGGAGAGCGTTGATGGAATGAAAGATGACAGGAAAAACCGGAGTACCCGGAGAATAACCTGTCCCGCCTCCGCTTTTTCTAGCAAAAATCTCACATTGAGTGACCGGGATTTGAACCACGGTATCCAGCGGTGAAAGGCCGACGCGCTGCCGTCTGAACCACGGAGGCTCAGCATTTTAAAATCATATAATACCATATAATAATTTCCCAAAAATGATGTAGAACAAAGGAAGTATGCAGGAGGAAAGTTCGAATACTTTTACGTACTTCAATTAGTACGATGATCTTAGGGGGAGTTAGAATACCCTTCCTGGCAAACGATTATATTCTTTCGTTTGTTCGTAATCAGTTTACCCTCCAGCGTCGGTTTTTCCCTAGGACTCAGCGAGGGATCCCACCTCTACCGCCTCAAGGGCAGTGTTCTGGAGCGTGGGACATGGGGTCAGGGGATACGACTCTCTCTCTCATACCCTGTTGTTGTCCACGATTTTTTCGGCTGGGTGGCGCCCATCTCGCATTCTCAGTCGGCCCAAGAAGAATTCCAAGGGCAGACGCCTCGTTGGCTGTCGCCTCCCCTCACCATGGCAGATTGCTCCCTGCTCATCAAGAACGTGGAGACTGTTCATACTCCCGCTGCTATTCGCCAGGACCTTGCCAACAACACTGTTCGGATCGACGTCGTCTTCCGCCTGCAAGATGCCTTGTCTGGCCAAACTTCTCCGGATGTCGTGGCTTTTCTAACGGATGCCGAGGAAGCCGCATCTCTTCGCGCCTCGGGCGTCCTCTGGATCTTCAATAAACAGCATACTACACTTACTCCGCCGGACCGTCTTTTGCACCAATTGGCCTCCGACCCTAACTTTCCTATCAAATTCGCGTCCCCTTACACTACTCCTCCCCCTGTCTCTCACCTTCCTGTTACTTCTCTTACTACTACTACCCCTGCCACTACCACCACTGTCGTCCATTCTACCTGGACATCTGTTTCCTCCTCTGTCACCTACAGTCACCCATCTCCTATCATGTCCACCCCTTCTACCACCATTTCCACACCCCTATCGTCTCCCCAGTTGCCCCCTCTCACGGATGCCCCAGACGCCTCTACATCGCCACGTCAACAGTTTTCAACACCGAGCTGCGTCATCCGTGGGATCGATCCTGTTGTCGCCGACAACGATATTCTCCACGAACTGCAACTGAAGGGTGTTCCGGTCCGCAGGGTTTTCCGCATCTACAACACCGATGGTCCGACCTTCATGGTCCGCCTCCACCTCTCTTCCTTCGCCGACGTGGATCGTCTCATCACCTTCGGAGTCCGCTTTCGCGGCCGAATCCATCGAGTGGAGCCCTCTCGCTCCCCGCCGCGGCACGCCGGCTCCCCCCTTCTTCGCCACCCTCTCATGTCCGTTCTCCTCCTACTACCGCTTCGTCTCGCTCGTCATGCGCTCCACCACCCGCCCCACCCATACACCAACCTCCGATTACTACTCCCTACTTACCTGTTCCCTGCCGCCTCTTCCGATATTGGACCTTCTCCGTCTACTGGCCACATCGGTCACTAATCTGTCTACCACTCTCTACTACTTCATCTTACAATATTACCCTTTCCCTTCCTCTACATTTCCGCCATCACCATTACCTCCAGCCGCTCAATATTTGTAAACTCTCTTGTATGTCTGTGTAAATCTCTGTAACTACTCCTGTAATCTTTTGTCCACAGTCCTTTTCGAACTACGCGCCCGAGATACTTCTCACTTCCCCCAATAAAGGTGAACCCAGTGGGGGTCGGCCCCGGTTGGTGTGGTGCGGCTTCGCTCCTGTGGGTTCCCTTGCTGGTCGCGGTTCCCCTGCGCTGGACCATTAAAATTCCTTTTACGTATGTACTACACATACACTCTCTGCGCTTTATTTACTGTACATTTTCCTCAACTGGCCGAAGAGCTGCTTAGTTCAGCTGGTGGCCCGCCTTCCCCTCTGGGAGGGAGTGAACCAACCTTGTGATGATGATGATGATGATGATGATGGGATACGACTAGGTAGAATGACCAGTATCTCGCCCAGGCGGCCTCGACCGAGCTCGATAGCTGCAGTTGCTTAAGTGCGGCCAGTATCCAGTAATCGGGAGCTAGTGGGTTCGAGCCCTACTGTCGGCAGCCCTGAAGATGGTTTTCCGTGGTTTCCCATTTTCACACCAGGCAAATGTCCACCTCTACTCAGTTGACCTCCCGAGGCTGAGTGGATCCCGTTCCAGCCCTCGTACCACTTTTCAAATTTCGTGGCAGAGCCGGGAATCAAAACCGGGCGTCCGGGGGTGGCAGCTAATCACACTAACCACTACACCAAGGAGGCGGATTTAAATACTACATAAAAAAAAATCTAGAGACTGCGTTCATTGTAGTTCATTGTATGAATATTAATAAGAGGAAACACTAAATTACAGACCAGATATCGCAATTTTCGAGGTAGAATTTTTATGAAAATGTTTCTATCTTAACAAGCAAGGTATCTTAAAATATATTGAAACTATAGTATTCTCTATTCTCTGTCGATTGGTTTCAGTAATGTAGTAGAAGCACGGGATAAAATGGATTAATACTAAAATATAAATAATCGCAAACTATGTTTGGATTGACTCAATTAATGTTACATCAATTTAAAATGGAATTTTAAATATTTCTGTTCGATGATAACTTAAAAACATCCAATTCCTTTACTTATTGTTTCCATCTTTCCTCAAAACCTCATGCGGAGTTATGATCTATAAAGTTGTTTTACAGTCATATTAGGAAGTGGACGGTCCGACTGCGTGGTGTAGGGGCAACGCGTTAGCTTGTCACCTGGCGAGTTCGATTCCCTGCCGGGTCAAGGTTTTTAAAAATTGTAAGTGATTAATATCCCTGGCTTGGGGACTGGATGTTTGTGTCGTCTTAACGTTCCTTCCCTCGCATTCAACACTCTACACTTCCTCCATTCCAATTACACGTATCACATATGGTGCAAGTAGGGTCGTCCGCCTTTGCGGTGTAGTGGTTTGTGTGATTAGCTGCCACAACCAAAGGCCCGTGTTCTATTCCTGCTCTGCCACAAAATTTGAAAAAGTGGTACGAAGCCTGGAACGGGGTCCACTCAGCCTCGGGAGTTCAACTGTGTAGAGGTGGGTTCTATTCCCACCTCAGCCATCCTGGAAGTGGTTTTCCGTGATTTCCCACTTCTCCTCCAGGCAAATGCCGGAATGGTACCTAACTTACGGCCACGGCCGCTTCCCTCTCTCTTCCTTGTCTATCCCTCCCAATCATCCCATCCCCCACCAAGGCCCCTGTTCACCATAACAGGTGAGGCCGCCTGGGCGAGGTACTGGTCATCCTTCCCAGTTGTATCCCCGACCCAATGTCTCACGCTCCAGGACACTGCCCTTGAGGCGGTAGAGGTGGAATCCCTCGCTGAGTCCAAGGGAAAAGCCAACCGGGTAGGGTAAGCAGATTAAGAAAGAAAGAAAGAAAGAAAGAAAGAAAGTAGGGGCAAAAGATCTCTATAGGTCGAGGCCCCGAACAAATAGCATTAAAAAAAGTAGACGTGTCATAATAGGATTAATTGGTATGAAGGTCAGTTAAGAAGTAGAACAAAGTAGGACAGAACAGAATACAGTAAAATAATAATAATAATAATAATAATAATAATAATAATAATAATAATAATAATAATAATAATAATAATAATAATAATAATAATAATAATGTTACTTGCTTTACGTTCCACTAACTACTTTTTCGGTTTTCGGAGACGCCGAGGTGCCGGAATTTAGTCCCGCAGGAGTTCTTTTACATGCCAACACGAGGCTGACGTATTTGAGCACCTTCAAATACCACTGGAGTGAACCAGGATCGAACCTGCCATGTTGGGGTCAAAAGGCCAGCGCCTCAACCATCTGAGCCACTCAGCCCGGCTAATCTACTCTTAGAAGCCTGGATAACTAGCAGCAATATGTGTCGACTAGAACTTTTAATGGTACAAGTAGTTAGTTGAAGACCAAAACACCGGGCGAGTTGGCCGTGCGCGTAGAGGCGCGCGGCTGTGAGCTTGCATCCGGGAGATAGTAGGTTCGAATCCCACTATCGGCAGCCCTGAAAATGGTTTTCCGTGGTTTCCCATTTTCACACCAGGCAAATGCTGGGGCTGTACCTTAATTAAGGCCACGGCCGCTTCCTTCCAACTCCTAGGCCTTTCCTATCCCATCGTCGCCATAAGACCTATCTGTGTCGGTGCGACGTAAAGCCCGTAGCAAAAAAAAAAAAAAAAAAAAGAAGACCAAAACGATGACATGCAATAAAATGTTGCAAAATTAATTAAATGTAATTTAAAGACTTTCATGAAGAACAGCCTACCAGCATTCTCCAGTGGAATTAGATGAAAAACGGATGAAAAAGGTGAAAATCAGAATCACTAATATAATGACTTGGTGCGTTTATTGCTAGTCTGGTGAAGACCTTTTAAGGCTGGAAGACATCAATCATGCATGAGAAACTGCGTGCTTTTATGGTGGAGAAAAACGTTATATGTGGTGTATGAATTGCTTATGTGTTGGAGACAGCTATTACACCCGTTTTTGGAACCGAAGGAATTAAACTTTTAAAATCGAAATCCCCAAATCGGACGGGAAGCTTATCTGTCTACGTACCTTTATGTCTCAGAAGGGAACTATCGACAAGGTAATATCGAAAGTGATGAAGCAATTTCGCTGAGAGGATGAGGAAACCATAACATAGTTGTGAACAAAAATTCAGCTGCCATTTTGAACTGGAAGGTGTCGAAATCTTGATTCGAATACCGTGTGACAACTCAGCTACTGGACAACCCTTCCATCCTGCTAGCGCAGCGTACAGCGGAGTGGAGTTGCAGCTGTGGTGGAGAGAGACAACGAACTGGCAGGCTGCCGCGCGCTAAGGTCACTTCAATATTAGGGAATGATGTGAAATATAAATGAGGTTTGTTAATCGCATGATAGTCCGGCTCCATGGCTAAATGGTTAGCGAACTAGCGTTTGGTCACAGGGTTCACGGGTTCGATTCCCGGCAGGGTCAGAAATGTTAACCATAATTGGTTAATTCCCCTGGCATAGGGACTGGGTGTATGGATCGTCTTCATAATCATTTCATCCTCATTACGCAGGTCGCCCAAGGGAGTCAAATCAAAAGACCTGCACCTGGCGAGCCGAAGTGCTCGGACATATCCCGGCACTAAAAGCCATACGCCATTTCATTTTTCATCGCATGATAAAAACTTAAATACTTTTGGCACCACGCACAAAGAATGTGGTACTTTAAGGCCACATTTTCCTTCACAGATTCCCTTACTGGTTTGAAGGCAATATATTGCGGGCACTTTGAACTCAGTTAATTTTTTCGTTCTGTAATTTGTTGCGAACCATGAATTTTTAATCATGTCCCTGAACTGTGGGGAAGAAAATTGAAAATGCATGAAGAACTGTATTTTCTGTATGCTGTTTCTGTGATGAACAAGCCGACATAATGTCTGTTAAGGCGAAAACCGTATCCAAGGGCCGTATTTTCCCTGCAGTGGCCCAAGGAATCTGGAGAATATCTATACTTTTGTCAGGAGGAATTTCATCAAAGCAGCATTTATTAAGCAGTCCAGGAACAATAATAGTAGCAAACACGTGTCTTCCGAGAATGGTGGGGGAACAACACCTCAATTCTTTTTTTTCCATTCTCATTGATATTTTGACTTTTAGAAATGTATTTCCGGCATGAAACATTTCCTTGAAAACTCTCGGTCCAAAAGTTCCAGTTGCCTTTCTGTAATAACAAAGAATAATTAACGAAGAATGAATGCTAACAGTAGGAATAGTTGTGAACGAATGTGTGAATACACTAACTGCTTCTGCATGTTTCTTACCAACAAACTATAAAGTCCTTTTCGCTTTCACTTCGTGCACGAAACCACTCTGATCTGCATTGCGTATTGAAGAACGGGCTAATCTAAAATCACTCTGTAGCTGATTCCACAAATTTCTTTCTGCCTTTATCTTTCTCCTCTTCTTGTTGCAGATATGCACATGATACAAATTTCGTGACTTTTACGCCTTTGATTCAGAACTTTTTCTTGAACCAACTCAACCAACCAGCAGATGCTCTGAAATGACTTTGTCCCATAGAAATTTCACTTGAAATATCCAAGGATCACTGTCGCTGGTTTTCATGGTAAATATTCTGCTTTAAACACCTTGTTTCCGCAAAGCGAAAATGAAAATGTATACACCAATTTCTTGTATTCAACGGGCTTACTGCTGCAGATTGTAGTATTATCTTGCACATGTGCAGTTGCAGTGACGTCCTCATATCATATTTGTGAACAGCAGTTAAAGAAAGCCACTTCTACCCCCCTTATTTAACTATATGTGTGCAGCTTTCTTCTTGTACACAAGATCTACAGTGTATTTCAACTTCTTCTTTGGACTGGAAGCATAGCTTGACCTGGTGGATGTGTCAGATGACTGCGATGTCGCTTAACCGGATTTACTGGAATCAGACTCGCGGCTCAAACTCGGATCCGTAGCACCTCTAGTACCTGGCAATTGTGTGCTGTCTTCTCATACAGATGATGCAGATGAGGTGTTTCTGACTCGACTGTCACTTTCGCTATCACTATTTCTCTCCAGACACACATGTGAAGAGTTTCAATTAGTTCGATCACATGTCGGTCCATCTCCATTTCTTCCGAAGTAATTTCATGGGAAGAAGTGAAACCTTTTTCACACAAACAACGCAATGTATACTCTAGAAAATTAGCCGGATTCATGGGTGTTCTCTCAAAGGAAAATGTGTTAACTGCCCGGAGAAAGCTCAAGGTAACGCTCCATTCAGCTGGTCACCGGAGCCGTCCACGTCCGACTGTATGTTAACGCATGCAATCTTAGTAGACATTTTCCTGTCGGTTTCAGGATCATACAGCTCGAAATGGTAAGAGGTAAATTCTTGTATATTGCTTTCTTATGGTCCCCTCAACATCTCAGCGAAATTTCATTGACGGTTTCGACTTGACAGTATTGATAGTTTCCCTGTTAGCCTGGAGGTTGGCTGCATACTCCAGTTCCACCGTCTAAATTATGCGGTTATACTCGTAAAGAAACTTGAAAACGGAGGATGACGCCGTAGTGACGCATCATGAGGAGTTAGGTGGTTTGCCATTGCTTTCAATACATGCCCACAAAGTGCTGCTGCAGTCTTACTTTCATGCAGTAGCACCTTTCGCAGAATCTAGACGCACTAGTTGTGCTCTGAATGTTTTACTCAGATCCACTAATACCTCGGCAGTTTCCATATAAGAAGGTATGTTTAACCTCGGCATGTGCCAAGTGACAACAACACTGGAATAAATTATATTGAACAATGTACGGAAGCAAGTATATTCATGTATTCTAGATAACCGAGTGAGATAACCGTGTCGTTAGGGTCGCGTAGCTGTGAGCTTAAATTCGGGAGATGGTAGGTTCGAACACAATCGTCGGCAGCGCTGAAGATGTTTCCCTAGGCAAATGCTGGGGCTGTACCTTAATTATGACCACGGTCACTCCCTTTCGAATCCTAGCCCTTCGATGTGTTAGTGTGGCTTTAAAACGCTAGCAATAAAACATTCTAGGTAGAGCATACACCAAGTCCTATGGTTAGGTGAAGTATCATCAGCGTGACGGTAACAATCGCACTGCTGTTTCCATGTAGGACATAACCGAATACACGGAGAGTTACAGCTCTCGACACAACGAAGACAGAAGATTAAACTGAAACGTCCCAGGGGCATTCATCTTGTTGAGGAGTAAACATGCAGACCCGGATAAAATAATTTCTCTAGTATATGAACTTACCGGAAATTTAATTTCGTCTTCCTTATTGTACTCTCTCCTGCATGCTGCTGGTCCCCAAGGGAGTTTTCAGTCCGGGATTTCTCCCGTTTTGAGATTTCTCGGGTTTGCCACGCTCTGTCGCTATGAAAGTCACGCATCTAGGCTGGTCGAGTCAAAGGCCGCGTACTCCCCATTCCTCTCTATCTTTACCCCCTTGCCTCTCTTCCCGGAGGACCGAATTATTTATTAACGACTGTCGGGACCAACTTGCTTAAACTCCATACCACGTCTCCCCTTATACGTGTGGAACTGCTTCCTAGCTGGAACTCGGAAAACTGGGAGGGACGCTGTGATTGTAGTAAGAGTTTATTGGTTTATGAGAAGTTTCAACCTCATTAAGGATGACATGAATGTATCTGGCTTTCAGGACAGGATGAGCTTTCTAAGGGAGGAATGATAGATATGTAAACAGCAATTTTTTACTTTTACGAGACTCTGGATATCATAATCATAGCCACGAGATTCCCAAATTTACTACAGATGAGAACTACGTGAAGACAACGTTCCCTTCCAAAATTTCCGCGCGTATTGGCTGGGATCAGAACCATTGCGAACAGCAAAACAGAAACTTTAGAACTCGGTCTGGTTCCTCCATAAGGAGGCCTTAATTAATTAATTTATTTATTTATTTATTTATTTATTTATTTATTTATTTATTTATTTATTTTGTGTTTGATTGGGCCGCCTGATGACCACGGTGTTTGTGCTTTAGCTGTGTTTTTGTTTTCGATGGTTGCTGCTTCTGGTGTCCTTAATGGTGGATTTGGCTGCTGCTTTCTTGGTACATAAAGACTTTTTTATTTATTATTGATTTATTTACTTGTTAAAGGTAGATTATTAAAAGCAATCAAAGGCATTTATGATGACAATTGGGCTGCAATGATAACTGATGGTGGAATGAGTTCTCAGTTCAAGATATTTACAGGGGTTATACAAGGCTGTAATATTTCTCCTTTGTTGTTCATAGTTTACGTGGAACATCTACTGAAAGGTATGAAGTTGCAACAGGGAACTTACGTAAATAGAAATTTAATAGGCATTTCGGCCCATGCCAACTACTTCGTCTTAATGACAGACTGTGCTGAAAGCCTGAAATCTAATATCTTTATTCAGGATGTGTGTTCTCACTGGATGCTAATACAGTTAGTGAGATTAAATCAAAGTGCAGCAAAACTAATGCAATGAGCTCGCATTTGCGATCAACATTATTCTGTAAGAAAGAAGTAAGGTCCCGGACGAAGCTATCTTCACATGGTCTGTTTTCAGACGAACTTTACTCTACGGGTGGGAAAACTGGGTGGACTCAGGGTATATTATTCATGGTAGAATTAACAAACATGAAAGTAGAGAGAATAATCGCTGTTACAAAGAGATGGGAGTAAATAAAATCTAAGTTAAGAATGAACTTCGTGGATGAAGCTGTACTCATACAACGAACTTCGGTGATGGGGTCACGTGAGGCGAATGGAGGGGAATAAGTTACCTAGGAGAACAGTGTCCTCGGTCACGGAGAGTAAGAGAATTGGAGGAAGACCAGGACGACGATGATTAGACGCACATTATAATGAATTAAAGATAACAGATTCGGAAGTAAACGAGTTCACAAATGGAACATTGTTCAAGAGTTCAATAAATTCACAGAGGCTTGCAGTCTGAACGCTGTACGCTGCGTTATTTATTTAATTGATAACATTTTGTTCACAACAGGGTAAGTTATCATCATCATCATCATCATCATCATCATATTATTATTATTATTATTATTATTATTATTATTATTGTTATTATTATTATTATTATTTCACTCACTGATAAGTAAAATGATTGTCATCCGAGTGCACCATTGTTACAAATTATGAGCTTTAAGGTTGCTGAAGAGACCAATTATAGAATGACAAGGTTTGTGAATACGCTGCTATAATACCATTGCATGGCTGTCACTTAATTTATGTTGTTCCTTTTCATTTCTACGATCTTTTATATTAGAATCGTGTCTTATTTACTGTGGTTCAAAATGTTGTGGGCTTTCTAGAACAATACGTCGCTACATCAGCCGAGGAAATGCTGCACACTTCCAGTTGCCAATGTTAATTTGGTACTCCATTTTGGAATGTATTAGTGCTGCTTTTGCTGTCCTCCCTGTTAACGATGTCCATGTGTCAATTGAGAACACATTATCTGCTTTGGAGGACGCCTGGTAGTCATGCGAGGGACGTAGTCGATCCACTAAAATTGTGTGTGTGTACTTTTACAGGTAGCTATATATTATGTGTTGAACTTGTTTTTCGACACACTGAATAGAGTTTAGATAATTTTAAATAGTGTCTAATAATTTAGTGTAAAATCAATTTTTAATAATGCAATATTATTAGCCTAGGAATTGAAAGATAAATCCTATCGAGGCCTTATAATCGATATCTGTCGCCCTGTCGTAGAAACTGATGTACAATTTCCTATATCTATCTGTTACAATAATTGATACTAGATTATGTGACTAATTATTCTCAATGTGTATTACAAATGCTTTATTACGGTAAATTGGATACACAGTGTCCTCAGTAAGCTCCAATAAATCAAACAAGAGACACCCATTTAACAGTATCAGTTTCAATTGGCATCCGCAAAAACTAGTACCTTCACTTTCCTATACCCTGTTTCTACTAGAGATAAATTACGATATTTCTAGTCCGAGCCTAACTATACGCCACATTTGTCGTTCAGTAGTCCGCCTGGAAACAAATTTCACCGCAGAAATGGTCGCATTGTAGGAATAATGTCTATCTCAAATGCACCGTGCTATGTGTAATAAAACAGTAGTCGAAAAGGAACCAATTATACATAACTGAATTATCTGGACTCCGTGACTTGATGTTCTAAAGTTCATGCAAGAGGCAGGCTTTCACTCATAGAAATAAATTAGACATGAAACAAGAATTAATTCTTGGTACATTCATAGTTGTTGAAGGGCTGTCCCATCGTAACTTTAAATTTGACTTTGACGGTCCCGTCCACAGTTATAATACCAGATGGAGAAAAATCCATATTATGCTAAGTAATTTTTCACTGCATTGTAAAGAAGAATTAAGACACCAAATTTTCGTACTATATGGTTCATTGCCAATAAATAAATACGTAACTAACATACAATCAATCGAAAGAGAAAAAGCTATTAATTTCGTAGAATATCTAAATCATGACGTGGAATTTATCCATGTAAGTGTGTGCCTATCAACAGAATGTTTTTAGTTTTATCTATAGGTTACACACTACTTTAGTACTTAACATTAGTTTGTTCATGTTATTTCTGATGCAGATATAATAGTACAAATTTTGTAATATTAGTAAAGACGTAAAAATATAAATTTTCTTTCCATTTTCTTATATTATTTTTATAAATTTTGAGGCTGACTGTGGTCATTGATAAGTTCTACATCCCCTTCTCCATGAGGTTTAACCCGATATGGCCCGGGGAAAACAAATAAATAAAATGGAATAAAATTATATTCGTAACTCAAATCTGTATTTTAGTACTGTATAATATTTACAGGATGATGTTTCTTTTCTCTGAATGCATAAGACCATTTACGTCAAGTGAAATATGCTGTAAGGTTCCCCTACATCCCATAACCACTGCATATATCACGTTTTGATAAAATCTTCGTGTGGAAATCGTATCGTATCTGTTTACCCTCCAGGGTCGGTTCTTCCCTCGGACTCAGCGAGGGATCCCACCTCTACCGCCTCAAGGGCAGTCTCCTGGAGCTTCAGACTCTGGGTCGGGGATACAACCGGGGAGGATGACCAGTACCTCGCCCAGGCAGCCTCACCTGCTATGCTGAACAGGGGCCTTGTGGAGGGATGGGAAGATTGGAAGGGATAGACAAGGAAGTGGGAAGGAAGTGGCCGTGGCGTTAAGTTAGGTACCATCCCGGCATTTGCCTGGAGGAGAAGTGGGAAACCACGGAAAACCACTTCGAGGATGGCTGAGGTGGGAATCGAACCCACCTCTACTCAGTTGACCTGCCTAGGCTGAGTGGACCCCGTTCCAGCCCTCGTACCACTTTTCAAATTTCGTGGCAGAGCCGGGAATCGAACCCGGGACTCCGTGGGTGGCAGCTAACCACTACACCACAGAGGCGGACTTCGTGTGGAAATATGGTGGGTTATTTAGACAACTCTTGAATCCCTCATCTCCGGAACGAAAGTTTAATGGTATTTATTCATGATATTGTGGTTGTAGCTAAAGAGAAGGATTCTGCCGAAATCTCACAGATTTAGCTATTGGAATGAATGAATAAATAGTGCTGAAATCAAGTACCATGATCATAAGAATGCTTTCTCTGGATATACAGGTTTACCCATGAGTTCAGGCCAGTTAACTCGACCACGGCGTTCTTTAGGTGACTGAAGAGCTCCTTGACACCACCCATTGACTTTATTGAGATTTTTTTGTGTAAGTGATATTTGTTCGTGGCGTCGACCTCTGCAGATCTTTTGCCACTACTTTTACCATATGATATGAACCTGCGTGTAAGTGTAATTGCGGAAGTGTAGAGTGTTGAATGTGAGGAAAGGAACGTTAAGGACGACACAAACACCCAGTCCTCAGGCTAGGGATATTTTTCATGTACAATTAAAAAACCCTGACCGACCGGGAATCGAACCCGGGACCGCCGGGTGACAGGTGGACACGTTGAACCCTACATCGCATGGCCGAACTTTATTGAGATTACTAATTATCAACACTTATAGTTTCCTTCTGAGACAATCTTAGTTGGACGGGGAAAGACTGTGGAAGCACCACTGATAACTATAGACTATACTGTAGGCATTCATATCAGGGGATCGTAATTATATTCACATTATTTTGAATTGTCAGACAACTTTGTTAAAAATAGTACCGGTCTTAAACAACGCAGTTTACTATTGTGATTTAAGAAGTCATAATGAATCTGAGATCACATATAATATCAGGTCAGAGAAATCATTCTGCTATTGCGTCTCTTGTAACATTGTGACGTTGTTGAGAGAGGACTCCCACCTACATAAAATATGTGTCCTTTGAACAGCTTGCTAGTACACGCAATTCTCACTGCGCTTCCAATCCATTCCAGGGATACACAGAACTCTCAAGCGAAGAATGCTTACTACTTGTGGATTAAACTGAACGTTTATAAAATGCGAAGTTAAATGCAACTTCGATAGCAGATTCTGTTTGATTGACTTTCTGTATTTCTTTTTAAAAACATTTCATGGGGTAGTAATATTTCTTTCTTAATCTGCTTACCATCTAGGTTGGCTTTTCCCTCGGACTCAGCGAGGGATCCCACCTCTACCGCCTCAAGGGTAGTGTCCTTGAGCATGAGACATTGGGTCGGGGGATACAACTGGGGAGGATGACCAGTACCTCGCCCAGACAGCCTCACCTGCTATGCTGAAAAGGGGCCTTGGTGGGGGATGGGAAGATTGGAGGATAGACAAGGAAGAGGGAAGGAAACGGCCGTGGCCTTAAGTTAGGTATTATCCCGCCATTTGCCTGGGGGAGAAGTGGGAAACCACGGAAAACCACTTCGAGGATGGCTGAGGTGGTAATCGAACCCACCTCTACTCAGTTGACCTTCCGAGGCTGAGTGGACCCCGTTCCAGCCCTCGTACCACTATTCAAATTTCGTGGCAGAGCCGGGAATCGAATCCGGGCCTCCGGGGGTGGCAGCTGATTACACTAACCACTACATTACAGAGGCTGGCATGGGGTAGTAATGCAAACTAATAATGTACGACCGGGCGAGTTGGCCGTGCGTTTAGGGGCGCGCGGCTGTTGCCTTGCATCCGGGAGATAGTGGGTTCGAATCCCACTGTCGGCAGCCCTGAAGCTGGTTTTCAGTGGTTTCCCATTTTCACACCAGGTAAATGCTGTGGCTGTACCTTAATTGTGGCCACGGCCGCCCTCTTCCAACTCCTAGGCCTATCCTATCCCATCGCGCCATAAGACCTATCTGTGTCGGTGCGACGTAAAGCCACTAGCAAAAAAAAAAGTGTACGAATTCAAATTAGTTACGTGACCTTCTATAAACTCATACACAATCATGAATAGAACTGCAAGAATCCACACTTGTCTAAATATATAATATAACTAATTGTAATATAGGGTTTGATTCATGCTAAATAGTTGGTGCTTTAAGTAAGAGTATCGAGATCAACTGTAACATTTTATTTTATACAAGTGTCGGCTAGGCAGTATGGTTGTTCTATCTTCATTCGATTTCGCATTTTAATTAGTTAGTTCTGAGAGAATTAGAGTATAGTTCTTTTTTCTTTCGCCAGAGGCCTATGGTTGACGTCGAAGTAATTCAAACATCTTGTCAGTGACAATGAGATAGGATGAAGCCGCCACTTCGAAGGTAGAGGCCATGCTTTTAATCAAGCTTCAACTCATCATTTTCCTTGCGTGATAATGGGAAACCCCGCCTCCGTAGTGTAATGGTTAGTGTGATTAGCTGCCACCTCCCGAAGCCCGGGTTCGATTTCCGGCTCTGCCACGAAATTTGAAAAGTGGTACGAGGGCTGGAACCGGGTTAACTCAGCCTCGGGAGGTCAACTGAGTAGAGGTGTGTTCGATTCCCACCCCAGCCATCCTGGAAGTGGTTTTCCGTGGTTTTCCACTTCTCCTCCAGGCAAATGCCGGGATGGTACCTAACTTACGGCCACGGCCGCTTCCTTCCCACTTCCTTGTCTATCCCTTCCAAACTTCTAATCCCCCTGCAAGGCCCCTGTTCAGTATAGCAGGTGAGGCTGCCTGGGCGAGGTACTGGTCATCCTCCCCAGATGAATCCCCCGGCCCAGAGTATGAAGCTCCAGGACACTGCCCTTGAGGCGGTAGATGTGTGATCCCTCGCTGAGTCTGAGGGAAAAACCGACCCTGGAGGTTAAAGAGATAAAAAAGAAGAAGAAGGAAATGGGAAACTACGGTACACCATTTTTAAGGCTGTCAATGGTGGAGTCCTAATTTACTACTCATGAATTGCAAACTTACTGCTCTACAAAGTATCCTGTTCACTTTATGGGAAGTCCGGTTCTCTCTTCGGTTCAGATGGCTCCAGGGTCGAATCGCGGTGGGTTCGGAGATTTTTAACCTTAAATGGTTTATTCCGTTGCCGCGGGTACCAGGATGTTCATACTGTCCCAAAACATCCCTGAAACTCACATATCACACACAACTCTCTCCTCCACTACAATCACGGGCAGTTTGCTACACATGGCTAATGCCCCTCAGCCTCGCCGGTGGGTCTGACTTACACGGACTGCACCAGGCTAGAAATAGCAACACGAAATAGCATACTTTATGGGAAGAAAACAACTGTAACCTGTGTATGATGCCACTCCTTCTTTCACGTAACTCCAAATCTAATACGTCCAAAAAATGAATTTTCACTCACTTACATTCATTTGTGTCTCTGAAAAAGAGAGGTCGACGCTTCAGACTCTCAGGACAGATTGCAAATCGTGGGGGAGTGAACCAGGATGTAGACTGGTATATAAAACAAAAAATCTCTATATAAGCTCAAGTTACCTCAATTTTAATCCACGGTGCTCATATAGCTTTTCAAAATATCAGTTAATTCGAACGCAATTCATTTGTTTAACACGTTGGGTGCTATGTTGTATATAATCGAAATAAAGTGCATTATGGGAATAGATGTGGTGATAGTGGGGTGAGCAACTCCGGCGGTATAACACTGGCCTTCGAGCCAAGTTAGCAGGTTCAATTCTGACTCAATTCTGTGGTATAGGAAGATGCTGAAATACGCAAGCATTGAATCTTTAAATTTAATGGAAGGTACAATAACTCCTACTGGACAAAATTCTGGCTTCCCAGTGTCTCCAAACAACAGAAAAATGTACTTCGTGGGACTTTAAACAATAACAAGAAACAGATGGTGTTATACTTAAGAAAATGGAAATTGCAACACCATGAAGGCATTGGTCGTTTGTATTGATTTTCAAGACATTGAACGATCAAAGTTTCAGACCCATTGGATTGTTGCTACAGATCTCCCCACGTGATTGGTCGCGGAGGAATCAACTCCAGTATACGGACTCTGGTGTAGCGTAGTTGACTTGCAGTCTGAGCAGTGAAGTGCTCCCCGTAAAACATGCCTCGACGACAGAGAAGAGCACGATATCAACAACTGTCGCCGTGTGAGATGGCTCGGATAATTGGGCTGAGTGAGGCTGGATTATCGCTAAGGATTGTCGCTGCACGTGTAGGCCGACAGGCATCTACGGTACAACGTGTATGGCAGCAGTGGTCAAATGAAGGTACCCACATTCGTAGACCTGGCACAAGCCCAGCGAGACAGACAACTGTGAGAGAGGATCGCCGCATCATTCGGTTGGCCCGAATGGAACCCCATGCAACAGCAGCGCAAATTCGAGCAGCTGTGGCACCCCACGTTACACAACAGAGTTGGTAATCGCCTGCGTGCAGCTGGCTTACGAGCCCGTGTCCCTGCAGAAGGTGTTCCATTGACCCCACAACAGCGACGTGTAAGGCTGGCCTGGTGTCGGGAAAGATCGACGTGGGTCGACGAATGGCATAGGGTCGTCTTTAGTGATGAATCGCGCTTCTGTCTTGCCCGCAGTGATCGCCGGAATCGTGTGCGCCGACGTACCGGGAAGATGGGCCGCCCACATCTTATTGTCGAGAGGCACACAGGGCCAACACCAAGCATTATGGTCTGGGGAGCTATTGGCTTTAATGTTAAATCACAATTAGTGCTTGTTGAGGGCACTATGACAGCTCAACAGTACGTTGATAGGGTACTCAATCTAGTGGTTGTCCCTATGATGGCGAACATTACTAATGGGATGTTTCAGCAGGACAATGCCCGGGTTCACACTGCACGCATCTCCAGAGAAGCTCGCCACGACATCACAACCTTAGAATGGTCCGTCAGATCCCCGCACCTCAGTCCTATTGAGCATGTGTGGGACATGATGGGCAGACAACTGGCCAACCGTCCTCAGCCACCCACAACTCTGGAACAACTGACCCGTGGAGTGCAGCAAGCATGGGTCACAATTCCTCAGAAAGCGATCCAGGGCCTTACTGACTCCATGCCTCAACGAATTCATCAATGTATTGCAGCTCGTGGTGGGCACATCTTGTATTGATTGTTTTTCAAACTTGCGGTCAGATGGACCTGAAAGTGTATCATCGAAGCACAACTGAACACTCGTCCTGCATGTTCAATTGCAGCAATGTAGCACCGCTCTTTCTGGGTGTTGCAATTTCCATTTTCTTCAGTGTATATAGGCAGTGCAATTGCCCTCTGTTCTTGTTCATGTTAATACATTGTAAGGAGGCGTCTTTGGGGTCTAATACTTCACTACAGTGCAGTGTTCGCAGGCTGGAGATGATCTAGTGTACGATCCAAAAATGCAAACCTTATAGGCCCCTATTAATTTTTAATGTTGTTTATTTAACGTTGACATTTGTGAAAATCGTGCAGAGCCGCGGAGTGTAGTAGCAAGCAATCAAGGTAAGGTTGATGGGGATGAGTAGCATACGTACAGTTGGCGGGTTGGTTGGGTTTGATTGGAAGTGAAACGAATGAAACATCTATCACAAATGTTGGAACGGAATTGTATTTTAATGTTCCTGTCGTGGAAGTTAACCGGGTGAATCAGCTTCGCCTTCAACATTTCATCGCCTAAGAAGCAATACCACGTATTTCACAGTTCTCTTCCCGTCCGTTATGTTCCTTAAAACAGGATCACGTCAACCAGTCACGTGTGGATATGTAATCCATCAAAATTTTGTTTGTGTCCAAATGGACACGGGTAAAAGTAAATGAAAATAAACCTTACCATACCGTACTGTGGGGATGTATGTTTGCATGACGTATTTACGCCCTCCTACAGTATACTCTACATTAGGTTCATTTTCCTTTATATACAGATATAACGAAATGAAGACAATGGAAATAGTTCTGATGGACCGCATACCCATACGCGACTGGGAGGCGGGACCAGCCAGGAAAATAATGGACAATTATGGCATTGTGAGGTAGGAGGTATTGTTTCTTAGGCATCGATATGCAACCTGATAGAGAATAAATATCCCTTAGTCATATCTTGAGATTTATTTAACTGGAGTTTCCTTAAATATAGCCTGATATAGACTTTACCATGTAATGTAAAAACAGTACAAGAGGCAGTAAGTCGGGGCCATCATAAAGCACTGTACTCTTTATATACAGCAGGGTCCACTCCTCTAATCATTCTTGTAAAAATTAGGTACTGACTGTACTATACAATCTACTGCATATCGACCGTTATGGCTGTCGCTGGTGGATCGCATATCTTGTCAGTCCATATGTCATTTTCTTTTTAGAGAAAAGGGAGTTCGCTTTATCATAGGAGACGTAATAGGTTAGGACCAATTACAGACATGTCAATTCATTACCATTTTGTACAGTCTCGTCACATTGATACTGATAGAACTAACATTTTTCAAATTATTGTGTAAACTATGCCAAATAAATGGTATACAGCAGTTGCGGTACCTTACACTTATTAATTGCTTCTGTTAGATCTTTCAATAAATATTTAAATTAAAACCCTAAGGCTATAACATATAAATGATCGAGGTGAGAACTTCAGTCTGCTACTGAATACAAGTGTTTATTTTTAAACATGCACAGTTTAGATAGGTGAGTACACTCGATAACTTTAATATCTCGTGGCCAAAACTAGTCATTTCAGGCAAGAAATAAGTACAGGCCTCAGAACCGCCCAGTACCTGCTTACACATTCTCTCTCATGGGTCACATCCATTAGACACGTAACACATGCACACATCTGAAGAGTGAAGAGGAGGTGGAGAGAGTGAAGTACGGGATATCTAGCATGAACGAAACACGCGGAGGGGAAGGTACTTGATCCCCGTCTGCCAGCACGTCCCCCCTGGCTTGACAACGATGGGAGAGGGGAATGAGGGGAGTCCTTGAAGGCAACAGACGTACTGTGTGTATCAACTCATTGAGGGTCAAATTCTCCAGTTTCTTTGTAATTCTTGTGTGCGAAGGCTGGCTGAATTATAGCGGTCTCGACCTTGACTTCATTATCATCGCGCTCAACCACTGTATGAAGGAATGACCCATATTTTCGTCAATATTGGCCCTATTAATTTAAACTACTTTGATACTCATGCAGACACTGTCACGAGAAGAATTAATACACTTTGCACTAAAATATACACGTATATCAAGTTTGAACGCAAGAAATTAAGATGCTAGTGTCTTTACGTCGCACCGACACAGATAGGTCTTATGGCGACGATGGAATAGGAAAGGCCTAGGAGTTGAAAGGAAGCGGTCGTGGCCTTATTTAAGGTACAGTCCCAGCATTTGTCAGGTGCTAAAGTGGGAAATCGCGGAAAACCATCTTCAGGGCTGCCGACAGTGGGATTTCAAACCCACTACCTCCCGGATGCATGCTCACTCCCACGAACCTCATACCACACGGCCAACTCGCCCCGTAGAAATTAAGATGATAGAAGGCAACTCTTTCATATAAAGACGTAGGGAATACCCCTTTACTGAAATATTATGCCATTACAATTATGGGAAATGGGATAGAAATTAAATGGGACAAAATATCGTATAAAAATACAAGACAGAAACAGTGCACACATTTAAAAGACATGTAACTGAAGAATATTACTCACAGTCCAAAACAATACAATGGTAGGTAATAATAAAAATGAATTCTCATAAGATCACAGTATATTGTCTTAAAATAAACAAAGGAGTGCATTTTGTGTGTGAAATGTAAATAAATATAATGAACGCTTCCTGCACACGAAAAATAATTTTATTTGTATAATCTTAAACATTTCACTGCTTTTCCATAAAAATAATTATTTTCTAGCAATTCAAATGATTACAGGAAACTAATTAGGGAAAAAGGGAAAGAACGGTTCTTCATTACTTTGTTAATAGCAGGAGTGTTTGGAAAACCGCTCCTATGGAGTTATTGTCAGCGCTAATCCAACAATGTCATACGTATTGAGGCGGGATTACATCGTGCACATTTTTTCATAAGTAAATTCCACTTAATTGTTTTCCTTGATTAGGAAAAGCCAGTATTGCCAGAATAGTCAACCATAGAACCATCTTAATCTGTTCCAGAGAAATTGGTGTTGGGAGTAACCTCTGAGTGCGTAACGGGAGAGGCTACATCTGGACGACGAACACATTTAACGTCGCCTTGGTTACTTCTCCTTCATCCTCTGGGTTGTCCAAAATCTTCGCCCGAACGTTACATGTATCCTTTTCCTCTCGGATTTTGCGATTGCACAATTATTTAGGGTAGAAACCTAGCGCCTGCGCACAGTGAAGATTAAAATCCCTCTTCACTCCTGACATTTTAATTTTACTTTTTCACTCAGGTAGGCGACAACGGCCGTAGCCGTGTTGAAACATCGGATCCCGTGAGATCTCCGAAGTTAAGCAATATTGGGTGTGGTCTGGAGTTGGATGGGTTGCCATGCGCTGTTGGTGGGGGGTAGGGGAGTGGAGGAGGGGAAAGGAACTGGCCACGCTACCGCACGTAAACTCCGGCTCAGGAACACCTCTGCACAGGTACGGACCTGCCTTCGCGCAGAATACACCCTTACCTTACTCAGGTAGGCATACTACATAAAGATTGAGTAAACCACTGCCAGCACTCCGCTGACTTCAATCAAATATGAGGTAGGCCTACTTATTCCTTTCAATGGGAATGATTGCAACTATCGTGGCAAGAGGGCACCATGATTCAACAAGCTGTGGTTTTACTATTGCTGGTAGTTTAACGTTAAACTTATGGAACATTTTAGGCACGGTAAGAATGGCAAAGATAGAAGTGTGCCTATACATTCGAGTCACAGATCTTGTACAGGCAACCATTATGTGCAAGTTGATGCGAATGTGAAAATGATATTACTCTACGGTGAAGCAAGATGCAGTGCATGAGAACCACGATGATTATTCCAAGAACGATTACTTGTGCGAGGACTACTGTCTCAGGATACATTTCAGAGGGTTGAAAAACGGTTGCATGATGCGATGTCCATTAGAAGGTACCTGTTCCAGATTCGCCAATGTCGTCTGGTGAAAACGAAGAAGCTATACATAATGTAATTGAGAATGACCTGCCCATCAACTCACGAGCCATAGCATGAGATCTGAACATCAACCGGGCGTCTTTACTGCGTATATTACATCGCAACAAATTGTGCACTTCGAATGTGATATGTGGTCATAATTATTACTCACCCTAATTATTTTGACTCAGGCAGGATTGAAATAAATGTAAAAATATATTCTGTTCGAACTGGGATTGAGCTTCAAAATACATGACACGCATCGGCCCGTTAACACTCTCGACCAAGGGGAAGTCACTTGCAGCGTTTCTAACAGCATAGAATTTCAGTATCTACGCAGTTTCTGATGCGTCGAAGTGTCTATGAATTCGAGTTATAATGTTACAGGAAAATGCTCAAGATATCTTGGACAGACAGAGTTAGTAACGTAGGAGTACTTAGAAGAATAGGAGAGACGCTATGCTTGACACAGTACGTGAGGAAAAGAAGGAACATATCGATTGGACACATAATAAGGCATGGAAGTCTATTAGCCACGAACTTCGAGGGTTCTATGGAGGGAAGGTCTAGATTGAACTACATCGGACATCTAATGGAGGAGCTGAGGTGCAAATTTCTCGTGGAGCTTACCAGACTGGCAAAAGACCGCGAATCTTGGAGAACTGCTGCCAACCAACCTGCGGGTTGACAACCTTAGAAGAAGCAGTTTAATATAAAAAAGAACAGTTCAGTTCATGGTCTGTGCGTTCATTCGTTATTATATCCTCATTACAGAATTTTCAGCATCCAATAGATCGTCACTGCGCGAGCAATACCGCGTATCTGATAATGCTATTCCTATCCATTATTGTCCTTAAGACTGATCACACCTCCCAGCTGCATATGGATATGCAGTCTATCAGAAATCTCATATAAGGTTCATTTCTATTTGCTCAACGAAAATTGTGACCAGTGACCTGTCTTAAGAAAAATAATGGATAGGAAGATTATTGTCACATGCGCGGTATTGCTCGCGCAGCGACGAGACGTATTTGGAGCAGTGTACCCACACAAGAACTTATAATCAGATGACAGAGGAGATGTTGTCACGATATATCAGGGCTGGCCACAACGAGGCTCGCGAGCCGCACGCGGCTCTTGAGTCAGTCTTTTGCGGCTCTTGACACCAACCTTAGAGTAAAATTAAATGATATAATTAATGGAATCTAACGACATCTCGCGGCTGGCGACAGTCAGTAGCAGTGATGTGCGGCTTATCGTTATTGGCGCTGTAGGTCTGTGGTAAGACATGGGAAGTGAAGACAGTTCCGGCCCTTCCATTTGATAGTGCTTTGAGCGGGAGAGTGTGTCAGCGAGCCAGTGTCGTGAGGTGAAGCCAGTCGCGTTCACGTATAGGCAGTAGCGAGTGTCGATACTTTTCTGTGTGCAATTGTGTGCTGTTTCAGTACAGTTGTGGCTTGGTGCCCGAACAGTTGCGATACTGTCTAAGAAGCGTAAATATGATGACGAGAATCGAGCTTTTAATACCGACTGGGGGGAAGAATTCGATTTTGTAGAAAGAAACGGTAAGTCAACGTGTCTTTTGTGTCAAATAACTTTGTCACAGTTCAAGGCTAGTAATCTAAAACGCCATCGTGACACTAACCACAGCGGTTTCAACAAAGATTTTCCAGTTGGCTCTCAGTTAAAGAAAACCAAACTGAAATCACTAAAGGAAAAACTTCATGGTCAGAGTAGGGTTATGTCAATTTTTACCAAGGAAGCTGATTTGACAACCGAAGCTGGCTTCATCTTGGCTTTTAATATTGCAAAAGCAAAAAAGCCTTACATAGAGGGGGGGTTTATTAAGAAGAACATGGCACAAGTTATTTCTGTTTTAGAACCCGAAAGTAAGAAACTGCAGAAACTGATGAACGAAATGCCCGCTGCTAGACACACAATAGAGGCCAGTTTCTGTTATTAGTGCGGATATTTTAAATAATTTACAAAAAATCTAAGCGAGTGCTCAGCAGTAAGTCTGGCTCCGGGCGAGTCTACTGATATCAACTAGCTATATTTTTGAGGTATGTGTCAAAGGACTTGCATTTGCTAGAACTCTTAGGCCTAGTTACTTTGAAGGATACTACTCATGGTTGTGACAATAAAGAAGCCCTGGATGGTGTTTTACAGAAAAACTCAGTGTCTATCGGTAATATTGTCAGCATTGCTACCGATGGTGCACCATCTATGACTGGTACGAAACATGGGTTTATTGGACTTTTAAATGCTGACACATCATTTCCTGATTTCCTACCTATACATTGTATTATTCACAGAGAACATTTAGCAGAAAAATATTTTCAGTACCCGTATATTATGCAGGTAGTTCTAAAAATTGTGAACTGTATTCACTCATGTGCCAAAACACACCGATAGTTAAAATCTTTTATAGAAGATATGAACAATGATGAGCTTCCTGATGTTGTATCGTGGTACTGCTTAGTAAGATAGCAATCAGTAAGCAATGTTCTTGACAGATTTTTGAATTACTTGAATCCAATAAAACAGTTTATGGAAGGAAAATCATTCCCTGAACTTAATTACCCCCAGTGGTTGTTTGATTGAGCTTTTTTTACAGATGTGGTCCAGCATTTAAAAACGCTAAGCAAGATAGTGCTTTGAGCGGGAGAGTGTGTCAGCGAGCCAGTGTCGTGAGGTGACGCCAGTCGCGTTCAGGTATAGGCAGTAGATAGTGTCGATAATTTTCTGTGTGCTGTTGTGTGCTGTTTCAGTACAGTATCGACACTCGCTACTGCCTATACGTGAACGCGACTGGCTTCACCTCACGACACTGGCTCACTGACACACTCTCCCGCTAAAAGCAATATCTACCTTGTAAAGATATTTCTGAATTGTCCCAGACTGTATTTAGCTTTCATAGCAAGCTGAAGCTTTTTGGAAAGCCCTTCAGACTAAAACATTTTATCACTTCAAATGTTTGAAGAAAATTAATGAAAGCCTTCCTGACGTTCAGGTGGAAACTGAAGATTACATGAGTAAAATGTCTGGCCTTGCTGAAGAAATCAGTGACAGATTTAATGATTTCAGATCACTTAAACCTTCATTTTCATTCCTGGAAAATTATTTTTCTGTTGATGTGGGCGATGGCATTCCTGTTTCATCACCAATAACAAGGGATACAGCAGCTGTAGAGTTGGAGCTTCTGTGTAGTGTAGAAAATAAATGTTCCTTCATTTGTTATAAAATGAAAAACGTGTCTTCATTTTATAAACCATTTTCTAAACATACTCCCAAATTTTTTCTCCTAAATTTGCGGCTCTCAGAAGTAAGGTTAGTGGCCACCCCTGCGATGTATTATAAACTCTTGGTTGCATAAATCCAAAGTATCGGAGATTCAGTAATCGTATTGTTAATCTGCTACTCGTGAATCATATCGGCAACACACACTTCGACATTAAAGTGAAGACATTTCAGGTTTCCCTGATTCTCACCAAAATGACAAGATGGATAACCAGGAAATACAGGAGTGTATGGAGTATTTACCACTTTCTATGAATCAGAGTTTTTGTAATCAGTTCTCTTGGAATGTTGTGTCTCTAAGAAATGAACGTATGCTGTTATGTGTGTACACATGTTCTTATTAACTCATGGTCTTACAGCATTACCTGTCATAATGGCAAATGTTCCCCGTTCGATAGAGCACAGTCAGCACTCAAATGCATGAGAGTGACCCTCTCAATATAATTCTGACTGCTCACTTCCAAAGGGCTCGCCTAAAGGCGTATTTTCATAACGTTTAACGTTAAATAAACTTCTTCCTCTTCCTCTTCTTCAACTTATCTCGCTTCAAGCGCGGTCGAAGTTTCTGGCAAGTCTTTCCCACTTTATCCTATCCCACACATCAGCTTCCCCTAATTCTTCTTCTTCTTCTTCAGGTCTTCTCGTACATTATCTTTCCACCTCCTTCTTTGTCTCCCCCTATTTCTAGTCCCATCCACAGTCATATCCATCACTCTCCTCCCTACATACCTTTCATGCCTTCGCATAATATGTCCATACCATAGCAGTCTTCTCTCCTGTACTTTCTTCGATACTTCTGTCACTTTAAGTGCTCTCCTGATTTTCAGATTTTTTATGTGGTCCATTCCAGTGACACCAGTCATCCATCTAACCATCATCTCTGCAACATCTAATTTATTACATTGTGCCTTTGTTGCTGCCCAAGTCTCTGCCCCATATAACATGGCTGGCCGCACTGATGTTGTGTAGGCTTTTCGTTTAACCCTTGTGTTAAATATTAATTCGGACACATACGGTTTTCAGTTTTTTAATGTACGCCACATGGAAAATTTGAAGTTAGTCGGACTGTAACACCTTGAAGACGTCCTTTATATGTAACCAGTTGCCCGGAGAAGGAAGTTATTACGTGAGTGGTGAGATTGACACAAAGAGTCATTGAAGCCCTTAACCACGTAACCCCGTAGGCTTAATACTGTGCAAGAACTGAGTAACAGGTAAGAGTGGAAATAACAATTATAGAACGTAAAGCCTATTTGTAATGCAGAACTTAATTGTGTAAATTTTCTGTAAAATCCTGGGTGACTACGTTGTGCTTATGTTATGCTACATGCAAGGGTATATTTTGTCATTTCCTGTCATTTTTGTGTGCATTCCTATGAGAGGGATTATAATTATTATTCACTATTTTTTGTAAGAAGTTTTCAGCTTTCATGTTTTACTTTTCTTTTTGGTCTTAACTCTTCATTTCTTTACTTTCAGGAATATTTCTTTTCTTTTGTTCATATCTTTATTTTTCGAAGTGTACTTCTTTTGTCTGTTTTTAGAGTTAAAATTGGGATAGTTATTACGTTGTATTTAATCCTAAAACTTTAACCTATATCATCACTTAGGAATTGCTTAGCTCTGAGTCTCTTATTTCTGCCTCATCAATTTTTGTAGTGGGATAGATTCACAAGAGAACTGAACACAATTATTTTGAAATAGGGGAATTAATTTTAAAACATTTTAACTTTTTCGGGCAGCATCAGATTTATGGGACTGGAATAGCTTAAATCCCTCTTTTTCAGAAATTTATGGGCAATAGATGTAAAATTGAGCATTATGTGATTGCACCACGACTCTAGAGAAAGAGAACACTCGACAATAAACAAGAGTGATCTGGGAGTTGTAGCGAGGGGTATTTTATTGTAACCAGGAAATCAGTTCAGGTTTAGAAGCAGGGCGTGGGAAACGGCTCCCTGGTCGCGATACGCTACGTTGGTCTCGTCCCCAGGGGGCCGTGCTGTGTGTTGAGAGCTGTGGGATGAGCAAGAGCCATTTGCGATACCTGGCGAGCACTGCCGTAAAGTCAAGTGGATACTATCATCGAGTATACCGCTCCAATTCATCTCACTTCCCTGCTTCTCTTTACATCTGCATGTTGAAACGACTTCCAATATATTCTATCTGTTCATTTGGCTTAATGACAACTGTAAACGAATTATAATTAACAAATCTTATGTTTACTAGCAAAACACAATAAGTCAAAATCTTACTTGTAAAATAAAATTAGGTTTGAAGGTTTCATTATAATACTGGTTCTCAGAAATATAATATATCTGTTAAAAATGATGTGATGAGATTTTTATAATATCTATAACAGAGTTGCATAATATAAGTTGTATTAATGTATTTTACTTGAATAAAATTCCTCTATTGATATAAGCAGAAAATTAAAAGTTTTCATGAAAAGATGACTTGGAACTATTTGACGGATATTGTCACTGAAGGGAGAGGAATATATCACGTACGTTAGTGTGAAAGTATATATTAAAGAAAAGTACTGAATATATCTTGGTTTTTAAGCACACGAACTTAAGATTTATAAAATGTTATATATTGTTGTACTTCCATAGGTATGAATGATGGAGCTTTCAATGCTACCCTATCATTTGCGTACTTCTCCATCTTCACGTAACCATCGCATCCGAAGTTCAATGCAGTATGATTTTCATATATTCACATCTTGTCACCCCTTATCCTTCTTATCCTCCTACATTTCCACTGAAGTTCAGATGTCCCGGATCTCTCAAGATCGTCCTATAAATTTATCTCCAGTCCATAATGTACAGTGTCTGTTATCAATCTGAATATATACTTCCAGTTGAGACATACTGTAGTTCTTACTCGTATTCACGATCATTTTAATAAATAGTTTATAACATAGAATTTAAACTGACACGGGCGACGTCTTCTGCCTCTTATACAATTTTGAAAGCATCCCGTTCTATTAATCTTGTGTACGAAAAGGATCGACAGTTTAGGTAGTTTATGTGCTACAGAAAACTAACTTGTACGATGTCTGAGAACCACTGCAATTCTTTAAAGCTTTTTATAGATTAATTTTTATTGTAATTTTTGTTGTTTCGTCGTTTAGGTTTTCAGTTCATAGACTGATTTTATGCAAATCCCTTTGCCACCCAATCCTGTGCTAACAATTCTATGTAACCACTCCACCTACAGCTACTCCGATCTGCTTGCCATATTTAATCTCTGGTCTACCTCTACTGCTCATCCTCTACATCCTTCAAAAACAGGATATCTCAATATTTTTTCTATTGACGTATTACTTATTCTGGTCAAATTTCGACAAATTGTTCTCCTCTTATCCACTTGTTTCAATATCACTTGATTTTTTCCTATCCACTCATATTATTGTGTCATTCGTCTGTAAAACAACATTTCAAAAGCTTATATTATTCTTATTGCTGGAAAAGTTGGTCTCCAAGTTTCACATCAAAGTTTCAAGTTCCACGTGTCTTTAAAACACATTTCCAATATGCATATCTCTTTATTTCCTCGAGAATGGCTTTCCTTGCATGCGCTACTCTGCGTTTTAAGTCGTCTTTATTTCTCCCATAATTAGTTGTTCTTCTACTCGAAAACCAATATTCGTCTACCTCTTTTAAGACTTAGTCTAAATTATACTACATCACTTTACTTAATTATCATTATTTTGTTAAATCCCTTGTTACTGGAAATAACTGCCATGGTTTATTATTCTATTAGCTGTTAATTAAGAACTCGTAATTGGCTTGTTCATTTCTCGTGCGAATGAAATAAATGTCACTGAATATTATTGTTACTATAATGTATTGACCTTCTACTGATAGTCCCCGTGAGAAGAAATTAATAAGAGGGATATGTTGTAAGAACTATGCAAAGGCGAACATACAAAATATAGAGGTTACGACGCAACGTGAGGTGTGAATATTCAAAGACTAAGGAGAATGGAAACATGATCGAATAGCTCAAGCTCATACATACATCAATGATAATAATAATAATAATAATAATAATAATAATAATAATAATAATAATAATAATAATAATAATAATAATAATAATAATAATAGAGTCAGAGATAAACCACAAGAAGAAGAGAGAAGAGCTAAGTGGACAGAAGAACGAAGAACCCCGATGAGAAAAAAATTGAAGGCTACCATGCAAATGAGGAAATGCACAACTTCCAAGTGAGCTTTGCGTGATCAGTTTTCTGGTCTTTTTCGCATCTAATAATAATAATAATAATAATAATAATAATAATAATAATAATAATAATAATAATAATAATAATAATAATAATAATAATAATAATAATAATAAACCTACAAAAATCAAACATTATAATGTGATTAGGAGTGCGACAGGTCTTGGCAGCAACCGGCACAACTCCCATCCTCGCCGCTAGAAGGGGGCCTCATTCATTCCATTACTGATGCGGTCGAATGACTGGAAACACGCTGTGGATTTTCATTTTTATAATACTGTGATTTAACCTGAAGTGTTCTATGCAAGTGAGATCTTGGCACTTAGCAATAAAGGAGATCTGGAAAACATCTTGAAGGAGGAGAGGACGGTCTTGAGGAAAATTCTGGACCCAAAGATAAAAGAAGGGTATAGACTCAAATCACAACTCAGCTACGAAAATATTGCTCAACCTTGCCGCAGGCATTAGGAAACGAAGACTGAAATTCTATGGACACGTTCACATACTATCGTCTTCAAGGCTAACCCACAAGATTTTGACATATACTGAAAATCTTAAGAACGTACCATGGATACAGGATGCTAAAAATGATCTGGATAAGGCCCAGATAGAAACATCAGAAATACTGGACAGAAACATTTACCGTCAGAAGATAAATAGTTGGGTAGTAAACCCAGAGAATGAAGTCCGTAAAAGATCGGGGACTAAGTGGTCAGTGGAAAGAAAACAGGCACACAGTGAAATAATGAAAGCAATATGGTCTGTTAGAAAGGCGAATCATAAATGTAATGCGTGATCCAACAGTGTCAATACGCAAATAATAATAATAATAATAATAATAATAATAATAATAATAATAATAATAATAATAATAATAATAATAATAATAATAACATTTGTTTTACGTCCCACTGACCAGTTTTATGGTTTTTGAGAGATGCCAGGATACCGGAATTTGTCCCGCAGGAGTTCTCCTACATGCCGGTGAACCTACCGACACGAGGGTGACGTATTTGATCACTTTCAAATACCAACGGACTGAGTCGGGATCGTACTTGAACTCGAACTTCTGAGCTACTCATTCCAGCACATATCCAAATACAGTAAATGAAGTCATTCTAATTTTCGAAGCAATGGTTGCACGACCCTTTTCTGGCGGGTTATTGATAGTTCCATGTCAACGGTGCTTGTCGCTCGTGAACTTAGCATTTTCATGCCATATTTTTGTATAAGTGTATTGCATGTATTGGTGTTGTACATCGCACCTTTTACAACTTTTCTTATTCACAGGCATTATATGGAACTGATATCAATGGAGATAATTGGAGGTATTATCACCGTTATTACTTTTCACACGGAAAAAATATATTTGAAACATAGAAGTTCGGAAATTATATTATTCTACACAGCTTTGACTAAGGACAGTGTTCCGATGCAACTAATATAAAGAGATAAATTCACATTCATAAACAAAGAAACAAATAGACACACGAAATTTGAATTTTCGACTTTAGCATACTTAAACCCAGATAAATATGAGGCAAAGTTTGAAGTGCGTAGAGAAAATTATATTTTTTTAATGTACACTCAACCGCACAAAAATTGGCCGGCAAAGAAGTATTTCATTTCAGAGTCTTGAAACGTGAAGCTATTCGTGAACTGTGCGTAGCCGAAGAGATGATACTCGGAATCTTACCACCTGAACAAATCATCCTATTTCAAACAAGAGCATTTTAAAGGAAAATCATCTTCTTCGACGGCCACATTTTGTGCTTTTGAGTGTGCATGAGGTTTAAAATCCTTGTATACCACATCACCGTCATCGAAGTGAGGCAATGCACGAGATAATATACAAATTCACTGGCGGAAAAAGTATCCAAACACCAAGAAGGGGTGGTGCTAGATTAACAAAAGTTGGTACGCGTGTTTATACATCTGATAAATGATGTTGATTAAATTTTTCCGCAAATCGCATTAGCGTGGCGCTAGTAGTGGCCCCATAATGTTGCACATTAGAGTTGCTTTAAACACGACCTGTACGGTGCGAGACCGTTAGTTACCTCTGAGATTGAACGGAGTGACTGTGAGTGGGTCAAGAATGCTTTTACGACGACGACGAAGAGGCCTGTATTAACAGCTCACTGCGGTTGATCGAGGCCGTATATTAGGGCTACGACTTGGCGAGAATGTCTCCACTGTGCATGCGTGCTGGCAACAGTCACGAGAAGGTACGCTTTCAAGAAGGCCGGGCTCCCGATGTCCCCGTCGCACCACCGACAGTGAAGACCGCCGTATTCGGCATATAACTGTGGCGCAGCGGACTGCGAGCGGCAGTTGGCACCACACTGACGCAAGAAATTGTTCTAAATCGGTTACTTGAAGGACAGCTCCGAACCAGACGCCCAGCGGCGTGCATTCCACTTACCCCAACCCACTGCCGTCTACGACTTCAGTGGTGGCAAGCGAGAGCTCATCGGAGCATGGAGTGGAGGTCCGTTGTGTTGTCCGATGAAAGCCGGTTCTGCCTTGGTGCCAGTGATGACCGTGTGTTGGTTACGAGGCCAGGTGAGTGCCTGCATTCCACTTGTCTGCAGCGTCAGCAAACTGGGCCTACACCATGAGTTGTGGTCTGGAGCAATTTCTTATGAGAGCAGGAGCACTCTCGTGGTCATCCTACGCGCCTTGACTGCAGATGTGGACGTCCGTCTGGTGATTCGCCCTGTTGTGCTGCCATTCATGAACAGCATTCCTGGGAATGTTTCAAACAGAATAATGCATGCCGCCATGCCTCTGCTGTAGCCCAACGTGCTCTACAGAGTATCGACATGTTGCCTTGGCCTGCTCGATCACCAATCTGCCTCCAATCAGGCACGTATAGGACATCATTGGACGACAGTTCCAGCGTCGTCCACAACCGGCATTAACTGTCCCTGTATAGATCGACCAAATGCAACAGGCATGGAACTCCATCCCACAAGCTGACTTCTGGCAACTGTACGACACAATGCATGTACGTTTGCATGCCTGCATTCAACAGTGAGGCGATTACACCGGTTATTAATGGACCAGACTGGCACTTTTGCGATGGCATTTCTCGTGTGGGTATTAACCTGTAGTCTTGTACCCTTAGTCAATTAAATATGTTACCTCGGCAAATATATTATCAAAATTTCCGAATTCAACATTCATTGTTTCACGGTGTTTGGATACCTTTTCCACCAGTGTAATTCAACGGATTTAGAGAGTGTAGTGGTTCATGAGCGAGACTTGATTGGACTTATCTGAAGGAAATATGCCCAGGTGCAAACATAGCTGTAATTATGTTTAGTGCGAGAATCTGATAAGTCCAGGCCTTGTCTAGTTTTGTTCATTTTTTTACAACTGTTTGTTTACCTGATATAATGTGTGTTCATTTTTCTGAACTGTTTGTTCTTATGAGCATTATCACTAGAATACCACACCGAAAATATCTTGCGGAGTGAGTGAATGTTTGTTTAATTCAATGAAACTATTTTCAGCATGAATTATTACTTTGTTGTTCACACACTATGCACCCAATCACGATTGACCCCACTTGAATTTTACGGATAAAAAACATAAATTTTAGATTATTGGCGCAAAAAAGGTAAATCCAATTGAAAATGCATAGTACATAAATACTTATTTCTGGTTCCTTTCCTAGTAAAGTGCACAAGACATATAGAAATCAGTCAGTGCAATTGGTTTTCAAAATTTCCAAAAGTTTTCTTTTTAATTTCCTCAAGAAGTATTATTTTGGAATTGCCTTATTTTTGCACCGCCGGCCCAGTGGTATAGGGGTAGCATGCCTGCCTCTTACCCGGAGGCCCCGGCTTCGATTCCTGGCCATGTCAGGGACTTTTACCTGGACCTGATGGTTGGTTCGAGGTCCACTCAGCCTACATGATTAGAATTGAGGAGCTATCTGATGGTGAGATAGCAGCCCCGGTCTAGAAAGCTAAGAATAACGGCCGAGAGGATTCGTCGTGCTGACCACATGACACCACGTAATCTTCAGGCCTTCGGGCTGAACAGCGGTCGCTTGGCAGGCCAATTCCCTTCGAGGGCTCTAGTGCCAATGGGGGGGTATTTTTGCATCAGTGCCGTCAATCGTCGTTTCCTGAAGGAGAAGGAAATATTGATAAATTAGTTTGGAAGGCGAATTGATATTAAGAACAAGCTTGATTTGGGTACTTATCTTAGAAATGTCGGCTCTATCTTCGAGTCGAGTGACGTGATTTAATTTGCTAGTGGTTCAACGTCGCACTAACACATCGAAGGTTCTCAGCAACGGAAGAATGGGAAAGGGTAGGATTGTAAATGTAACGGCCGTAGCTTTAATTAAGGAACACTCCAGTATTTGCCTGGTGTGAAAATGGTAAACCACGGAAAAATATCTTCAGGGCTGCTGACGATGGGATTCGAACCCACCGTCCCTCAAAAGAAGCTCGCAGTTACGCCACGCTAACTGCACGGTTAACACGCTCGGTAGTCATATGATTTAAGTAAAATTGTCTCCGTGAGTGTTTCATAGTAGTACAAAGGTAAGTTTTTATATGGGTTGAATAATAATAGATGAATTAAGAGTAAAGTAATAATTAAAAGGATCAAGTGGTTCTGTAACGAACCATCTTGTCTTTCTCTTGTCAACGTTGTTGTTGGCTTACTGTCGGGTGTAAGTAGACAGAACTGCATCGTTATTTGAAATGCCACATTAGCTGTGTAGTTTAATTTCCTATTTTCCAGTGATCTTCAAAGTTTTGGTATGAGTAATAATAGTGATGTTTTAGTTCACAGCTTTAATGTTTCATGATTTATCACATTTCGTCCAATTCTCAAAATTAAACTTTTTCAGAAATCCTGCTTCCATTTCGGAGCTTGGTTGTTAAAGTGTTATATTAATAAATTGTTTTAAAAATGACATGTCATATGCAGGCTACGATACGTTTAGGTCACAGGAGAGAATTACATCTGCGTTAGTGTAATGGTTTTATATATATTGAACCCATAATTCTACGATGATAAATAATTGCAGATAAATATTTCAGCTACAAATAACTTTTTTTGGCGCAGCCATATTGTTATTGCGAGATTCTCTCACCATCCGTGGGAACCGAACTCACCCCGGCGAGCGAGTCACCCGCTCGTGAAATGCAGGAACGTTTCGGCTGATTTCGAGCACTGACTAATTTAACAATTTATAGAAAACCTTCATAATGAGAGATTTTGGCATTATGTTAATCCAGGAATAAAGGATCGAAATTAATAATAAGCATTAAATGAAGACGGAATCCACAGGGTGAATTTAAATGTAATTAAACCTGGAGAGAAGTTGGAGTTTGTACTGGCGGATTTGCGGCACGTGCGAAGGTCAATCTCTAAGAAAGCGAGCAAAGTTACATGTCAGAAATAAATTTATTACGCCCGTTGCAAGTATGGGAAGAACATAAAAACAACACCACTGTGAATTGTAATTCTGTCTGAGTTTTTGGAGTAAATTTCAGAAAGATTGGTCCAGCGGTTGTAAAATTAGAGTATTGCACCACAGGACTTCAGGACCTGGGCAGCGCACCTCATATTATTTAAAATGAGCCCCCTCCCAAATATTTACTCACCCGATCTGAAAGTTTTGACGGAGGAGCCCCACGTCGTTCGTCTCCGAGGAAAGTGCGGTATCTGTTTCCTCAGAATAACTTGTGTTATACATTCATGTAGGAGGCTCTAGTTAGAGTATTTATTTCAAGTGATATACAAATTTCCTGAACTTCCGCCGATGAAAACCGTGAAGGCATAGATATCTACTTAAAATACGTAGCTGATTTCATCGTATTCTATTGTGTGTTGAAAATTGCCAAAGGAAGTTTGGAGGCTAGGCAGACACAGGTTTGATTTTGTTATCTTTTGAACACCTGGCCTAAACGGGTGTGAGAACGTAGGCCGCAGACAGTCGGCTGTCACCCAGCACAGAGAAGACACGTTCGCATGGTAACGTTCGAAAAGAGTACCTCATTTGTAGTTTTTGTTATTAATAAAGAGTGAAAATCTGTGTATTTATAAGTAATTTGTAAGAAGAAAATATCTTCATGAGTCATGCGCGGCTAAATCTGAGACCAGCTGGCTAATATTTAACCAGAACTCCAAGATGACTCAATTAGAGGTCTGTCAATTTTGAATTAATGTTGTAGAAAAGAGTGTAATTTGTTTGTCCCAATAAAATTTTCCAGTGCGTGTGTCAAATAAGTATTTTAAAATGATCAAGCGAAGTGTTTATATTTCTTGTCGGCGGGCGAAACTCTTCAGTGTGGTAAAATCATGATAAGAAACTGTAAAATAACGTGCTAAAAATCGAAGAAATATTGCTCAAGCTGATAAAAGTTAGGAATGTCGTAACGATAATGTAATCGTGATGAACAATATAAATTCGAATATCGTATGGGTTAAAAATAATAATAATAATAATAATAATAATAATAATAATAATAATAATAATAATTGTTACCGTGTTTTTGCGGTAGGTAGAGGTGAAAGAAGGTGCGGGCTTGAACGGGTCTCAAACTACGGAATCAAAATTAATGTAAAATTTAACAAGGTTATATTTTCTTTTCAAAATTAAGAAATAACAAGTACGGCAGGTACAGAGTAGCAAAGCAACACAAGGTGCAATTACAGTATTTACAGTATTTGGGCTTCGAGCCCCGAATTCACACTTCTAGGGCAATTAGCCCAACTTTACTCCAAAATAAGTTTTACCAGAGGGGCAGAAAACCCCATTCATGATCAGGAGCACTTGCTCCTAATTACACAGAAAAGCCTCCTCGAGGCATACAACACTCAATTTTCAAGAAAGAGCTACTCGCTCTCAAACTATAAGCCTCTCAAAGGCCACACAAAACTCCACCTTCAAGTTGTCCTCTCAGGACATAGACACAGGGGTAAAATACCCAACCTACTGTGCCCTTTTCAAGGCAACAACTGCGGTGGATTTCTTCCTTCTTCTGTGCGCCGGCTGCTCCTGTAATAAATGACATTTTTAAGATACTCACCGCTGCATGCAGACTCTTCTTCCTCAGCCGCGGACCGTCCACTGCTATCCCCGAAGATAGGCCACCCGTCGATCAGGGAGTGAGGAAATGAAAAGATGGGGTAAACTAACTATAAATGACTGTACCCAAAGACTGAATTAAAATTTAAATAACAAACTGATTTATTGAATAAAGTGCGAAGTGCCAAAAATGAAAATAAACTAAACTGGTGAAAAGTGTAAACAAAGTGAAATAAATGAGACTAAGAAAATTAAAGATTGAGGATCTGCCTTACAATAACACAAATGTCTGCCTAATAAAACTGACTGAAAGTCGATCAAAATTTAAAATATTCAGGCTATGTTGACACTGTCTTCAAGTTGATAACGTGAATAAATTCAAAACACTGGTCAGAAAATACCATCACATTTGAAGTACAGAATTGTATTACGTAGAAAATGTCTCTCAAAATAAATTAATGTAGTTGAATAATTAATTAATTAATTACGTCATCAAATCAACACTGACTCAGAGGTGTTTATCAAATCTTAAAACATGTGGCTTAGTTGGGAAACACCCAACTTAAAAATAATCATGGACTGCACTAACCAAGTGTAACAAATAAGGAATAATTCAAAGAGAACAGCCATGAACATCACACTTCATTTACTACGTAACCACTGCCACATTCAAACTATTCGTGGTTGAAAAGGAAATTATTGACACATGAACCTGAGTGTTACAACCACTCATCTAATTATTTAAACTTCACTTGCATGACTGTGATAGCCTGGACTTCTTAAAATAATCTAAATGATTAGGCCAAGTGCCTCATGTTTACATTTCAAATGAAAGCGATCCTTGTACATTAAAATTTACTTAATTTGCCGCTGACTGTATTTCATTATGAATTCATTATTTGTGGTACCACTATTAGATGGAGGTAGATGCCATCTTATTTACCTCATTCATTTGCGGCAATTTCTATACACCTGGTTTATTAAAGATCGCTTCATTTCCTAATTAAAATGTAGTGGAATTTTAAAAGTTTGGTAATTACTGAATGCCTGGTATGAGCATACCACTACTATGGTTTTGACTGTGACCTAATCGATGATCCGTTATCCTAACACATGAAATCTTATTTACATAATTAAATCTGTTAATGGAGAAACACTGCTCCAACCAAAAGAAAATACAGAAATCAAACTAACCTAACTACACCTATCTATTTACATCAAATCAAATATAAATAATTCACATACGATCACATCCAACCAATAAACGGTAATAAAAGGTACACTCAGAAAGAAAAACGAATAAACAAACTAGATCCCAACATCGCTGCCTATTGAAAATTAATAAGGATGAAATGCGCAAAAATGTCGGAGCTTACAGGAAAAATTTACCCCGCTACGAGTAGCAAAAATATTGTGAATTTGACGGCAATCTCTAACCTCTGATGACAAATGTCTGGCCATGATACTATTTAACCTTTATGGGCAATAATTACTGTTATTCCATGTCATCCATGACACTACATGACAAAAAAAAACACATTGACTCGTCGCTCTGCTCACATGTATTACGGCTAGCATATTTGCCGAGCATCTACTTTCCCTGGAATTATTTGAAACAAAATACAGGCTCCTGCCTACAATCGTAACCCATGTCGTAACGTATTTAACACTTGGTTAAATTATTCATCTCTCAATTCTATTTACTCAACATTAATCTCGACGTAGTACCTCATAATGCAGCCTCGCTCGTATCCGGCGGGCGAAATATCTGTCGTGCACACCACTATTTCTTACGACAGTTCATGACATGGTCCAAATATCACATTTCCATTATCAACGGGGATCATCAGGGATATTGTTCATTTAGCTCGATGTCTAGATCATTCTCTGCTTCTCACATCACAAAATATCAGAGCTGACTTATCAATGGCTTCCTGTCACTAACTGTTTACTAAAATGACGAGATTGCCCCTCAAAAACACAGCTATAGAAGAATGAGTAACCGCAACTACACAGAAATAAATACTCGTCCACCAAAAATCTCAAAATACACGGGATAAGAGCTACCGGAAACGGTCATCTAAAGGATGATTCCAAAACATAAACAAGCTGAATGCGCAAAATAGCAAAATAAGCATTAAAAACAACAAGGCGGCGTCTTCAAGATCACAACTCCAACAGAAATATCACTCAAAACTGAAGTTATAATAACACGATGATTATTATTATTATGAATCGGCATTACACTCATTGAGATCAAATAATATAGCATCCTAAATTGTCAAAGTGACATACTACAGAATAATCCATAACAATACGCAAACACATCTACATAAAGGAAGTGCGCTAATAACCCTAGCTGAAAGCGCAAAAATATTATTATTATTATCATTATTATTATTATTATTATTATCATAATGATTATTAAAATGTGAATTATTTACAATCCTACCTAACAGTCTAAGCTACATTTGATCATCGATTAGGCACGGTCCTACATATTAATTTACATTATTTATTGATGCTCATACCTGGGTGATGGAGGCATGTTGACTCACCCTCCGGGCCCCGTCATGGTGAATTAGAATTCCATCTTGAAGCTGATGTGGTATTCCAAATTTTCACACACGCAAATTTGACATTTTTATCATGGCGTTACACACGCTTACATTAACATTAACACTCGCATTTCTCGCACTCCAGCGAAGATTAGACGATAGCAGCGCACGGACTCCTGACGTGAAGACGGAAGTTCCTGTCCGCTACCTGCCTGGAAATCACCTGTACCTTCTCTCAGTTTTTTTTGTTTACCTAGTGGCTGGCCGGTTATTCACCTCTTTGGAACACAACAGTTTGCTCAAGGTCTCTACCACTGCGGCCTTCATTAAAGAAAAGTCATTCTCCTCCCTGTCTGCCTTAACTAGTTTCTCCCCGCAAACATCTCGCTTGCCAAAACAGTTTATTATAAGCGGTACAAGCAAGCTAAAGTACAGTTTCCAATGATGTGGAGAAATTTATGCTGATCGTCCTCCCAAAAATGAAGAATAAAATAGCTTTCCAACAAATATCTAACTACACGTGGATTAGAGAGGTTTTATGCAGCTATGCTGAAAAACATGGACTTGTCCCTCTCGATTCGTATTGTGAGTTCAATTAAGCCAAGTGTTGAAAGTGTAGCTATTGCCTGTCATCTCTGCATAAATTCAAAGTAAAGTAAAGTTTCTTAAAGTGTTCATTTCTAAAATGTTACTCTCCCAAGTAAAATACATGGCTCACTCAGAATGCCAACAAGTGTCTCTGATCGCTTTCTTACCAGCCAAAAGTAAAGCTCAAAGCTGACTAACTGAATTAGCTGACATACTCTGGACACACTGAAGATTCAACTAACCCACGAATACAGGATACACAGCGAAACACAGAGTCACACCATCACACTGTCACAGAGACTGAAGACACTGAGACTGAAGATTCAACTACCCTGCTCGCTGGTTATGTAAGGAGTTCTCCCTCCACCTTGAAAATAGTTCTGTGGAAGAGATGTGGCGTAGTGATCTAGCCCTTGGGAGCGCTTTATCATACATCCGTATGTTAATGTTTCAAAATTTATGTACACAATCTTCCTAATTTCGGTCTGACTTACTTGTTATATTGCGCCGTGGGAAACGATCACAGGATAATTCACACGACGGCGCGCGTCACCGGCGTTATTTTCTTCCAGCGAATGGCTCCTTCCCGCCATGACAGTTCATTTTCCTGGGCGATACTACACTTCCGTGTGAAGTTAAAATTTTATTAATTAGCCAATAATTAACCACAGATCTGCACCGATAAATTTTCAAATATTATTAAGAAGTCAGGACACTGTTTTTCACCACTACACCGGGCTTCAGATAGCGAAATACTGACTGTAGATTCCCGCTATGACAGGACATTCAAATTTAGGATTTTGTGATTGGCTGAGACTTTCGCGCTCTTCGCAGAGTGGATGCTTCCATTTTCTCCCGAGGGTTGGTGGGTGCTATCGTTGTCTCATTGTTCTGCTAAGTGGGTCAGGCCTCAACGCGTGATTTTCTCGTGAGAACCCAGTAGAAAGTCGCCACTCCTAGGCGGTATCATAAAATTTATTGGATGCAGTACTCAGGGCGGTTTACAAGTTGCTCGTGCTCTAAGAAGAGTTTCGAAGATTTTCTTTGCCGACTGACTGGCGCCAGAAAGTTCCTTTGTGAGTGCTAGCTCTCACAGCCTACTATAGTGTTCAATATGCGAAATATTCAACTTTTAATTTGTAAATTAATTACGTAAATTCGCTTATGGGTGCACTACTGAGGTCTATTAAGTGAAAAAGGTTAATTACATGACCTCTAAAATAACAATTTGAGAGGAGGCGATCTGCACTCCTAATGTATTTGTTTCAAAACCTAATTTGGCTCTAGGCCACTGATGCAAGGGCTAATCCCATACTACAGAGTTGACTTTAGAAAAGAACAATTTACATTACATTAAGGAAGAATCGGTTGTGAGAAATAAGTTCACCTCAAAGCAATTTGAGTGGGAGCTCGAGAGGGTTAAGCACTCTCTATCCCGATATGCAGTTTAAAAGATAGAATAGATACTAAGTTTCTTTACATTTTAAGGAAGGTTACATTATGGAAAAACTTCGGACCCGCCCCGAGAGTTAAACTGCTGAGCTAGCAAAGAAAGAAGTTATTAATCGGCCATTACCTTGTTGTTGACCGCTGCCGAAGAAAGAGGCGCTTCCCGCCCCCTGCTATGTACTTTACACACTAAAAGATGGAACAGAAGTGGCGCAGAGACCCAAAAATCAGCAGTTTATATACTCTCGCGGAAAGTTCGAGGCGTTTTAGGGAAGAAAACACCCGCCCACAATCACTTTATTGGCTAGGGTACAGCAACATATCCCCTTTGGAGAAGATACACCTGATTGGTTAGAAATTAATTTTAAAAATTCGGGATTGGCTAAATACAAAACAAGGGGAAAGAAAGGGGTATACAGCCAACTTAAACAATAACAGAAAGAAATTTAACAAGAAACAAACTTTTGAAATAAAAATTTCTCCAAAAATCAGTTCTTTCACCTTGCACTAGGGTGCACCATTGTAGTTTTTCAGTAGTGTCCTCTAGAACAGAAAGTTCACACTTCTTACTACCGGTAAAACAAAAATACATCAAAAGTGACACAGTTCAAAAACTCCAAAATTCCCAGGTAGTGACATCTTCTGAGAAACTTGAAAATTAATACCGTCGATAAAGTTCAGACTTCCTCCAGCAGAGGAGTTTCAACTGGCGCAAATTTTAAATTAGCGGCGTGGAGGTGTACCGCTCGGTACAACAATAATAATAATAATAATAATAATAATAATAATAATAATAATAATAATAATAATAATAATAATAATAATAATAATAATAATAATAATAATAATAATTGAGTTGTTTGCTTAACGTCTTCCATTATTGGGAGAATACGCTAATAATAATAATAATAATAATAATAATAATAATAATAATAATAATAATAATAATAATAATATTAATAATATTTACATCAAGATAAAATTTGTCTATGTTAAAACAGGTATTTAATAATGTCGAGTAATATTTGCGTTCGTTTTCGAAACCCAGTGAAGTCTGATAAAGTTATATTTATTTGTGGGAAGCATTCATTTTTGTAACACCGTGTATTTTGTGATATAGGAAACCACGGTATATTGTTTTGTCCTTGAGGTCCGAAAGATCTAATGAAGTGAATGAAAAGATTCTTATGAAATTGTTCGCCATGGGAGTACCGGAGTTTGAAAGGTTTTGAGACAGGAAGAAATGGATTGTGTCGGAATGAAATGTTAAGAGAATAGTTGTGAAGACGTTGAGGGCATAGAAATCCTGTATTTCATAAGCAATGCCGCCGTGATGATAGGCGATGGAGAAGAATTTTTGAGACAGGCTATATTTGTCGATGGAGAAGAATTTTTGAGACAGGCTGTATATTAAATGTGATATTTCTGAGACAGGCTGTATAATGATGTCCCGTTAGCAATCCGGAACAGCTGACTGATTTGGCGATGGTGGTCAATGTCTAAGTGTGCGCGTTGTAACGCCTATTATGATTTCAAGTCAAGAACTCCCGTGATAAACAATTTCTGTGGAAGATTGTAGCGCTTGGCAGTTAAGTCCAAAGGACGATTTTATGTAAAATCAGCATAGTGCATTTCATGGTAAGCGACCTCACGAACAGATGGGCATTCTGAAACACATTTGTGGTGTTATTGAATTATTGTACGAAATTTCCATTCAGTATATTTTTTTGTACGAGGCGAAATGATCATTAAATCGGAAACATTGTGGGATGAGATATTGGGCGTTATTAAAGCGATAGTTTGGCTGGGTAGATCAATGAAAATTCGCTTCACTAGATAATTCATTAATGTAAATGTTTGGAATATTGAGAACGGTTGGCCGTTTGGGAATTTCATGCTTGGATTACACTGCGGATTTTGCGATGGTGGTGATTACTGTTTTGGCGATATTTACATAAAGTTGGACGAGTGTTGAATTTATACTGTATTTTCTAAACTTCACTGCGTGTATTGAGATTGTGTTTGAGTCATAGGTTAAAGTAGCCGCGTGTTGTTTGATTTCATTTTCACGTTTAATTGACAGGAATGGACATAGTTACATTTCCAGACTTGACTTCATTCTGTGGCAAGCTTCAATTCATTGTGCTAGAGTTTCGACAAGGTTTAAAGTTAAATATCAGCGATTGTGTTTGAAGTTACGATTTCGCCTGATATTGTAGAGGGTGAGTAGATATCCCAGTTTCAGCTCAACGATAGATTTAGGACGTCACACGTATCATAGGAGTATACGGATGAGTAGACATCCCTGTTTTCGCTCAACGATAGATTTGGGATGCTGCGTGTGTGCATAGGTGTTATTTTGTTAGGGTGTGTAGACACTATGTAGGCTCGACGAAAGGATTAGGGTGTCGTCTGTATATAGTCAAGTCTTAAGTTAGGTGTTTTGCGAATTGTCTTGAACGATGGTAGTGTCTGCAGTAGTGTATATAATGCGAAGAGTGTTAGCAAAGTAATATTGATGCCATGTTTCGGCACAATCCTTACTAGCTCGAAGGTGTTTACATAATAGCATGGAACCATTAGTGGCGTAAACGTGAGAGTTGTCCAGCATGGATACTTTGCTAAAGGAGATTGATTATTACCGCGGTTTGACACACATGTTCAGGTTCAATGAACTTTAGGTTTGATTATTTTATTTCTCGACTAATTATTTTATCGTTCAGATGTTCGGTATCTTTGATAGTGTGCGTGTGTTGATACTTAGCTGATTTATGTAGGACTTGTGCTACGAATGCGGTTTAGATTCGTCAGCTGTTAATATATTTTATTTTCAATTTCGTTCTTTCATTTGATATTAGGTGACACTTTGGTCTATCAATAATTTGTAGGTAGTTTATTGGGACAAACATAAGTAGACGAATTTGTAATGGTAGTCGTAATTTTGGGAATGAGAATATTTCCTTAGATTTCCTTTGATCATTTTTTATTTTTTATTTTATCGTGTGGATTTGTAAATTTATTAAACTCAACATAACCATTTATAACCTGAAAGTTGGTTTCATAAGAATATTTTCAAGTGACTCATCACTTTTTCTTTAACTATAGTGTTTAGCATTTCTTCTAAATGTGGGTTGAATTAGTGTTTCCTGCATTTCGCAGTTTTGTTCCTTCAGAACACCGTAACGTAAGATCCTCTCAGGTCGAATTGTTGTTGGTTTCTTCTGAACAGCTGTTTGGGTGATGCATGTTTCAGCATCGGGATTATTCCATAACTTAAGGGTGTCACGAGATGATAATACATGGTGGAACTTTATTTTTAATTATGACTGTTGCTGTTAACTTGTAGTGAACACCATGCTTTCCAGTAATATTTCTCAACCTATCCAAAACAACTGATGATAAATTTAGTTTGATTAAGGGTCCATTTAGCGGGTGTTCCCATATGCGACAGGGTATCAGACTGGTGGATAACCTTAATTAAATGTAAATCTGTAATTCTACTTGTTGAAGGTCAGATTTTCCACGGATCGTGTGGATTAACTCTCAGTTATGGTTTGGATCAAATGGTGCCCGATTTTCAGGTTTTATTTTCGTATTTCTAGTTTTCGCTGTCCACTAATGTGTGATATTTTCTACTTTCCTCTGAAGGAAGTTCTTTGATAAATATAAAAAGACAACATTCACGCTTTGCAATGTGACTACGTTTAAAATGTTAAATAATATTTTTTCTGATGAATGATTTTATAAACATAATGTCTTGCCGTTGATTATTTAATAACATTTAGTAAGCACATTGTGTCTCGTCATTTAAAGTAGTTAGGCTCTCTTCTGAACCCCATCCTTTGGTCAATATCGTGACCGCAATACACCCGCTACGACCCCAAGATTTAAGAGTTCGATATTGCTCTATTGCAGCAGCTTTGGCCGACCAACGATGGAACGGTGAGTTCAAGGGTTCAATATTACGTTCCTTAATGGACTCTGGGTAATATATGCCAGTCGGAGAAAGTTTTGATGGTCGAAGATTTTAGAAGGAGTATGTCATGACATGTGGAAAAGTATCTAGTAGTGAATCACTGTGTGTCTATGAAAGTGACAATACATCCATGTTTTAAGACTGAAACACTGTCATCAATAGCTGGGCATTGGAGGAATTTACGTTAATTGGTTCTATATTTTTCCAAAAAATCTTAAATTTGGAGCAAGGAGCTTGGTAATAATGAGAGTTTTGCGGTGGTCATGTGGTCTTGTTTCAAATATTACTAAAAATTTGGTTCCAATTAATTTTATTATATATATTAGTATTCCATAAATCTGGACTTAGGCTACCTGCCAGGAATTCAAATATCATGATAAAGATTGGGATAAATTTGCCCCAACTCATAAGAAGATTTCCAGTCTAATACTATGCTCAGTGAAGAACTTGATATAAATCGGTACTTAATACATGTCAACAACTGCTAACTAAAGCTATATCGTACTCTACAGATACTACTATAAGCCAGATTTGATAAGGTTGCTACTCTAACCGTGTGCATGGAGTAATAATAACCACAACACACGAGCATACTGCTTACAGGAAGATTCGATAGTTACCAACACACAGATTTCATGAAGAACTGCATTGCCATTGACTTGACTACTTAATTTTTAGAGAACAAATTCCTTTGTGCTGTATTTTGTCGTTTAAAGTTGTGCAAGTCATTGCTAGGGAACGATGTTATAGAAGTAATATTGACATGCATTTGTTTCAGTCCGGACGAGTTGCGCTTCCTTTCGTCGTCGAAGCTGCGATATTGTCCCGTTTGCTTTGAAATATTGTTTTGTGAGCTGTGTGCTCCATTCACTGAAACAGCTATACAGATACAACATGCCGTCGTCAAATGTATTTTATGAGGTAGAAACTTTTCAGTTAGTCCATACGTGTTTTGTATAGAAGATATTATTTTATTCGTAAATTATTCGCAAAATTGGAGTTATATCAAAGTATTACCGGATAATTTTACCTAACAGATACTGTATTTATTCCACATTAATGCGTTCAGTTAACACAAAATTGTAAAGTGTTAATTCAACAAGACATTCATTTAGACTAATTTGGGATTGCAAATTTACTAGTCGCTGGCTTCCTCGATGAGATTAGAATGTGTGAATTGATACAGTATCGTGTCCATCATTGCTTCCAGTCACTAATGCAAATCTCGTCTCGTTCATATTTTCTACACAACCTTCCTTGGTCTACGCCTGTTTTCGTACGACCTCGACGATATTAACTACTGGTGGAACACTGCACTATGTTAACTGCTGTTTACGGATTATTTTGAACATACTTTTGACCAGGATTTCTAATATCTGCAATTTTTGAGGTAAATGAGATATTATTCCTGTAGTCGAAATTATAGATATCTATTTCAACACTGGATTGATTCAACACATGAAAATAAGGGGCTTGTATAGTTATCACATAAGTCAGCTGTTCCATTTTTTGTTATGTGGAATCATGAATGTAATAACATTTTGTGCTGCCGCCCGCTATATCACACAAACCTGGGTATTTTTGTTGTATGCATATTTCCCCCCACCCCTACTTCTTATTCCCAATTGCCGCTACTGTCTTCAATCACGGAGTGGTCGGAACTTTTTCTCCTTTATTTGCGATAAATATTAAAATGCCTTGGGCGGTTTTCAAATTGCACATGCAGTGTATAATATCTACGGATCGGAATAGGACTTATCGATCGTCCGCTTGAAACATCCCTTGAATCGTGAACGGATGAAGATCAATTTATTTTAATATTGCGACCCGGAGGTTTGTGTTTATATATGTGGCTGAGTGCCTCGGCTGCAATCCAGCTTCCGGTCAAAAGACAATCAATCAGTGTGACGGTGGACGGCTACCTGTTCACACCGGGGGCTAGAATGTGATAGTCTATGGCATTATGCAGGCGTGTTTATTATACTGTCGCTGTGTTTCTGTTCACCAGCCAATAAATACAGCTTAATCGAAAATAGAAAACTAGAGCCAGCAAGTGCTCGTCAAACTTTCATTAACTGCTACAACGGATATATATTCTCTTGTGAAGTGTACTGGGAGATGTATAACCAGTTGATGCACCTGACGCTGACTGGAAACACATGAAAAGAGAAAAAAATTGCTACACAGTGGTAAGGTTTTTGATGCTCTCTGAGCGAATTTCCACAGTGAGGTAAGATTGACAGTTTACCTAGAACGCCTACTTAAGTGCGATAATAATAGTTTATTCGAGATTTTGATTCAATACTGCACAATGAAACTTGCACCAAAGGAACAATATTACACATGTATTATAATTACATAGAAGTAAGGTGTGATAGTACAATTAAAAATCATTAAGTATTTGACTATACACTGAAAATGAAAACCTACAACCTGTTTTCCAGTCATTGAACGGGCCAGGGATGGAATGAATGAATCATATATAGACTATTAGTACGATGTCCGATTCGTTGTCTGAACGGTCAGCGTACTGGCCTTCGGTTCAGAGGATCCCGGGTTCAATTCACGGCCGGGTCTGGGATTTTAACCTTCATTGGTAAATTCCAATGGCGCGGGGGCTGTGTGTGTGTGTGTTGTCTTCATCATCATTTCATCCTCACCACGACGCGCAGGTCGCCTACGGCTGTCAAATAAAAAGACCTGCACCTGGCGAGTCGAAGCCGTCCTGGGATATCCCGGTACTAAAAACCATACGACATTTCATTAGTACGATGGGGTCGCCATTCCCAACGTGATTTATTAATGACTGACAGATGCTATGAAATGAGAATGGAGAGTGTTGTTGGAATGAAAGGTGACAGGGAAAACCGGAGTACCCGGAGAAAAACCTGTCCCGCTTCCGCTTTATCCGGTACAAATCTCACATGGAGTAACCGGGATTTGAACCACGGTCGACGAGCTGCCGTCTGAGCCACGGAGGCTCTCTTGATTATACACTAACGCACTAAAAGAGAGTAAAGGGACTCTCAGACTGACGAATGCGCGCGACAAGCGGGTGAATCATACCTCAGTGTCCATGACCTGCTACCCTTCCTCGTAGCACATGCAAAGACTCCGCTACTTGCTGTGGCTCTGTACAAACCTGTTTGCAACGATGAACGACATTTTATGTGTATTTCCACTAATAATGTTGTTAATAATTAAATCGAAATGAAGGAAGGAACTACCTGATAAGACAACACGACTTGTACAAATTGCTTTCTTTAATAATTCCTCATTTCATCCGGCTAAAAACAATAAGAATATGTTTTCTCCACAAAGTGTGAGGGGGGAGCGAGTGTCCCCTGGCCACCCCTCCCCCTTAATCGCCGCTACTGGCTGAGGATATTGGCTAAACAATGTTAAAGATAAGCAAAATCAAGAAAAGGAACACTCCATTGGCCAAGAGAACTGTGCATATTGAACGCAGTGCCGTTTTTATTGCCTTAAACGGAGCCCGAGGAAATGCACGCGGTTGGACTTCTTAACAGATAAATCATCATATGCTACGAATACTTGCAATATTTCTTCTGGTAGGCATGAAATGACAAGTTCCTTACACTCCTGCTAAACTCCGTTCATGGAATCTGTGAAGTGGTATTGAGAAAACAAGCTTCTGCGCAGGAAACACCGCAACTGGTTGGTCCAATGGGTAGTCAGCACGAAAGGACAGATCGGAAGAGGAAGCATCACGCAGGTGCTTACTAGTTGGAATAGAGTAAAGGAAGCATGCGCGGTCTGTCGTGAATTACGTTATGAGCGACCTCACTTCACAGAGTGTGTGAACAGAGTATACTGTAGATGTGACAACTCATCATTACTAAATGGAATACGAACGCCCGTTTTGTCGAGTAGCAAGCACGTGTTCCACTTTGCTTTCTCGCTCATTCCAACATTGTACTTGTAGTAATCCATTTTAAGTTCATATGATAACGTTCAAAACATTTGGGTAAACGGAGAGGCGATGCTATCACCTCATATAATCAATGGTAGGCAGCCACAAAGTGTATGTTCACATTTTGTATATCTGTTCGTGGCGTCGACCTCTGTTAATCTATTGCCACTACTTTCAACAAATGATATGAACCTGCGTGTAAGTGAAATTGCGGAAATGTAGAGTGTTGAATGTGAGGCAAGGAATGTTAAGGACGACACAAACAATTAATTCCCCGGCCAGGGATAGTAATAATTACAATTAAAACCACTTGATCCGGCCGGGAATCGAACCCGGGGCGGCCGGGTGACAGGCGGACGCGCTGCCCCGTACACCGCGTGGGCGGACGTACGTACATATACTCCTATGTATTATTCTCATTCATCGTCATGTAGTATTGTAAAAAGCATGGTATCATTATTAAAAGAGCTGTATATTCTAACGTCTTCAAGTAACTGTTCATAACATATTTCCTCAACCGTCTTATATTCACAGACTATACGGGAGTCTCCCTGATAACACATCTTCTTGTTTGGCCTGCAATAGTAGGTGTGAATAGGATAACAACTGTTCGAAATCCAATTCTATCACCTCAGCTCGCATGATCGTACGTTGAGTGCTTGTATTTCGTTCGAAACCCAGCTCTGCAAAAAATTTATCAAAGAATGGACCCGGGTGCACTTAGAATCATTTAAGGAAACTGATAGAAGAAATGTGTTTATATCTTGTAACCGACACCGCAAATGATGTTCTATTAGGCAACTTTAGCCATCCTTCCGAAGTAAACCTACTCGTTGTGAGTTTTATGAGGTACACTTTAATAATCCTTGAAATGTACGCTAGAATTGCGGAATTTTATATCTTTACTGCAAAGATACTCGTGGATTACTACCTTTGTTTAATGAGCGGTCTCTTTCTAAGTTAAAAATGTTGATGGTCGTACTGTCGTTGTTGGCAGTAGAATACACCTTCAGCTTATAACATTACGTCAAATAGTTTTGGAGGAATAAATATAATTGTTTCCGAATATAACCTTCATTTAAACCTGCAATTAATTAAAAGCTCCTCTCTATTTAGTATCTAGGACGTCATGTGAAATTTTCATTTCGCACGTGAAATAGTTTCAAAAGAAGGAATAATTCTGGATTTTGGAGCTAACCCTCATTTAAACCCTTAGCTGTAGAATGTTTAAAATATAGTTCATTTAACATGTAAGACAACCACCATCTGAAATTATAATGGTTTTTAAATTTCTATTTCTACGTAAAACAATTTTGGAGAAACGTAATTTTTTAGGGGAGGGAATTTTCGGTCCGTACAGGACCTAATATCCAAGACATCCATTGAAGTATCTAATTCTTTCATAGAGAATTTTCACAGGAATGAATATTTTCCTCTTTCCTAAATCCCTTAAGGATTGAATATTCCAAAATGTTTCCTGTTTAACTTCTAGCACATAAAAGGTAACCTCCATGCGTAATTGTAACTTCGCACGTCAAAAGGTCTTGGAGAAATAAATATTTTTACGTTCGGGACAACCACGAGGTTACAGGGATGATGACGAAAATGGTAATATGTTACTTACCTGCTGGAAAACAGTCAGAGATATTGCCATGGTAACCTGTCGGTTCGTTGTCGCTCAGTCGGTCACTCGATGCAGAGCTTGACTCCCACAAGAAATAGCAATTTTCTCCGTCATTTGGAGAGTAAGCAAAATTATGTGCATAACCAAAGTTGTTTATAATGAAGAGACGTTTCACACACAATGCATGGATTTTACAGAAAATTAATAGTATAAGAAATGGGTGACAACTGTTCTGGTTATCGTATAAACCCCCGTCTATTCAGAGATCTTCAAGTCATATGCATATCAAATCCCTTCCCGGTATGAATATACTTTAAATATGACGTTTGGTCGAGATCTATCCAGCCGTTTCGCCGTGATGGTGGGACAAACGGACACGAGAAATAAAACCACTGATGCGGTCTTGAGTTGTCCTAAAACCGCTAAATATCTGAAAAATTGACAAAAATAACGAAATTACAGACAGCGGAAACCCTATATCTTTATTTATATAGACTTTTACTTCGTACGTCAAACTGGTTTCCTTTCTTCTACCACCATACAAGCCCCAAAGTGGTGGAATATCGTTATGCTTATTTTACGTATGTGATATAGAAGAACGACCATGTAGCGTTTTGGGAGGAGTTGTCATAGGTTAAAATGTATCATGTGACACATGTCTGCCCCAGAGGACAATGATTAACGACTGACAGATGAAATGATACTGGAGAGTGTTGCTGGACTGAAAGATTACAAGGAAAACCGGAGCACGCGGAGAAAAATCTGACCCACTTTCGTTTTATCGAGCACAAATCTCACACGTGTGCCATTTCACTCTCATAAAATGATAATTTAATGGACCTAAAATGGACGCAATTGCCAAAATCTAAGTTAAATATGATGCATAAACTCAGTCATCTATATCAATGAGATACAATATATTACGAGATCGAAGTAGAAAAGCTCAAGGTGGCAGTGACTGCGACAAAGAAAGAATTCATAATTGTTAGGACACTACTATTGAAAAAGGCAAAAGTGAAAGAGCAAGCTTGAGAAACGGTCGTGTTAATCTGGAGATACCTAACGGATACAATATTTCAAGACTTGGAAATAAATTAATTTAAGGAAGAAGATCGGCAGAATATAAATACTTAGTGGAGAACGCATAATTACGGAAGCCGTAAATAAATCTGCGACACAAGAAGAAAATTAGAAAGAAGTGCATAGTATACATTGGATTAACAAGACGGCAAGAGATAGCCATTGACACGATTACAAGGAATAAAACCTCAAGGATACGGTGGAATAGGTAAATTAACCCATAAAATAACGACTTTAATACAGATTTCAGATATATTTTGGTAGTCTACAAACGCTATTACGACTAGGGTTAAAACGACAGAATTCACATTGAAGCTAGAATGTTAGAAGGCTATGAATTCCGTATTATGACGCAGCTAACTTCATATACCTCCTCTGCGAACCATGTGACCTTGCCGCGGTGGGGAGGCTTGCGTGTCCCAATGATGCAGATAGCCGAGCCGCAGGTGCAACCATATCGGATGGGTATCTGTTGAGAGACCAGACTAACGAATTGTTCATCGAAAGGGCGGTAGCAGCCTTTCGGTAGTTGCAAGGGCGGCAGTCTGGATGATTGACTGATACGGCCTTGTAATAATACTCAACTTGGCTTAGCTGTGTTGATACTGCTACACGGCTGAAAGCAACGGGAAACTACAGCCGTAACTAACTCCCGAGGACATGCAGCTCTCTCTGTATGAATGATGTACTGATGATGGCTTCCTCCCGGGTAAAATATTCCGGAGGTAAACTAGTCCCCCATTCGGATCTCCGGGTGGGGACTACACGAGAGGGGGCGATCATCAGGAAGATGGATACTGAGCGAGTCGGAGCGTGGAATGTTAGAAGTTTGAATCGTTGTGGTAGGTTAGAGAATCTGAAAAGGGAGATGGATAGGCTAAAGTTCGATGTAGTTGGAATAAGTGAAGTACGTTGGCAGGAAGAACAAGATTTTTGGTCAGGCGACTACCGAATTATCAACACAAAATCAAACAGAGGAAATGCAGGAGTTGGTTTAATAATGAATAAGAAAATAGGGCAGCGGGTAAGCTACTACGACCAGCATAGTGAAAGAATTATTGTCGTCAAGATAGACACCAAACCAATGCCCACCACAATAGTGCAGGTCTATATGCCTACTAGTTCAGCGGATGATGAAGAAATCGAAAGAATATATGAGGAGATAGAAGATTTAATTCAATATGTAAAAGGTGACGAGAATCTAATTGTGATGGGAGACTGGAATGCAGTGGTAGGCCAAAGAAGAGAAGGTAGTTCAGTAGGAGAATTTGGATTGGGACGAAGGAACGAAAGAGGAAGTCGTCTGGTTGAATTCTGCACTGATCATAATTTAGTCCTTGCCAATACTTGGTTCAAACACCACAAACGACGGCTGTATACGTGGACGAGACCTGGAGACACCGGAAGGTATCAAATAGACTTCATTATGATTAGGCAGAGATTCAGAAACCAGGTGTTGGATTGCAAAACTTTCCCAGGAGCAGACGTGGACTCTGACCACAACTTGTTGGTCATGAAATGCCATCTGAAGTTGAAGAAATTGAAGAAAGGAAAGAATGCAAAAAGATGGGATCTAGACAAGTTGAAAGAAAAGAATGTGAGGGATTGTTTCAAGGAACATGTTGCACAAGGACTAAATGAAAAGGCTGAAGGAAACACTATAGAGGAAGAGTGGAGAGTCATGAAAAATTGGAATTGATGACATTCCCTCTGAATTACTGACTGCCTTAGGAGAAACCAGCATGGCAAGGTTATTTCAGTAGGGCTGCTGAAGAAATGTTAGGAAGGAAGAAAAGATCAACTAAGAATCAGTGGATAACTCAGGAGATACTAGACCTGATTGACGAACGACGAAAATACAAGAATGTTAGAAATGAAGAGGGCAGGAAAGAACACAGGCGATTAAAGAATGAAGTGGATAGAAAGTGCAAGGCAGCTAAGGAAGAATGGTTGAAGGAGAAATGCAAGGATGTCGAAGGCTGTATGGTCCTGGGAAAGGTAGATGCTGCATACAGGAAAATCAAGTAAACCTTTGGAGAAAGGAAATCTAGGTGTATGAATATTAAGAGCTCAGATGGAAAACCACTCGTAGGGAAAGAAGACAAAGCAGAAAGATGGCAGGAGCATATCCAACAGTTGTATCAAGGTAAAGATGTAGATAATTTGGTTCTGGAACATGAAGAGGCTGTTGATGCTGATGAAAAGGGAGACCCAATTTTGAGGTCAGAGTTTGACAGAGCTGTGAGTGACCTCAATCGGCACAAGGCACCTGGAATTGATGACATTCCCTCTGAATTACTGACTGCCTTAGGAGAAACCAGCATGGCAAGGTTATTTCATTTAGTCTGCAAGATGTATGAGACAGGAGAAGTCCCATCCGATTTTCAGCAGAATGTTGTTATACCTATTCCCAAGAAAGCCGGTGCTGACAGGTGTGAAAACTACCGCACCATTAGTTTAGTATCTCATGCCTGCAAAATTTTAACACGTATTATTTACAGAAGAATGGAAAAACAAGTTGAAGCTGAGTTGGGAGAAGATCAATTTGGCTTCAGAAGAAATGTAGGAACACGTGAAGCTATCCTGACTTTACGTCTGATCTTAGAGGATCGAATCAAGAAGGACAAGACCACGTACATGGCATTTGTAGATCTAGAAAAGGCATTCGATAATGTTGATTGGACCAAGCTATTTATGATTCTGAAGATGATAGGGATCAGATACCGAGAACGAAGAATTATCTACAATCTGTATAAAAATCAGTCTGCAGTGATAAGAATCGAGGGCTTTGAAAAAGAAGCAGCAATCCAGAAAGGAGTGAGGCAAGGCTGCAGTTTGTCCCCTCTCCTTTTCAATGTTTACATAGAACAGGCAGTAAAGGAAATCAAAGAGCAATTTGGAAAGGGAATCACAGTCCAAGGAGAGGAAATCAAAACCTTGAGATTTGCCGATGATATTGTTATTTTATCTGAGACTGCAGAAGATCTCGAGAAGTTGCTGAATGGTATGGATGAAGTCTTGGGTAAGGAGTACAAGATGAAAATAAATAAGTCCAAAACAAAAGTAATGGAGTGCAGTCGAACGAAGGCAGGTGATGCAGGAAATATTAGATTAGGAAATGAAGTCTTAAAGGAAGTAGATGAATATTGTTACTTGGGTAGTAAAATAACTAACGATGGCAGAAGTAAGGAGGACATAAAATGCAGACTAGCACAAGCAAGGAAGAGCTTTCTTAAGAAAAGAAATTTGCTCACTTCAAACATTGATATCGGAATTAGAAAGATGTTTTTGAAGACTTTTGTGTGGAGCGTGGCATTGTATGGAAGTGAAACATGGACGATAACTAGCTCAGAAAGAAAGAGAATAGAAGCTTTTGAAATGTGGTGTTACAGAAGAATGCTGAAGGTGAGATGGATAGATCGAATCACGAATGAAGAGATACTGAATCGAATTGGTGAGAGGAGATCGATTTGGCTAAATTTGAAGAGACGAAGGGATAGAATGATAGGACACATCTTAAGACACCCAGGACTTGTTCAGTTGGTTTTCGAAGGAGGTGTAGGGGGTAAGAACGGTAGGGGTAGACCCAGATATGAATATGACAAGCAGATTAGAGCAGATGTAGGATGCAATAGTTACGTAGAAATGAAAAGGTTAGCACAGGATAGGGTGGCATGGAGAGCTGCATCAAACCAGTCTATGTACTGATGACTCAAACACACACAACTTCATATATTCATGTTTATTTATATTATATTTGCGCAAGGCATGGCTATGACTTTCTAACAAGACGATGGCGAGATGTCCGGAGGAGGCTGAGCTGAGATGATGTCCCAGAGCATCCCGATAACCAGCGAGATGATGTAATTGCCCAGCCCGAACCACAGATGTCCTAGAGCTTCCAATTCAATCCCGGTGGAGCTGACGGAAAAAGATAAGTCTTATTTCTTAGCGCAGTAAGTTAGATAAATCTTGCAAATTGTAATATAATCGTTAATATTTGATGGCGAATAGATGGTTAAACGTTGTGATCTTCAAATTAGCTCTGATATGTTCGATTCTTGCGAATTAACGTTATACTTGTGTCAGGATACAGGGATAATAGATAGTCATCTGAATAACATAACTAATCCTTGACTAGGAAATGTGAAGTGAACAATACGTAAGTGCCATTGCAGTGATATTTAAGCTTGTGTAGAGGTTATTGTATATGAATTATGAGATCCATATCGGTAGAATAGTTTTTTTCCTGGTTGCTTTACGTCGCACTGACACAGATAGGTCTTATGGCGACGATGGGACAGGGAAGGGCTAGGAGTGGGAAGGAAGCGGCCGTGGCCTTAATTAAGGTACAACCCCAGCATTTGCCTGGTATGAAAATGGGAAACCACGGAAAACCATATTCAGGGCTGCCGACAGTGGGGTTCGAACCTACTATCTCCCGAATACTGGATACTGGCCGCACTTAAGCGACTGCAGCTATCGAGCTCGGTGGTAGAATAGTTAAGGTCATAAGTGAGTGATGGTTAATATCTTGTAGTTGAACAGTACGATATAAAATCACAATAGCATTACTGTATATAGGGATATGAGAGTAATATAAAATGGTAATGAGATTAATTGAGAATAAATGGATTAATCAAGTGAATGAATGATAGACGATTCCAAGCATCAATGTAAGGTTTAGTTAAGAATTATTTAGAAGAGAAAGAAGAGATATGATAACAATATATGAAGAAAATGATGTTGGAATATTAAATGAATATGAGGAAGGATAAATAAATGTGATATGTATTGTTCCTCCGGTAAGGAAAGGAATGATTAATTGTGAAGATAAATAGAAGAGTTTTGACGCAATCCAGGATCAGTAATATACTTGATATATAATCCTTGACAGGTATTCATATTAAACATGAATGAATACAGATGGTGAAATTTATAATAACTTATAATAAGTTATGGAACTAGTAAATCATTGAAATAATTCATTGCAGGGAAAATTGAGTAGGACATTCATTAAAATTAACCTACAGCTCTACCGTAATGTTGAATATTCGTTGAAGAAGTACATGGCACTCACTGAATTCTATGAACAAGTAGTATAATTTCTTCATATATAAATCCAGCAGATAAAATAAATGATAGACTCTTCATGAATAATATTCTACGCCTAGTTTAGTAAATGACACTAGATAATGTGAATTCAATTAGTTATCTGACAACACGTTTCATCACACACATTTACGTGATTAAACTAATTTGTAAGATTAATAAGATGAATGATATATTTGAGCTGACGAGTGATGTTAAATATTAACGTAGATATTAGCGCATGTTATGTCTCACCTGATACTTATCTTTTATGTGATGCATCCTAAAGCATAATCCCAGAACAAAGAAAATCTAAAGCTCATCCTAAATAAATAAATAAATAAATATATATACTGGAGCGTTTGGAAGCACAAGTCGAACATCAAATAGGTGAATACCAAGGAGGGTTCAGAAAAGGTCGCTCAACAGCTGAACAGATCCAAAATCTCAAAACGATCATCAGATATTGTACACTAAGGTCCAAGCAATATGTGTCTGTCTTTGTGGACTTCAAGAAAGCGTACGACTCCATTGACTGGGAAGTCCTGCTAAACATCTTAAATGAATTTGGAGTTGATTTGAAACTGCTGGCATTAATTAGAGCCACCCTGACCGATACAAAATCCAAGGTGAAGTTCCACGGATGTCTCTCGCATTCCTTTGACATCAAAACAGGAGTCCGACGAGGTGATGGGCTATCCCCCATACTCTTCAACTGTGTTCTTGAAAAGATCATCAGAACCTGGCGCGTGAGATTACAGGAAACCAACTACAGTCCATTGAGAATAGGAACCAAATCCAAGGGGATCGCAACAGACTGCGTAGCATTTGCTGATGATATTGCCGTTCTCTCAAACGACATAGAAACCGCTAGAGTTCAAGTTGAAATTTTAAAGGAAATTGCCGAACAAACTGGTTTGCAGATATCGTTTGAGGAAACAGAAGTAATGACTAACATCAAAGGGGCTCCACCAAAACTCCATACAAAATACGGGGACATCACCCGAGTAGACAAATTCAAATACCTGGGTGAGATCATCATGAAAAATGGACTGGACAAAGAAGCACTTCAGGAGCGAGTACGCAAACTGGAAATAGCCTACCAAACATCCCGCACAATCTACAACAAAAAATGCCTTTCCCAAAACACCAAGATACGTCACTATGAAACAGTTCTGAAGCCAGTAGTTCTATATGCAGCCGAAATCCTGTCTCTAAATGCCAACAAAGGACTCCTTGAAGAACTGGAGAAAAGAGAACGCAAAATTGTGAGAGGAATCTTGGGATAAAAGTACAGAAATGGAATCAAAAGAGATCCAACAAGGAAATCTACAGCAAAATAGAGAAAATTACCGACACAATCAGAACATTACGGGCACGATTTTACGGTCATCTGAAAAGAATGGACGGAAGAAAGTTAACTAAAGAAATCTTTCACTTTTTTTATTCAAACCCCAAAAACCACAATTCCCTGGTTTAGAAATACCACAGAAGACCTGCAAATGCTACAGATTTCAGCTGAAGACGCCCTTAACAGAGATCTCTTCCGCAAGAAAATATTGACGAACGGGCTAAACCGAGACGAGAAACCGAAGAGAAGACACGGTGCCCCTTGGACAGAGGAGCGTAAGCAGGCCCACTCACAAAGAATGAGAGAAATTTGGGCTCTAAAGAAGGCCAAGTTCAGTGTCAAATGCAACAAGACTTAACGTGGTCCTTGATGGCCCCGGCGAATTATATATATATATACATGGTTATAAGAAGAGTAAAAGACTTTGCTGAGATATAATTCCCGAGACGATTTGTAAATAATTTTAGAAACTTTGATTGGAGTTTAGGAACATTTTCTTTTGTATAGATAATTAATTATGAGAAGATGATGTGTGATTTCATTTCAATAATTTGAGTTTCAACACTGTAATGGAGGTTTAATTATTTTTTCTTTTCAGTCAAAACTATAATCCTGACATTTCTCGGACATCGCATATATATCCAATATCCAATTAGATTGTGCACAATATTATTGATATTTACGAATTATTTCCAAAAAGATCCTAAAATTTAATCTCCACGTTTATTGTAAACATTACCAAAAGCACTCTTTTCCAGCAGATAACATGGCGACTACCAGTCAGAAAACTTTTGTTACTAACGCTAATTCACCTCGCTAACGGCATACAGATTTCTTCCGTACTCCGTTTGACAGTTAACGCTTGATGGTCATTAAAGCAGTGTAGTTCAACGAGACGGCCTAGCTGCTACAGTTCCTGTTACTACTGTCAACGTGACTGCCTGTGGTAGCAGTCTTACAGTTACTCTTAACGAACTCGCAAAGGATTCATCCAATTTTTGAACCAACTTTTGTACGAACAAAGTACGCATACCAACACTCGATTTGTGTAGTTTGAAGTGTTTCCAGTGATGTCAGATTTAAAAGTGGTTAGTAGAAACTTTACAGTCACCCGTGTAATTCTCACTAAATTCTCAACAAATTTTGACTGAATATTGTGCGCTAGAGGAAATATGGCTCCTGGGTTATGAATAGTTATCAATTGGAAGCAATAAGAAAACAAGGCATTTGCAAATAAATTCAAGAAATAGTCATCATAAACACACTACATATTTTTATTAAATTTCTTGTAGATATTTTGCACACAATGCGATCTTAATCCACTGATAGTTTAACATTCTTTCAGGTAAGTAGCCCAAATAGTCGCACTAGTGGATTAGAACAGTTTATCAAAGCATCGATTCACTGATAATTACTTCGATCAACATTTGCAGACTATGGCACTGTGTTCACAAAAAAACATTCTTCTTGCGTTCTACGCACACTATTTTTGGTTGGACGCAGCGTGTCCTTGCTCCCACAACAGTAAGATGTTTCTACAGTCCTTTCAGGCTCATGTCATAAATTAATGAGTAAATAGAAATTATTTTTCATCAAACAGAGTCAAATATTTCTGGAAAGATTTTCATTTCTAGAGACAATACTTAACACCTGGAGTTCACATGCCGGGTCTCTCAGACCCATGTCATGCATCAAAGAGTTAAAAATAAAACATTCAATAACAGATTAAAACTGAAGGTTATGTTTTTGTTTGGATCATCAGTCCATGGACAGGGTTGAGGGAGCTCTCGAAGCCACCGTGTCTTGTGCTGAATGTTTCATTTCTATGCCACTGCTACATCCTACATTTGTACTAATTATAATCTCTTCGTTCGTGATTCAATCTCCCTATCTCACCTTCAGCAATTTCTAATACCACATTTCGAAAATGTCCATTCTCATTCTACGTATCGTCAATATTTTATGGAGTAATGGATTGTATGCGTTAAGAAGATGAATGAATAGCATAGTGTGTTCCTTTCCGTATTTCCTTGAATGAATAGAGCGACTGTGTTAGACAAAATGTTCCTCAAATGTCAAAAACAGATGTAAGGGAGATTACAGCATAGTAATTTTAGTATGAATCATAAAATGCGAACCGAAGTATTATTGTAATATTATAAAATAAGATTTGTTTTTATGACAATGAATGAAAAAAGACATCACAGAAGGTTGCTTTAAGAACAGCTCTGGTACATGTTGAGAAGGAATTGATGAGATTATAAAGGATTTTAAGATATTGTAAGGTGTTAAAGAGCTCAATAACCAATTAAACAACGTTAGTATACGAAAGGCGAGTGTCGTAAAGAAAATTGAGAATTTAAAATATATTTGGCACTGTACTAATCTAATGTGTACGAGTTTCAGGGTGGAAGAACAACGAGACTGATTATTATTATGATGATGAATTCAATCAAGGCGGAAATGTGGGCCTAAGTCAAGACTGGTATCTTGATGTGTCCGAGTTCTGATGGAATAACGGCAATGATATGGAAATGAATGTCCATGACTACCGCAACCAAAAGGATGGGATGAACACCAGATTCGTCAAATGATAAGTACCCAGCATTGTCTTCCTTTATTCCATCTGTAGAGAGCTTATAGTAGTATTAGATTTGTCATCACATGATGCAGGTGACCTAAAGAGTATACAGCTTGAGTAACCTAACGTGACTGTCATTGTGTATTTGTCAGAGAGTAATAACCCGATCATTGGTAAGAGTAACATTTCGGTTTATCGTGAATGTCAGGTGATAAAGGCATGCACGTGTTGTAATATTTTGAGGAATTTCCTGATACTCTCTGAATGATTGTAAGAGTCTATTCGTAAATAAGGTAATATTGAGTACTGCGTACGTAATTCTAGTGAGTGATTATACGTAACTAATGTCAATGTCGAGATCCTCTATAGAATGACTTGTGCAGCATAATAATTTAGTGAAGTGCGAGTATGCTGTCAATTATGTGATGATTTTATACGCGAATAGTTGATGTTCTTCGGGTACATGCGCTTGTGTATTTAGAATGATGATGTAGGCATGGTGCACATTTTGAGATGAGATATGGTAGATGTTAGGGTCGTCGAGTATATTATGATGAGGTAATGTGATTATTATGATAATGTGGTTTGTTGAGATTGACACTACGGTAATGTAGTGAGTCTTCGAGAATGTCAATGAACCTAGAGTGGTAATGGTTAAAATGATATGTTCATCGGAGAGGCAAGCGATATAATGTGATGATAGAATTTTCAAAAGGTATCACGGAGATATTAAATTTTGAGCGTGTGGAAACCATCGTAATACGAATTTATGGCACGGCATGAAGGTAAGACGAGGTATTCAGGAATTAATTTGAGAGGATCTTCGATAAATGACACGAATAAACCGTGAAATGTGTTGTTTAAGAGGTTAATGTCACCTATTGCAGTATGTTAGCATTCAGAGTAGTTGCATGTTGTAGTTAATTTTGTGCAGTAGTGTTATTTACAGGAGATCTTGGAGGAGAGCAGATACAGTGTGGACATCCCGATATTACCGTTTACATTGAATACGCCGTAGTTAGATATCATCGATTTTAGGTACGGCGATGCTGAATGTTCCAGATGGGTGCTGTCATCACCATGATTGGTTTACTTATTGAATTAATTTGGTCACTTTGGCTGATTAACTGGTGTTTATATTTTATGCAACGTCAGGAAGACTAAATCTTTGGGATATTCAAGTTATATGTTAGATAGTTAGGTAGTTAAATGATCAAAACTGATATAATATGGGAAGGCAGACTGTGGGCTTATATTTCACTCAGATGAATGAACAAAGTGAATGATACCTTATGATTGGCAGATTTTTGGAGAACTATTAATAATTCATTATTTTGTGGACAAAAATTTTAGAAATATTGTGATGAATTATTTATGAATTTTAGGAAGTTAATGTCAGATAATGTTTATAATGTTAGTGGAAACCAACAAAGATTAATCAGTGTGATTTTTTATTATTCTCCATCATGTTGTCTAGTCAATGACTATTATTATTATTATTATTATTATTATTATTATTATTATTATTATTATTATTATTATTATATATTTTTTTCATGAATAATTAATTAAAGTGGAATATCCTTCCAAAATTTTATTGCGATCTTCTCATTTCAAATTATAATTTAATAGCCTTATGCAGTTAGGCAGGGCGTAGAAGTTACTCTGTGTTTTGAGCCTGACGTTGGAAAAGATATAACCGGTACTCGCCGAATGACCATGCCCATGAGTGGAATTTCTTGCGAACAGTTGACACTAGCCGAGGTCTAATTGAAAACAAAACATGTCATTTCGAACTACTCACATCCACGTACGGTTATAATATGAATATTGAAAAACAGGAGGGAACGAGCTACTGCCTCGCTTCACTATTTTCTGAATTTCTGCCAATTTTTTTAATTCATCGATTTTTATCACTGCAGGGTGATTTTTGTAAGTATTGTACGTACTTCTTCCTCGTTATCTGATTCCGATAACGTTCAAACTCTCAAAAAGCTTGATCCAATTAGCATTATCAAATACCTTTTCTATACCTACGAATGCCATGTTCATGACTTGTCTTTATTAATTCGATTCTCTAAGACGGGATAACGACTGTTCTGTGACAGTGAGGAATTACTGTCAGGCACTGTAGGAAGCCTACACAAAGCAATATCACATTATTAGCGAAAGGAGATTTGCTGTTCATTATAATAAGCTGATATACCTCTGAAACAGCGTAATGGAGAGCCATCAATGACATGTCCCATATGATTAACTTAGCTTGCCTCATTTCCTCTTCATAATCTGATAACATCCTAAACGCTACACTTAGAGGTCTGTAAAATTAGTCATTACTTTCTTCTTCCTGTGACTTTACTCTACTCAGTTCATCATTATGCAGACATATCGTTTTAGCTTCAATTGTTTGTCTTGTTTTTACTATAAATTTTATCTTTGTTTAGCCAACTCCTTTTCATCTTCTTCGTGTAAATTTAGTAGGTACGTTGGATGGTCAGCTCATCTGCAATTTTTTGATTTAAGACAGTAAATTCATACAACCTTTGACGATCAAAGATTATTTTAAAGTGAGTCCTCGTGGCTTCATGGACGTAATGTACTGCCGAGGGATTTCTGATGAAGATGGCAGATGTTGGAAAAAGCTATGGCGTTTACTTCAGAACCGATAATGATCTACATGTGATGAACATTAGGACGGGAGTCGGGAACAGGCTAAATATAAAATCTTTCTGTCCTGGCAACAAAGTATTAGTTTTAAACTGCCGTAAATACTAATGTTTAAGATATAATAATAAACACATAAGTTATATACAGTGTGTGACATAATGATTAGATATTTTCTATAGTAGTTATCTATATGTACGGACGTGTAGCTGATATTACTGACTCCAGAGCTGCAAGCTACAATGAAAAGGAAAACAATTTGCGACCTAAAATATATTTCCCCGGAGAAAATATTCTCTTTCTAATTTACTCGTTGAAGTTTCCTTTAAGGGCGCACAAATGGATAGGGTGTCGCCTACAGAAATACTTAAATGCAGAGATTTCTAACATATCGAATTATTGATATTCGCTAATATCGCTCTCTACACTGCGCAAGTAATCAGCCAATAGGAGTGAGTTCGGTCTGATTCCAGTAGATGATGTTAATTTTGCAATGAGAGCAACTTCCCCGCACTGAGTGAGAAGCATTACCGATTGTCTACTATTACTTTTCGCTTTCTAAACGCGAAACTTTAAATCAGACTGGAGGACTTGGTTCAATTTTATGCTAATAGATGGCATTCATGTTATTTCGCGCAATAAAATGACTATCTCATATCTATGAATGAGAGGCATTTTATCTAGAAAGAGCCAAGTATACCAAATTACATCTGACAGGAATAATATCTCTGCCATGGAAAAACTTATAACGAAGCATCCAGGATAAATATTTGTCGAGATGTCATTCCTCAAATTCAGCGGAAGGTGTTCTGTCTCGTGTTTATCGATGGGGATAATGTATCTTCATGCATATGAATGGATAAAAGTGATACTTTCACTTCACTGATGGATAGTATTTTTCACTAAACAGGTGTAGTCTGATGGTTATCATCGTAATTTTGTAGTAACACATATCTGGTACCATTCTCAGTCTCTCAAACGTACCCATTTTCTCAATTTATCTGTAGAAGGCAACAGAAATCAGGATGTTCGCAATTCGAAGACATGCCGATAGATGTCGCTGTGTGCGAATATGACACAATCACCTCGTTGAAAGGAAGTACAAAAGTAGTGGTCATAAACTGAATAATGGCTACCACAAAGTTCGGTTGTCTCACCTGCTTATTTTAATGTGTACACCCATCTCACTGTTTAGCGTACCACTTTTTCTGAAGTGGAGGATATTCTCACACAAGACCTTGCAGAAAAGCGAAGTAACTGCCTTTCACATGGAAAACAGGCTTGCAAACTACTTCCCAAGGTTCTTTTTAGAGATAAGGCATTACAGTACAATGCCACCCCAAAACATCTGGAGATAATTCTGAATAGATCTGTAACATACAGAGCACATCTACATAACTCTGCTGCAAAACTGAAGAGCTGTTATAACCTCCTTCAACGCTTAGCCGGAACAAAATGAGGTGCTGACACCAACACATTGAGAACAATTGCTCTAGCTCTCACCTTTCCTTCTGCTGAACATTACTGCCACACTCACCTTGTAGATGTTCAGCTTCACCAAAGCATGCGAATCATAAGTGGTACATTGGTTCCTACTGCAATCCAGTGATTTCCAGTGCTGAGTAACATTCTGTTCCTCCGACGATCAGAAGACAGAAAAATCCTGTTCAACTATGGTCAAGAATGTTCAAGAGCATAGTACTCCCAATAAATGCAGACGTGAGTCAACTAGGAACATCTAGATTGAAGTCGGTGAAAGAGGCATATAAAACTGCCTTGAAACTGATAAACAATCACTTCAATCCCGGAGACAACTGGCGGAATGAGTGGACAATCAATCAATCACTACTGATCTGCATTTAGGGCAGTCGCCCAGGTGGCAGATTCCCTATCTGTTGTTTTCCTAGCCTTTTCTTAAATGATCACGAAGAAATTGAAAAATTATTGAACATTTCCTTTGGTAAGTTATTCCAATCCCTAACTCCCCTTCCTATAAACGAATATTTGCCCCAATTTGTCCTCTTGAATTCCAACTTTATCTTCATATTGTGATCTTTCCTACTTTTAAAGTCACCACTCAAACTTATTCGTCTACTGCTCTCTACTGATCTACATCTTGTATACCACTAGGCATCGAGAAAGTTGTGAATTCAAGCGTACAACTTAGTGTCTTCAATCTGCCTAGGTGTGTCTGGAGTAGGCTCAACGGTATCAGATGCGGTTTGGGAAGAATCGCTTCTGTTCTTCATAAGTGAGGTTGGACAGATAGCCCTACGACTGTGCTATAATTCCACAAAAAATGGAACAAATAGTGTTCGATTGTCCCCTCCGTGCCTTCCCTGGAAGACTGAAGGACCTGAACTCAGCTACTGCTGAAATGGTGGATTGAATCAAGAGTTTAGATATACGAATGTAATCTTTCAGTTGTGTGAGGCCATTTTTGTTGATGTACCTATGGTTCTGTAGTATTTTCTTATGCTGCACTGAAACATGCGCTAAATAAGGAAATAATTGTATTTTCTTAAACAGGAGTGATAACAACAACTCATAATATATACTCATTTCAGCTGATGAAACATTCTCTTTTCATCAATGTCGCTGCGAAAGACATACAAAATAGGGATTGTTCATATTTCTTCGCGATTAAATATTCAGGCAATAAAGGATAAACCGTACTACATGTAGTTATTGGGGGACTACTAAACTCAAATCCTTTGGTTTAAGCCATATAACGTTCAGGAATCTATTACCAGTTTTAAACGCGGTACCAAACCATTGGACGTTTCAATAGGAAGTGCTGAGAGAATAAACAAGTTTGACTCAGTGCACCAATTGACTACAGAGGAACTCTCAGCAAGTTGTGTAATGGATCTGCCGTATTGCAATTTATACTCAGCCATCACAAGTAAAATTAGCATTACGTCACACCGGCACAGATAGGTCTCATGGTGACGGCGGAGTAGGAAAGGATTTGGAGTATGAAGGAAGGACTGTGGCCTTGATCAAGGTACAGTCCCAGCATTTGCTTGATGTGAAAATGGTAAAACAAGAAAAATCATCTTCAGGACACAGCCATCACAGACGCTTACTCACTTTAATTATTTGTAAATACAACGTTTTGGTGTAGACTTTTTCAGAGGCGCTGGGGATTCCCCAAATTTATTCCAAATAATTGCATACATTTCGTAGAATTCTGTCACTGTAGGTTTGAGCTGTTGTGGCTCATCCTTATTTGGTGAGAGGCTAACGTTTCGCAGTCGATTCAGTTGGCTTTTTGTAGGCTGATTGATCTTCTGAGCCCCAACCCGGTTTGTCGTCGGCACTTTAGGGGTAAACCACAGGGCCGCGAACTCGTACCCCGTCGACCACCCCTGTCATGAGTACATCATAGTGAAGTTATTGTCTAAATGAATTGTTTACTAAGAAGAATTTATATGTAAAGACTGAGGGTCGTGGCCGTTGTGTATGCGTATTTGTCTGAGATAAACGTTGGCCTCTTAAACTAGAGAAAATTCATCTCGTACTCCCCTAGTGGTAGCAATTTTCTCGTTGTGCCCCGTAGAAGTCAGGAGTAATTATGTTTGAGGGTTGAACAGTGAAGTGAATGTGCTCTCCTCTAGGAAAGTACACTGACTGAGCAAATGTCATGGGAAAGCGGAGCACTGATGCGCACCACACGCCCCCTGTGCCAGCGGCGGTTGTATAGGAGACCTGTGCATGTGACAGGTGAAACATGGAACGTCGTCGTGAGCTGACACCGTTCGAACGGGGTATGGTGGTCGGTGCCCGACGGATGGGAAGTGCGATTTCGGAAGTGGTGCGGGAATTCGGCTTCACACGATCAACCGTGTCCAGGGTGAATCGTGAATGGTTGAATGCGGGTGACAACAGACGAACGACCGGCCGTCCAGCCACCCTCGATGACCGTGACCGGCGACATCTGAGACGGATTGTCAATAGTGACAGACGGGCAACCGTACAACAAATCACGGCTCAATTCAACACAGGCCGTGGTAGACACGTCTCCCATTGGATAATCCGTAGGAACATTGGTTCTATGGGGTATGGGACCCGGCGCCGCACACGGATGCCACTGTTAACCCAACGTCATCGGGCACAACGACGTGCATTTGTCGCCAGTCACCAGGGATGGACACAGGAACAATGGCGTAACGTGATATGGTCGGACGAATCACGATTTCAAATGCACCATGCCGATGGGAGGCACCATGTATGGTGCAGACTACATGAAGCGATGGATCCCGCCTGCCTCGAAGGTGTGGTCCAGGGCGCTGGTGTCTCTGTTATGGTCTGGGGTGCTTTTTCCTGGTATGAAATGGGCCCCCTAGTTGTTCTGGAAGAGACTTTGAATGGTACGCGGTATGTTGAGCTGCTCGGAGACCACCTCCACCCATTTTTGGCCTTCCAGCGCCCAGACGGTTCTGCGGTGTTTCAAGATGATAACGCGCCGCCTCATCGCTCCCACGTCTCCCGGGAATGGTTTAAGAACATGCAGCGGAGGTCCAACGACTGCCATGGCCACCCAGGAGCCCCGATATGAACCCTATCGGGCATATCTGGAATGTCCTGGAACGCAGGCTCCGTGCCATGGATCCTGCACCCACGAACAGACCAGCATTGGCGGGCGTTCTGCAAACGATTTGGTGTTAGCTGCGTCCAGAGGACTACCAGGGACTTGTCGACTCACTTCCACGGCGTCTCACTGCAGTTCGCAGGGCCAGAGGAGGGCCCACACGCTATTAGGTGACTATCCCATGACATTTGCTAAGTCATTGTACTACGGAGCACTACAGCCCGAAGTACCACGGTCAACAGTACAATTACAAACACAAGCAAAGGCACAAGAAGTGTCTCCACTGTGTATAGGTAACGGGACATGCAGTAAATTCCATGCGTGCAACTACAAGAAGGCTGGTGATAGCTAATTCCTATGTTCAGTAATATCAACTTAAATTCCCAAAATCTCATGTTCACTGTGCAACTATAATTTACCTCGGACTTATGACAGATAGACATGCCATTGATTCTTCACAACATATCATTTAATGACAAAGAGATTCAAGTGACAGTTATTTTGGATTAGAATTTTTCAACAGAAGTATACATGAATCGCGTTCCGTTAAAATTAGTTACCTCATTCTACATTTCAATATACTGTATTTAGTTGCTTAAACGATAGGTAGGACATAGTTTTGTTTCTCTACTTATGTGCACACAATTCCTGCAGATAGGTGACAAAATACACACAAGGCTTCTACTACGTGTCATAAGAGGTGGATGAAGGGACGACCTCATAGGCACACAGATAAAGAGAGTAGGTTGGTGGCCATCTGGCCCCCACCTGATCCTGGTAAATTGTCCACTTACTTGTGCCAGGTTCCTCAATTTTATCTTCCCTCTCCGAAATTCCATGGCACATTATTGTTTTTTTCCGATATTGACGGTATTAGGTTTGCGTCCTTCGTAGACCATCTCTTTCTTTTGCCGGTATCTTCATTCTTGGAAGTGTCGTACCTCTTCAATTTGCCCCTCTGATGAGCGTTAAGAGAGGATGATTGCCCAGTATACTTCAGCCCAGAAGAACAATCACCACTGCAACCTCTACTACCGTCCATCTATCTCATCAGTTACAGATGCATGTTAAATACTGATGATTTTTTGCTCGTAAATAAGAGTTAGTAGCAGTATCAGAGCTGTCACAACTTTACGGTCCTGCCTGACATGATAATTAAATCAATGTAATTGACATGGGATTATGCATGGTCACGGACACCAATATACAATATTTACCCTACATGTCACGTGTTGACACAAAATGTTATAAAAATAGCTGTCGAAATAAAATAAATTGTATTATATGCTTATTCTTGTGATCATATTTCATCCTGAACCATGTACAGAGCTATTAGGTCTTCGTCATGTGCACCCTGCAACATAAATAACAGAATGATGTACTAGTTGTGTTTGAAACACGTTATTAAGTTGTTACATATAACTGTGGCTTGGTTATAAAAGGGCCCATGTAAAAAAAATCCCTTTTTCTAGCTATGAATCTTTGTTTATAATTTTCCAACTATTGTTTTCAAAAGATAACTTTAAATAAGTATACACTTTCTTGGTGGAAGTCAACTGATTAATTACTTTTTCTACCAAATTAAAAAACCTCCATGGTTCATGTTTGTGGGTTACTGTAGTCACGTCCTAGTTCGTGAACCATGGGCAACGGCTGAGTGGCCTAGTAAGTGGTCCTGAGAGTCTGGATACCAGTTGCTATGGAATGGGAGTGGGCATCTCGGACATATACTGAGTCGTGGCCCTCCTTGTGCTCAGGCGGCTAGGACTACACAATTCACCGGTGGTCCATAACCCGTTAGAGGAGAGATCCTCACTTGGACTATGTGCAAGTAGGGCAGCATCCTGCTTCATGAATTTACCGAGCTCAGAACACTTTAAGCAAGCCTCGGACCTATGGGAGTAATGGAGTCCCACTCCCATTTGACAGGCGAGGGACTCCTTGGAAACAACTTGGCGAACGAAATGGAATTCGATGGGGAGCTATCAATATTAATGGGGCTTATGGAAGAAAGAAGGTAGAACTTGCTGAGTCAGCAAAGAGGATGCATCTGGATGTGCTAGGAGAAGTGATATTCGGGTAAGGGGAGATAAGGAGGAAGAGATAGGAGATTATAAAGTGTACTTGACGGATGTTAGAAAGGGAAGGGCAGAGTCTGGGGTAGGGCTCTTTATCAGGAATACCATTGCACGCAACATAGTTTCTGTTAGGCACGTAAGTGAGCGAAAATATGGGTAGATTTGTCAGTGGGAGGAATTAGGACAAGAATTGTGTCTGTGTATTCACCATGTGAGGGTACAGATGAGGATGAAGTTGACAAGTTTTATGAAGCATTGAGCGACATCGTCGTCAGGGTCAACAGCAAGGATAGAATAGTGCTAATGGGCGATTTCAATGCGAGAGTTGGGAATAGAACCGAAGGATACGAAAAGGTGATTGGTAAATGTGGGGAAGATATGGAAGCTAATGGGAATGGGAAGCGTTTGCTTGACTTCTGTGCTAGTATGGGTTTAGCTGTTACGAATACATTCTTCAAGCATAAGGCTATTCACCGCTACACATGGGAGGCTAGGGGTACCAGGTCCATAATAGACTATATCTTAACAGACTTTGAATTCAGGAAATCTGTTAGGAATGTACGAGTTTTTCGGGGATTTTTCGATGATACAGACCATTATCTGATCTGTAGTGAACTAAGTATCTCTACGCCTAGGGTAGAGAAAGTGAAATCTGTCTGCAAACGAATAAGGGTAGAAAATCTCCAGGACGAGGAAATTAGACAGAAGTACATGGATATGATTAGTGAGAAGTTTCGAACAGTAGACAGTAAGCAGGTTCAGGATATAGAAAGTGAATGGGTGGCATACAGGGATGCCGTAGTAGAAACAGCAAGGGAATGCCTAGGAACAACTGTGTGTAAAGATGGGAAAAGGCGAACATCTTGGTGGAATGATGAAGTGAGAGCAGCCTGTAAACGTAAAAAGAAGGCTTATCAGAAATGGCTCCAAACAAGGGCCGAGGCAGACAGGGATTTGTACGTAGATGAAAGAAACAGAGCGAAACAAATAGTTGTTGAATCCAAAAAGAAGTCATGGGAAGATTTTGGTAATAACCTGGAAAGGCTAGGTCAAGCAGCAGGGAAACCTTTCTGGACAGTAATAAAGAATCTTAGGAAGGGAGGGAAAAAGGAAATGAACAGTGTTTTGAGTAATTCAGGTGAACTCATAACAGATCCCAGGGAATCACTGGAGAGGTGGAGGGAATATTTTGAACATCTTCTCAATGTAAAAGGAAATCATCATGGTGGTGTTGCAAACAGTCAAGCTCATGGGGAGGAGGAAAATGATGTTGGTGAAATTATGCTTGAGGAAGTGGAAAGGATAGTAAATAAACTGCATTGTCATAAGGCAGCAGGAATAGATGAAATTAGACCTGAAATGGTGAAGTATAGTGGGAAGGCAGGGATGAAATGGCTTCATAGATTTGTCAAATTAGCGTGGAGTGTTGGTAAGGTACCTTCAGATTGGACAAAAGCAGTAATTGCACCTATCTATAAGCAAGGGAACAGGAAGGATTGCAACAACTATCGAGGTATCTCATTGATTAGTATACCAGGCAAAGTATTCACAGGCATCTTGGAAGAGAGGGTGCGATCAGTCGTTGAGAGGAAGTTGGATGAAAACCAGTGTGGTTTCAGACCACAGAGAGGCTGTCAGGATCAGATTTTCAGTTTGCGCCAGGTAATTGAAAAATGCTACGAGAGGAATAGGCAGTTGTGTTTATGTTTCGTAGATCTAGAGAAAGCATATGACAGGGTACCGAGGGAAAAGATGTTCGCTATACTGGGGGACTATGGAATTAAAGGTAGATTATTAAAATCAATCAAAGGCATTTATGTTGACAATTGGGCTTCAGTGAGAATTGATGGTAGAATGAGTTCTTGGTTCAGGGTACTTACAGGAGTTAGACAAGGCTGTAATCTTTCACCTTTGCTGTTTGTAGTTTACATGGATCATATGCTGAAAGGTATAAAATGGCAGTGAGGGATTCAGTTAGGTGGAAATGTAGTAAGCAGCCTGGCCTATGCTGACGACTTGGTCTTAATGGCAGACTGTGCCGAAAGCCTGCAGTCTAACATCTTGGAACTTGAAAATAGGTGCAATGAGTATGGTATGAAAATTAGCCTCTCGAAGACTAAATTGATGTCAGTAGGTAAGAAATCCAACAGAATTGAATGTCAGATTGGTGATACAAAGCTAGAACAGGTCGATAATTTCAAGTATTTAGGTTGTGTGTTTTCCCAGGATGGTAATATAGTAAGTGAGATTGAATCAAGGTGTAGTAAAGCTAATGCAGTGAGCTCGCAGTTGCGATCAGCAGTATTCTGTAAGAAGGAAGTCAGCTCCCAGACGAAACTATCTTTACATCGGTCTGTTTTCAGACCAACTTTGCTTTATGGGAGCGAAAGCTGGGTGGACTCAGTATATCTTATTCATAAGTTAGAAGTAACAGACATGAAAGTAGCAAGAATGATTGCTGGTACAAACAGGTGGGAACAATGGCAGGAGGGAACTCGGAATGAGGAGATAAAGGCTAATTTAGGAATGAACTCGATGGATGAAGCTGTACGCATAAACCGGCTTCGGTGGTGGGGTCATGTGAGGCGAATGGAGGAGGATAGGTTACCTAGGAGAATAATGGACTCTGTTATGGAGGGTAAGAGAAGTAGAAGGAGACCAAGACGACGATGGTTAGACTCTGTTTCTAACGATTTAAAGATAAGAGGTATAGAACTAAATGAAGCCACAACATTAGTTGCAAATCGAGGATTGTGGCGACGTTTAGTAAATTCTCAGAGGCTTGCAGACTGAACGCTGAAAGGCATAACAGTCTATAATGATAATGTATGTATGTATGTATGTAAAAAACCTCCCAGGCCTCTAATCTTTCTCGGTAATCTAACAATTGCAAATGATTATTTAATTCAACTTCAACTGTTCGTTTAATATTTATTAAAGACATTGGCCCTTTTAATATATTGTAAGCCTGGGAAAACTCGATTTTGTCTGTTATTATCTCAATTTCGATTTTTAAAAGTACATTGGCCCTTTCAGAACCAAGCCAGAGATGTATCCCGATAAATTTATTCAAATTTTCCAAGGTAAGGGTATGGTCTTAACTTTGTTACATCTACGTATTTATACAAGAAAAAAACAAACAAACCTCCGACAAGGAACTTACTTGAGTTACAGGTGAAATTACTTTTCCTTCAAAATTCATGAGAGTCACGGAACAGTAACTTATTTTCCGTCTCCACACCTTTAGCCTTAAGCTTATAGAATATTCCACTCCACAGGCTGCCAAAATTCTTAGAATTTGTCAAGTATAACGAATCATTGCTAATTATGCAACAGCATAATAATTCTGACATCAGACCCAGTGATCCATGCGCAGCTAGAAGACATTTCCTGCACTGTGCCCTACCCGTTACTCTCTCCCACTAGTTGTTCCCAATGACGATCTGTCTCTGATCTTCGTGTAGTCCCTCACTTCACCTTTCTTTCCGACTGCCCAGTGGTCTCCGCCCGCAGGTGATAATTTTATTCAGCTTCGCGGGCCATCCATTTGTACCCATTTGTGTAGCGTGCCCTGCTCACGCGAGATATTACAATGTTTATAACTTTTCTTTTATCCAGCTCATGATTATACCGTATCAGACACTCCCCAGTAACCTTTTCACTCCGGTGGACTACTGTAATAGTCGTGTCTTGTTCTTCTATTCTGTGTTTCGCTACGGTGGACTGCTGGAGAAATTCGAACTTGAAGATAGCTAGCGGCTGTTTTGTGAGTGTGTAGTTACAAGTAGAGCCACCAGATGTCAGAGGAAATCAGTCACAAGGTGACGGTATGAGTGACCGCGCTTGTCATTATTTTACAATTTGCTTATTTTACGTCGCACCGACAGGGATAAGGTTAGGAAAGGGCTAAGAGTGGGAAAGAAGCGGCCGTGGCCTTAATTAAGGTACAGCGCCAGCATTTACCTAGCGGAAAATGAGAAACCACGGAAAACCATTAGATTAGCGACTTTTAACAAAATGAAGACGGGAAGAATGTAACTCTGCTAATGCTGTATACAAAGCCACGGGTCTAAAAGAAGAATGGGTAGCTTTCATGATTGAAAATGACTAACACAGGCGCAAATATTTGACCGAGTTAAATATTTTGAAAGTTCAACCTGCCGTGTCTTAATAGCGTAAACAATAATGTGAGTGAGATAGTGGAGAGCGGAAAGTATCCCGACGCCCAGCCGCACTACGCCAAGGCCACTCATCCACTCTCGCTGCGCCGGAGCGAAAAGGTTGATGTGGCGTGTAGCTTGAACTTGAGTTCTCTCGACGGACTGAGTGACTTGAGAATTTTACTGATACCGTAGTAACACCGATTCCAGATTCGTAATATTGAATTACCAAGTCATTTGAATTTTTCTCCATGAAAACTATTCTCAAGTATTTCAAATCATATATTATTTTAGAAATGTGTCCGCGACCGACATCAACTACACCAGCATGATGATTCAAGGTGCTAAACATAAATTAATTAATTAGTCTCTAAAACAACATTTTGAGACAGCTTTGCATATCGTGACTATTTTTAGGGGAAGAGTGTTGAAAGGAAGGTAACGTGGACGTACATGATCGGTCCATTTCAGTCCTTATCTTTGTCCCCAGGATTTTTATTGATAAACGTTAGAGGAAGAGTGAATCAGTCTTAGCCATTTTTCGGGTCTCAAAATGTGTAAGACTAATCCATTTCCTTTGAATTTGGGAATATAATAATGTTATTTGCTTTACGTCCCACTAACTACTTTTACGATCTTCGGAGACGCCGAGGTTCCGGAATTTAGTCCTGCAGGAGTTCTTTTACGTGCCAGTAAATCTACCGACTTGAGGCTGTCGTATTTGAGCACCTTCAAATACCACTGGACTGAGCCAGGATCGAACCTGCCAAGTTGGCGTTAGAAGGCGAGCGCCTTAACCGTCTGAGCCACTGAGCCCGGTGAATTTGGGAATATTCGTTCAAGAAATGTCAACCGGATGGTATTGCACAAGGAATCAAATAGCGGTATAAAAGTACTAGACGCGGTATACAAGTGCAGGCTACCAGGCCAGGCTGATTTGAGACAAAACGTGGCGTTCACGAGGGAAGCTACTTGTCGCTACTGCTCTTCATGAGAATCGGTAGCTTGATATTGTAGTCCGACAAGAAGCAGAGCATTGGCATTCGGCGGTGATGACATGATTTTAGGAGAAAGAGAGACATAATTACAAGAATACTTTAATAGTCGAAAGGAAAGATAGGCATATGACAAATTTAGATGTAAATTAATTAATCAAAACAGCTTGGTGATAACCAGTGTAAGTTTAATTAGTACATCGAGAGGTGGGAATTCAAACAAATCGGAATAATAATTTCAGCTGACAATAGGTTAATACCAGGAACTAATAGGAAACATAAGGTAACAACAATATTTCACAGTTCTGTTCGTCAAATTAGGTATGATAAAAGCGTCTCACAGACAACAAAGTATGACTGTATAAAACTTATCTCCTATATAAGGTGACTTATTGTCCACAATCCGCAACACTAACTAGTGAGGTAACAAATAGTTACAATCAGTCTGATGAAATCATTTTCAAGTCATGCAGTCAGAAAACGAGGCGAAACACATCCAGACATGAATCAGTCGGCTTCAAATAGGAGTAAAACAGATTGTGCTTGATGATGTGGAACAAATTCAGTTGAAGGAGTTGCCCCGTGTGATCAGGAGTAGGCAAATATGTACAAGACTCGAGAGGCAAATGGAAGGGAAGCCTAAAAGGTGGACTAAGAAATAACTGGATGAAGCCGATACAGAAAAAAAGACCTAACGGAATAGGTTCCCCAGCGGGTGAATATGCTGAGGAGAAGGAGACAGAGATCTGTGGATGAGGCTTGCTCATTGGTAGGCTATACGCTACCGGGCGAGTTGGCCGTGCGCGTAGAGGTGTGCTGCTGTGAGCTTGCATCCGAGAGATAGTAGGTTCGAATCCCACTATCGGCAGCCCTGAAAATGGTTTTCCGTGGTTTCCCATTTTCACACCAGGCAAATGCTGGGGCTGTACCTTAATGAAGGCCACGGCCGCTTCCTTCCAACTCCTTGGCCTTTCCCTTCCCATCGTCGCCATAAGACCTATCTGTGTCGGTGCGACGTAAAGTCCCTAGCAAAAAAAAAAAAAAAGCTGTACGCTGATTACTGCAGTAGATAAATAATAATGGTGCTATTGAGGATGAGGATGAGGTCGATGCTAATGATGATGAGAGTTGAAAATGGGACCGCAATTGGAACTCCAACTACCTACTTCCTGACAGTTATTTTCTTCCAAGACCATTTCGTACAATGTTCAATATCCAATGAGTTGTTCTAGAAAATTGCTCATCAGGGATTGAAGTATTGTATATACATTTAAAGAATGTAAGGGTGCTAAACCGACTAGTTTTTCAGACATTTCCAAACAGTGACATACGACAACTTTTCTTAAAACAATCTAAAGTAGCAGTATCATTATTTTATCATAGCTGTTAAAATTTTATTGCATTTTCAGCCCCAAAAATGTGATAAATTTATGTTTTAGCAAGAAACCATGCAATATGAGACATTCTTAAGAATAATTGCTGCAATAATATCGAAAATAATACTTCAAAAACGCGAACTTGCTTTCTAGCGGTGAGGATTGCGTGGCGTCTGTCAGACGCCGTTGACAATTGTGTGAAATGGCGGATGGCTTTAAGTGCCGGGAGTGTCAGAGGACATGTTCGGCTCGCCAGATGCAGGTCTTTTTTGATTTGACACCCGTAGGTGACCTGCGCGTCGTGATGAGGATGAAATGTTGATCAAGACGACACATACACCCAGCCCCCGTGCCAGCGAAATTAACCAATTAAGGTTAAAATTCCCGACCCTGCCGGGAATCGAACCCGGGACCCCTGTGACCAAAGGCCAGCACGCTAACCATTTAGCCATGGAGCCGGACGTTGACAATTGTGTAACAATGACTCACCACCACACAAGGTAGACTAATACTGGCGGTCTGGTGCTTCATAATGTTGGCTGTGTATAGTTACTTGAAAGGTAGATGGCATTTCTGGTCAGTTACCTTGCTAGTTTTCTTGCAAATACAGAAAAAACTAGTGTTGCGTCTTTCAGACACCGCATGACCAGTCCAGGGTTAAATAAATATTGGTGCATAAGCATGAAAATAATTTATATTTTAGTTGAAATTAATTGAATTATAATGGAACATAAAGAAATAAGAAAGAAAGAAACGCAGTTCTAAATGCAGATTTATACTCTATGTATCTCTCTGTTACTAACAAACTCGACTTGTTCACCAAAACGTTAAAATGTGCTTAACAGATTACCTGTCTGCACAGTAATTACAACGTTTTGATTACGTTTTAACTCATATATAGAGAAAATCCACAAATCTGCCCCAGCTTGTCCTAATTATATCAAAATTTGACCTAATCTTACAATTTTCCTCCAAGCTCGGTGATGAAGTTTAATTGTATGATATATTTATCCGGTTAAATACTGCACTGGTTAACCTTATTCCGCTTCAATAAATATACAGATGCAAAGGAAAGCAAATTAAACAAGCAACCATCAATCAAATACAAACAAGCAAGCAAACAAAAGACCATCGCAGAAACGATCTAGGCCTGCCAGGATGACGACTGCCCAGCTGGATGTCCTGCAAGTATTCGAGTGTCACGAAATCCTCAACTAAATTGCTTGAATTTTACGACCAGATCGGCTGCCTCCCATATAGGGAAGTTGCTATGTTGGTCTTACGGACTGACTGAAGACCATTCGAGCTCTCAGTCCAGAATTAAAGTTTTCCCTGGACTGACTAGGAAAAGAATCCAAGGTCTCCGGTTAAGAGTTGGCATAAAGCCCTAGATCACGAGGAAGGCATTCATCTCTAAAAGTCTGTTTTCTTTAATTTCAGTCAGCTTCCTTGCCTCCTATGAGTTTCTGCAACTGAGCTTCATACGTATGAGTACTTATAAAGATTGTTACAGGGTATTTGGATGATTAGCTGGATTCTTCTATGTATAATTACTGTATGTTAATCAGTTTCGTTATACAAGACATTCACACGAACTATGCAGATGCAATGAAATACCCAGGAAACAAATTACGTTAAAGTAATGTGTTTGGTTATTAAGGAAAACAGTAATTTTGAAATTTGACAATATAGGATAAGCTCCCATACATCAACCACGATTCTAAGACGATGGAAGTGAAAATGTGACCGACCTCTGTACTACAACCTGAATCTCTCTCTAGGACGGACACCCACAAGAGAATCTCTTAAGATAGTCAATTGAACATGAAGAGGACCGAGTCTCTCCCTCTCTCGCTCTTCCTAAAACATTTTGTTTTCTAGAAAGCACAATTTAAGAAAATCTAACTAGTATCTGCCCCTCCAAAAGTGATTCTTCGTCCCTCATCAACATACTTTTAATTGCAAACAAGTTAATCTCGATAATCATTCCAATACTTGAGATTAACCACCGATGTTATTTTTTATTCTGTTTGTACCCTTGCCAGTATCAAAATATAGTCATTAAGATTTTATCCAGGTTGATAACTTTTTCCTTTCTTTCTTTCTTTCTTTCTTTCTTTGTTAATCCGTTTACCATCCAGGGTTGTCTTTTCCCTCGGACTCAGCGGGGGATTACACCTCTACCGCCTGAAGGACAGTGTCGCGGAACGTGAGACTTTTGGTCGGGATTACAACTGAGAAAGAAGACCAGTACCTCATCCAGGCGGACTCAACTGCTGTGCTGAACAAGGGTCTTGTTGCAGGATGGGAAGATTGGAAGGGATAGACAAGGAAGAAGGAAGGAAGCGGCCGCGGCCTTAAATTAGGTACCATCCCGGCATTTGAATGGAGGGGAAGTGGGAAATCACTGAAAACCACTTTGAGGATGGATGAGGTGGGAATCGAAACCCTCTCTATTCAGTTGACCTCCCGAGGCTGAGTGGACCCCGTTCCAGACTTCGTACCACGTTTCAAATTTCTGAAATCGAATCCGGGCCTCAGGGGGTGGCAGCTAATCACATTAACCACTACACTACAGAGGCATTGATAACATGATTAATAATTATAATACTTTTTTGGTATTAATTTGTGTATATTAAAGATTTTATTTCATGTTTCAATTTCACTTCTCCTCAAATACATGTTTATCATTCAATGTAGATGTATATAAAGGGGCTCATTAGACTAAGTGGTAAATTACGATTAAAATCAATAAATTCAATTAAATTCTCTCTCTCTCTCTCACTTTCTCTCTCGCATACATTGGTCATCGGGTGGAATGGTTAACTCACCCTCCATCCACAGAATATCCGATTAGTGTTCGTGTACATTTTCCCATTTACATCTTAATAACCAATACCACTCCGAAATACATGCAAGTGAAATATATATATATAATTTATATTTATCGTCAGTTGTAAATTTCCTAATAGAATGTGTCACATGGGTGAAATATTTTTACATACTTTAAATAGTGCAAGATTTAATCCCCACGCGATTATTGGGGGATATGATTACCCTCAACGCTGACTCAGTAGGACAGCTATTTTTTCTCTTCCTATTTGTATTGCTACCTGGTTACCGTTGTAGACTCATGGAAATATATTTTCAGAAATACTTCAAGCAATTTTTTGCTTGATAGCTATTCTAAGGTATTTCTATTGAAATAATGGCAATGAAGTGAATATGATGTTCATACAAACTGATCTTGAAAACTGCACATAGCGTAAATATCATCGATAAACTCTAGGACAAAATTACTTATTCATTCCAAGCCATATATAATGTTACAACAGCATGAACGAAAAGGATAGAACAATTATTAAATTAAAAGCAAGTTAACAAGTTTCTGAATTTAAATAAATCAATTATCTGTAAATTAAAAGAGGTTACTAAAACAGATATGGCAAACCGTTCGTCCGTTGTATTGGACCAATTTGCTTCATTTCTATTTTATTCCCTCCGGAATTATCTGCCTCTAAAACATGGGACATTGATAGGTCTTTGAGTAATGATAAAATCAAATCATTAAATAATCACTTCAGTAATTGCAGGTGAAGGCTTAGGCTAACCCGCAATACGCCCTGTACTTAGCAGATTGCTAAAGGACAAACACTTCCATTAATATTCTAATAATAGCAAACGTACCCGTGCTCCTCTACGGTATTCTTCCGTGTATATGGTTTTTCTACGTATATTATACTGTACACGCAGTACAGCGCTATCTGAGAAATAAAACGGGAATGACCCCGTACGTTGTTTAGATGTAAGGAGCACGGTGGGGAAATTTTAATGATAATGGCAGGCCACATTTTCTACTGACTTTCAAATGGAGTTCGGGAATTTCTACTATAACGGCAGGCTCACGTGTCAACTGTCATTCACAATGGAGAGTTTTTATTATAATGAGAAGCCCCTATTAATAATGCCAGTCACAGTTAAGGTGGAGAGATCTGATTATAATCGAGAAATGCAACGCCGTCTAAAGTATAAAGAATCGAGATACAATGAAAAGGCATAAGATCAAAGTTGAAGAACTCTCCAAATTGTGCAGCGATTGCTTTGTGAAACGACTTACCATTTAGAAAGCAGTTACCAAGAAACCATCATTGAAATTGAATCCACATTTCGATATATTCCGGGGCCTAAATGTTATACATTTGAACACCCAGGAATTTTCTCTAAAAGAAAAAAGTGTCCAGTGACTAAGTGAAATTATGTACGTAAACAAATTTGTCTAGTATGAAGCGACGTTTCACATACAGTCCAAGGATTTTACAGAAAACCAAGCATAAGAGAAAATGGAAGAAAACTGTTGTAGTTTCCCTATAAACCACCAGTCTGTTCAGTCATTTTTAAATCATATGTAGCCTACATTTATATCTAAACATTCGCCAGGATGAGTATTTTCTATGTATGAAGTTTGGTCAAGATCAACCCCGCCGTTTCTCCGTGAAGGTGGAACAGACGAACAAACCGACAGACGGACAAATTGACACGAATCCTATAAAACATTGATTCGGACTTGAGTTGACCTAAATCGGATAAATATCTGAAAAATTGGCAAAACAAAAGAAATTACGTCATATCAACAAACGGATTCCGCCATCACATCTTTTTGTCGTTCTGCATGGTTGAGCCTATAACATTTACTCGTATCTCCCATATTTATGGGTTATATTTACCCAGAAACATTAAATGGGGTGAAATTCGGATACAATTTTCACACGTTGCTTTAATTTGTGGATACTTATGCGGCAGCTGGAATCACAAAATTAGGCTAAAAGATGACCACTGGTCGTGTCAATGTACGTACCAATTTTGATTATTCTATCTATAAAAATAAAATCGTAACGACCGTGTGTCTGTACTTTGACTATTTTGGTGAGATTTCCGTATAATTATCAGTTTCAGGAGTAATAATGACCATTATTCTTGTTTAGAATCCACCTGTCCTTGGGTAGGTTTTAGGGCCAATATTGTTTCTAAATCACTGAACTAACTGGAGGTTTATGCGAAACCGAAACCGTGATTTTGCACTCCCACAAAATATACAAAACCAAATTTGATTGAAATCTACCTGCCTTAATGGAAATCAATTTCTAAACCTTTTTCCTCACATGCATAATTTCGATACGATGATTAATAAGGGAAATATCGTTAACGGACCGTTCTTCGGTACAAGTCCCACCGGACTTAAATCGGGAGCCTATTTCTTATAACTTGAAAACTATTGAAGATATGTCAACCAAACTTCATATTTAGCATCCACCTGTCCAAAGATAGGTTTTGAGGTCCATGCCATCTCAAATTTCCTGAAGGGACTGGGGGTTTAATAGGAACAGAAATAGTGATTTTAATCTCTCACAATATATACAAGACTAATCTGACTGGAAATCGACCAACCTTGATGCATATCCATTTCTAAAACTTTATTCTCATGTGATTTTTTTCGATAGGAGGATTAATAATGGAGATATCCTGAACGGTTGGTTTTTCAGGCTATGTACAGCGGACATAAATAAAATCGCAACGGCCGTGTGTCTGTACATTGACTATTTCGGCGAAACATTCGTAGAGATACCCGTTTCAAGCGTAATAATGACCATCTGAATATTTGTTAGCTTTAGTTTCCTGAAAGTCCTCAGTTTTAACCCCTCCCCCAAAGCAAGATTGAGACACAGACTGCCAGACGAGCTAGAAAATTGAAATTTGGCAAAATTATGTGTATTAGCCTGTAATCGACGGGAACCTTCCAAGATCCTTAAATATTTCATGTTTTACCCCCGAAAAATTTTCATGTCCGTGCAGACCTTCATTTCGAGGTATTTCGTGGCTAAACGGTAAGTTGTATCACAAAACGGACGACTCAATCTCAGTTCAATTTGGAGTGATCTACAACTTTGGTGCTGTGACGTTTCGTCGCATCTCCGTTCCATATATATTAGATTTGTTTATATTTCCCGATTATACCTACATTTTGCTATTTGTACACGTATAATTCGTAGTTCGAATCACTTTCACGAAAGGTAGAATCATCTACATCTACACGAACATTGGCCCACCCAGTATCCATACGTGATCCAAATTCTATGTGTGTAGCTGTCATATTAGTACCCAGAAGTAATGCACTGTAATGAAACCTTACCCAATTTTCTCCCAATTCAACGTTTCTAACTCCATTTTATCCATAAATAGATGAGACAAGAGAAAATACCAGACATTTAGAACGCTAAATGAAGCGTGTTTTGGTGCAATCCGTTTGTCGATATGATGTATCGTTTAGCAGCAGTTAATCTGTAAATGAAGGTTTGCAATATTGTAAACATGCATATACTTCGTATGCCGATCTATATGCATTCATTGAAGTCAATTTGCAGCGATGTAAGGGTGTGTTTGACATTACAATTAATATTTTACTTCGATAGCGTTTCTCAGCTGGAGTTCATCTGCTATTGTATTCATTACTCTCCACATTGATTTTGACTGGCATTAGGAAAGGGATTCTTCTCCAACTCCTTTGTAACTAGGATTAGTAAGGATGGACTACCATTGTAATTAATAACTCCCTTCCCTATTTGACTGTCAGATGTCAAGGGAGTATGCAATTTGTTTGGTCCGGAAAATCGTATTTAAATTCTATTTGCGAAGTCGAAGATTTCATTCTTGTAGACCAGTTATGCATGACAGAGAACATGTGTTTCATATCAAAGCTGAGAGCGAGGGTCGCTTGTATCCAATGCCACCAGCTGATCGGAGTTCACAGTTCGAATATAACGGGAGTTGTGCGCTTGCTACGTGTTAGAAATGAGATTGCATTATTTGGAACGGATATCATTAAATTTACGAGAATTAGTTGAATTTTCATCCAGGAGTAACGTGTAGGTTATTAGGTACTATTATTTTGTTTAATTGAGATCGTAATGTATAATGTATTTGAAACCACAAAGTTAGAGTATAATGAGCGAGGTTAGCCAATTTCAGGGTTGTCCAAAATATAGAGTGATGGTAGTGATGATTGGTTTATTTTTGAGGGGTGCACCAAGCTTCATGGAAATGTCATGATGAGATATGACTTCGTAATTGGCTTACATAGTACGGCGAGTTACTTGTGCAGATTTTTGTTATGTACTTAATTGTTAGGATTATCCAAGTATTAATAATTGTTAGTATTAGATTAAACTTAAAGTGTGATGACATGAAACGAGATATAATACTGGAAATAAATTATGTAATTTCTTCCAGCTGCACGACAATAAAGGACGATAAACATGATTAGAAAAATAACTACGTCAGAATTTGAGTAGGGAAGTTGTGAAAGAAACCATTCGTCCGCAGAGATAGAAATTTGTTGTTCATTAAGATTCATTAAATCATTTAAATTTATTAAATTATTAAATTCGGTGGAAACCGTATTTGTGAAATAACTTTAAACCAAGTGAATAACTTGAAGATGCATTTAGGAAATCTTAGTTTATTTTTCTGGAAAAGTTCAAATATTAACGTAACGCTTAAGGGGACATACCCGAAGGTAATGGATTTTACTGCCACAGAGTATTGTGAGCGTTGTTGTTGTTGCATTATTTGACTTTGATTGATTGAGCATTCAATGTACTGGGATTAGTAAAGTGGAAACTTTGGTCATCAACCGATGTAACTTAATTGTGTTTAGCCTTCAGCTTAGAAACTTGGATGGTCATGGGGTCATCAACCTCTGTGACTTAGATTTGGGTCATATGCCACTGTAGCATCACTTTCCTTGTGGTTATCATCCACAATGACTTAAAAAGTACCTTAGAAGTTTAGAGGTCTATCCATGACATAGTCGCAGGTCACATCGATTCAATTAAGGGTCCATGCCGTACAACCACTGTGTGGCACACACCGATTGGGCTGCCTTAATTATACCCAGAGTCCAGAGTTCGTGTTACGAGGGCTGGACCATCAAGAATCATTATGATGGTACATGTAGTCTCACATGAAAGTGGAATTTAAGGATTTCCAGACTTTCTTTTCTTTAGTTAATATTTGAGACAATGGTTTCTAGTAAGGATGCCCATCAGGCAGTTACAGTAAGTCAAAGGCTCAAACCAGTATTCTTCTCATCTGTGTTAAATGATTAAGGTGTAGAGTGGACAAGTTTGAGTCCCAAAATTTATTGATTTTAATATTTTCTTTCGTGATTTCCTAAATAAAATACACCGGGCGAGTTGGCCGTGCGCGTAGAGGCGCGCGGCTGTGAGCTTGCATCCGGGAGATAGTAGGTTCGAATCCCACTATCGGCAGCCCTGAAGATGGTTTTCCGTGGTTTCCCATTTTCACACCAGGCAAATGCTGGGGCTGTACCTTAATTAAGGCCACGGCCGCTTCCTTCCAACTCCTAGGCCTTTCCTATCCCATCGTCGCCATAAGACCTATCTGTGTCGGTGCGACGTAAAGCCCCTAGCAAAAAAAATAAAAAAATAAAAAATAAAATTCAAATATTTTAATAGACCTTTCATTTGAGTAGATAGATTAGGATTACTGAACCCTACCTTTTACCGCAGCAAATGATGAAGAACTCGAAACAACCCAAGAGATAGATCTCATGAAAAGTGCTGATAGGTAAGGAAGGTAGGTATCCTTCATAGTGGCCCAAGGGTTCAATATATAAAAATTTGTTTACGGTGCACAAAGTTGTCAATGTAGTGAATTGGTGATGTTATGAACAAGTGAGACAAATTATGATTGAAGTAGAATGTAATAGAATGTACTGTAAGCCGTCCTCGTGATGTGGTGGTAGCGTGCTGGGGTCTTACCAGGAGGCCCTGGGTTCGATTCCCAGCCAGGTGTGGGATTTTACCTCATCTGAGGGCTGGTTTGTGATCCTCTCAGCCTACGAGATTGCAATTGCGTAGCTATCCGAAGGTGAGATAGCGACCTCGGTCTAGAAAGTCAAGAAAACCCGGCCGAGCGGATTCCTCGTGCCAACCACACGACACCTCGTAATCTGCAGTCATTCGGGCTGAGCAGCGGTCGCCTGGAAGCCCCTGGCCCTTCGGAACTGTCGCGCCATGGTGTGTGGTTTGATTTTCAGTCCTGCGCTGTCATCTTAGTGACTTGAGGAAGTTTTCTGTGTTTAACCTGCCAGACTGTGTGGCTCAGACGGTTGAGGCACTGGCCTTCTGTCCCCAACTTGGCAGGTTCGATCCTGGCTCGGGCCGGTATTATTTGAAGGTGCTCAGCCTAGTGTCAGTAGATTTAGTGACATTTAAAAGAATTCTTTTGGAACTAAATTCCGGCACCTCGGCGTCTCTGGAAACCGTTAAAATAGTGGGGCATAAAGCAAATAACCTTTTTATTATTATTGTACTTAACCTAAGCTATTATAATCGGCCCTTACCTCCACTCACACTACTTTCTTACAGTTACTGTTTTCAAGTCAATGAAGGCATTATGTTACCTACATTAGCTGAGTCCACACTGAAAATATGGCTTCATTTTAGCAAAACGTTCTATATAATGGAAATACATATTTCTTCCAAAATTCCCTGTCCTTACAAATTTTACCATGAAAGTGTTGTACACTAACTATTTTTAGCATAGCTTAGTATATACAGCACAACGTTTAGACATGAATACAACAAAAAATCACATTAGATATGTACCGCAAGCTAATGTAAGTCAAGAGGCAGTCCTCAGATTTATTTAAGAACGCGGGCGAGTCTCAGAGGAAGACGAGGGAGAGAGAGAGAGAGAGAGAGAGAGAGAGAGAGAGAGAGAGAGAGAGGGGGGGGGGAATATTGTCCCTTGATTCCATTTTCTCCATAAGCCGGTGAGACCGGGAGACGCTCCGCTAGAAAGCAGACGCATCGTCGGAATCAATCGCTTTCCGCGCCAATGAACCGTCGAGGTCTCCATAGAGCACTGAGAGCGGCGCCAAACCCTGTTTCCGGTAGGTATCCAAATGTCACTCACTTGCTTCCGTCATGCGTCTCCCCTGTGTCAGGAAAAGAGTATTATGGTTGGAGAAGAAATGAGAAGAGTACAAACGATATGATCAGCCAAGCCGACCGCTGTAAGTTGTTTTGTGTTTCATGTACTTGGCATACTGTCCAACAACATTGTTATACATCCCATGGTAAAGTTTGGAACCTGTCTGGTATTGAATGTATTTAGGTACATCTTCCTTACCCGAGCCCTGTTGCTAAAATCTTGTTCTCTTCCAATCCTGACGATATTTGTTTTGGTAAGCATATTGCGCCTTTCATTCTCCCGAGTATTAAGATCTTTCATTTCATAAGGCGACCTTATGTGTACAAAGATCTAAACTCACTGTTCTCTACGTACAACCTAACATCAAGATTGCTGTCAAGTTCGTTTACTAGTAAAACCGTAATGAAAACCTACAACCTGTTTTCCAGTCATTGACCGTGTCAGGGATGTAATGAAATGAATCATGTACAGGCTAGTAGTACGATGGGGTCACCACTCCCAAAGTGATTTATTAATGACTGATAGATGCTATGAAATGACAATGGAGAGAGTCGCTGAAATGAAAGATGGCAGGGAAGACCGGAGTACCCAGAGAAACACTGTCCGCCTCGTTTTGTCCAGCACAAATCTCACATGGAGTGACCGGAATTTGAACCACGGTATCCAGCGGTGATAGGCCGACGCGCTGCCGTCCGAGCCACGGAGGCTTCCTAAAACGGCAATAATCTCACATTATTAAGAGCGTAACTGCAACTGAGGGATTTAACAATAGAAAACAACATGCCTGAATTTATGGTTAGTTGGGATGCTAGTAACTACAGATTTTATTGAATTCTCATACTAGATGCTTATTAGCTATTTAATGAAAAATAATTGAATTGAAAATTACCTACGTAAACGTTCCTACTACATTATCGCTACATAAATATTTGAAATCCCTCATTTGTTGATTCATTTCATTCTATTTTAAAAGACATTCGAAATTGAAATATAGTTGAAAAGAAGTAATATTCATGTCTTGTGCTCTCCTTTTCATACTCACCCCCTAGGCTAATCCTTAGAGGCTGCCAACTTGGGAGATTGGAGTGGCAGTCACGGGGCCCCTAACTAAATCTGGTATTTCTTCTGCTTATGCGTATAATCGTCAGTATGGCTACAGTTCTCGCATATATTCATTACTGAAATGTTTAATTATTGATAATTAGTATTTATTTTTTACCGGTTCAGTTGGCTGTGTGGTTAGAGGCGCTCAGCTATGAGCTTGCACCCGGGAGATGAGCAGCGGACGCTTGGTAGCCCGTGGCCCTTCAGAGCTGTCCATGCTTTCCCACGTTCACACCAGAAAATGCTGGGGGCTGTACCTTAATTAATACCACGAACGCTTCCTTCCCACTCCCAGGTCTCTCTTATCCCATCGCACACTCCATGTGTGACGTAAAACTAAATTATAAATATGTATTATTGATATATTATTGTTTCCACACAACATAAGTTAGTAACTGATTTTGACCTACCTAGTTGATGGGGAAGCAGTATAAATTATACCCCTCAATTAAATGACGAGAAAAAATACCAAATTGACGCCATCTGCTCCCTGCTTGTCAGTTTCGACGTTATGTTTTACTCTAGGCCTAAAATATTGCAGAGTAAGCCGAATCTCTCCTGGGCGTCTAAGGCTGAGTTTTAATGATTTTCGTGCCCACCCTCGTCGGAGGGTCTGCCGTACAAGGGCTGCACCCGGCTAGAAATAGCCACACGAAATTAATTAAATGAATTTCGTCGGGTGAATATCTTATTTGTCACCATTGATCTTTTACATTCCCACGTGGATTGTTAAATGGTCAATTTTCCTCCTCTTAAAATCCGACTGTCTCTGCTGGCTTTGAACCTGTAACTCGATTTAAAAAGCGGGAAGACAGAGAGAGAAGGATTCTCAGAGAGGTTCCACATGTGGTACTGGAAGGTGGGGAATAACGCATATGTCATAATTCAGGGCTCAATTTCCAGATAAACACACGCTCTGACTGTATCAAGAAAAGGAGCTAGCTTTAATTGTCATGGGACAGGATTGTGTCCCAACCGACTGGTTATTCACCTTCTGGTGAAACATTAAAGTTCGCATCACCTGGGACTGAGAAAACATAACAGAACCGGGGTTGACAGGCTTGACAATCAGGCAGATAGTGAAACAGATCCCGAATAAAGTTTACGATTTTCAGGAGAAACCTCTGAAGAAGAAGGATACTCCATGATCCGCGGAAAAGGAGGAGTTACACCGGGAGAAGAAGCGACAGCACAGGGCAAAGGAGGGTAGCCAACACCAGAACAAGCGTCGCACATAGGGGTATATGATCAAAACCATGGAGAAATGTCGGCAGTTACAAAGAATTGAATACACGGAAACGATGACTACTGATAGGGTTGATATCCTGAGTGAGCATACGAACCGGGTTTTGTTTTACTTGAATCACTCAAAGCCGCATGGTCAATCGTCATCTAAGCGCTTTGCTGAATGCATGTACGAACTTCTAAGTAAAAGTAAAATAAAATCATATTTTCTGTTACTTTCCAATATTTCTTCAGTGATTGCTTTGATTTTTGAAAAGGATAACGTTGGTCCAGGCAGGTACTAATATTATACTCTCATGATCATAAAAACTAGAACACCTTGACAGACTAGAGAGAGGAATTTCATATTCACAGGACATGTGCGTTAGTACGTTCTGAAGAAATGATCAGCTTTTGAACCATGTCGGCCCTCATATTCAAGGTCCACATCGATATCTAGGCACACCACCACCGACTGGTAAAATGTGCCTGCGGCTCTCGTTGTCTCTATAAACCGAAGTTAATGGATCAGTGTGTTTTGAACAGACGTGCAGGATGCCACGCAGACGTATGCGAGAACCGTACCGAAAATGATTGAGATTGAAAGAGGGCGCATTTTTGGCATGAGAGAACGTGATGCATCCATCCGGGAATTTGTTGCTCGTGTGGGTTAATGTGGGTCGCCAGTGCAACGGGTGTGTACAGAAGGGTTCACAGAAGGTCGTAGAACACGACGAGATGTGTCTGGTCCCACCACCCAGACCACCACCCTATAAAATCGACACCTCACCCGAATGGCATTGCAGGACTGATTTGCGTTCTCCTCGGATCTGGCGCAACAGTGGAATAGTGTAACATGTCGTACACTATCAGGAGTGACAGTCCGTCGCCGTTTGTTACGGTCTGCGTTACCGGCGCGTCGTCTACTTCACCGCCTACCGTTAACTAATGTGTATAAACATGCTAGCGCGCAATGGTATATGGAACGATGTCACTGGGGACAGGAATGGCAGCAGATAGTGTTTTTGGACGAATCCAGGTTCTGTTTGTTTGAAAATGATGACCGCATTTTGTTCCGCCGCAGACAGGGGGAGAGGCGTCACATTGACTGTATTCACACAAGACATACAACGCCAACTCAAGGCCTTACAGTTTTCTGCCAAATTATTATACTCAAAGGAAAATGAGACATTTTTTATTTCCTTTTTGGAATATATACCATTTACGGACTAGTAAAAGATTACACTTACTCTTAATCTACTATGTGGCCATTTGACATGGTTTACATTACATTTCCTCGACGAAAAACAATTATATAGGTTAATCGCCAATTTTCTTCATACTGAACGAACTACAATATCGGTACTTTGTGAAGTCAGGATTAGCTACAATCACTTAAAATGCACTTTCTTGTAGGTTCCTGTGATTCTCCAAGCCCCATTTACTGTTTGTACGAGCATATTTTTAATGTAATAACTCTTTCTCCCTTAATGTATTTCTTCTGCGTCATCAAAATGTTCTCTATTGTGTTCAAGTCAAGGGAACTTGTTGGCCAGCCTTAGACATTAATTTTACTGTTCTATGAGATTGCTGTCAGAGATTTTTCCTTATGTCACGGTGCGGCATCAAATATGAGTGTATAATATTTGAGATATAAGTTAGTTACGTAAAACTACCTCGTGGTGATCCTTCTGAATTGTTAGTTGAACAATATACAGAAGTCTTTACAAATGCAGTACCTACCAGCGAGTATAATAATTTGGCAGACCACTGTATGGTGAGGAGTGCTATTGGGTACAACCACAAATCACAGCTGGTGTGTGTCCAGGGCACTGTGACCACTTTGAACTACGTGAATGACATCCTGCGACCCGCAGCCATACTCTTTCTCCACGACAACCCATATGCCATATTTCAGCAGGTCAATGGGCGATCACATTTGTTGCACGAACACGTTGTTACAGGATATCATACTGTTATCCTGGCCTGGCCGATCACCGGATTTGTCTCCAATCGAAAATGTGTGGGACATGATGAAATGACGGGTGCGGCGCTGTGATCCAATGCCAAACACTAAAGATGAGAATGCAGGAAGGATGAATATAACCAAGGACGCCATTCACGTCTTATACGCGCCGATGCCATCACCCATGGAACAAGTTATCCCAGCCCATGGAGGAGCCAGTGCCTACTAGGAATAGGACACATGCTGGGCCTAGGTGACTGAAATGCCAATCGTTTATGCAGAACATAGTAATGGACATGTCCTGTGAATATGAACTTCCTATCTCTAGTATTTCAGGGTGTTCTCGTTTTTATGAACATGAGTTGAACTACTTTTAAATATTTATAATTGCAATAATATACTGTAACAGTATGATTTTGAAACTGAGAAAAATGCCGGTTTCTTTTCACCTAAAAAGTAAATTCACGAGTTCATTAGTTAATGTTCCGGACTTTTCCTATTTATGACTTTTTATATGTTAGTTTGACTTATCTACTTACTGAATATTTGAACTTCCGGTGCCAAAATTGACAATTATTTGTATTACGTGTTTAATGCAACTTATATTTGTTAAGGAAAGCTGTAAATATACGACTTGTTTCACTTCTCATTTACATACTATTCAGTGCCTTCTAATAAGAAGATTGTTACTTGAGGAGCATTTTTTTTTTTGTAAATTTGTATACATTTCGAAATGAAGTAATAGATGATCCCAGTTTTCATACATAGCAGTATGGACATTATAAATTATTACTGACGTCTGACCCCTATTTAAGTTGAATTAGATAAGGAAAACCAAATCAAATCCTTTTAAGCCTGCTTTAGAAATGCTGCTTCCTTGGAGAAATAATGAAAAATGATCTAAGGAGCATGCAGAAGAATATTATAAAGTGGCTTGGATTTCCTCCTCAGACCAAAATTTTAGTCTTATTTGTAAATCATTTTTTAAAAATTTTGTAACATAAATTATATTGCAAACTAAACTAAACTGATTTACTTCCTTGTCCGTCCAGTGCGTAATTTTGTTTGTGTGTATACATAGTTCGCAATTTACTTATTGCAAACATACAGTAAATACCTTTTGTTTTTATGTAAATTGAAATGAAAAAAATCCCATTGGGGTAGACAGAAGCAGTTTAGCTCAATAGCACGTACAGAAATTCACATTTTACTTAGTTTTGTTTGAAAGTGTGTCAAGTGCTGATCTAATCTCCACAATGAGGTCCACACCCTTTTCAGATTTATACTTCAAGCGAAAAGAATACAAATCAGTACCAAATTAATTTTCTCCACTTTTTTCGCAAATATCCCACTGTGCGTTGCCTCAAATATGTATATTTGTAATAACAATAATAATAATAATAATAATAATAATAATAATAATAATAATAATAATAATAATAATAATAATAATCAGTGTCTGGAAGTTTATCACCTAAAGGAGTATAACATAAGCAAGGAAATATGTCCTAAAACTACTTGAATATGACCTAAAAAGTAAAATATAACTTGAACATTATAGGGATAGGAAAAAACATTAAAGTATTAATAACATTAAACGTGAAAAGCGATAATACAGCAGACACATTTAATCAGGCAAACTGACAGAGCCACATTACGCACGTTAAACTTTATACATTTATTCAGTACCATAGCCCTGAAACGCAGTTCTCATTAACTTTTCCTAAAAAATAACCAAAAATGAAGCATTAGCATTCTTTTGAGTTTGTGTCGGTGTACGTTCGTAGAGCATCTCTTTCTCAGAATCGTGTCTGCTAACCATGCTACCTACCTCTTTCGGGAAAGGAAAGAAAAATACATCTGCTACAATATTTTGAACTCCTGTGTTTGAAAATCGACGCATATAACACGTACCTCCGTAAAACAATGCCTCACTTTGAACAAAAATTCTCAAAGTATAACCAAACATGACCTTATATTAAAAATTAGCGAAATATGACCAAAACATTAAAAATGGCTGAAATATGCATTCATATGCTACATAAATTTGCTTTAAATGGTTATATATCACATTTTAGGTAAAATGACCTCAGAAATGAAACATGACTTCACTTTAACATCCGAACCTTTATATTCTACTAATAAGAAAAGGAAGAAGAAGAATAAATATAACAAAGTTGAATCTACGTATGCTACTTTGCATATGGAAGTTCAAATCAAAGTTCACATCCACTCCCCACGCAGAGGTGTTTTCTTTTCATCTTCTTGGAGAATAGCCACAGTTATTAAAGCCACGCTGAGCTATGGCCATGAAACAACACCTCGCAGGCAGACACCATTGTCTCTCTTACTGAATTAACCTGTTAACATAAAGTAGGTGCGCGCAGATAAGGCTCACTGTCAGATTGTACGCGACTATGTGGTCTTCGTCGTCTTCATCATAATGCGAGAGTGAATACATCAGCATGAAACAATGGTTCTGGTGAGTACAATGTATTGTTTATTCGCACCTCTGGCATAGATTGTTATATTTCACTGATTAATATTGCTTCGCTACAGGATTCTCAGAAAGACTGAATTTGAGGTTTACCTAACTGATGTCAACATAGGTCATTACAAAAATGTCAGTAGGAATGTAGCGATTAAAAGCAATGTTATCGTATAAAATACTCGATCAAATATTAAAAACCCACATTTTCTCACTTTTAACGAACAGTACTACGGTGCCGATGTAACAGTTCAAAGTTTCAGAGGTGCAATAACCAGGCCGCAGACAACCGTGAACACTCCTCTGCCATTATTCCGTTAAATATGCACACTGCTCATTCCAATCAGTGCCTCAGAGTAGGGATTGAATAGCTCGAATTCTATGATGAACCAGTGTGTTACGTACCAGTATTATCAGAATATTTAGGAACTAGAGGAATTACATGCTAAATAAGAAAGTTTATCTAACTCCCCAGTTACTTCCCGCCAATATTCAGGCATGCTGTTACACTCGGCATGACTGGGCGAGTTGGTCGTGTGGTTAGGGGCGGGCTGCTGTTAGATTGCATCCGGGAGATAGTAGATTCGAACCCCACTGTCGGCAGCCCTGAAGATGGTATTCCATGCTTTCCCATTTTCACACCAGCAAATTCTTGGTGCTGTACCTTAATTAACATGCGAGAGGTCGCACCCACGGCAATTTGCCACACTTCTTAAATATTTGTTAATAAATTCGTTGCTAGCCGCTGTAGGGTTTAGGGCTCTCGTTTCATCCCTCCCCTCCGTCTCTCCCGCCTGACGTTGATTATCATCAGTGTATTGCCTGCTGTGATGCGGAGTAGTTTAAGTTTTCTTTCACTCTCGCATCTGCCGCGGCATATTGCCTTCGAGCGACCCCTCGCGTAGTGCATTCTTACATGGCTGCATTTCCAACAAAATTTCTTAAGTAAAGTTCATGAGGTTTAAGGTGGCTTTCAGTGAAGTGTGGCGTTGTAGTTGTATCTTGAATTTTGACCAATCATTTATTGAAATGTACAAATGCAAACGTTGAGGCAATTTGCTCACGCGCGAAGAAAGTAATACAGTTGAGAAAGTTGAAATTAATAAAAAATAGAATTATAATTGAGGAAGCCGGATAGGACAAATATGTAACAACCAAGTGGATGAAATGGAATATCAAATGTCCCTCAATAAACTATGATGGTATGAGTTACGGATACAATAACGCGGATACAGAGGAGAAATTTATGCGCAGGGATCCTTAGGTAAACAGATAAAAAGATGACTAATGGTGTTATTACTTAAGCAATTCGAGGACGGTTATAACCTCCAACGATATTCCATTAATATCGCACAGAATGGCCGACTGACGTCTCCCTTGCTTTCTACCCAAGGAACAACCGAGAGTTTACAGGAATGATGAAGAAAATAGCAACACGTTACTTCCCTGCTGGCAAGCAGTCAGAGAGGTTGCCATGGTAACATGTAGGTTCGTTGTAGGTATGACAGTCACTCAACGCAGAGTATGATATCCGCAGAAAATGACCTCAGAAATGAAACATGACTTCACTTTAACATCCGAACATTTATATTCTACTAATAAGAAAAGGAAGAAGAAGAATAAATATAACAAAGTTGAATCTACGTATGCTACTTTGCATATGGAAGTTCAAATCAAAGTTCACATCCACTCCCCACGCAGAGGTGTTTTCTTTTCATCTTCTTGGAGAATAGCCACAGTTATTAAAGCCACGCTGAGCTATGGCCATGAAACAACACCTCGCAGGCAGACACCATTTCTCCGTCATTTGAAAAGTAAGCAAAATTATGAACATAATAAAAGTTGTTTATAATGGAGAGACGTTTCACATACAGTCCACGGAGTTTGCAGAAAATCATTAGTATAAGAAAAAATGGAGGGAAAACCATTCTGGTTTTCCGATAAATCCCCCGTCCATTCAAAGATTTTTAAATGATATGCATATCAAAACCTTCCCCGGGATGAGTATACTCTAAATATGACGTTTGGTCGAGATCTATCCACCCGTTTTGCCGTGATGGTGGAACAGACAAACAGACCCACAGACACGAAAAAGAAATACCACCGATTCAGTCTTAAATTGACCTAAAACGGATAAGTATCTGCGAAACTGGCAAAACAAACGAAGTTACGGACAGCGGACCCCCTACAACTTTGTTTATACAGATTCTACAAGTGTGATGGATGGGTATTTTTAACTAAGATGCTGGGAATTCTTCGTTTGTAATTTTTCGGTAAAATGAAATGGCGTACGGATTTTAGTGCCGTGATATCCCAGGACGGGTTCGGCTCGTCAGGTGCAGGGCTTTCTAATTGACACCTGTAGGCGACCTGCGCGTCGTGATGAGGATGAAATGATGATGAAGGCAACACATACACCCAGCCCCCGTGCCATTGGAATTAAGGTTAAAATCCCCGACCCGGCCGAGAATCGAACCCGAGACCCTCTGAATCGAAGGCCAGTACGCTGACCGTTCAGCCAACGAGTCTGAGAATTTTTTTTTCGGTTACTTTTGGTCTCAAAGGTAGAAAAAGTAATTATCAGCACCATTATCGTTGACTTATGAACAGTAGCGGGAGTATAATACTTATTTGTACGTGAAAGCGTTTGACATTATTTCTGGTTCTTTTCTGATATTATGTTGCTTTTATTATTGTTGTTAGTTATTTGCGTTCAAATTTTTACTGTTATTATTAAAATAATTTAAGAAGGACGATATTAAGGTATACTTTTACTTACATCTCACGTTCGACTTTAAAATTTGTAATAATAATAATAATAATAATAATAATAATAATAATAATAATAATAATAATAATGGATACAATAGCAAGAGAGTTCTCTGAATGAGGATGTAAGTTATGAATGAACTATAGGGATGAAACTGTACGTATAAACAGCCTATGGGGAGTGGGATCACGTGAGGCGAATGGAGAAGGATAGGTTACCTAGGAGCTCTGGAAGAGGAGGGCATTAAAAGCAGAAGTAGACCAAGGCAGTGATATTTAGAATAATTGTATACTGATTGAAGACTAGAGGTGTTGAACATAACTAGGCCTCGGAGCAATTGTAATTACATGATTGCAAATCGAGAATTGTGGAGACACGCAGTTATTTTACAGCGCTTTACGGTCAGAAAGCTGAAAGACGTACCAAATTATAAACTGTGTGTGTGTGTGGGGGGGGCCTCGGTGTAGAGGTAGAGATCCCGCCTCTTAACCGGAGGCGTCAGGTTCGATTGCCGGCCTGTAACTGAGGGCAGGTTCGAGGTCTACTCAGCCTATGTGATTAACATTGAAGAGTTGTCAGAAGGCCAGTTCGTGGCCCCATAGTATAGGAAGCCAACAATTCGTCATTACAACCACACGACTCTTAATCTGCAGGCCTTCGGGCTGAGCAGCCGTCGTCTGATAGGCCATGGCGCTTCGGGGGTATTGTGCCATGGATTTGGTTATGTGTGTACATTTCATGTGTTTGTAAGGCTAAAAGGAATTGTTTCTAACATGTCTATAAAATTATATTGAAACAAACCTGAATTTCAATTTCACAAAATTAAAACTCTAGCCACATCGTTGTGAATATACTTTGAACATATTATGAAACGAAGTAAGGACAGAGGAAACATCCGATTGTTAGATGTAAGCATAAAAGTCCGGTATATCACAGTATTGTCAGAAAATTATTACACATATTACTCTCATTAGTGAAAGACGTTCCTTACACACTCTTCTGAAGCTCGTTTACAAGCCGTCCCTGCATAGAATCGCGATCTTCAAGCTGACAACTACTACCGTAGACCTACTGTTTACAGGACCTTTGTAACTAATAATAATAATAATAATAATAATAATAATAATAATAATAATAATAATAATAATAATAATAATAATAATAATAATAATAATAATAATAATAATAATAATTCTGAGGTATTTCAATTTCAAAATTGGCAGAGAAAGGAAACTGAGGACAACAGAGTGTCTCTACACTGCTCCTGCTGCCACTACTACTAATGCAATGTTTCCGTTCTTCCCCTGAATGGGGAGGTAGGCGTCTTAGAGGATGTAGCCTCCTCTCAGGCCAGATTTGTACTATACGAGGAGATTTATGGTTAAGGAGAGAGGGTTGGCGGCCGTTGCCTGTGCCAGTAACTGGCCAGGCATTCGCCTTAATATAGATTTGTGAAAAACCACAGAAAACCGTTTCAGGACACCCGACGTTGGGAACCAGCCCCTCTCCATTCCCCAATTTCAGAGGCGTAGCACACGGTAGAGCCGTGTCGACCGATCCTCTCGTCAGTTGGTAGGTCGGAGTGCAGAGCTGTTGGACCACGGACCTTTATTGACTTCAAAGAGAGACATACACCGTTAAATACACTAATGTAATTTGAAATTGACAGTAAAACAAGGGAATTGTTAAAAAAAACACCAAAACAATGTCAAAAGTGAAATGTCTGGGAGAAATTTGTGAACCGTTCGAAATCAAAATTCGTGTATGACAAGGAAATGGTATATCCCCACAAGGCTTGCTAATCAATTTAACAAGAAAAAGTGATTCGTGATTGTAACAAATAAACGAATTATTAGCGATACAATTCTCCTTGATTGCTTAGCTTTTGCAGATGACCTTGCAATTATTTCCAGCAAAAAAACAAGAGCGTTCTAGTCTATAGAAATACTTCATCCAATAGCGGCTCAAACAGGCCTCCAAATTTAATTTGAAAAGACGCAGTATATGTAAGAAACTAAATCAAGATTCGATAATATACCGTTAGTTACAGAATTCGGAAAAATATTCCAGATATATACCGACAGGCGAAATTATTCAACCACCTGGCGTAAATCAGGAAGCAAATAAAGAACTGCTAAACTGCAAAAAGCTTTTACAATATCATCTGGAAAAGTAACAACAAGAAATATAGTATATATAAGTAAGTATAAAATTACGACTTTACAACAAGTAGCATAGCCAGGATCGACCTATGGGGGGGTTACAAAATGGTGATATAACACAATGAAGGCGCTGTGGAGTGCGCATGCCCGGATGTCACCGTAAGGACACTGACACAAGTGAATTATGATGACATTCAGATTGCAGTGCGCTACAAAATCTTACATTAAAACACACAATGAGAACAATATGATCAAGGTGGACGGTTTTACAGATTACGACATAAAATCCAACTTTACAGGCTTCTTAGAAAATAAATTCAATATATCTGATGGACTTACAAATATATCTCTGTGAATGTTCAAAATAAGCCAACCCATTGAGTCGAATTTCATTTTTTTATTGCCAGTATCTCTTTATTTACTTTTGTAAGCTCTCCATGGAGGAGAGCGGGTTGTAATCCTCTGTAACTTCTCCTTGGCCACGCCCCTGTTCACAACACTGAATACCTCTGGTTTAGAGGTACTCCATGCATCCGAAATCCGGATAACTGGTGGTGGGTCACTAAGAAAAATCAATGAAGAACAAGAGTGGAAAATTCTGAGAAATATCCTAGGACCAAAACACGAAAATGGAATTTGAATGAAAAAGGGGCCGCCTTTTTGTTTTTGCTAGGGGCTTTACGTCGCACCGACACAGATAGGTCTTATGACAACGAAGAGATATGAAATGCCTAGGAGTTGGAAGGAAGTGGCCATGGCCTTAATTAAGTTACGGCCGCAGCCAGCATTTGCCTGATGTGAAAAATGGGAAACAACGAAAATCCATCTTCTGGGCTGCCGATAGTGAGGATCGAACCCACTATCTCCCAGATGCAAGCTCACAGCCGCGCGCTTCTAACCTCATGGCAACCCGCCCGGAAAAAGGACCGCTGTAAATTTATCGTGTCATAGATACATCAAAAAGAAAAGGAACTATGTAGTACAGTTATGAAATGAAATGGCTTATGGTTTTTAGTGCCGGGAGCGCCCGAGAACATGTTCGGCTCGCCATTGGCAGGTCTTTTGATTTGACTACCGTAGGCGACCTGCTCATCGTAATTAGGATGAAATGATGATGAAGACGACACATACACCCAGACCCCGTGCCGGCGAAACTAACCAATGATGGTTAAAATTCCCGACCATGTCGGGAATCGAACCCGAGACCCCTGTGACCAAAGGTCAGCATGCTAACAATTTAGCCACTGAGCCGGACAGTACATTTATAACTGATGACTACGAGTTTGGTATAGTTGATCCATTTTTGTTTATGTAAATGATTATGAGCAAAATTTTGATAATATTCATAAAATCGTTTAAACATGTCTTCATTTGTATATTTTTAGTCTGTCATTAATGGGACGGTATACATCACATCGATGTAAGTTAAGTGCTGTGACTATAGATCGCTACTCGTGAGAAACAGCAAAATATGAAGTCACAACAGAAGCGAGATTCAATCCGTAGATTTCTAGCTTGTGAAGCAGACGGCTTGTATGTTGCGTTACGCGTTCATGGTAGTAAAGGATCTTGTGTTGATCTTGTGAACATTTTTGAGATATTCAAACTCCATCTTACGGCGATTCGGTAAGAGTTGCACCTTGAAATTTGAACCGGTAAAATTTCTCGCCATGGCCTGCATTTATATTGAAATTGGATCAGATGGATGGTGAAATGTTGGCAAGTTATCCTTTTAAGATAACGGGGATGTTGTCTAAAATATTCCAAGCTCGTATATGAAGCAAGGATGGAAGCAGACATTCCTGTATTGGAGAGAATTGTCTGCTTTGTATCAGTGCCTAAATGCTTCCATCTTAGCGTTACCTGTATGGAATTTACATCTTCCTATGAGCTGCAGCCCAAAAGGTTCGACAATTTGCTCACAAAATCATGAAAACTTACGTTAACCAGTTATTTACACTATCACCTTCAAATTATTGACGATGGGCTTGTATACAGCGATTCCAGAGATTTTTCACGTTTTGGAAGCACTCTCGAAGTCTTTTGGCTTCATTGTGTCCATCAGGTGCTACAATACCACTTGCATCTCTTCAAAACGCCGCCCAATCCACCAGAGTTATGAAGAGTTATAAGTCGCGAGTAGGTGAGGAGGGAGGATGGGAGTGCGGAACGGACGTCAAGTGTTTTGTAAGGATGTCCCTCACAATGAAATGAGCGAAGTATTTGTGAGCACAATGTCATGATGCGGCAATGAGTCAAATTTATTCCCTATGTCAGACCGTTTGCGCCTGATGCCTTTCCTCACTGTTCTAAAACAGTCACGTGACTTGTTCAAGTGTGATGTTCAAATTCTCGAAAATTCTGAGTTGCACAACGTATATTTTCTCTTATTATTGATGTTTTAATCTGAACAGGAAATGGTTGTTAGTATCATTGTAATGAGTCGACAGGAGAAACAGAATCAAATTCTCACTGTGAACACAATGATACCGAAAAATAAGGCTACTAACCATTCAAGTAAAAAGTACATTCGTTTATTCGTCCCGAGGTAGCCGAGTTCTTGTTTAGGTGCAAAGGCAATGGGGGCGAGCTACATGTCCGACTCGTCGGCTGAACGGTCAGCGTATTGGCCTTCGGTTCAGAGGGTCCCGGGTTCGATTCCCGGCCGGGTCGGGGATTTTAACCTTAATTGGTTAATTCCTACGGCACGGGGGGCTGGTTGTATGTGTTGTCTTCATCATCATTTCATCCTCATCACGACGCGCAGGTCGCCTACGGGAGTCAATTAGAAAGACCTGCACCTGGCGAGCCGAACCCGTCCTGGGATTTCCCGGCACTAAAAGCCATACGACATTTCATCGACCACATACCAGCCATCCTGCCAACTTTTAATTACGGGCCGTACGGGAAATAGTTACACTACAGAGATTAACGCAAATTATGTGAATCAGGGTTAGGGTCATTTTTGTCAGTATGCCAAATATTGTTGTTGTTGTTTTACACCTAGAGGGGTAAGGTGGGGTGAAGACCACCATAGCCGCCGTTATCTTTGTTGTCTTTCACGGATGGAATGTGCAGGCGAATGACTACAATGTAAATTCTTTCTGTAGTATTCCACAGTTGGGGAAGCCCTAGTATAAAACGAAACTTGGGTAAGAATATCCATTTTCATTTTTAACTTATCAGATTAGTTTCTCTATTTATCTACTCTTCCAGCGGGCGAGTAGGCCATCCGGTTACGGGCGCGCAGCTGTGAACTTGCATCCGGGAGATAGTGGGTTCGAACCTCACTGTCGGCAGCCCTGAAGATGGATTCTCGTGATTTTCTATTTTCATACCAGACAAACGTTGGGGCTGTACCTTAATTAAGGCCATGGCCGATTCATTCCTATTCCTAGGCCTTTGTTATCCAATCGTCACCACAAGACCTATCTGTGTCGGTGCGACGTAAAACAAATTTTTAAAAAAGTATCTGCTCTTCCAGTTATCATTTTGTGCTTACGGTGTAATACTATAATATTATTTATGTCTACGTGCACATTTTAGGTTAACGTTTACAGTTTGTAATCCATATTTGTGCAAATTTTGTAGATTTCCATTCGACAGCAATGAGAGGCATCTGAGTTTGAAGAAGAGGATATGTTCATTGTAAGTAATTGCTAAAAGGAAAGAAACGTTCTGTACTGAGGATGGCATCCCGATATGCAACTAGAAGTAATGGAGACGTAAATTGAGAAGGACGACGACCTTCATTTTCCTATTCCCCTCAGTAATATTGATGAGGCAGAACCACGGCATCATGTCAAGAACAGACGACCTTGCAATTTATTGAGAAATACCAAAACTTGCAATAACACAAATCTTGAATATTCTAACGTCAGCCAGCTGATGAATTTCAGTTTTTAAATTTGGAATTGTTGTAATCTGTTAAACAAATTTAACTTATATTTTAATTTGTTTATAATTCTCATTATATGATGCTCCGATGTAGCGTAAATGACCCTATTAATAACAAAAGCAATTATATTGGCTGACTGTAACGAAAGGTCAAGCTTTATTTACGACAAGGCATAACCAGCTCTCAACCATATTACCATTCTAGGGTTGATGGTAGGAGGAAGATAATAAGAAAAAAGGAGTTTAGCGTGCTAGCGGTTAGCCATCCCACGTTGGGAATTTCACAGGATTCTGAAATATTTGTTAATATAGAGCCCATTCAATCTCCCCCAATGAAGCTATTAAACCTTCACCAAGAGGTTTAAAACTCGGTTTCAATACATGGAAGTACCCTTGTGTTTCAATGAGTTTCAATGAATCGTCCTCGAATTGGATGAGATCAGCAAGTGAATGAGTTTTATCCATAGTCGCGTGCAAGCAATCATATGGCTCACTAAATAATTGGGTCTGTATTTGCTCATTAAGTTTATGTTGGCATTTCGTGTGCCTCTCATCAGTCTGTATGAATCTCCAGAGAATGGACTCTTGTGAACCTTAAATTAACATATTCGAAAATGGAATAGAGAAATGTGAGTTATCCTCTTGCACTGGAGTAACAGCAGTTGTAATAATGTACCATCCTACCAAGGTTAATTAAAAATGTAACATATACGGAACAAAAAATATTGAATATTGGTTACGAGACCGAATCGTACCCTTGACATTTCATTTCATTTTTTTATCCTGAATGGGGGATTAAAATTTGTTTCATGTAAATCAATAATAAAATTAGCCGTAAATTAATAAATACCAGTATTAGTAGAGAAATATGCATACGTACCTACGGCGAATATTTCGTTGTAGACACGACTCTCTTCTGTGGTATTCCGCGTCAACGTGCCGTCTTTTACTTACATCTTGAGGTCCAAGGTTAGCACCGTCGAATGTGAGTGTTATTCAAAATGAGAACTGAAGAAGATATTCGTGTTAATGTGGTTATGGGATTCTAAATCTCGCGTCTCAGCGACTGCCAAAATCATTAATGTCGCCAAGCATCGTGTTGTCCTCTTTATCGTACATCTCTTGTCTCCTTCTTGAGGTCGAGGGCTGTCTGTGAATTCTCAACATTTTTGTCTGTCACGACTAGCACGGGCAGTTCAAACGGCTAAATGAAGGTGAAAAGAATATCGTAAGTAGAGCCTAATAAAAATAATTTTTGTTGAAATACAAATAGCATGAACTCTGGATCAATAATTATATTAATTAATGTGGTATGGGCAGAAGCCAACAACTCGTCCCACCAAGTACCATAAAGCAAAGCAAAGCAAAGAAGTTAAGTGAGCAAAGACTTCATACACAAGTGCCACATGAACAAAAGACATAACTGACTGAATTGCCGTAACGTAATAGAATTCATAGTCGTAATGTAGCGAAGTATGTATGTACACATTTCTCTAATAATAAAGGTAGTTATTCATTTACCGATAGTATTATCCTTAACATGCGTAAAAGCAATTATTATCTTCCATTTAGGACAAAAATGATAATGAAACTTAATGGATACAATTTGTTCACGTAACCGTGAGTATTATTTTTCTTCCAAAAAAATTAAGGTCACTCAGTTTATGAGAAGAATTTGTACGTGTCGGTAGAAGGTGGAAGAGTTACTTGTTTAGCATTAAATTGTTGTTATTTCACTATTTATATAATTAGGTTGTGTTCAGCACATATAGTACACGCCTAAGAGGTGTTAAGTACAGAAACTATCAATTGCAAGTGCAATGTGGTCTTAAAAGCAAAATATTCAGTTCAAGAGGCTCACGTGGGTGATTGGCACGTATTCCAAAGTTGTATTTGTAGTTTGACACTTGGAGCGCCGATCCCTGTCAACAAAATAAGAATAACCGAAATCAACGTAGCTCAATGAGGAGAGCACGTCACGCGAAATCCCCTGGTTTCTTTCAGTGTCCAGTTGTTTATTCTAATCCCGTACATGTCATCTCTGTGGCATGCACAGTCATGTCAGCAGGTAATCTTGCTTGTCTGGGAGGAGAGGTTTCTGTTGGTAATGGAAGTAGGTACTCTGACAGCCCACTGCTAATATGGAGTATTAAGTGTTGAGAGCTTGAGTAGATTTTAACATTCATAATCGGTGATGCAGGTAATCTTAGATTAGGAAATTAAGTCTTAAAAATATTGTTATTAGGGTAGTAAAATAACTGACGATGGCAGAAGTAATGAAGACAAAATGCAGACTGGCACAAGAAAGGAATGCCTTTATATGAAAAGAAATGTCCTCACTTCGAATATTGATATAGGATTTAGAAACATGTTTTTGAAGAATTCCGTCTGGAACGTGGTTTTATATGGAGCTGAAACATGGACGATAATTAGTTCAGAAAGGAAGCGAATAGAAGCTTTTGTAATGTGGTGTTACAGAAGAATAATGAAGGTGAGACGGATAGATCGAATCACGAATGAAGAGATAATGAAACGAATTGGTGACAGGAGATCAATTTATCAAAATTTGACGAGAAGAAATGGCATGATAGAACACATTTGAAGACAACCAGGACTCGTTCAGTTGGTTTTGAGGGAAGTGTACGGGGGTAATAACGGTAGGGGTAGACCAAGGTATGAATATGACAAGCAGATTAGAGCAGATGTAGGACGAAGCAAATACACAGAAATGAAAAGGATAGCACGGGATGGAATGGCATGGAGAGCTTCATCAAACCAGTCTATGGACTGATGACTCAAGCAATAACAACAACAAAATATATTATATTAAATTGTAATCTCTTTCTGGGAATATTTCTCGGTATAAAGGCCAAAGGCAACCGTTTATACAACTGGAGGTACCTGCTTCCCCAAGTCATCGCCTCTTGCTGTGCACTACATGCTTTTCACTATCAACGCGTCCTGTTCTTTTGAGCGAACACGTGGTGGTTAACGCATTTACCCTCGCAGAATGTCATCTCTCTGCGAGTATAGGATCCAGGGACCTACTGCTTAACGATGAGACCGTGATTTTAAGTTGAAATTATCTGATTTTTCATACTGTAATAGTACGTATTGTACCTGTCTAAGACTTCAGTACATAAACAAGTTATCGTGGTTCATAAACATGATATTAGAATGGAGCACCTCCGATGAGCTTCGAACTCAGCCCGGTATCGAAGTCTAAGCTTCCTTAATAGAATGAGTTGCTAGCTGAGCCGGAGAACATTACGGGTCTGACTGGACCATCCGATGGGGCTATAATCTTCTAATAATCTCTATAGTAGGGTAATATTAATTATGAGAGGAATAATAGTACACTACTAATAAGAAGATAAACAATATATTATATAACAACTTTATTATACTAGTGAAACATCCCTTATTCACATGGATATGCCATACAATACACTTTACAAATTATCTTTATGGTGGTCTTGAGGTGATAAATGTCGGTATTCTCTTTCTACACTTCATTTTACGTTCAATTATTTCAAATTTAAGAGGCGTTTCCTCTTAAATTATTTCCACTATTTCAAACTTAAAGAGGCGTTTCCTCTTGGATTATTTGCACTCTGCACTTACACTTATCACATTGCACGTTTCTTATCACGATTACACTCACTTAATTTGTATGGGCGTACCCTGCTATAATTCTGTTTACCTGTCGACAATTAATATATTCAAATTATGTCAAGTTACGATATTATATGAACTGAAGTGAACGTACGTTTCTATGACTTCATTTCCAAATATTTGAAAGTCGCATAACGTCATTTCCCTAAATTGGTCATTGATGAATATGCAATATAATACACACGCTTGTTTCATTATGATTCCAGCAAAAAAACCAAACATGACATTATGTACAACGTTGCAACACTGTGTACAAAAAACATGGAACGACTTCAACATCCAATATCTCATCATTATAAAATTGTCACATCCTGTAATAAAATATACAAAAATATATGCACTTTGAATACACTAGATGAAATTGCAGGAGGTTCAATCCATCCATCGGTAGTAACAGTGAACACAAACATTCACTGTATCCAATGAGCGAATCTGGGTCTCCTGAGACATGAATGCTGATTTGGAGCCCTATACGCTTTAATTAGTTAAAGAAGAAATTGGTGGATCGAACACCTCAGAATGCTGTAGCTTAATCAACGATGTTAATAACAAATGGTAGCTTGGAATCTTTGTTTCGATGGGATTACGACAGATACTTCTTCTAAACTTCACAGGCAGGGCGAGCGGTCGGCCTGTCTTCGTCCTTTCGCCGGGTACCATAAATCACGCTAACTATGGCTTGGTTCACTTTCACATACAAAAGGGTCGCCTTTCTGGGCCCTTTAACACTGTCTCCCCACAGCGAAATATATTATTCTTTTCCTGGCGTGTGATCTCAACTTATTACACCTTGTACATGCTTCCGGCATTAATTCATTTATCTGCAGCGCGGCATATGCCTCGCGCTAATCAATTTTACTCGTCAGGAGCTGGATAATAATCTGTCTCTTACCCCTCGACACGATGAAAACAGCCACCTAGCAGATGATTCTACTACATGGGTCAAGTTATTTCACGCACATCCGAGCTAAATAGGAACACAATGCATATTCCATTCTCATATCTCGTTCGTTGTCTTCGACATCTTAAATTCTCAATGGGGATTTCTTATATCATCATCCGAAGCGTCCAATCAACATATTGAGAAACTTGTGATGACTCCTGTTAGCTAGTGAATCGGTGATAATCTGAGTCTTGTATACAGAATATTTACACCCTATTATTTTACGACACTTCGCACATAGTTAATCTAGGGTTCTTAAATCTACATCGTGCACTGTAATCCCTTATAAATAAACAGAAAAGAAATATGGTTGCCCCAAGCATGAAGAAATATTTCTTATAAAACCCATCAAATGACCGAGCTCGATAGCTGCAGTCGCTTAAGTGCGGCCAGTATCCAGTATTCGGGAGATAGTAGGTTCGAATCCCACTGTCGGCAGCCCTGCGGATGGTTTTCCGTGGTTTCCCATTTTCACACCAGGCACATGCTGGGGCTGTACCTTAATTAAGGCCACGGCCGCCTCCTTCCCACTCCTAGCCCTTTCCTGTCCCATCGTCGCCATAAAACATATCTGTGTCGGTGCGACGTAAAGCCAATAGCAAATAAATAAAAAACCCATCAAATGAAATCCTGTTATCCCGCTAAAATAACATATTGGCTATCAACGTTACATCTACATGCAAATTTGCTCTGTATTTACACTAGAATACGACATTCAAAGCTACTATTAATTGAAAATGCACTCATCCTTCAGGAACTAAGAACACAGCTTTACAGGAGGGCACACCCATGTATTTACTCGGCCTTCGTGATGCCATCAGCGATGTGAAGTCCTTTGATCACCAACTGCTGAATCACGAACATGGTGGCTTGATCTCGTTCGAAGTTCTGGACGATCTCCGCTACACCATGCAAAATTCCGGCATGCAGCTGAATGTCTCGTTCACTCCGACGTTCTTGTAGACTCCTTATGTAAATGAGGGGAAGTTATTTCATGTGAATGCGTTAGTTTATATTACACATCACAGATTAAATATACGGTTGGATCTGCTCAATGACACATGCACCCCAGCCTAATGACGGTTATGCCCCTGAAGCCCAACATTATTCCCTCCTCATCTACCTATCCTTCTTATTGGCAGCTACTCTAGGTCCTGAAGCTCCACTGGTTCACTTATAAACGTCACTGGATACGATGCTAATGTGTTAGCACTCACGTATTACACAACAGTAATTCAGGCATACTCTACTGCACTTAGTCATACGTAAGTCGAGCTCTCTACTGCGTTAGGGATTGATCTAACGTGTCACTGCCCTTAATCATGCCGACAATGAGTCGTTCATTCAGTTTCCTAATATTTCACGTTCATATAGAAAACACTCGCTCCACGCACTTAGTTAATACGTGCCTACTTAAGTTAATTGAGCCGTATTAGTTTAGGCATATATAAGGCTCGATGCACGATCACTTCTTCACACGGACAGCGATCATCAAGTTTTCGTATCGTTCCTAATATACTTGTTAGCGGCACACTGTACGCGCAAACAGCTTACTCAGATTGTGGTTATTTCCACATACATTCACAAACATTAATCAATCACTGTATTACACTGTTCACCCTACAGAATGATTTCTTCATAAAGGACTCACACACAGATTACGACGAACTGGTAACGAACTGACGTCGAACTGAAAATGAACTGGTGGTGTCTGCTCCCGAGCTCCGTACTATATAGGCAAGATGCTCTGAAGCTGGCGGTAGGGGAAAAGAAACCCCTTCTTAAAATGTGCTCCGGTAATACGTAACGTAGAGTAACGAACGGGGTATCAAATTGTAGCTCCTGTATTCTATTTTCACTGAGTGAATATTATTAAAATAGCTTCGTGGATTCTAAAGCAATCGTAAAAGCATCCTTTTGTCTCTGTCGATGGCTGATGACGAGTGCTAGGGGAATCCATGAGCTCGTTGCCACGGTTAAGACCCAGCATCTGGTAACCATTAAGACGCGCCCTTGTTACGGTGTAGTTACCGTTCTTTCAATTATGTATAGCACTGCTCGGCTGCATAATTATGTGTAATATTTGCTTATTCAAATTAATGTTTGCTTGTGACCCTCCTTTGAGTATTTCGCGATTTATATTAATTATCTGGTGAAAAACAATTGAATTCGGCGAGCTGGCAGTGGTGAATGAACGAGGGAAATACGGTATAATATTAGTTCTTACGTTGAACGTACTCCACGAGCTCTGCTAGTGACCTACATTCTCTGTCACGTGATAACGCGTCTCCTTACATCTCGCTCGCAGTTGGAGTGAGAAAACTTCAAGTACAAGCACTCCTGCACTTCCTCGCTGCTAATTACCGATAACTAGGGTTGGGTGGCGCGAGTCAGGGTGGGAAAATCCTAACTTGGACAGTTTCTACTGTAGAATGACACAGAAAACTGCATATTTCATCTCGTGAGTATTATGACATACTAGCAAATGTACCCGTGCTTCGCTACGGTATTCAACATTGTATTCGAATATCGAAGTAAATAGTGTACATGCAGTAAATAAGATTGTTTTAAAATTGCATGTCTCTTAGCGTTATCCGAGAAAGAGCATGGGGATGTCCCCATACGTTGTTTCCAATGTAAAGTGTTTGTTACGGATTTGTATTATAACGGCAGGCTCACTTGCCTACTGCCATTCACAATCGAGTTGGGAAGTTTACATTATAATTGCAGGCCCCATTGCCTAATGCGCGGTCACAATCAATTTGGGAGTGTTCGTTACAATGGCAGGCCCCATTTCCTACTTCCAAACAGATTACAGTCGAGGAGATTTTATTATAATGGCAGGCAATTTCCCTACCACCAGTCAAAGTTCAGTTGTGCCGTTATCATTATAAGGTCAGGCCCATTTTCCTACTGCCAGCCAGCTTACTGCCAGTCACACCAAGTTGGTGAGTTTCCATCAAAATAGCAGGCCACTATACCTAATGCCAGTCACATTTTAGATGAGAACATTTGTATATAAAGGCGGGCACCCTTGCCTACTGCCAAACACAATCGGGTAAGGGAGTTTTAAACAAAACTGCATGCTCCCTTGCTTTCTGCAAGTCAATTCGAGAAGTGAACTATTCATTACAATAGTAGGCCTCCCTTACTAATGACAGTTACACAGGAGTTGGAGAAGGACCCCTTTCCTACTGCCAATCAAAGTCGCTGTGGGGAGTACTGATTACAATAGCAGACCCACCCTTTCTCGATCACTACAAATCGACATAAGTGAATATATATAGATCGACATGCGAAAGTATCTGCGTGTTTACAAGAATGCAGACCTTCATTTACAGATTAACTGCTGCTGAACGTACGTCATAACGACAAAGGATTATACCACATAAGACGCTGGATTTAGTGGCCTAAGTCGCTGGTCCTATGATATCTCATCTATTCTTGCGTCAGATTGAGTTAGAAACGTGGAACAGGGTAAAGTTTTTGTAAGATTATCTCACATTGCATTACTTTTCGGATAATTATGTGACAGCTACATACATAGCATTTGGCTCACATATGACTACTGGTGGGCCAATTTTCGTGAACAGTTTGATTATTCTGTATTTCATATAAGTAATTGCACATAAGTAATTTTGCATGTGAAAAGTCCAAATTTACTTAACATCGATTAATAGAGAAAAATCAAACGTAAAAGGGATACAGATACGGCAAAAGTCATAAGACCAAGGTTGTAGATCATTCCAAATTGAACGGAGATTGTGCAATCCGTTATGTGATAGGACTTTCCGAAGGTCTGCACCATCATTAAAATTGCCTGCATATTTCGATATTCTTCGGGGATGAAAAGTGAAGAATTTAATGATCTTGGATGTATTCCGTCCGTTACAGGCTAAAACGTATAATTTTTTCAAATTTCAATTATCTCTTTTCTTCTGGCAGATTATGCCGCAATGTGGATTTTGGGCAAGGCGGGTAAAAATTAGGACTTTCAGGAAACTAAACAAAAAATTATGCAGATTGTCATTATTACCCCTTAAACGGAAAGGTGTACGAAAATTTCGCCAAAATAGTCGATGTAGAGGCACACAGTCGTTACGAATTGATTTATATAGATAAGGAACCTGCTCCATGGAAAACACCTTTTGGGCTATGTCTGCTGGACTTAACCTGCAAAACTGACCATTCATGATCTCTCCCTTATTAATCCTCCTGACGAAAAAATGCACATGAAAAAATTTTAGAGGTGGAATTCCATCACGTTTGGTCGATTTCCAGTCAGGTTGGTCTTGTTCTGTATATATTGTGGAAGAGTAAAATCACCATTTCGGTTCCCTTTAAACCGCCCGTCCATTCCGGAACATGAAATGTTATTGACCTTTAAAACCTACCTTTGGACAGGTGGATGCTAAATACAAAGTTAGGTTCGAATATCTTCAGTAGTTTTCAAGTTGTAAGGAGTACGCTTTACACGCACCCGCTCGTGAGTTAAGTCCGATGGGACTTGTACCGAAAAGCGGTCCGTTAATGATATCTCCCTTATTAATCCTCGTATGAAATGATGCACATGATAAAAAAAAGGTTTAGATATTAGTTTCCACCAAGGTAGGTAGATTTCCATTAAGTTTGGTTGTGTATATTTTGTGGAAGTGCAAAATCACTGTTTCGGTTTCGTATAAACCCCCAGTCAGTTCAGGGATTTAGAAACAATATTTGCCCTAAGACCTATTAAGGACAGGTGTATTCTAAATATGAATCATGGTGGAAATACATCCAGTAGTTTCTAGCACTTGCGTACATACGGCGTAATTAAGGAAGAAAATAATACAGTTACGAAAGTTGAAAATTAATAGAAAATGGATTATAACTGAGGACAGCCGGATAACGACAAATATGTAAATGCCAAGTGAATATATTGGAAAATCAAATGCCCCTCAATAAATCATGCTGGTGAGAGTTATGTATATAATAAAGCGGTAACAGAGGAGAAATTTAGGTGCAGTGATTCTTAGATAAACAAATAATAAGAAGATGACTAATGGTGTTATTACTTAATCTATTCGAGGGCGGTTATAACCTCCAACGATATTCCGCCAATATCACGCAGATAGGCCGATTGACGCCTCTCTTGCCTTCTACCCAAGGAACAACTACGAATTTAAAAGCATGATGAGGAAAATGGCAATACGTTACTTCCCTGCTGGCATGCAGTCAGAGACGTTGCCATGGTAACCTGTAGGTTCGTTGTCGGTCTGTCGGTCACTGAATGCAGAGCATGATACCAGCAGAAAAACTGTAAATTTCTCCGTCATGTGAAGAGTAAGGTAAATTATGTACATAACGAAAGTTGTTTGTAATGAAGAGACGTTCCACGTACGGTAAACGGAGTTTACAGAAAATCAATAGTATAAGAGAAAATGGAGGAAAACCATTCTGGGTTTCCTATAAACCCCCGTCTATTCAAAGATTTTAAAATGATATTGAACCCATGACCTTTGTGCCCTAAGAACATTATGCATAAATTAACAATTAAATTAAAAGTTGGATTCTTGATAGCATGGATTTGACACGTGACGAGGGGGTGATTACCTTCGGTTCCACGCTCTGGGTTACGTGACGTCAGCCACACGTGTCGACGGCGGAAGAATCTCAAGTCATTATTGTGAACTATTTTAAAGCGCGTGTACATGGCGTGACCCAAGCCAAGTCAAAAAAATATAGTGCCTATCAAAGGGGGTCAATCATCTCACAAATCGAACCCGTATAAATTTTAAATGTCCATGAACACTACCGCCGGAAATGTAGCAAGCATGTAGTCACTTTCAAAACTCTTGAAATTACAGTTTAGTTAAGTCAGAAAATTTATAGAAATTTTCTTGGCCGCAAAGGGAGATATCCGAAGAGAGGGGTTAACTGCTATAAATATGAAGGGACGCCATGACGAAGTCTCTTTCTCCGGCATTTGTGATACAAAGCGGACGAAAAATTGTTGAGCTGCTCTGCGAAATCAAACAACAAAAGTAGACTGAGTTCAACTGCAGATTTTAGCCGTTGTGGCTAGGTCTGGACTCCATGAGGAGATAGTTTTCTTGAGTGAAATAATTGTACCAGATAGGACGGTCGAAGTACTAAATAAATTCTAATGTGATTAAGTAATTCGTGTGCGGATATAATTATAGTCCATCGTGTGCGCTCAGCAAACAAGTGAAGGGTATTTCCTTTTTTTATGCTTTATTCCAGGAAACCTGAAGAAATATAATAATGATTTGTAAAGCCATGAATGTAAAAATGGCTAAATAAAATGCCAGGGCCGCAGGTGAGCCCTATGACGAACAATGGTGTGACTACATAAGGTAATGTGACTTTCCATCTTACTACCTTGTTTCATGATCTCTAAAAGTGTATTTGAATGAGGATATACGACGCAGTAGTCACCCCTACTAAGTTTTGTAAATGTGAGAATACGACTAAAAGAGTCATTTGTTTTATTTTCCACTTGGATAAATTTTTGAAGTCTTGCGAGTGCCGTATAATGTTGTAAAAAGTTATTGAATAGGGTTTCGAAGTGATATCACGTCCAATGTAGATCGTCATCCGTGTGAGTGTACTGCCTATATTTTGTGATGTCAAATTAAGATGTTCATTCGACGTAAATTTTTCCTGTCTGCAATTTGACGTTAATAATAATAATCCATGGTTACTCATTTTCAATCGAGTGGAAGCTCGCTGTCGGGTGAGAATCTAGGGTGATTAATTTGGTCACGGAGAGAAACGTTTTTCTAGGCCCATTTTAAACTGTGTCTGACTGACAATAAAAAGATCTAGTAGAATGTTTCAGTCATTTTTTCGTAAAAATCAAGTTATTAAATACGATATGATTTATGCGAAGTTATTCATGATTAATGCATTGTGCGATATTAGACGTCGAGATTTCTAGTAAGGATTTTATTCCAGTTCTTTGTCGATGATAGTTGTGGAGCTGGGAAACAGAGGTTAGTTTTGTTGATCTGAGATTTGTGAATCAGGTTGGACCTGTCATTGAAGCCGGGACATGGAAGCCCGAGGAATGTTTTATATGAGTTGAGATGAGATGTGCGAATCAGGTTAGAGTCCTGTCATTGAAGCCGGGACATGGAAGCCCGAGGAATATTTTATAATGTTGGGAATGGAAAGAAATACATAGAAATCCATAGCGGTATTAATTTGCGACGCGTATAATTAGTGTGGGGATCTTGAAGCATAATCTGTGCGTTTTGTTGGTTAGAATATCGTATTTGTTTAATTATGTCGGCAGAGTTTAAAAGAGAGCATTTTGAGAAGCCAGTCAACTGGAACAAACCAGATGTTTCATGTTACTGCCAAGCGAACTTGGGGACGAGAGGCCTCAGCTGTGAGGGTTTCACCATTATGATAACGGGACAGGCGTGGAATTGAGATTGTATTCTCGGCCGGGGAGAACGTTAAAATGCTGGATTTAGTTGAAATTCATAGCCGGTAATATTCTGAGTATTGTGGAATACTGTAAAATTTGTTTAATTGGGGACGTAATGAACATTTGAAATCACGAACTTTGAGTATAAGGAACAGAGTAACCAAATTCAGGGTTGTCCAAAATATAGAGCGATGGTTGTGATGATTGGTTTGTCTGTGAGGGGTGTGCAAAATTCATAAATGGTATGACGAGATATGACATCGTAATTATATGGCGAGTTGTTTGGTTTGTACGTAGATTATTAGGATATCCAAGTGTTAATAACGGTTACCACTAGATTAGATTTTAAAGTGTGAGATCATGAGACAAGATATATAACTGAACATACCACAAGATTGAATTTACATCACAGCTGCGTAGGAATTTGTGAAGAAACCAGAGTCCGCGGAGATAAAATTTACTGTTCTTTAACATTTCGTTAAATCATTTAAATTTATTTAATTATTAAATTCAGTGAAACCGCATTTTGAAATAACTTTAATCAAGCGAATAACTTGGAGATGCATTCTGGAAATTTTAGTTTGTTTTCTGGGGAATATTTAAATGTCAAGTAACGATTAAGGGGACATATCCGATGGAAATGGATTTTACTGCCACACAGTTTGTGAGCATTGCTATTGTTGTAATTATTGAACTTTGATTGATTGAGCAGTGAATGTGCTGGGGATAGTAAAGTGGAAACTTTGGTCATCAACCGATGTAACTTAATTGTGTTTAGCCTTCAGCCTAGAAACTTGGATGGTCAGGGGGTCATCAACCTCAGTGACTTAGATTAGCGCCATATGCCATTGTAGCATCATTTCCTCGCGGTCATCATCCACAATGACTTTAAAGTAACTTAGAAGGTTAGATGTCGGTCCATGACATAGACGCAGGTCACATCGATTCAATTAAGGGTCCATGCCGTAGAACCACTGTGTGGCACACACCGATTGGACGGCCTTAATTATACCCAGAGTCCAGAGTTCGTGTTACGAGGGCTGGACCATAACGAATCACTATGATGGTACATGTGGTCTCACATGGAAGCCGAATTTAAGGATTTCCAGACTTTCCTTTCTTAAATGATTAATAATTGAGACAATGGTTTCTAGTATGAATGCCCGTCAGGCAGTTACGTTAAAGTCTCACACCAGTGTTCTGACCTTTATGTAAAAATGATTGTGGTGTCCAGTGGACACAATTGACTATGACACCGTTGACATATCAGAATGCTTCAGAGATTTCCTAAATAAATAGGAATCTTTTAAATAGACCTTTCATTCCAGTAGATAGATTAGAATTACTGAACCCTACCTTTACCTCAGCAAGTGACGAAGAACCCGTTACGACCCAAGAGACAGATCTCATGAACTTTGCTGATAGGTAAGAAAGGTAGGTATCCCTCAGTATGGACCAAAGGGTACAATATGCACATCGAAACCTTCCCCGGGATGAGTATACTCTAAATATGAAGTTTGGTTGTGATCTATCCAGCCGTTGCGACGTGATGGTGGAACAGACAAACAGACAAACAGACAAACAGACAAACAGATAAACAGACAAACAGACAAACAGACAAACAGACAAACAGACAAACAGACAGACACGAAAAGTAAAAACCACCGATTCGGTCTTGAGTTGACCTAAAACGGATAAATATCTGAAAAATTGGCAAAACAAAAGAAATTACAGACAGCGGACCCCCTACAATTTTATTTATATAGATAGACTACAGGTGACGTTATGAACGGTCACAGTATTGTGTATGGTCATGTGTGAAATACTGCAGTGCTAGTTATCTTCAGAATGGTATGTAGGAGAATTTAGCAAATTCCGGAAATACTCAAATACTGGTACGTATAGTAATATATATAGTTATGTGAATTTAAATATGTTGTAATTTCCACATGCACCTACAACTGCATGTTCGTTTAAGATTGTGATTAATTAAAACTACTTGTACTTTATTTAAAGCAAGACCCAGGAAAATAACCCGTCCACATTGTAAAATATCTTGTATTCAGTTAATATAATGTTTAGCCCACTTATAACATGAAAGCTGACAAGCATTTAATTAAAGTATAATTTTGCCGTTACAGGTACCGGTACCGGCATAGTATTTGTACAATGGTTTAACGCTGTCTGCAGTATTGCCAAAGTCTGACCGGGAAAAGTAAAAGTATTCGTTTCATGAGTTCCCACGAGGTACATACATAAGACAGAAATGGATGAGAAACATGTCGCGGGAGAGTATTTTTTACAAATTTTGAATTCAGAACATTCTTTATTTTTGGTCTGAATTTTTCTGACGCAGTTTACCGTCCCCGACTAAAAGTAAGGAAAGTGAAAGAAAATGTCGTTTCTTCCGCATTTATGGATTATCTCGAACATAAGATCCCAAAATCAACACTAGAAAGGCGAACAATAAAGAAATATTCACTAAGGTAAATCACTGGAAAGAAGAGGAAGGGAGACGAGAATTTCGGTGACGAATTAGGTGCTTACGATAACAATGTTTATGCCGGTCAGCTGGCAGATAGTGAGAGAAAGTTTATTGGAGTACAGACAACCAGTAAGTGTTTCGAAGCCGACTAAGACAAAAGCATTTGAGGCTGAAATTGTGGCGCAACAGTACGAAAATAAAAAATCTGATTTTGAAATAGAGAAAGCGAAGATGGATGAGCTTAGCAATCAGTATCATACTAATTTAAATACAATAATGGATACCAATGAACGCAGTTCTGAAGACTCGAAGACCTCATTCATACTGGACCAAATTAAATTACAACAAGCTGTCACCCCGTTGGTCAGAAAACTTCATAAAACAGTCCGTTATCTTGCAATTTATTTCTACGTATAAATCAAAAGTGTGAATGAGGACGAAAAAGTTTGCTCCCTCATTGTTGATGAAATGGCAATAAAGCTGCAACTTGTTATATGACAAGATATTGGACACATGCTTTGGCCATAAGGATATATCGGCACATATCGAGGCTAGTCGAAATGTAGACAGTTCTGGAAGTAGGTCCATTTCAATAAGGAGCAGTGAAAAAGGGGCAGTTTTTACCAACAGTAATTTTGCTCTTTTATATCTAGGATATCCACTTCATACGAACTTTCCGTTGCCTACTTCTTTTCGCATAGATTGTATGGCGTTGAAGTGTACAGTCCACCGCTGTCGGTCATTAAACAGGTTGATAATATTGGTTTCGTAATTTTAAGATTGGTTACAGATAACCATAAGACAAATGTGAAAAGGATGAGGCAGCTATCCAATAGAAAAGTATTGAAGTCCCAGATTCCTCACCCTAACAACGACGACCGACCTCTATTGCTAGCCTCCGACCTGTGTCACATTCCTAAATACGCCAGGACATCACTTTCAGAAAAGACCTTGCAACAACGGGGAAGAAGAAATTAGTGCCTGCCAGCGCGCCGACCGGCCGACCGACACCCTAGTAGCGCTGAGAGGTGGGTACTAGTTCAATGTACGCACTCTCAGCTGGAGTGGAAAGGCGTTTAGTGCATGACAGAGGGCGTTGGTCTACTACACCGTCACTGCATTGTCCTACGCAGGAGTTTTGCAGTGGTGTTTCATCGGTGCATTAGCCGCCAACGACTTGGAAATACATATGGAGCTGATAAGTATAATCATTCACCTAAAATTAATAAAATGGTCAAAATGTCTGGAACTTAACCTCATATATGAATTAATACAACGGTATAGTGTCATGATATGAACTGCGTATATATAGCACCAAATAACCAAGCGTGGAAGTGGATGTCATGTTACACAAGCACTCGCTCGGCTTGTCTCCGTATTAAACCCCTTCAATTTAACTAGAAAACTTACATTCCGAATTCATTACGGGAAATTTTCACTTATTTTTGAAAGTAATGGTGGCCCTCATTGCTTAGGTATGTGTAGTATTTTTTCTACCTTTAAAGTGGCTTCATTTGGCTACACAAACGAAAAGTGATTAAAAAACCTTTAATAAGTTCATAGAAGGTGAAGGTAGATCGATCGAAGCAACTTTATTCGTTTTATTCAGTGACTTAAAATTGAGAAAGTTGTGGAAGAAAACTTTTATGACTTGGCATATGGTACATTGTAAACGGATATGTCTTGTATAGGGTGATATTAGGACACGAAGACAACAAATTGAAGCCAGTAAACGTTTGTAATTCCACATCACTTTGGGATCCCAGTTGACTCGGAAATTATATTTTGAGGAAAAATGAGGAGATGGATACGTACAGGGAAAAAAAATTCAATCAAGACACCAGCTATGGGGAGACGAAAATGATAAATGTAGGCTTAGGTTACGTACGAAGCCATTCGAGCGTTACTGGCGATGTGCACGACTGAGAAAGAGATTAGTAGCTATCTAATCTACCAGAAGTCTTATTTTCATCCATACAGAGAGTAGATTAATTATACCTAGACAAGTAACGCAGATACTCTTCGTGTTATGTAAAGAACCAATGGCGCAATAGGATAGGTGGAGAACATTTTCAGTTTTGGGAAAATTAGGATCCTTTTTTCTTCCATGCGCGCGATTAAAATGGACGAAATCACTATATTTTCTGTGCCAGACTACAAGCTGCTACCCGTTGTTATGCCTTAGAAGAGGGAATAGAAGGGAGAGGAATTGGGGTGTATGATAGACGGAGACAGAGATACTGCTCCGTGCGAATGCACGAGTTTCTCGCTCATTTTTCGCAGGCACTTCCCAGCCCCCGTAGGCATTGTACACAATAGCCACTAAGTTTGCAGCAAAAATTGGTGAGAAAGGCTCCGTTTCGATACCCCAAGATGAAAAATATCTAATATTCACCTAACCTTTGGGGCAGCAAATGGCATAAGCAGAAAAGCCGCACGTATTTATGGCGCCTGGCACCCAAATTGCCACCAACCTCATCTTTCAATCTTGGTGTCCATTGACAGGCGGCTGCGTGCCCCAGATCCTCAACACTGACAGAGTGCCATCGGTGTGGAAGCCAGAGTTTGAATAGGCTGCTTTAGAAGAATTAAATGATAATCCATCAACCAGTACGGTGTCTACCTCGATGAATGTTAGTGCTTCCCATATGACGAAGTGGAGAATATGGAAGGACCAACAATTGTTGCACACTTATCGATGTCAATCGGTGCAAGAACTAACACCGCTGGAATACCCACAACGCCTAACCTTTGCAAGGTGTGCCTTAAAGAGCTTCTTTTCACGGATGAAGCCATATTTACGAGAGAATGCGTGGCAAACTCCAGAAATTGTTACATTAGGCAACACATTTCAGCAAAGGATATTTTTTCTATGTTTCCCATTTTCACACCAGGCAAATGCTAGGACCGTACTTTTCCAATTCTAGCCCTTTCTCATACTAGCGTCACTAAAACATTCGATGAGTTAGTATGACGTCAATCCACAAAAAAAGAAAAACCATGATCGTTTTAGTGTTTCGGCCGGTAGTGTTGGTGACTATTTACTTGGGCCGTATGTCCTTCCTAATGGCCTGAACGGTGAGAAATACCACCGTTTCTTGGTAGATTCACTGCCTGAATTATTACAAGAAGTTCCTCTAGTTCAACTGCGAATGTGGCTGTGTCATGATGGTGGTCCACAGCATTTCACTCGCCGTGTTACACATTGCTCAAATGATCGTTATCCAGGGAGTGGGCAGGCAGTGGTAAGCCAGGTAAATGGCCTCCGCGGTCGACCGATTTAAATCCCATGGATTTTTCCTTGTGGGGTTACTTGAAGGCGTTAATATTCGAATCCCGTAGAAAGAGAAGATGAACTTGTACCACGATCCAGGCAGTTTCCAGGTCGTTTGTACCACAACCACACATCCTAAACAGGGTCCAAAAGTCACTATTACGCCGTTGTGAACTGTGCATTGAAGTAGAAAGAGGGTATATTGAACATTTACTGCAATCAAACCATTAGGCGTGTTGTTTCTTTCCTTCAGTATTTAATTCTATTTACAATGTGAGTTAAGGAACGCACAGTCGTGGGGCGGCAACGTTGCTTTCTCGCGCACATTAAAGTTATTCAGACGAACAGAAAGGAGTATAAACGACCGGGTGCATTCCTTGACTGATAAATTTGTCTTAATTACTGTGTGTATTACGGGTGCATAATAAACAAACTGTGGGTATTGCCTCTAAGACAGTCCTACGTGAGTCGAGTGGGAAACTTGTGCATTCGGGAGGAGCATTATCTCTTTCTCCGTCTAACAACCACCTCGCCCTCCTTACTCTTCCCTTTCATTCACTGAAGCACAGCGACGGGTAGCGGCTGAAGCTCTGGAACAACAAATACGGCGAGTTCGTAGATTTGAATCGCTAGCCCGGTAGTAACAAAGTAATCTTATTTTCTCGAAAACGAAGAATTGTCTCCGCCAATCCGATTGCGCCATCCTTTCTCCATTACACAAAGACCATCCCTGAATTTTTGGTCGGTATAATTTAGATACACCCAGTATTATTCCAAATATATATATTTCAGACGTAAGAGTGCTTGTCTCTTCATCATAGAATTTAACATTTAGCAGACATTTTATCGTTTTCTTCCATTTTTCTTCATAAGCGGTTAATCCTTCTTTATAATTACCTTTGTAGGTCATGAAATGAATAAACTATTTTGCTAACAGTATTTGACAAAGACGTTAACGTTAATTATGCTAAATATCCATTGGTATGTATATTTAACATGGCCTAACAGTAATGAAATGATCGATTCGGTCTGTATCGAGGAGGATAAAAGTATTGGAATTCACATTGAATGAGGCAATATATCTTTGGTATACAAACAATTGTCCGCCTCTGCGGTGCAGTGGTTAGCGTGATTAGCTGCCACCCCCTGAGGTCCGGGTTCGATTCCCGGCTCTGCCACGAAATTTCAAAAGTGGTACGAGGGCTGGAACGGTGTCCACTCAGCCTCGGGAGGTCAACTGAGTAGAGGTGGGTTCGATTCCCACCTCAGCCATCCTGGAAGTGGTTTTCCGTGGTTTCCCACTTCTCCTCCAGGCAAATGCCGGGATGGTACCTCACTTAAGGCCACGGCCGCTTCCTTCCCTCTTCCTTGTCTATCCCTTCCAATCTTCCCATCCCTCCACAAGGCCCCTGTTCAGCATAGCAGGTGAGGCCGCCTGGGCGAGGTACTGGTCATTCTCCCCAGTTGTATCCCCGACCCAATGTCTGAAACTCCAGGACACTGCCCTTGAGGCGGTAGAGGTGGGATCCCTCGCAGAGTCCGAGGGAAAAGCCAACCCTGGAGGGTAAACAGATTAAGATAGATAGATACAAACAATTACTTAAGAAATTTTTCACTTAAAATGTTAACATTTAAAGTTAAAAACTTCATGATTGTTCCGTATTGAATAGAGAAATAAGAAGATGTACAATATTATAGGGAAGGATCCACCTTTCAATACTCCGTAGTAAGTTGAACTAAAATGTAGTTACAACCTGTTTATTGGGACCGGTTTCAACACATTTCAAGTGTCATCATCAGCCAATTAGCGAAAATCTTAAAACAACTAATATATTGAACACAGGCAAAAAATAAACATTGTATCATATCGTAGCAATTCAGTTAATGTTCTAAACACAATAATCACAGTCAAGAGAGTAAACAGAACATCACATCACAACTGATCTTGCGCCGAAAACAAATATAGTTGAAGTTCATAATCAGGTCAAGTATGCACTTATGTAAAGTCGTTGCTAGGCAGGTCTTGTAGGCATTTGTTTCTCCGGCCGAAGAGTAAAAGGTGACGTGAATGAAGTCTTAGGAAAACAGTGTAGGATTTAATTTCGTCAAATTCAAAGTGGATATATAGGTTTTTAAAATAATTTAAAACGTTAAAAAGGAATAAAGCCAAATAAAATTATATTAAAAAATAGGAAGAAATAATGAAAGAAATACGAGGTTCAACTCGAAACAACTTGCCGTAGTAATTGATAAAGAAATGATAAATAGAGAAATGGGGTGGGGAACGTTTATTAGAGGGTGGTGATGGTGGTGGTGGTGGTGGTTATTGTTATTAGAGGAAATACAATTGGGCAACAATCCTTTATATAACACTAATTCGAGGAAAAAAGAGGAAGAGAACCGACACTTCGAAAAATGAAGATATTGGTTAAAGGAAGACAAGGGCCACGAAGGGCGTGAAAATGAAAGACTCCCTAGCCCTACGATATGATACAATGTTATTTTTTGCCTGTGTTCAATATATTAGTTGTTTTAAGATCTTCGCTAATTGGCTGATGATGACACTTGAAATGTGTTGAAACCGGTCCCAATAAACAGGTTGTAACTACTTTTTAGTTCAACTTACTACGGAGTATTGAAAGGTGGATCCTTCCCTATAATATTGTACATCTTCTTAAAATGTTAACTTTAAAAATTTGTTCACAGGTAACGGTGAAATCTGATACTATAAGATGTTTGGATGAATTTCCGTTAAAACTACAAGTTCTACTCATCGATTGCGAAACATTAATCCATAATAAATATTGTTTAAAGAAAGATTTGTTTGAATTACAAAATACAGGGTATTAATTTGAAAGTTCAGAAAGGAGTGCCGAAGATTAGGAGCGCTGGGAAGCGGAGACAGCGAGCACAGTGCCCGCCGTGACAAGCAGGCATAGTAGGCTCAAAGAAGCGGCATGATTATGCCTATAGAAACTAAACGAACTGAACTCACCGGCTACATAGATGCTCTGGATAAATAAGTAAATGAAGAAACAAATAAATAAATCAACTAGGAAATTAAGCTGAACTCACCAGTAATAAATAAATAAATAAATAAATAAAATAAATTAATAAATTAATTAATTAATTAAATAAATAAATAAATAAATAACATATGAATAAATAAATAAATAAATCAACTAGGAAATTAAACTGAACTCACCAGTATTTACAGACGATGCTGAAAGTGATCTCCTTCAGCTGCAATGCAAGCTTCACATCATGTAATGGGATTTCGAAACACACTTTATAGTACATGGACACCGATAGAACGCACAATGTTCCTAATTTCAATTTTTAATTCTTCTGCAGTTCGAGGATTATTCCTGTAAATTTTTTCTTTAAGATTTCCCCATAGATAAAATTCACGTGTGCTTAAATTAGGTGAACGAGGGGGCCATAAACCTTTACTGATGATCTGATCATCATCGAACATTTTCCGTAACCGTCGCTTGGAGCTACGCGCCGTATGGGTCGTTGTACTATTCTGCTGGAAATAACAGTACCTTTTCTCTTCTTCAGTCAGTTCAGCAAAAAATGGTTCCAGAATTTTATGAATATAAACGGTCAGAAGTAATCGTGTCTTGAAAAAATATCGGACCGATAATTCGTCGGGCACTGATAGCGCACTACACACCCACCTTCACATCGTGCAGAGGTCTCGGCTGTAAAATGTGCGGGTTGTATGTATCCCAGATTCTATTGCTCTGTGAATTGACATATCCACCCAAATGAAACCAGGCTTCGTCGCTCATAAAAAGAAGGTTCGGATCCACAATACCGTCGTGGACACTATTCATTAGCCAATTTAGAAATCGTATTCCTGCAGTGAAATCTGTAGGCAGTATGTCATGGACTGAACGAGTCCGATAATATCGTAAATGTAACAATTTTGTTGCATTACGTGCTGAAGAACGTGAAATACCACTTTCCTGAGCTACTCTCCGAAGCGACTTATGTAGACTGACCTGGAGTCATGCCTGTATATCTTTTAACCTCTCCCGTGTGAAATCTGTTCTCCTTCGCTCCTTTTTCTTATCGCTTACGGGACCAGTACTACGCCACTTGTAAACGAGCCGATGCACGTAACGTTTTGATGGTACTGTCGCACCGGGAAATTTTCTACGGAATTTTTGAAGGCACCTTTTAACTGTTTCTTCTTCTTGTGCAAATAACACAAAAATATTCATTGCTCTATAGTGTATTTAACCATTGTGATAATAACCTTACAACACACCTTAAAAGTCCAATAGTTTCTAGCGAACTGAGGACAGAGTGCTAAACAGCTGCGCGCTGGCAGCGAACACTTCTTATCTCGCCAGTGTTGACAGAGGCCATATGGCGCTCGCTCGGGACTTCCACGGCATGCGAGAAGTCTGAACACTTAAATTATTCTCCCTATACTACAATTTTAGCCCATCGTCATCGTTCACAAAGTACCTGCTTTGGTGGATGTATTAGCACGACAGACTTTGTGCACGTAACGAAAGCTCTGGAAAGATGGTTACGTATTCCAAGAAGAATGGAGAAAAGGGCATACCTTTTTATTGGACTTACGTGCGCCCGTTCAGCACTTCAACAAGCAGTACCGTCTACACGAATGCTCAAATTCATTAGCATGTTAGGACGTTCCCCAACGGGCACCTCAGACTCGACACTCAGAATTGGAGATGAGTTACGTGCAACTTGTCGCAGCCCATCGACAAGTGTCGCAACATAAATCGACAATTGTATGCTCCCTGGACAGTATTTATCACCAAATATATTTGACCAAATATAATAATTGTCAATTGGAACTGAGTATGGAGGAATGCCTTTCGTCGTGCAGTACCAGAGCTTAGGAGAGAATGTATTTTCAAATAATTCAGGACCTAATTCCTACTAACAGCGGGTTATATCACATTCACGTGAAGAAGACGAACATCAGCAGTCCGTGCAAGAAATATCGTTACATAGTTCTGCACAGACATGCAGAATATGATAGCATCTGACTGTTGTGAAAAAGAAAACAAAAAGTCTTCTGTTACGTAAAACATCATCAGAAATGCGAACATTTACACTCCATTCCGAATGTCTAATTTACTCATTATCCAACATTTATCCTTCTCAGTAGAACTATTGCGGTTCTACTTTTAGGTTGTTACGTGAATTCCGGGATGAAAGCCATCGATCACCATACTGAGTTCGAGCTATTGTCCCATGTCCGCGATTATGCTTCGACATCTTTTATAAGTTATGTCCAAAATTGAAGATGTTTCTAGAAGATCATACGCATGAGCAAATGCATATGCTGCCTTATACCACAGAACTGCGTAATATAACACGACTTAAACAAAAGATAACACTGATATAATAATAATAATAATCATAATAATAATAACAATAGCAGCGTTATTAGCTTTACATCCCACTAACTGCTTTTACGGTTTTCAGAATTTAGTCCCGCAGGAGTTCTTTTACGTGCCAGTAAATCTATCGACACGAGGTTGACGTATTTGAGCACCTTAATATGCCACCGGACTGAGCCAGATCGAACCTGCCAAGTTGGCGTCAGAAGGCCAACCCCTCAACCGTCTGAGCGACTCAGCCCGGCAAAACAGAATTCTAAAGTAAAATTGTTGCATATAAATAAATTATGAATCATTATTTTAAGCTTTGGCGTTACGTTACAGTGCTAAAGGGTCTTGTCCTACCAAAGGACCAATGCTTATACTCAAGGCCTGCAGATACAGGACGACGTGTGGTCAGCGTGACGAGTCCTCTCAGCCGTTATACTTGGCTTCCTAGACCTGAACATCTATCTCAATGTCTGGTCGCTCTTCAAGATTATTTTCTGGTAGCGTAAATGTAGCTGGAGTCAACCTTTAGATCGAGGTCTGCTACCCCTAGGCCACATAGCTGGATATGAAATAATAGCATTTGTATACAAAAGTAAGTCACAGATAATAATATACCTCATATAATCGTGTCATGGTCCGGCAGAATGGTCAGAGCAGTATTCTTCGCTTCAAGGGGTACCCGGTTCAATTCCCTGGAGGTAGGTGAGTTTTACCTCACTTAGTTACTGTATTTTCTCTCGCTCCAGAATTGAAAGTTTCAGCTCGTCTCAATATACAACTTCATCTGCACACAACGTACCACACTAGCAACCAGCAGAGAAACACGAAGTTGGGGTTACAACCTTTCACACAGGATTGTCGTCGGTAAGGACAACCGGCCGTGAAACTTGGCCAAATTTAACAGAATTTCTAATCTAAAAAAGTAGGAAAAATGCCAACAAGAAAAAATCACAACCATGGAGCAGCGCAGTTAAAATATATTTTGAAAGCGGAAAAATGAAAGGAAACCACGGGGTAGCGCCTGGTGGTCTTCTGTGTCCATGCGTAGACTAGCACTATCAACAACTTTGTGTCAATTGACTCTCAGTCATGGGCTAAATTTCGTGCTCGACACGACGTTATTATGTGCCAATGGAGTGCTGCGACTAATGACGGCAGTTCTGGTGACAAATATACCAGATCCGATGGGGAACACACGTCACGAGGCTGCTGACGGGAGGAGTGAAAAATGGCATTTGGCAGAGTTTTCTTCTGTTCGAATGATGGATTACCTCGGAATTAAAATGTGATAGCAACATTAGCGTTGGAGTGGGACTTACTGTGCGCGGCATTCTTACGTTGCTTTCATTCTATTCCAGATGACAATTTTGTTCTACTTTTGTCTCAGTTCTAGATTGTTGAATGGATGCGTTTCCCACGATCTCATTAACTGAGCAAACTGCAATCAACTGCAATCCAAAATTATACGTTTTCTCTCGATCATCAGATACAAATATTGATGTGCCATTTAAAGAAATACTATTGAAAGCTCGTATTACATAGTTAACTACATACATTCTCACTCTAGCTAGTTATATTTTTGAATGATCTTTCCGGAGGGCTTTTCTGAATGAATTACATGTCTTAACACGTTTCTGATCAGGGTTATAAAGAAATACTACTGTTATCACTAGGTGGTGAATTTTTATTTGCTAAAAATGTGAAAAATATTTTTTATGTGCTGAAAAACTTTAAAGTATGTGATAACAAATTAAAATGATTTTCCTTTAAATATCACATGACTACTCTCGCTCAAGAAGTTTTTTTTTTTTTGCTAGTGGCTTTACGCCGCACCGACACAGATAGGTCTTATGGCGACAATGGTATAGGAAAGGCCTAGGAGTTGGAAGGAAGCGGCCGTGGCCTTAATTAAGGTACAACACCAGCATTTGCCTGGTGTGAAAATGGGAAACCACGGAAGATGATCTTGAGGGCTGCCGACAGTGGGATTCGAACCCACTATCTCCCGGATGCAAGCTCACAGCCGCGCGCTCCTAACCGCACGGCCAACTCGCCCGGTAGTAAATAAGTATAACGTTTTGTATTAGAATATGGTGCTACCAAACGTGCTCCTTAAGGTGTCTGTGTATGGAAACGTGCTGTATGGTATATTCATTTTTGATATGCCAGAGTATATATTACGAATGTTTTTTTTTGTAATGTTTTGTTTAAATATGGCAAAAGCAAGCATCATCTTGGAAAAAAGGGTACCAGTTCGTACTCACCCATCACACACTGGAATATTAGTTGCTAGAAGTAGTCTCTGAATTGCAGTGAACAACAAGGTCATCTCCAAATTGCCCATCACAAATGCATGCTGATTATCTCTAAAGAACACCTTATACTGCGAAGACGACAGCTCCACATCACAGGAAGTCAGACGTGCATAGTTAAAGAGAGGAATGTCACCAACACTAACACCATCAATTTTGCCAACATGAGCACCCTCCAATACTTTAGAACCGGGCGAGTTGGCCGTGCGGTTAGGAGCGCGCAGCTGTGAGCTCGCATCCGGGAGATAGTGGGTTCGAACACCACTGTCGGCACCCCTGAAAATGGTTTTCCGTGGTTTCCCATTTTCACACCAGGCAAATGCTGGGGCTGTACCTTACTTAAGGCCACGGCCGCTTCCTTCCCATTTCTAGGCCTTTCCTGGCACGTTGCCGCCATAAGACCTATCTGTGTTGGTGCGACGTAAAAACAGATAGCAAAAAAAATATATATATACATTAGAAATTAGAGGTTTGAAATCCTCTGTTTTTCCTGAACAAATTTTGAAATTTTACCTTTAACTGTCCCTGTATCTGCGAAGCCGGGAGTGAATCTAATTTATTTTCAACAGCGCGCACTTCCTTCACTGTTTCGGAAAGCAGGTTAGTGGACTTATCAAGTATGTCTATAGTTTTACACAAGAAGCTTTGTTTGGCAAATATAAACCCCAAATCATATTCCTAAGAGCTGTCTTGAAGTATCTCTTCAAGAATATCAATTGAAAACGCTTCGTTTTTATCTAGTGCATTCACAATGGATGCAAAACTTTCGAAATTGTCTGCGTAGTATAGCACAGCGCTAAGCCAGGTACCCCACCGCGTAACAATAGGCAGAGAAGGAAGCGCAAGAGCCGGGATTTTCTCTTTAAACAGATCGATTCTTGAGGGTACTTTTACGAAGACTTTTTTTTTGCCATTAGAAACTAACTTATCCACTTGAGGATACTGAGCCCGCACAATTTCACATAACCTTCGTAGAGCACGAACAACGCAAGTTACGTGCATCATTTTCGGAAAGCTCACAGCAAGGCCTTCGGCTGCCTTTTTCATGTAAGTAAAAGCAGTAATGAAAAGCAATACATGGTCGTATTTTATATCTTTTGGCCAAAGTAAGTGCATGGCTTCAATGAATAACCTAGCTACAGTGACATGGTTTGAAACAAGCATTTCTTTACACCTAGCAAATAAAAATGTTCACAAGCAGTTTTGTCATTCTTCAACACACCAACTACAACATTCCCTACTTTTCTGCCACTTGAATCAGTGGTTTCCTCAATGCTCACCCACAGTTTTTTGCTATCACATACTTCACGAATTCTCTGTAAAGTTCCTTCGCATCTTGGGAGACAGTTGTTCCTTAATGTGGATTCGTTTGGAGGCTCAAAATTAATGTACTTTGTTAGGAAATGTCTCAGTACCGGATTATTTATTTTGCCAAGAGGAATGTCGGCGCAAAGAAATGCACTGTACACATCTGAATAATACTTGGAATATTTAGATGGGCCTGCATTTGAAGTAGTTGGTTCAGCTATTAGTAATTTTCGCGAAAGCACACGCGAAGCGGCCGCAGAATGCTTATTTCCAGACAAATGCAGGGTTACTTGAGAACTTCGATCTGCACTTACTGTTTTACCACACGGTTGGCAAAATAATACTTTTCCATCGGTAGTGAAAATGCTTTTAAATTCCACTACATATTGTTGAAGACGTGACCTTGTACTCGACTTCTTTTTTTTTTGCATTATTTTGCAGGTTACGACACACGCATTTACGGTGAACCACTGCTTCAATACAAAGAATAGAAGCGGACACTGAAGGAAATATTTCTTAGAAATCCATACAAAATCACGCGACCACGGGAATGATATATGGACCCGAACAGCTAACCTTACTCTTAAGAGTGATGAAATCCCACTACCTAATGGTGGGGCAATATTCTTCCCAGTCTCCCATGTCGTAACGATATTACATCACCTTATCTCTCCGTGATTGCCATTCGCCGATATTCTATACGCAAAACCCGAGCGGACTGACTCATAAAAGCGATTGGAATGACATCATGCAAGGAAACATCTTGTGCAGCAAATCAAATCGCTGTCTAAATGTAAAGACGTAGCCAGTGACCAGCAAGTTTTAGAACTTCTGGAGGGAAGTCTGTAAATAGTCGAAACATTCAGATACGTGAAGTTAAATACACTGTTAAAAACAATAGTGTAATAGTAAAATGAAAATATGAGCATTATTTTACACTGACTGACAGAGCAAATGCAACACCAAGAAGGAGTGGTCAGAACTTTATGCCAATTGCAGGGTAGACTGACGTCACTGAGGTATGCTCATGATGTGAAATGCGCCGCTGTGCTGCGCACGTAGCTAACGATAAATGGGACACGGCGTTGGCGAATGGCCCAATTCGTACCGTGATTTCTCAGCCGACAGTCATTGTAGAACGTGTTGTCGTGTGCCACAGGACACGTGTATAGCTAAGAATGCCAGGCCGCCGTCAACGGAGGCATTTCCAGCAGACAGACGACTTTACGAGGGGTATGGTGATCGGGCTGAGAAGGGCAGGTTGGTCGCTTCGTCAAATCGCAGCCGATACCCATAGGGATGTGTCCACGGTGCAGCGCCTGTGGCGAAGATGGTTGGCGCAGGGACATGTGGCACGTGCGAGGGGTCCAGGCGCAGGCCGAGTGACGTCAGCACGCGAGGATCGGCGCATCCGCCGCCAAGCGGTGGCAGCCCCGCACGCCACGTCAACCGCCATTCTTCAGCATGTGCAAGACACCCTGGCTGTTCCAATATCGACCAGAACAATTTCCCGTCGATTGGTTGAAGGAGGCCTGCACTCCCGGCGTCCGCTCAGAAGACTACCATCGACTCCACAGCATAGACGTGCACGCCTGGCATGGTACCGGGCTAGAGCGACTTGGATGAGGGAATGGCGGAACGTCTTCTCCGATGAGTCACGCTTCTGTTCTGTCAGTGATAGTCACCGCAGACGAGTGTGGCGTCAGCGTGGAGAAAGGTCAAATCCGGCAGTAACTGTGGAGCGCCCTACCGCTAGACAACGCGGCATCATGGTTTGGGGCGCTATTGCGTATGATTCCACGTCACCTCTAGTGCGTATTCAAGGCACGTTAAATGCCCACCGCTACGTGCAGCATGTGCTGCGTCTGGTGGCACTCCCGTACCTTCAGGGGCTGCCCAATGCTCTGTTTCAGCAGGATAATGCCCGCCCACACACTGCTC